>NC_081413.1:508921655-509598951 GCF_030272615.1 Cryptomeria japonica | reverse complement strand
AAGTTTGCCCACAGAGACACTTGGTGCAATCTTGAGCTTGTACTCCATAATAGCTACATCCTTTGAAAACTTGTAGAAAAAATTTTCCCATCCTGAAATTGGCTCCTATGTTCTATGCATGATGCCTAAAAATATGGAAACATTCTCCAAATCATCCTTTGAGAAGGATTCCATGAAAAAGAATTCCTTCAGCTTGTTTCTTAAATTATTCACTGCCATCTCCTCATCAGTTAGTCTCTTTGCAAACAATGCTTCAACACTATTGAGGATTCCTTCCTGAACGTTCTGAATTGCTTTTCTCAATCAAGCTAACTCTTCATTTGACCTTTCAAAGAATTCCTTCCCGGTGGTCACTGCACAATACCACCGAGCGAAGTCATATGCTTTATTTTCTCTTATGACTTCGCCATCTATCAATGCTTGACTGGGGACATCAATCAATGCTTTCAGGCGTGGAATTGTCTTATCCTAGTTGATGTGCGTGTCTACCCATGCCTGGACTACATTCTCTATTTTGCCAAGGATAGCTAGGACCCTCCCGTACATTTGAGCGAAGTCCTCAATGAACTTACATGCGGCAGAATGTTCTTCACCCATTTCTTAGTGCCTTGGGTGATTTTCCTCATTTCTTCAATGCCATCAATTGATTCCTTCGAAAGAGTTGTAGGAGGAACAAAAGCCTGATCTTCTTGCCTAAATGGACACATTAGGCATTGCACATACCCACACAGAGCTTTGTGCTTGATTTCCAATTTCTTGTATTCATCTTCCATCTTCTTCATTTGTTCTTTCAGTGCCTAAGAGTAATCATCAAAATCGTCCATTACCTGTGCCCAGGTAGCATGTCCCAATTTCAACTATTGTTACACCATATTCTTCTGGAATGATTTCAACCTTGGCCTTGTCAGTCCTTGGCACTGCCACATGCAAAATTCTGGATCCTGATTAATTCCTAGTGACTTTGCAGAATTTATTTGCTTTCTTCATCTTCTCTACTAGGTTACTTATCCGGCTTAGAAATTCTTCCAACTCAACTACAGGATCAATCTCTTCTATGGGATATTTTCTCATCCTTTCCCTTAGCCATTCTGGAGCAGCTGATTGTTGATCATGCATTTCTAGCTGTTCCTATTCCTGTGTTATTTCTTCCTAGAATCCCAAGTCTCTGATTCCCACTGTCTTGAGACATTCTTGGATATGCAATTTTGTGTCTCAAGGAGGTTCTTTTTCTTCATTCCTTTGTTGAACAGACTCCCCAGAAGCATTGGCACTTTGTGTATTTTGCACCTTTGAAGTTATTTGACCCTCTTCCCAGGATTCATTCCTTGTGTTCAAACTGATTATTTCTCCTATGAAGAGGTCAACTTCTCGCACTTGAGGAATTGCAAAGAGATGACTACACTTCCTCTGATCTCTATCTCTTCAGCTACGGTTCTTCTCTCAGGACATCTTGCCTTTTCTTTGACTGTGAATCCCGGGCAATGCCACGCTCTACTTTTCCTTGGGGATTTGTTCCTTCTTTGGCTTCAACTCCTAATGATTCCTTGGTAGCTTCATCTAGTGATTCCAAATCTCCCACCAAATAATAAGTCTGGCGAGCATTCTTTACTTTCAACTTGCCGATGTGATGGTCAACCAAAAGTGTTGTGAATTTTGTAACTGGCCTACTTAGTGTGTCAAGAACAACTATCTCTGGCCCAAACCAATTAGGTGCTAGGATTGGCTTATCTTTCTCTTTCTCAAAATCAGGGTGAACATTGTTCACATCTTCTTCCACCTGGTTTGGCACTGGGAGGATTTCACATATCCTTATCATCTTAAGGGGTAGCCTAGAAAACATTCTCTTCCTGACCTCAAATTCATCTTTGGCATTAGCCCAATAATCTTCGAGATGCATCTTATGCCTATGCCTCACGCCAACCACCATTTTTATCTTATCATATCGATCAAAATCAGATCTTGTAGTGTGGAATGTGAGGTGATAGAACTGCAATCTCTCTACTCACTTTTCTATTGCATTTGCAGCTAATGACAAACACACTTCATCAGAATCTCCCATGATGATTGGGAACTCGATTTCAACTTTCTTCTTCTTCTTTTGGATCTTGTCATAAGCTGTCAATTGACTTGTTACATCAAGCAGTACCATCTTATCCGTTGGGTACCTTGGGATCCTATAAGGATAGGAAGAGAATCCTTGAAGCCAGATGTAGGTGAATCTTGGAAATTGAACGTGATAACCCCCACGATATCACTTGATGCAAATCATTAAATAATATTAATATCCTAAAGAAGAAATAAATCATTAAATATTGTAAATAAATGATTAAAATATTAATGTATTTAATATATAAAATAATAAAGAAAAATATTATTAAATGTCAATATAAAAAAATAATAAAGAAAATATATTTAATATATATATTAAGAAAGTATTATTTGATATTTAAAAATATTTACAAAGGCAATATTTAATATATAGTATATTTAAGAAAAAAAAAAAAAACAACGAATATTTAATATATAATAAGTTCCCCCCCCTAAAACTAATTAATACCCCACCCCCACAATCACCCCCGCACAGAGGGATGCAAGGGTAAACGCAGCCTGGGCTGCGGTTACGCTCGCGCCCCTTCATGCAGAAGGGGATCCGTGAAAGGGCACGTCCCTTCACGAGGATTAAAGGGGAAGGGAGGAGGGAGGAGAAGGGGAGGGAAAAAGGAAGGGTGACAAGGCACTACAGAGAAGGTTACAGGCAGACAGGTAAGGGATTTGGTATAATAATAGTTGTTGCTTTAATATATAAAAAAATATATATAAATGCTATTCTATATATTATATAGGTTAATAGGAATAGTATGTATTAATAAATATAGAGATATAAAGATCGGCAATGGATTATTATATATATTAATAGGAACAATTAATATATATACATTAATAAATACAAATGCATAAAGATAGATAGAGACATTATATATATACGTTAATACATAGAGGAATAGTTAACATATATATATATATATTAATAAATAGGAAGGAAGAACTTGTTGAAAGCATATATAATGAATGATTCTTAAATAGTAAAGAATGATAGGAAAAATACATATCAGGGTAATAGGAATGTATGTTAAGGAATACATGTGAGTAATGGTTAATGAACATTTTATGAATATAGGTAATGAATACAAGACTATGTACACGTGGATTATGAAATAGGAAATAATAAATGAAAATGCAAAGGAATGTATTATGAATGAAATCACATGAGGGAGGCTATAGGGAGGAAACTCTCTTAGTCTAAGGGGGGATTATGATAATCCCTAGGGCAGTATATACTGAATATCTATATGCATATATACATGGCTTGGTTGATTAAGTTCAACCAAGAAGAGAAGGATCTGGTCAATTCCCTTGAGGACTTGGATGATGGAGGCATCACTCAAGACAAGGAAAGGCAAGGGTGTTCCTTGGCTGGCTTGGGTGTAAGAGGTTATACCCAAGACAGGACTCAAAGGTCGGGCCGATCCCCTCTGAGGACTTGGGTGATGAAGGCATCACCCAAGGCAAGGTAAGACAAGGGTCTTCCTTGGAGGGCTTGGAACCAAGGGGTTCCAAGAAGGCGAGCCTCATGGCCGCCTAAGGACATACTTTGTATGGCATTCGTATCCTTTTTATTAGATGAAAATTATGATTATGTTAATTGAGCATTGAAGTTAGATTGCAATTTAAATTACTTATATATATATATATATATATATATATATATATATATATATATATATATATATATATATATATATATATATATATATATATATATATATATATATATATATATATATATATATATATATGTTTCTTATGTTCTAACAATCTGTTCTGCAGGTTAATGATCTCTAAATAGTAGGGACATTGCATTGGATGAACCATGCTCCGTACATTTTTATCAATTTCCTGACTTCTTGTGACAGCCTAATGTGAATGCCTCCATGTAGAGACCAGACAATATGCATGGTGAAGGCATCATTAGCTCTCTTGAAATAGGCAATGCTACACAGGTGTAGCTAAGGGTAGCACTCGTATACTTTGAATTGTCCTAGACCATATCCTACGGGTCCTTTGCTCAATGACCCACTGAACTTGGACATCCTTGCCAACATATAAACAATGTGTAAGCCCATGTAAAAGGACCAAGAATGCATCAAATTCTTCATGTGTTCATCTAGGTTGTCACTGATTATCCTTTCCCAATACACGAACTTTATTGCATCCATCACTTCCTCAATGAAGTAAAACATCCATGGCTCGAAGATGAATGCCTGTGGACATCCCATGACTCGACTCATCAGTATCACAAGGTCATCGTACTCTTGCTTGAAGTCCATCTCGATAAGCTGCTTAGGCATTTTGGAATGATTGGGCTTTGGCTTCTACATCCATTTACGGTTGATGATACCCACACATCCATCCACTCCGGAATCACAGAGCCTCACTGCCCTCTCCTTTGTCTTGTATACCATGGAATGATACATGGGAATTCCAAAAGCTTTGGCAATTGCTTCAGCTGTGAGATTGGCCAACAGCTTGCCATCAAGAGCTACAATTGATCTTTTCTTGGAGTTGTAATATTTTGCACATTCAATGATCAGCTCTGGGCACTGTATGGCAAGAGGGAACCAGCCGCTACCACAATTCTACTTCGAGTTAATTTCTTGGCTACAGCTGACGGAGGATGTCCATCATGACCAATCATTCTCCTCCTGAATTCATCCAAGTTGAGAGTTCCCAAGTTGGTGTCACTGACTTCCTTCCACTTTGATATGATTCGTGATTCTGGGAGAAATCGTTTGAGTTCATTCTTGATCTAGGTCTTCCTGGACGTGCTTGCCACCTTTGACTCCGCCATCTAACTTCCTGCAAAATAAAATAATCAACATTAAAATCATGTCAAAGAAATTTAAAATCCATCATGAGAAGAATTCTACATTGCATATTCTAGACTTGGAATAAATTAAAACCTCTGAGGAAAGGATTCCTGGATGAAAAACCCATGGCTTAGCTACTTTTCTCTTGCTTGTGCTTCAAAATGCGATGTGAAAAATGAGACTTCATGTCCTCTTTAAATAGGGAATTCACCCACCATGCTGCCAAGTTGGCACTGGAATATTTTTAGCAATTCATTAATTCTTTCCAAAACACATTTTGTGTTTCTACTGTTGAGGGAGAGCTGACTTGTCGTTTTGGTGGAACCCACTCATCATACCTTGTTCAAAATAGCAACTGCCATTATGTCTTGTGTGCCACACCTCATTAATGAGAAATATTCTTTTTTGGGGCATTCAAAATTTGTCTTCCACATCACTTCTTTTCTTGGGTGCATATGAGATAGGTAGGAGGATTTTTGAGTTTGTGGGCCAATTCTACTTTGTGAAGGATTCTTCTTTTTTGGTCGACATTTCTCCATGGTGGACGATTCTTTCTCCTAGGGCGCTTATGAGATGACATGGAGGATTCCCCATGTTTGAGTGCCAATTCTCCATGGTGGAGGATTCTTTCATACTTAGCCAAATTTGTTCATCCAATGCCATCCTAAAGTTGGGCGCATTCTAGAAGTGAAGGAGGAATTTCCAAGTACTTAGCCAAATTTCATAACTTCCCCCCTTCATGAAGTTGGGTGCATTCTAGAAGGATAGGAGTTTCCAATGCCTTAGCCAAATTTTGAAGTCTTTATGCCTTTCTAGATGCTTGAGCACACTTGGAGAGGGAAGAAGGAATTCTCCCACACTTAGCCAAATTTCGAGTTTTTATGACTTCATGAATGCCTAGGCACATATTGGGCCTAGAGGATTAATTTTGAGAAAAAGGATGAATCTTCCATGCCATGTATTTTGCACCCAAGAAGACCTTCCTAGTGCACTTAGGGCTTGGAGGAGGATTTTTTAGCAAAAGGATGAATCCTCCCTACCTTGTGTTTTGCGCCCAAGGAGACCTTCGTAGCGCACTTAGAGCCTGAAGGAGGATTTTTGACTTGAGGATGATTCCTCGTCTTGAGATTTGCACCCAAGGAGATTTCTCCAGTGTGCTTTGATTTTGAAGGAGGATTTCTAGACAGCCAAAATTTGATCATCTGCCCACTCCATTATCTTTCTGGATTTGGAACTAGATGACTTGGTTCTTCCTGCAGTCGATACTAATTTGTAGCCAAGGACACACTTTCCAAAAATAGACTTACTAAAAATAGTAAGTTTGTCCAAACAAAAAATTAGGGCAAATGAGGACAAGCCAAACTTACTAAAAATAGTAAGTTTGTTCAAACTCAAAATTAGGCTAATCGGGGCCACAATGAAACTTACTATAAAATAGTATGTTGTCCTCATTTTTGGATTTTCAAAAATGAGACAACCTCTACAAACTTTTGCTTAAAATGCGTCATTTTTCTCTCTAAGGCATGCTTTTCGAGGCGAAATTTTTGCTCCTTCCTGAACTGGACTAATCTTCGGTTCATCCTTGATCCAAGTTTTAAATTTCATCGGGTTCTAAGTTCGTTTGCTTGGTCTTTTCTTCAAATTCGGGTTTTTTTCTCTAGAGTGCGAGTAGGAAATTTTCCTTCTTTTGCAAGTTAAGATATCCTTCATGTTTTTAAGTTGTAGGGATTTTTTTCAAGCAATTACAAGTGAAAGTTTATTAAAAATGTGCAACTTGTAACTTTCTTTTTCTTTTCCATTCTCCCTTTTGGTCTTTTAAGTTGTTTTGTAGGAACTTTTTGGTCAAATTACAAGTAAATTTAAAAATACAAGTTAATGAAAACTTGTAAGTTTTTCAAAAAGTTTCTACTTTATTTATTGTGAGCTTGTAATAGGGATTCTAAAACCCAATTTCAAGTGTTTTAAGTTCTTTTCGAGTTTTATGTGTTATTGCTTCTTCAAAACCCGATTTTGCAAGGATGGAGGAAAAGTGAGTTTTAAATAAAACTTGTAAGAGGGTTTTTAAAACCCGATTGCATCTCTTTTGTTCCAAGTTTCGTGCCCTTAACTTGCTATCGAATATGCAAAACCCGAACACGTTTTGACATTGATTTGTGGCATTCTTGGTTGAATCCGACCCCAGAAGAAACGTTTTTGGTTGAATTTGTTTACCTCTTTGCCACGATTTTGGGGGTTGGATGATCTTTGCCACATCTTGTATAATAACTTGGCACCATGAATGTTCCTATTTTTGATGTGTGAGCTCCGCGTTTTTGGCTTAGTTGACCACATATTTCACCATTATTGCAAGTCGTTTTGCATCCAACCTTCAATGTGAAGTATTTGGCGCCAAATGGGTTTCTTCTTCCCAAGTTTTTTTTGGTTTTTTTTGGTTTTTTGCAACTAAAATATTGGTATATCTTCCCCTCTTGAAAATTCATTTCTACTTGTATTCGGGGTTTCAAAATCCGATTACAAGTATTTTTTCCCTCCTCCAAAGTTGTCAAGCTGAAAATGTGTCTTTCCTTATCACATAAAGTTTGCCATTACCGATTGGTATCATTCTTTCCATCTTCTCCTTCATGTCAAAATCCCTTTCTCACCATTTCATCCATTCATTTCACTTTCATTCATTTTTCCTATTTTAGGTCTATTTGCAATTGGAATTTTAAAACCCGATTGCAGTTGTGTCTTCACAAGAGTTTTTCCCCATTATCATACTTGCAGTCAACCTTCCAAAACCCGAAATTGGTCCAAATTGCACTCAAAAACACTTGAAAATAAGTCTTAAAGGTCCAATTACAAGTGCAAACTTGTAGTTACCCATTACACATATGAAGTTGCATGTTTGTTCTCCACAATCGCAAGTCAGTGCTCTTGTTTTTCCACACATGTAATGCAGTTTCCAGAACCCGAAATTCACTTGTGAGCCCATTTTTGCATCAATTTATCCATTCCCTTGTCAATCTTGTTTGCACACACGATCTATCAAACCAACAAATCAAGGCATGGGCATTGTTTTATAACAATATCATCTTGAATAAGGTGTCATGGTTTCTTTATCAGTGGACAAAAGAAGAAGAGATACAACAGCAATTCATTGATGCAAATTATAGAATGCTTTCAAGACAAAGATGGTCATGACATGAAAAGAGAAATCAGCCATTTCCCTATTGAAGAAATGGTACTACCCCAAGCATGTGAAAGGATGAAGTTCATTGGTTAAAGACACAAAGACTATCAAGGATGCAAATTTTTGTTCCAATTCAAGATGTCATTTATCTCAATCATAGAGTGTCTTGTAGCAGCATGAAGATTTTCAAAACAGAGGATGATGTAGTTAGAGTCGTGTCTTCAGAGACATAGAATAGTTTCAATTGTGTATTTGTAATTTTGTTTTGTAATTGCAAGTATCACTTTTACTTGCACTTTTGTAAAATGTAATTACATGTAAGGCAACTACAAGTTGAATTAGATTAGGATTGTAATTGGAATAAGTTATGGTGGTTGAGAGAATTTCTCAAGTTAGTTGGGATCCTCCCACCTTTTTCTCAAGGCTCCTCTCCTATAAATACTTGAGAGGGTCTATTTTAATTGATATCTTTTGGCAATGCAACAAAACTTTGTCGGTTTGTATGTACACTCTAAGACTTTGTGCTTAGTTGTAAATCAGATCGTGATCAATTAAAAGAGGCAAATTGCTTTCAAACTTTGTGTTGGAGATTGATGGTGAGTTTTGAGGTGTTATACAAGAGGGATTCAAGCTCAATCTTGCAGACTTTGAGCTTCTTATTGTGTTTGGATTTTTAGATTGGTTTTAAGATTTGATACTGCAAACTTTGAGTTGCTTGTCATGCCTGAAACTATTGTAGGAAGCTCAAGCAAAGGGATAACTTGTAGACCTTGTGCTGCTTTTATTTTCTATGTTTGTGCATAAGAGGTGCATCATATAGTTAGACTTTGAGCTGCTACATACTGTACTTGGTTACCAAAAAATCATCTAAAAAGGTTGATAGGAAAGTAGATAGTTGAAGACTTTGAGCTTTCTTTCTGTTTTCCCGTCACGGAGAAGCAACGGAGGACTTTGTGCCTTTATGGAAACTTTGCTTCTTTATTTAGTTTACTTCATTAATCATTTCTACTTTCACCTATGATTCTTTTTTGAAAGAAGAGAAAAGAATAAGTGTCTTTTCTAAAAAAAGAGAACAAGACAGAGTTTCACCCAGATTTAGAATAGATTTAGAGTTAGAGTTTATTTTTGAATTGTTGAAGTAGAAAGCAAAGGGGGAGCCTTCCCTAAATTAGGAGAATTTTATGCTCACACACTGTGGCTGAAACCACGATTTTGCACATCCCCTAAGTGTACAAAATTTCCAATCAACAGTTTTTGGCGACTCTGCTGGGGACACGAACACATTTGAAAGCCTTACGCTTTCATTTGAAGACTAGTGTCTTGTTTTCAAAATAACTTTTCTTGGGTTTCTGCAGAACAAGAGATTTGAAATATTTTGTTAATTCTATCTTAGAATCTCTTATATAAATTTGTTGAATCATTACATAGCAGATTGGCCCATCCGAGTCACCAACAGTTTTTGGCAATTCTGTTGGGGATACAATACGCATCCAAAAGCCTCATGCTTTTGGTTGAAGTATACCGGTATCCTATTCATTGTAATTGCATTTTTTTAAGCAATCACTAGGGACATGTAAGATGGTTGCTCAAGGTCCTTGGGGAATGCTTTTGGTCCGTTGAATCTGACTTCGCCTTTACATGCTCTTCTTGATGGTTCGCGGAATAACTTTCCCAAGTTCTTTGGAGATGGAAGACAACATCCAGATGAGAACATTGCTTCTTTCTATATTGCATGTGGTGTGCTTGGTGTGGAACATGAGGATGTTTCAGTGAGACTTTTCATTGAGACACTCCAAGGTGTTGTTGTAGACCTCGCACCACAGATCATCACAAACTAGACTACTCTCAAAGCAAAGTTTGAAGAGAGGTTCAAGCCTGCAGAAGATGTGCATGCTTTGTTAGCTTAGTTGACTCAAATGAAAAAGGACTCACATGAACCCATGCGAGAGTTTGTGGCTAATTTTAACAAGTTGTCTAACAGAATTCCAGCTGTGGCTCAACCTACCGCTGCAAATTTGAAGTGCTTCCTCATCATCGCTCAGTTGCTTGAGGTGAGTTTCTTGTTGAGAAGGGCAATTCCGAGACACCTCGCAGCAGTGCAAACCTTAGCAGTTGAGGTTGAAGATGATCTTATCCTTGCTGGTAAGATAAAGATAGAGCCAAATGGGTCCAAAGAAAACTCTTTTTGGGATCATAGTTTACCAAGAGAACAAATCCCATGGTGTAGAGGTTAGCTAATGAGCTGGTTGCCCTCAAAAGGCAAATAGCTCAAGGTGTATTTTCTTCCCCTCATGATGAAGACAATCCAATGAGGCCATATCCAAATATTGCTCCTAGTTATATCGCTAAGGACAGGCTTCCCTCATCACCAGAAGGGCTTGCTCTTGAGGCACCATCAACAAATGCAGCAGTGGAGAATTTTGAACCTGAACAAAGTGATCTTGCTGGTCTAATCCAAGAAGAGGAGGAAGCAAATACAGCTGGCGACTCTCATATCTGGTTTATGCAGTCAAAAAGTTGATGAACAAATAGAATGAACCATGCCATATACCATGGGGGATACACAGCAAGAGGTTGAAGGCCACTTTTCCAAGGTGGTGGTAAAGGAGGACAATCATATCAAGAGATGTGAAAAGATGGACATGCATGAAGGAACCATTCAAGTTGAACAAGATGAGAAAACTGCATCTATATTTCAAGGTCATGAACTTGAAAATATTATGCATGAAGAAGATAGTAAGGAACTAGATGAAGCCCTTTTCACAAGCATAATAGACGAATTTTGTTCAAGTCTTGTTGACAACTCTCCCAAATCTGAAGTTTGTGAACAACATGTTGAGGTAAGCAATGCAGTCTTGTTTTCACTTGGCCCGCATGAAGAAACTCATTCTTTTCAGTAAGTTCATGAAAAACACTCAACCATCACTAGTAGGCCCTTTGAAAGATTTTATTTTCTACACAGCCAATTTTACTATCCCCAAGACTAAGGACTTCCTTTCCAAGTTTGTAGGACAAAAACCCTAACAAAAGACAATGCTTGCTTCCAGACTTTAGCACAAATCATCAAAATTCATCCAAACACTTAGGAATTTGAGGAAATCTTTGCCAGACTACCCAAAACACAAACAAAAGGCCAAGTGGACAAAAATGTAGGGGGTACCCATTTGCAATGGGACAATAGGGACATATGAGGCCTCCTTTTTGCTTGTAATAATTCATTGATGTGTTTGGTGCCATCGTAGCACCCATTTTGTAGTCTCATATTTTGGTGCACACTGTAGCACCCATTTTGCAGTCTCATATTTTGGTGCACACTGTAGCACCCATTTTATAGTCTCATATTTTGGTGCACACTACAACAATTTTGCAGCCGCATTTTCAAATTATCTAGCAAACAAATATTTTTCTTTGTAATCTTCCTTAACATTAGTCAACTAGCATAACACACCTTGCTAGACCTATTTGACTCCCCCTTCTCTAACATGAATCACCCAACATAACATACCTTATTGGCTAGTCAAATTCATGACTTCTTGTCTCATTAATTGGTGCACGTCCTTGTTCATTCTATGAGAAGATGTTGAGAATGATATTAACGATTGAGACATTTTTGACATCGAGGTCTCTTCAAGTAGTTGACTTGGAACCTTTTTGTTTGCTTTAGTACTAATGTTGTTTGCTTTGTGTATATTTGAAGGTTTTTGCATGGATTGATAGGATCCTATGATTGGGGGCTTGTGCACCCCTCAAACTTAATATCATCCTATCCCTAGCTTGTCTTTCTCTTAGATGATCTATCTCTTCATCTCTACTTTATTGCGAGTATGAGCATCAGTTCATACTCCTACTACAGTGGGGGCTAAATGTAGTGTCGTAAATTGTAACCCCTTACAATTTCACACTTATTTTTGGGACCTTGCTTTAGTGTGCCTCCTTTGAGCTCATTTTTAGCCTATTTTGGCCATATCACACCCAAATTGTCGTCATATGTTCATGAGGTGGCCTAACCCTATGTCTTGAGCCTATGCACTTTGCAACGACATTTGGTTTGTCCCTTTTTTGGCTGGACTATGGTGCCTAGTGTCTTAGTCCTAGTGGGCTATGGCACCTAGCACCATAATCCCTCTAAAAGGGACCCAGACTTGAACTTGTCAAAGTGTCGGTTCCTTCCATTAGTGATCCAATCCCAATATGTTGATATGACCATTAGAAGTTGGCCTAAATGTTGAAATACTTTGAGAACCCCGTTGACGTGTGAAAAGTGCTCTCTCAGTCAACACAAAATACAATGTTGACTGTATCCTATTCTCTATTGAATAAGGAAATCCCTAATGCTATTCAGACTAGTCATAGGGATTAACCTCAAGGTTCCAACTGTCAAGTCTTGACATTCTTAGGATAACTCAGCGGTTGATGTGTTATGTTGGTAAACACGAGGGGACTTAGGAATGTAACAAGCTTGCCTACATCTGACGATGCTTTGATTCTCAAACTGGGGAAATAAATAACAAAAGGGATAGGGTTTAGGAAGGGCAATGATAGTAACAGTTGGTGCTAGGGGTGGACAGACTTCAAATAAACTAGTTCTTGCATAGCCAAAGATATACTCACAACACCACAGGAATAGTGCAAGCTCCAAGGGAATAAAGGGTTTTCAGACTATGGATATTCATTCAAACACCCAATTTTGCCGCAGTCTAAGAGAAAAAACCACAATTGAACTAAGAACAATATTGGGTTCAGACTAAACATGGATGGAGACTTACAATCAACAGACCTCCAATGGTATGAACTTGGAATTTAATCAAATACCCTCACACTTCACCATTAAGATCACTGAACTCTAATTAGCTAATTAGATGAAAAGAAACCATGTCAACAGAAGAAAACAAATGACAAACACCATGCTTCAATGTTTATTTACTTGCTTCAACTGCCATTACAACAATTTATGTCCAACCATTTCTACTCTATTCTACTTCTACTCCTAGTTGCAGCTACTTCTAATCTGCTAACTGTCTAACTTTCTAACTCATTACAATGAGAGAGGAACTAGCCTTTCATAGATTTTACATTTTGAATCAGAGGTCAAGATTCAAACCATCCAATGGCTCTGATTTGCCTTCTAGAAGCTCTGACAACAATCTGGTTAATGACTTCAACTACCTCTTCAGCTACCAACAACTGTTTTTCATTAATCCTACTAGAAGACAAAGTTTCACTAGGCTCGAGGCACAAAATGTTAAATCAAGTAGCTGGGGAAATAATGGTAAGGATTCAAACCATCCAATGGCTCTGATCTGCCTTCTAGAAGCTCTGACAACAATCTAGTTAATGACTTCAACTACCTCTTTAGCTACCAACAACTGTTTTTCATTAATCCTACTAGAAGACAGAGTTTCACTGGGCTTGAGGCACAAAATGTTAAATCAAGTAGCTGGGGAAATAATTGACTTGTGGTACCCTTTTTGAATTACATTAAACGAGGCCCACAAGTAGTCATCTTACAATAAAGCAATTGCTTTTACAAACAAATTCTTTATGTTATTTCCAGTTGTTCACTTCTAATTCTACATACTCTTGTAGCATTCTTTGCAAGCACTTGCCTTCAATTTCATACCCTGGTCTTCAACTTGTTGCCAGTGGTGGTGGTGAGGATCCTTCCCTGTCCAATCCTGTCACTTTGCTCATGGGCTCCATTCGTAGGGGTCCTTGAGATGTTGGCTGTGGAATTCCTTCTCTGGCTTTGTCCTAGGGATCCTCCAGCTTTGTCAGTGTTCTAAATAGTAGCGCTCAATCCCAAGCATCTCCCCAAATAGTCTCTTTTGTCGTATCCTCCATCCTACATGATCACATAGGTCAGGGATTAATCATTATCTCATACTTCATTTGTTCTCCGATCCGAAGGATGTGAACACTACTATGTCTGAGAAGGTCTTAGGGCTTTGAGGAAGTTATGAGTTGCATTGGTTTGGGATGAAGACTCGTCATTTGAACTTGAAGGACCGCAAAAATCATTGTTGAATCCTAGTGTTCAATGAGGAGGTTAGGCTTTCACCTAGGCATATGAAGGGTAATAAGAAACCAAGGCCCATAGTCCCCTTCCATATGCCATTCTTCTATTACATAAACAAAGCCTATATAGTGCAGCAGTTGCCCTCTTTTGGGCATGGGCATCCCCTTTTACAAGGAGCGTTACAAATGCGTCGTTAGCATTAGAGTGGCTTCCAAATACGGTCTTGTTCACCTCCATTGTAGCCAAGCTTGTTGGTAGTTCTAGTATCCATAGAACCATGTCTTAGTGCATTATCATTCAAACCTAAAGCACCCTATTTGGTTATCGTCCACCCCAAGCTCAAGAAACTAATTCAATACTCCATTCACAAGTTGGATTGATTGGAAGAATTCATTGGCCCAAACTTCGGCCTTTGGAGGAGCCATAAAGACCATTTGAAATGTTGTTTTCCTTCAATCCCTACACAAACACCTAAAACTGAATGACACACACACAAAACTTACCACAAAGCTCAGCCCTTTTAAGGGCCCTTTCAAGAGAAAAATTAAAAAAATAGTGAAATCTTTATGCTCCTGAAAAACACTAGGTGTTATTTTCGGAATTATCAAAAAAATTAGCAAGTTTGGAGGCCCTATTTTTGCCGAGTTCTAATCAAATCTGATCAACTTCGGTATTATTTTCGGACTTAGCAAGTTGATCATCTTAGGAACACCGAACTTTGCTCAAATTAGATGAATTTCAGTATTTTTTTCAGGTTTGACAGGAGAATCAGTAAGTTGTTTTGGTCTGAAAAATGCCGAACTTTATGGGAAAAAACTCCGAATTCTTCCTGGGTTTTAACATGATCTTAGGTCCCTTTTTTAGGAGTTGGAAGATCGTCCAAAACATGGCTCATTCACTCTTCCAAAAGCCAAACTTTGAAGATGCTCATGGTGCATTTAGGCACTCATATCCCTCCCAACACCTTGATTGGATGTAATAATTCCTTTATGCTTGTGCTGATGCCCTTATCTAAAACAAGGTAGCAAGGAATGGCTGGGATCTATCTTCTCATCACTCCAATCCTATGAACTTTGACGAAATCAGGCCCTCTAGCCTAAACTTTGGCCCTAATCCCGAACTTTCAAACCCAAGACCCTGCAAACACCAAGTTCTGCTATGGACAATGTAGTTTGGTGAAAAGTTTGATGCTTTCCACGGGATTAGCAAGTTTCTCATTTTAAAAATGCTGAAGTTCTTGGGGGAAAAATCCTCGAACTCTATTCAAACTTTGCCTACTTTCGATGTTTAGTTCAATCTTATCAAAGGTATTAGCAAGTTTTTCATTTGGAGAATGCCGAACTTTTTGAAGATGAATACACTGAACTTTGTGAAGATAAAAACACTGAACCTAGTGAATAAAAGTTATAAACTTGATCTATCAAGTTCTGATTTGGATTTTCTTCATGCCTCGATCCCTCTTTTCAAACACATGGACATAAAATCGATGCCTAGAAGAGTTGTGTTCAGACCTGGCCCAACTTTGGATTTTCATCTCAGACTTCTCAAGCCCAAGACCTTGTAAGCATCGAGGTTATCATCAGGTTTAGTGGACTTTGGTAGAAAGTTCGGTAAAAGCAAGGTTATTCGCAAGTTAGTTGGATTCTCACTGTAGAACTTTGTAGACAAAACACCGAAATTTCTCAAGCTTGGCATAAGTTTGGCTTAGTTTTGGTGTTTGCTTAAGGGACTTCCAAGCAATAAGATCATACCTCATTCTCACTCATTTGGTCTCCTACATGTTCATGCCCCGTCCTTACCCTGACATACAAAACACTTTGTCCTCCTCTCTCATGCCAACAAACAAAACAACAACAACAAAAAAGGGCGGGCGGGGAGGGTCCTGTTGTGAGGTATTCACACATCGCCCCGTTACAAATGGGGACCCCCCCACTTTTTACTTTCTAGGGTTACCTCTTTTGGTTTTTTTGTTGGTCATTTTAGTGTCTTAGCCTTTGCATTGAAGGGTTTGAGTGTCTCAAAGGTCATCAAGTCAGGTGGATCTCCTCAAGGTGGAGTGGAAATCAAGTCAGTTGGGTGATTAGGGGGTTATTTAGATCATTCCTAGGGTTTTGTGTACTATCTGGTCAGGCTTCAAGTTGCTAAATTAAACATTGGTTCAATGCATGGTGTCCTCCTAGGTCCTGTCCTTTACATCAAGGTCAAAGCAAACTCGCTTTAGAAGTCTGGAATGTCATCCTGATCCTGAAATGCCCTGAAATTTGACTGTCTGGAAATTTGAAGGATCTTCCAAAAACTAGATTTTGCATTATAACTCCTGGAGGTCCGAAACCACTCTCAAACATCTTGACAATATATATGAAATATAACTTAAAGTATAAGAAAGAGAAAAGATATAAGGAAATGTTATATTTCATATATTAATCCTGATGGAAAGATTAACTTGCCAAACAACTTCCTACCGTGACCTTGTCCTTAGAGAAGTCTTAGAGCGAATTTATCATTTTTGCTCCCATACCTTGCCAAGGGTCAAGAGTGAATTTTGTCTTTAGGTCCTGTCCTTGGAGAGGACACATAGCGAAAAATCCATTTTAGGGTCTGTCCTTCCTAAGGACGAAGAGCAAATTTCCATTTTAGGGCATGTCCTTCCTAAGGACGAAGAGCAAATTTCCATTTTAGGGCCTGTCCTTCCTAAGGACGAAGAGCGAATTTTCATTATAGGTCTTGTCCTTCCTAAGGGCGAAGAGCGAATTTTCATTATAGGTCCTGTCCTTTGTAAGGACGAAGAGCGAATTTTCATTATAGGTCTTGTCCTTCCTAAGGACGAAGAGTGAATTTTCATTATAAGTCTTGTCCTTCCTAAGGACGAAGAGCGAATTTTCATTATAGGTCATGTCCTTCCTAAGGATGAAGAGAGAATTTTCATTATAGGTCCTGTCCTTCCTAAGGACGAAGAGCGAATTTTCATTATAGGTCCTGTCCTTCCTAAGGACATGGAGCGAAATTTTACTTGGACCTTGTCCTTCCAAAGGACAGAGAGCGAAATTCTCAAAGTCATGTCCTTTTCAAAAGGCCTAGAATGAATTTTTTGAAATCATGTATTAAACAAATTCCTCAAATCCAAGAGGTGAAGTCGGCCAGCATGGGAAAGATGGTTTGTTATTTTAAAGTGAGTCGGCCTTATACTCAAAAGACATGACCTTTACCCTAAGCGCCTATAAAGGAGGAGTTAGAACATTCATTCTAACCATCAACTCAAACATTCTCTTCTCTTCAAATGCGAATATGGGAGCATAATTAGCGAAATTCAGCAGAACATTAGTGAATTCCATCAGCATAAGGTCGAATTTCATCATTGGAGATGCAAGTCTAATCTTTTGGAGCAAGCGAAATTCATCACTTGAGCACCAAAGAGAAGTGAATTTGCTTAGCCAGCAAGCTTATCAGCCAGCAAATTCACCTTAAGACAGCCTAGATTTGCTCTGGACATTAAGTTTGCCTTTCACATAGTGAATTCACTGATTACTGTTAGTCCTTTGATGAGATTTACAAAGAAATCATCAAAAAATCAAAGATTAGATCAAGTTGTATATCATGTGTGTTTGATGTGCAATTGTTCATTTTGCAGGAGGTAAGGAAAGAGATCAAATGGGCCAGGTTGAAGGAGGATCAGAACAAGGATCTCAAGCAGAGAATTTCAGCATCAAGGTCAAGATACAAGAAAGAGGCCTTCAAGAAGTTTCATCAACATCAAGAACACATCGAATGTATGAAGAAGTGTTAAAGTGCTACTAGGTTAAAAACTTCAAATATTTAGCAGCTGCAAGCAGTAGAGCGGGATATCTTCAACGTTCTCATTCTATCATATTGACATGGAGAGATTATAAGATGGCAAAGGAGAGATCATACAATCACTCCAAAGATAGACAAGCAAGGATTGGAGGTTGACCACAATGAATACTTCCTATCACCACTACTTTGAGCAAGCTATATATAATGTTGAGGATCAAGACATATCTCTTGATATCTCTTCATGATGATGAGTCTATCCAGTCTACAAAGGTGCAAGTTGAAGTGGCATCCTAGATGGCATCCCAATCACCATTCACCAATCAGAAGGGTTCCACATCAACATGTCTAGATGCAATGTGCCTAACTCACCAGTAATGGCACAAACTACGAGGCACCTACCCTTGCTATTTATTGGTCATACCAATGTGTTGTAATTATCTAATTGGCCAAATTGAATTTGCTGTAACAAACCCTAATTAGGGTTTTCATTGTAAAATCTTGGCCATTGATCTCAAATTGATTTGAGCTGTTGAATTGTATTGAGAGCACTATAAAAGGCTCAAGCTCTTCATTTGTAAAGGTTAATAGTTGGTTAATAGTTAGTCAATAGTCAATAGTGAATAATTGGTTAATAGCTAATAGTGAGTAGAATAGAATAATAGAAGAATAGCAATTAGATTAGAGTAGATTAAGAGAGGGAAGAATTATTGGTATGACTTGTAAATGAAATACTCTTTTCATTGAAGTTATGGTGAAATTTGTTATTTCAACAAGCCTCATGGTTCTACTTCTCAATTTATTTTCATGTTGATTAGATTGAATGCAAGAAGTTGTTGAATGTATTCATGTGCAATCCGTCTAATCCATACCACTAGTCTCTTACTGATTGTGAGTGTGCCTTGTGTGGACAACTGGAATGATATGAGCTTAACTTCAAATCGTTCTACATTCATTGCTTATGCATTAACTTGAATGGTAATCGATGTTTGATGGTATTGATTCAAATATCTTTGAGATATCCTTAGAAGATTGCACTGATCTTGTGTCAAATTGTTCAAGTTGATGGTGAGACCTAGCTTAGTAGGATTCCACTCAGTTATTCATCTATCTTCCTACATTCTACCTCTTTTGCTCTTTTTTATCTTCCCAATTAAGTAGATAGGACTTAAGTTCAGCAAATCAAGCATTCAAGCATTCGAATGTAAGTCCCCTTGTGATTCCAGCATAATCACATCAAACCAACTAAGCTTATCCATACGTAGAGACCCTAAATACGGAACCTTGGAGTCTTTATTGGATGAACCTTAAGCAAATCTTCAGCATCCAAAAGATTTTGTTCAAGAGAGGATAAGATACTTTGGTATTTTATTATGTGTTCGCATGTGCGTAAAAAACACATCAACAAATCCGTGTCAGAGACGGGGATTGTGGGCAGTGCATAACAAACCCTATATAAAGGCATCATCTCTAATTCATTTGATCATCTTTAACAATCAACAAGTTCAATTCAAGCACTCAATTCCTTCATTCAAGAGCAGATATGAGTATAAGGAGCATCATGCTACAACAACCTATCTTCAAATATGTCTTCATGATGAATTTTGTTATGATTTATCATGTTATTGCATCAACACTTGGACTTATCTAAAGAGCATTGCATCACTACCTTTATCAATATTGAAGTATATTCTTGTCAATTCAACATTTTACTTTAGATTTAGCCTCTACACTACCAAGGGTAAGCTCTCTTTTCTAATACATTATAGTTGTAGTGGAGGTTAATTCCCATTTGAGGTTTGACTTAGGCAAACTCCTATATAGCACAACATTTTCCCTTTTTTGTGTGTGCAAGTTACAAATCCTACAACCAAAAGTTGCAAAGTTGCCGAGAGAAGACTAAGACATACAGTTACATATTTTGAGTAGGCAAAAAACCTTAGTCTATGTCAATAACTGCCATAGTCCTGCCAATTTGACCTAAATTTTGGAGGGTTTTGCAATTTGGATGTTCCTGATACCAGATCTAACAAATGTTTGCACCTTAACACCTACCAAGACCATGGCTCGGTAATCTGAATGTTTTAAGCCCAGATTTCAGATATAGGTTCCTTTTCGTATCTCATTTCCATATCTAAGCTTACATTCTAATCTACAGTTATACATATTTCTTTTTATGCTGAATATTATCAAGATTGCATCAATTTAACTAGTTCTTGCATCATTTCTCATTCTAATCATACCCAATCACAATCAAAAGGGAACAATCAATCACAATGCCTAGCTCTACTATAGGATTCAGGTTGGGCCTAATTGGTTGATCCCCAATGAAAGAGTTTGGAAACAGTTGTTAGTTTGCATTTCTAGGGTAAAGAATCCATTTGCATCATTTCAATCATATTGAAGGTTTTTGCCAAGTTTCATTCATTGTTTAACCGTCTCCTTTAGAACTTGTTGGGCAATCAAATATTCTATTCTTTGTCGTTCAAAACTATTTTTGTGCATTGACTTTGGTGGGGCATAACTCTTCAAATAGCTAGGTGATAATTAATATCGTTGTATGTAGAGCATAGTTTATGAGACTCGGACTTGCCTCAGACTTGGTGTAATAGGATGCCCTATTTGCTATAATTTCCCTTATCAGTCTTGCTGTAGATATTTCTTCAAGCAGTTGGCAAACTTTCAATAAGGGTCTGATTTTTTGGAGTTTTCCTATGGTTTTGCTGAACCTGGTGCGTTTTAAATTGTTTGTTTCTTGCAGTCATACATTTTTGCAAACACTTTTTCATCAAGTTTCAAAGATACCAAACTTTTTAAAAACAATATCCCAAAAATGATGTTCATTGCCATTTTATTATCTTGATGAAATAGTTTTCAGACATTACATAAATACATAGCTCAACAATTGATATTCATTCCAAGCATACAGTAAACTGAAAAACCAGTTTATTTTACTGATGTGAAAGGTCAAAAATTATGGGTTCGATGCACCTGTGCATTTGCTAAGGTCCCTGTCCAGCAGCATTCATTCCATAATACGAACCAGCTCCAAGAGTAAACGGCCAACTTTGCACTATGCCTGGGAACTAAACATCACTACTGCCGCTACCTTCAGCACTTTCTTGTCACACAGAATGGGCAACTGTTACAGGTAACACGTGATTCTTTATGGAAGTCGGCTGGCTGATTTCATATTATCCCTGCGTTTGTATGCTGGATGAAGACATTGCTACTAATCATGCCACCGTCATTGCTAATTGCTGCCAGCATGCACTACCACTGGTTCACTGTGTTGGGTTTGAGATTATCAAGCACTGGGTATGCTGTGACCACACCCTACTACTACCACTGTGGAATGGTTCTTCTGCTACGCCAAACTAGTCTTCCACTACCAGGTTCGAAACAGTTCCTACCATAGATATTAAGCGCTGGAAAAAAAGTATTCATTCATCAATAATGTCTATCGTACTTACCCAGCTATGCATCCCACTGTTCGTTGCTTCCAAATACCAATCCAATATTTCTTTAAAAGGTCATATTTCCCAGATTTGAGCTTCCACAAACGTGGGAAATGTTGCCAATGAGGGTGTACGTCCCAAAAAGGCAAGAAGATGTCCAGATTTCTCCAGAAACTCAGACTTCAAGATACACAAGTTCCAAGATCAAATTTGCATTTAATGCTCTTTTTATAACTTCAGCTGGGCACACTTTCCAAGACACCACAAATGTGGGATAAAAGAAAGCCACAATAAAATATTATTATCCCTTATGTCTCCAAAAAGAAAGGGGACTTTTAAATTTTCCCATTAAACATTAGTCCCAGCATTAAATAAATCACTGAAGTTAAATATTTAAATTTAACTTTAGGAACTTTTGATATATTTCCCAATTAATTAATGGCCCCCAAGTGAAAAATTAAATGCACCAAAATACTGAGAACCAAAATTGCTTCAAAAATTACCAGTCACTAAACAATAACTGACTTACCATAAATAGTAAGTATCTAGAAAACCCATCAAAACACCTCCGATTGGCCTGAAATTGAAATTGCCTAGGCCAAATCCCTCACCAATCCCTAAAAAGTCCTGGTTAGCCCCCAGGACCATGGCAAGATGGGCTAACGACAAATCACCTCATGACTGCTAAAAAGGGGACATTACACTTGGCAAGCTGATTTTGGACTTGGACTCAAACTCAATGCAAAAACTCAGCAAAGACTCAACAAATTAAAAAACTCGAGAAATTCAAAGACTTTAAAAGATCTAAAATTTGTTTCATGCACCCTTTAATAAAAAAAACCCTGGAAGGCACAATAACATCATCAAATAGAAGCTAATTTGATCACGTACATGAGCATACATCGATCAAATAACTATAAACACAAATTGTAGCTAAATGAAATAACATGTTTCGATATATAAATATTGTCAAATGTATATAAAAATTATGGAATATAAAATCCATGGCATCAAAACAAATATTAAAACTAAAATTATAAGACTATGGCCGAAAGGAGGTAGCATTACTCATCCCAACATGGGTCTTGGATGATGATGTAGCCATGACATTTGCTTGTGTTTCAATGACTGGTGTGTATAGTGAGGAATTTATTAGTAATTTGTTTTTGAAGCCTTCAATATTACATGTTTTGTTGACAAGCTCATTAACAAAGAGGAGTGGTTAACTAAAAAATAAATGGTTATGTTCTATTTTCACTTTAGCTAGGATACTAATAGATGGGATTCTTCTATCAGTTGTTTGTGCAAGGCATGATAGATACATTTTGCATTATGGAAATGGCATTTCTTGTCGACTATGATTTAACTTGTATCTAGTAGTACAAGGGTTGTAGTATGCCAACTTTGCCTATGGTGGTCCTTGTATACTAAACAAGTTGTCCGATATATAAAACAAAATAATCTTCGATTGTGGCTTTGACTTTGAATATGCAGAGATTTGCAACAAGGGATGTGTATTATGTAGATTTTTATGATCACGATTCATCATTGGCCTATTACGAGGTTGAGGGTAGCACTGCTCATAGGGGTTTGGGGGTGAGAGAGAGAAAGGTATCTAGACATAGGTCTAGATCTTGGGGGAGAGAGGAGAATGTGAGATAGAGAGAGGTAGAGAGAGGGGAGAGAGGAAGAGTGATAGGGAGAGAGATAAGTCTAGAGTTTAGGGGAGATAAAGAGAGTGAGATAGAGAGAGTGACAAAATGCTGATAGGAGCCTACTGATTACTAAAATTTGACTGTCTGAAACCTGCATTAGAACTCCTAGAGATCTGAAACCCATTTCAAAGATCTTGCAAATATATACATGAAATATAACTCAAGTAAAATGTGACTTATACTTGGATGTTATATTTCATGTATATATTTTGACGAAGAGAATGAGATTGACTTGAAGTCAAAGATGGGGAGCTAAATGTTATATTTCATGTATATAATTTATGGGCATGTCATAAACCAAAAAAGCATTGAAATTTTGTATTTTTCTTCCTTAAAAAAACTAAAATAGCCAAGTCTTAGGCGCCAAGACTCAGCGAGTCTGGGTGAGTCTCTAGACTCGAAGAGACTAGGAAAGATTCAGCCAAACTCGAGTCTGACCCCATAGACTCAACAAGCTTGACTAGTGTTGGAAAAACCAAGTTTTGGCAAATCCATGCAAGTTTCGTTACACACTTGCATAGAGTCTACTAAGCTGTTTGACTTCATATGTTGGTGGACTGTGTGCCAAGCTCAGATTAGTAGAAGAAAAGAGTGCTGGTAGGACATGAGGCACTAAGGCGCTGGCATGAGGTTTATTAGCAGCTACAACAAAAAATTAGGAGTGGCATTAGGCATACTCTAAGCGAATTTAGGCTGGGCGACATCAAAGAAGGCACAATAATGGTCTAAATTGGCCAATAGATAAGGTGAGAAAAATATATCTGCTCATGTTTGTAATTTGCTTATTCTAACAGCAGACCGCCACACTGATATTTTTTAACCCAATTCTTGTATAAGTGAACTAGTGTTAGTTTTTTTTTTTGTTTTTTTGTTTTTTTGGTAACCCAGAGGTATCCCCGCATCTCATCCCAGCGACCAACCCCGCCTTACCTTGGACTTATGGGAGCCAAGTTGGGGTCAGAGGAGAGGCGAGACGAGGCGAGACTAGTCCACTGGAGGCGGATGAGTCCACCCGCATTCCCCAGCCGCCAGGATATCCTGGCAGGGAATCGAACCCGAGACCAATGGGGAGCAAACCCACGGCCCAAGTGAACTAGTGTTAGTTATTTCACTCAAAGTTTTAAAACTCGGACTCGCCACGAGCAAACCAAAAATTTGGACTCAGACTCAGACTCGTGAAAGACTCGCGAAAGACTCGGCAACGACTCGGCAAAAAAAGAAAACCGTAGTTTTACAAAAAAAACATAAAGAAATTAATGCATTACATAAGAGCCATAATTGAAACATTACACATGTCATATGATCTACAAACACACAATATTTAAAATTTCATCATTCATACTCATAATTTCAACTCTAAAATGTATAATAGCAGCATAAGTTTATAAATGTTTACAAAATTACATATAATGATATGTCCAACTCCAAATGTGAAAAACAACAACAAACAAACTAAAGAGAAGACTAAATCTTCCTCTTTGTATTTCTCCTAATATAGCTCAATTTTTATGATTTTATCTTCTTTCCTCTCCTCCTTCAAACCCTACAAACCTGTTATAACCAGGCAAAAATGCCAAATGAGGGGAAAAATTTTTTAAAAAATGAGTTTTATTGCTTGAATGGCGTATTTTCTGGGCTATGCGAGTCCAAGCAAAAGACTCGCGAGTCTTTCATATGGACTCACCTCGCGAGTCCTTGGCGAGTTGACTCGTGGCTCCCATGGACTCGCGAGTCCGTGGCGAGTGCACGAGTCTTAAAACTATGATTTCACTGCATTGAATATATCAACTAATTTTATGAGTTTCCATGTGAATACAACGCTTCATAAATTCTTTCACAGAAACTGCATATAAACTTGCAAAAATCAGAAAAACCATTTCATTTGTGCATGCATACAAACTGTTTGATAAATTGCTCATGGGGAAGACTGTAAAAAATTGGTGAAAATTAGCAAGGGTTCTCACAAAGATTTTCTTTGAATGCCTTTCAAAGATATAGCCTAGAAAGGCCGTCAATTGATTTAGGATGGTTAGCCTCACATTGGTGTCCTCACTTGGAAGTAGTAAGTGGACCCAAAAGAAAATGTCCGACTCAAATGAATTAAGCCAAATTGATATTACCAAATCAATAAAATGAGGTTTTTCTGGCTCATGTTGAGCCATAATGATTGTATCGAACTTGATCCTAGATTTCATCCTAATGATTTCCCTATAATATGTGAAAGGCTGCTAGGGGTTTGTGGGCTTCATATGTTGATTAACATTTAAAATTTTGAAAATAAACGACAATTCCTCTATGTTCCCACGAGCCTTCTTATCCTCCTTAGACTCCAATGCAAAGTTGGAAAGATAATCTGCCACAGTGTATGCCTATGTATAAGGATGGTTAATCATATAGGAACTCAAGGAGTCTAAGAACCGCCACCTTCAGTGAAGGATGTTATTTATCTTCAAATTAATGGATTTACAACTATGTACTACATTTACTATATTCATAGGATCTACCTCAAAATCAATGTCTTTTAATCCATACTATTCACAAGTAAGAATCCCAAGGATAAGCATTTGTGCCTCAACTTCATTATTGGCTCCATCTAGTAATTACTGTGTTGCAGCAACAACCAGATTTCCTTTATGATATTTGACAATACATCCCACTCCAAATCTGCCAAGTTCACCTTTTGAGGTTCCATCAAAGTTCAATTTCACCGTTCCTTTAAAAGGCAGTCTCCAAATGGCTGCCTCTTTGACAAGATTTGGAGACACTCCAAAAACCCCATAAAAAAGGGAATGAAACTTTAGATATTGTAATAATATTAACTAAATTAATTCAATCCAAAAATGCAATACTTGCAATTTCATAAAATGACCATGCAAAAGATAAGAACTTGAACCTAAATGAATTATTCATAGATTCCTTCTAGCATTTTGAAATAGTAACTATGATTGGCATATTTTAGTAAATGACAAAAAAAATAGCAAATTGTGCAGAATAATAAATCTATAATGCAAGAAAAATAAAGGATAAGTTTGCACCTTTCAAAAATACTCCCAATCATCGTATACCAATGCCCAGAATGAGCCAAACCTCGAGCATGAAATCCTCGCAAAAAAAGCTGACATAAAATAAACATTGTCGAAAAATGCAGAAAAAAAATTAGTTAAATAATTGACATAGCTGTCATAACTATAAAAGAATTCCACCAAAAGCAATAAAGACTTCTAATTTTATGGATAAATGTTATCTACAGAATAACACATACAAATAGGTTTCCAAAACACATAAAGCAAGTGCTTATAGTGGAGAATAATAACATTGCATGGCTATTTAAGAAGTGAGTTGTATGTATGAACATTAAAAATGGATGTTTCTCAACCAATTTCCTTATCATCCTTTGCAAAGTGAAAGTTCAAATTTGAAAGTCTCTAGCAGAGATGGAATAAAGGAAGATGCTCCAACCTCAAATAATCGCATCAACTTCTAGATGAAGTATGATCAAGTAGCATATAACTAACTACGCAAGAAGGATTCCCTGTTGAGCACCATCTTATTGTTTTACTCCTACAACACACTAATTATAGATAAAATCAATAGCCAAATTAATCATATCATATTTATTATATAGGAGCTTGGTTGGTATTTATACTTACATTTAGAGTTAATCTAAGACATTCATATGATGTCTCTTCTTATATTTACTTAGTATATCTGTTTTACTACTGATAGAGTGCTATACAAAACTTGGGGTATTAGAATGCTTGTTCTCAATATATTTTGTCTTTATTTTTATTATTTGGTTGTAGTTGTTATTTGACGAGGTTATTAGGAGCCTATGACTCATTCTTTATTCACATGTTAATGAGGTATATCTAATTTACCATACACGAAGTTTTTCCAATCAGCACTACACCTTCTCATGTGTGTCATTGCAAGATTTGTAAAGGAGGGGATTTGCTACCCTCGAAGTCATAAACCTCAAGGAGCAAACCTACCTTCGCTACCTCACTAAACTGGCACTTTGGTGAGCCAGGAAGATACTACAATAATGAAAGAAAACTACACTACTGTGGAAATAACAGAAGTACGCAATACTGGAAATTACTTTAATTATAGAAAAATAAATGCTCAACAAAATATAAAATTAACCGACAATCTGCCCAAGTCTTAGACTTAGGATGCCAGCGTGTCGCGTGGACGTCTACGTGCCACGTTGTTGTCTGTACGGAAGACAAACCAAAAAAATGTCGAGAGGTATCCTCAATCTGCTCTGCACCCTCCAAACCTGTTCGTCACCTACACACATGCAGACAAGAGAAAATTGTTGGGGTTGTATAGGGGTTTGCCTCAGTCAAACCCCGGTTTTGGTGTTTTCACCTCCATGGACAGCTATATAGATAGATTTGGATAAAAGATAAATAACAATGCAATAGAAACAAACCCTGCTAATGGAGGAAAACACCTATTACAAAGATAAATGATACGATAGAAACAAAGCCCGCTTAATGGAGGAAAGCCCCTATGATAAAAGATTATGATACAAATGCACTTAGATATATTCAAAAGCTTGAACAAGATAATCACATAGAGATGCAATAGATAAGAAAGAGGAAGAAGCGTCACATAGCCAAGACCCCTCTATTAAGATGATAGCATAGTTGCATTGCGAGAGAAGACCAAGCTATTAAAATATTGAGTGTGTATTTTGACAGGCTTCACTTAGAGTTTCAGAGAAAGAGAGGCAAGAATGAATTCTTGAAAAAATGAGGAAGAATGAAGGGTTTTGTTGTTATGCGTAGGTGGGAGTGACCGTTTCGGATGCACACGAGCCAAGGGACATGGGTCGACAAGGGTCTGATGTAGAATATGCTGATTCAAATTCGGGATATTCTCGAGACGTTAGTGCACCGTGCAGATCTCTGCGCCTCGCACTGTCATCCAACCAAGATAGCCTTAAATTGAGCTTACGAGTGGCTAGCGCTTTTCCATCTTTGAGATCCATGATGTCAGAATGGTTAAATTTTGATCACAAATCATTGTCAAAAATGCACCAGGATCAATGCAAAAGTGTAATAAATGCACTAGGTGCAATTTCTAACACTACATTTTGCCCCCACTTTAGTGA
This sequence comes from Cryptomeria japonica, assembly GCF_030272615.1. Lineage (NCBI taxonomy): Eukaryota > Viridiplantae > Streptophyta > Pinopsida > Cupressales > Cupressaceae > Cryptomeria > Cryptomeria japonica. The sequence goes on along the minus strand of NC_081413.1, from coordinate 509,570,751 downwards.
ATTGATTGACTCAATGGATCAGATGCACTAAAGTAGTTCAAAAAGATAAATTCATTAAATTCATGTTGTGCATTAAATGCAGTAGTTACCTTAAGAAAAGGGATACTGTAGAGGCTGCAGAAATCAGCTAGGTGAAGACAGATGATGCCCCTAGCGAGTTACGAACATTACAATATTCATCATGACAATCCAGATACTACAACGATCTAAATTTGTTAGCACGAAGAACTAGACAATCTACTTCGGCAAGAAGAATGCTTAAGAAGTGATAGTACCAGTCGAAAGTGAAAAATCAGATAAGGACGAGTATATTCACCCAAGTGCTTTTCCCCTAGCAAGATGGGCAAAAACAAGGGAGATGATCCAAAACCACCACAAAAAAATTTTGCAAACATTGGGCGAGAATTCAGCTATATACTGCAAAGGTGGGCCCCCAAAAGGGTCATTATCACTATTCACTGCAAGCATTTTCACTGAGACTTCTATAGACCTCAAGTGAAAATGCCACGCAGACAAGAGCATAGAGTGGCCAGGATCGAGGGGTTGCACACTATTGTGGAGCAGGGCAACTAGCTGGATGAGGAAAGCCTCGAATTACACTTTTTAGCTAAGTTTTTAGCATTTTATAGTAATTTTAAATTTTCGAGCAGGCAGGTGTCTAGATTTCACTTGCAGGTCCAAGATCCGCGCTGGCGTCCCGGGACAAATAACTACACTGGCATTCGAGATCCACATTGGTATCTCTCGGATGTGCTGGCATCCGAGATCTACGTTGGCGTCTCTCAAACGTGCTGGAGTCCATAGACATCAGCAGTGCAGACGCGCTAGTGTCTATATGATTTAAGGAAAGGATAGATAGAGAAATTTTCTTCTGTTTATTTTAAGTAGATGATCTGATGTAGATTTATTGCTAATGCAGGTTTTGCCCAAGGTCCACGAGCATACATCAAGCCATCTACTAAGCTTACTACGCAATCACACAAGTGAGCTACTAGCAATGCATCAGACAGTTACGTAGGGTAGGACTTTGGTGGACCTACCATATGCCAGATTTCAGATTTCATGCTCCTATGCTTTGGGCACTCATGGAGAGGTGGGATGCAGATACGATGTCGTTCCACTTGTGCACAGGAGAATTGACCATGACACTAGTGGACATGTATCGGATCATGCGTCTACCAATACGTGGCAGGCGAGTCTCACGAATAGTATCCTCTACTCGCGAGCTATGCGAGGGACAAGAGTGGGGCCTTAGTCGTGTTATTGATTCAGACAACCACATCTACTTGGGCGCACTCGAGTATGGTCGGCAGTCGATCCCTCTCATCCATCACATCATGATCGCAACACTAGCCTTGAAAGTGATCATGAACGAACGCGGCTCAAAGCTAGCGACAAGATTTATTCCCCTAGTCCGAGAGATGGAGGAGCGAGGGACAGTGTATGCGTCGGAGTGTAGCATGCTTGCTCATCTATACCATGACTTGGGCAGATACACGATGTAATGTCCCCTTTCCAGTTGTCTTAAAAATTTGGAACAATTACCCAATTTTGTCTTCTTATTCTATCCGGTAATTGCAAATAGAGTCAAGTAAAGACATCACACAAGATATCAATCGCCAATTCTGACATAGATATATGAATAAGTACGAGATTGATATTGAATGAATATAAGTGTCTTGTATATATTGATGGAAATGAGCTTTATCTGATAAATGATTTGATTGTTACTTGTTACGATATTGGGCCTTCGGCCTTACTATCTGAGTGTTGGTTGTTAAGGTGTAGACAATACAGTTGATGTGGTTTTTGATTAGCCTTGAAAGCTTGCATTAATGGAGCTGCCTTCTCTTGACATTGAATGTATTCCTTCTGTTATCGATTCTTGTCTTCCGGTCAATGTTCTGCTCCATCTATCCAACTGGATATATGTCAACTGGAATGATTGCTTGCTGGAATTATTCTATGTATTATAATAATTTCCAAAGCATTATCCTGATATGTACTATTGGACTATACACGTCCAGAACCACCGGCTCTATGCATGATGATATGTTCCTAATGCAATCGATTAGTGCCCAGGGGTTACTATTGTAGTTCTGCAAATTACGGTATAAGGAAATAAGATATTTTTTGGTGCCTTCTGAAGTGAGATCGAGAGACTCTTTATATCTTTTGAATGGGTGATAAGCTATGTCCAAGAGGCATGTCTCATGCCTATTCATAATTGTCTTCCTTTATGCTAATTACACCATTTCATGACAAATGATGATCGTCGACTTAATATATATTAATTGTTGTATGACATTTAATCTTTATTATCATGTCTCTTCGTAACAGGTAACAATTAGATGATAGTCAACATCGGTTTGAATGATTACTGCCACCTTAATCATTGATAACTAATTATCTTCTTCTTAAGTCGATATTGCTTAACGATGCCAATCTCTGTTTGCTAAGGTGTATGATCAATATTATCGATGATGACTAATGTCGTGATTAACTAACTCTTCCTTATTCCAGTTGCTACCTTCTTCCTTAATTGATGCTTGCCAAGATTACTTCCGTCCCTCTTATTGTCTTTCTGTCTTGAATGGGGACATGACAGTCCCCCCCTCTTGAATTTGCTTGTCCTCAAGCAATTCTTTCTTGTCTTCTTTTCTTGGATGAACCTGCACATAGATTAGCAGTACCAATACAAATCATATAAATCAAAGTAATGATAAATGTTAAAAAAATTACTAATCAATTTCCGTTGCATATATTGCTACTTGGAGGGACTGGCTTCCTTGAGCCATTTACCCAAACTTGTGATGGACTGGCTTCCTTGAGCCATTTCTATCCAACTTGAAAGAGACTGGCTTCCTTGAGCCATCTCTGTCCAACTTGGGAGGGACTAGCTTCTTTGAGCCATTGCCCAACTTGAGAGGGACTGGCTTCCTTGAGTCATTTTGTCCACTTGAGGGAGACTAGCTTCCTTGAGCCATTTCTATCCAACTTGAAAGAGACTGGCTTCCTTGAGCCATCTCTATCCAACTTGGGAGGGACTAGCTATCTTTGAGCCATTGCCCAACTTGAGAAGGACTAGCTGCCTTGAGCCATTTGTCCACTTGAGGGGAACTGGCTTCCTTGAGCCAATTAACCCAATCTTGAGAGGAACTGCCTTCTTTGTGCCATTATTCCTCTACATTTCTTTATGCTTAGAAGCTAAGTTGCCGGTTCGGATTCAGGTTCGCAAATTCGATCATTTTTTTTGGAGGGTGGGTTCGGGTTCGCTTTGGGTTCGTCCGTACAAAAACATATAGAAATAAAAAAATAAAAATATATACATATATGCAGCAGCAAATAAATAGCAAAATACACCACCATATATATTAATGTTGTAGACTTTTAGTCCAAATGGCAAATAACATAGCAAAATGCCAAAATACACCACCATATCAATCTTTATGTTAAAAAATAATAATGTCAACATCAACAATCAGCCATCACTGATCAAATATCATCAAAAGTCATCAAACATATCATCATCATCCTCCTGTGGCAAATTAGAAGCACAAACAGTGCCACTGGCAGTGGTACTAGTAATCTCAGCCTCGGGAGCAGACGAGAAGCAGATGCACCGAAGGGAGATGTTGGGGGCCTCGGAGGAGACGAGAAGCAGGAGGAGGAGCAAGTAGAGTAGGATAGACCGCAATTGAGGCAGCAGGCAGCCAACCTCAGCCTGACTAGAGCACCTGCAGGTTTGCAAGCTGCTTCTCCACCATCAAGATCACTAGCGATCACTCTACCACAGAGAGCACCAACGGCAACAACAGGAGCTGTGGGAGGGTCATCTAGTAGGGTGCCTCCTCAAGACCTCGATTAGCAAAGGAGTGATTGAGGTATACATGTGATTTTGATACATGATGTAGATAGATGCTTTTTCTATAGATGATATATTTATATATGTGTGCTTGTCATACAGATGCTGACATCGATTTGTTTTGTGATTGCAGAGGGCGTCACCAAGTGGTTGAGCTTCATCTATCAGTCACTTTTCAAGATCATTCCTAATGTCTAGATCCAAGGACAAGTGTTGGACACTTACTGACTTGTCCAATCAACAGGGCGGGATGTCCAACTGTTCAAGCTTGTAGCATGTCTCGGGATAGCCTATGAGGAGGGCCAAGTAGAGCGGGTGTAGCTAGCAGGTCAGCTAGACACTGTGACGAAGCGGCAAGGCCAAGACCAGCTAGAGCTTCGAACTATCCTCAAGGAGAGAAACCAAGCAATGACGTGGGTTGAGAGTGCCAAGAGGGCACGTGATGCCTCACAAAGCCAAGTCGATGACCTCCAAAGACAGATCGATGCTACCTAGCAAGGCTCAGCCGGTGATCTTGACCACCCTATAGTGCACCAGATGATGGCAGATCTTGATGCGGCGAGGAGGCAGGAGGACACCCACAGAGAGGAGCTTATGACACAGAGGGAGACCGTAGCGGAGCTGTGAACTGAGAGGTCTCTAGACACAAAGCGCCTCTATAGCTAGATCACAGTCCACCTTTGTCCATCACCCACCACGCAGGGATAAGGATCCACCAGGTCCAGCAACCTCAAGGACTCATGCCCCAAGAGGATCCTAAGTAACATTTTTTTATTGTGTAGACACATTTTTGTTAGTAACGTATAGTATTCCTTTGAGATGTATATTTATTAACATGTATGCAGTCATCACGTGTTTTTGTAGTGATGCGGCACATTGTACATTGATATACATTGACAGATACACATTGATATATATATATATATATATATGAGATCTTGATTCAATGCCCACATGTTTGTCCCTCTATGGATATATATGCTTCACTATGTGTATGCTATGTGCATTCTCATGTGATGTAAGATTGGATTAGATAGCTTCATGATTTAATTTCACAGATGATGTATGCTTAATTAAATGACATGACGGTCTAACACAATTTGATCATATAGATAGATGCGTAGCATAAAAAAAATCACACATATGTTTAACACCTAATAAAAAGAGTCAAACACAAGGATGAATATATATCATAACACACATAGAATAGGAGAGTGTTGATGAAGGAATGTCATAGCCAGATGGCCTTAGGAAGAGCTAAGCATCATGCTTATGACACATCGATACTTTTACACATAGTATCATTGCAAATGCATAGCATTCATGGGCTCTTTGAGCAAATAGAGGTGACAATGTAAGGACCTCACCAATTAGGGCTGAAATTCCCCTTTTGGTCGGGTGGCACATTCACATTTCTCCGATTCTCATAAAGAATGAGGTCACCTACTTTGAAAGTTCAAGAGAGAGAATTTTTATTATACTGTTTTGATAAAGATTTCTGATATGCTTGAAAATGTTGAAGGACCTTCAGGCGACGCTTGTTAAGCAGTTCTAGCTAATTGAGACGATAAGTACAGTAAGTATCATCATCAACTAATCCTTTAAGGGAAACCCACAAAGAAGGAATTTCCAACTCTAAACGCATAATAACATCAGCACCATACACAAGGTTGTAAGGCATTACCCCAGTAGCCGTATGAACACTTGTGCGATAGGCCCATAATGCATAAACTAGTTGTATGTGCCAATCTTTGCCATGCTTATTAACCGTCTTGCACAAGATCTGTTCAATGGTCTTGTTTGAGGCTTCAGCCTGACCATTAGATTGAGGATAATAAGGTGTGGAGAATCAATATTGAAAGTGGAACTTTTCAAGGAATTGTTTCACCTCCTTGTTCTTAAAGGACATACCGTTATCCAAAACAATAGTGGAAGGCAGTCCAAAGCGAGACATGATATGAGTAAGAAGGAAATTACAAATCAACTCCACTATAGTGGACCTTAGCGGTATAACCTCAACCCATTTTGTGATGTAATCGATGGCTGTAATGATGAAGGTATGTTCTTTAGAAGAAGGGAGAGATATTTTGCCAATAACATCCAATCCCCAAGTTTGGAAAGGCCAAGGAGAATCTTGAGCTCAAAGTTCTTGTGCAAGAGCCTGAATGAGATTACTATGTTGTTAACATTGAGGGCATTTATTGACAAAATCAAAGGAATCTTGTTCCATTGTTTGCCAATAATACCCCCATATGTAAAAATTTATGAACTAAAGATTTCCGACAAAATGCCCACCACCAAAGCCTAAGTGAGCTTCCTGGAGTGCAAGGGATATCTCTACTTTAGTCAAACATCTACAAAGAAGACCATTGTAAGATCTACGATATAGAATATTAGACAAAATGATGTAACGAGCCAAAAGCTTTCGGATTCTAACGCGAGTATTCTTATTAGCATCATCAAGAAAACTTCCAGATTTTAGATAATTGTAAATATGGGAGAACCATTCACTTGAGTCTATGTGAGCACACATAAGACCATCAATTTCGGGTTGACTAGAAATAGAAAGAGAGTGAAGGACATGCACCACAAAGTGATATTCGCCTATGTTATAGTTAAGGCATACAAGGGAGATTACACTCGCCATTGCATCTACATGTACTATCTATGGTGTAGGAAGAAAAACGCGTAAGAGCTAGAGTGAGATCTCTATTGTAATGTCCCTATTTTCGTGAGCATCAGAGTTTGAGGAGTTAGCCTATTTTTGGACCCTTGTAGGCTAACAGGGTAGGGATAAGGGGGTCACTAATGCAGTATCTTGAGGAGTGGCCTGTCTATTTGTTCTAGTTCAGTGTAATGTCTACATGTACTATCTATGGTGTAGGAAGAAAAACGCGTAAGAGCTAGAGTGAGATCTCTATTGTAATGTCCCTATTTTCGTGAGCATCAGAGTTTGAGGAGTTAGCCTATTTTTGGACCCTTGTAGGCTAACAGGGTAGGGATAAGGGGGTCACTAATGCAGTATCTTGAGGAGTGGCCTGTCTATTTGTTCTAGTTCAGTGTTGAGTTCAGTTCTGGTCTTCGTTTCATCAGTTTTTGACATTATATGAGGATTTCCTAATTTTTAGGGAAAAACTGCTAAAAATAAACATGGTCCTATTTTCATTGGCATGGTGAACTGTGGCCCAGCTTATGACAGATTCAGTTTCCAAGCAATAATGAGGGAGATATGAATTTTTAAGTGGTCCCACAGGCAATTAATATTTTAATGAAATATTAATATAAAATCACAAAGTGCATCACTTAAATTTATTTAAGTGAAAAATTAATATCTCCTAAGTTAGGCGTTGCTTTTAGGGTTAAGTTAGGAACCCTAAAAGCAAGTTATGATTTTTAAAACCCTAATTGCCAAAAATTGTACTTTATGGGTATTTAGGCAGCCAAGATGGAAATTAAACCTCATTCTTGATATTGAGCATTTGACATTTTCTTCTGAACACTTGGCTATGGCGGCTAGGGTTTGCACCTGTTTTGGAGAGCATGCATTCTTCAGAATTCAGTGGCTTTGAGATTGTGAAAGATCAATCGAATTGTTGCAGCTTGGTTGGCTTCATTCAGAAGTCAAATTGAACTGAATAGGGGCAGATTTGGCTTCTTACAAGGCAGATTTGTTGTAGGATTTTCCTATTTACTGTTTTGTTGTTAATTCTTATGTGGTTTGGAGGCTTATTTTCCCAAACACACAGCTTGCTCATTTATTGGCACCATCTTCCACTGTTTGGGTGTCTTAGTATTTAAATAAGAGCAGATCTGAATTGTTCCAGAATAAAAATCAGAACTTTGTAAGTTGCTGATTTATTCTTTCTTTTCAATAAATTGGCTAAGGACCTACGAGTATGCTTCTAAATTCTCCAATTCATTGTTTCAGTTGATTAAATTCATGTATTATTTCAATATGTCTTGCAAATTAAGAAACCCTCTTCTACAACTTTTGTCTATTTCTGAAAGACCATCTTAATAATTAAAAATTACAAAGAAGATCTACAAATTACAGTAGGTTGAAGAGTTGAACCAGCAAGGGTTCATCACATCTATACTAGAATAATTTGGATTGTTTAGCTCGATATGCTCCCATAATTTGATTCACAATAAGCTCAAAATCTCCAAGAATACAGATGTGCAAAACATCTAAAGCAAACATCAATGTTATTTGTACGGTAAAATTCAAGTCAAAAGGAGAGAGGAATAGGCTTTCCTTCAGGTGAGATCAAAACTAGACCTACTCTTGAACCTGTTGGACATCTTGATCCATCAAAATCCATTTCCCAAATAGGTTCACACTTAATAGTGAATACATCTTCATCAAGGCACAAGTTGAGAATAGGAAATGATTTAAGTGAGGGAGCCTCTACCAACTGATCAGCGACAGCTTGACCCTTAATGGACTTTACAGTTATGAATTTAAGATCAAATTCAGAAAGTAACATAACCCCATTTCACTAACCACCCAGAGAGATTGGCTCTAGTGAAAAGATGCTTAAGGAGATCACTCTTAACAACCATGTCATGTCCCAGAATTAAATATACTAAACATGAAATATTTTTATACTACAAATCTTTATTTAATTTCTGACACTAAATATTCAACGCATTTGTCGTATTAAAATAACAACAATATTTATGTAATCTCTGATTTATGTGAATTATTATTGATTGATAATGTTAAACGATTGATATTCTATTGTAAACGATTGATATTAATCAAAATGATATTCTATTGTAAACGATTGATATTAATCAAAATGATATTCTATTGTAAACGATTGATATTAAATATTTTGTTACTTATAACCCATAAGTATACTGTGCGATATTTTTATAAGAATTATGGCTCTTTTCTTGGATCGCGTCTCTTGAAGTCATCAGGGATTAAGATCAGAACGTTGCGTCCTTCCCAAGGGTCGTGACTCATCCGGCCATGGTTGCACGATATGCTTTATAAGGCTTCGTTGGGCTCCTACATGGGGGGGGAGAAGGATTGGAGAGAAAAAAGCTTCCAGACAAGAATTAAAGAATTAAGGAATCGCGCCAGGTAAGTTCCTCTACCATAAGCCTTTAACAAGCATTTGGGAATATAAAATATAATCAATATAAGGTATAGAGTCAGTATCAAACAGTTAGACTGTAATCATAAACAGATGAATTAATGGATATTACTGCCAATAGATGTATAGACGATGTACAATAATAAATACAGTAAATAACATTTATAGATTTGCATTTTGCATAAAAGTAATGGTATCTGGGTAATTTAGTGGACTAACAATATATGGAGATTAACCAACCATATCAGTCATTATTAAACAGTTATAATAAGAGATAAATACAGACTGTTTTTCCCGTGTCTGGAAATCTGCTAATAAACCTACAGAAAATCTGCGGCACATCTAATATCAATTATTTGGTATATGTGATCTTAGCGAAATGAAACACATTACAACACAGTATGTAAATCTAATGGATTCATATTCTATCTCCCTGGTATAATAATCGTAAAATTCCATAACGATAATGTAAACACATTATAACGATAGATAATCAATGAATGACAATATAAATATTGTAATATTTAATTAACATCTGATCAGCTATAATGAACTGATAGGGGGACAGAGTATGATCGAAAGGATAAGACCCACACCATGTTGTATGACCCGATGGGCACAACCTGGTCTGGATGGGCAATCGGGTCAAGACTTGGAACCCCAAACTGAGTATGGTTAGGGACGTAAGACCCACACTAAGCTAGTAAGACCGGTGGGCATAGCAGGGTCTGGATGGGCAACCCTACTATGATTACCAAACCTAAAACTGATATTGCATAACTGATAATTCAATTATAATTATTTAAAATGTGAAGCCATGGGATTACTAATAATTTGGAACTTTTATATATTATCAAAATTATTAGATTAAAAGGGTAATTGTTTCTTTCAGTTTACCAATTCTTTGCATTCATTTCAGGATACGGGGTAGGGACCTTACAAACCACTTGAGTTTCCGCATGAATCAAATAGTGCGTCAACTTTTGGGTTGTAAAAACAAGAGACAAACATTGTTTTTCCATGACGGCATATCGAGTCTCGTAGTCCACAAGAATGTGGCTGATGTAATAGTCATCTCATTCTTTTCCATTATCGTCATATTGGGCCAATAAGGTTGCCAAAGCAGGAGAAAACACTAATATATACAAAAGAAAGAGTCTATCTTGCATAGCCGACATTAAAATAGGAGGATTGGCCAAATAGTTTTTGATGGAATCAAAAGCATTTTGGCACTCAGCATCCCATTTGAACTGCACATTTTTCTTCAACAAACGTACAAACGGAAGAATACGATCAGCCAATTTAGAGACAAATCTACAAATCGCCTAAATCTTCCCTTGTAAGCTATGTAGTTGTGAAATGTTTCTAGGCAGAGAAATGTTAACAATCGCATCAATCTTATTCGTATCAACTTCAATTCCCTAGCGAGAGACAATAAATCCTAGTAGTTTTCCAGCATCAACACCGAAAACACACTTAATAGGGTTTAATCTCATCTTATAGAATCGAAGCCTTTCAAAATTAAGGCGAAGATTCTTAACATGATCCTAACGGGTTAAGGATTTCGCCAAAATATCATCAACATAATCTTCTGAATTTCGTGAATGAAATCATGAAAGATCAAAGTCATTGCCCATTGATAGATTGCTCCTACATTCTTCAACCCAAACGGCATGACTACACAACAAAAGGTACCCCTAGGTGTAGTAAAAGAAGTGGTGTGTGTGTTGAATAAAAGGGTATGGTCTTTGGCGTGAGAATGGTAAGAGTGTATAAAAATTATATCATATACACTGGCAGATATATGGACATGAATATACAGACTTGAAAGAGGGTTCAAAAGAGAGAAAATAAAAAGATTATACAGATGTAAGGAAGAAAAATATGCTGCTATAAATAAGATGATCTTGTAAAGAAAAAGAAGAACATTTGTATGAAAGTGAAGGCAGATTTCTGAGTATATTGCAGCAGTTATAGAAGAAGATTATGCAGATTTGTAGAGTTTATGACAGAATTGTAAGTACAGATTGAAGAACAGATTGGAAAGGATTTTATGAGAAAATTATGATCAGTTTTGTGGCAGATTTAGTGTCATCATAATGGCAGTTTGAATAAGAGAGTTTGAGAAAGAAAAGGATATCCATCATCTGTTGTTATAGCAACATTGTCAAGGTGGAATTTCAGATTTATGAGAAGTGGGTTGGTGCTCATGAATTTTGAAGTGGGAGTTGGTGCTTCCAGTGGGTTGGTGCTCACAAAATTCAGAAGTGGGAGATGGTGCTTCCAGTGGGTTGGTGCTCACAAAATTCAGATTGGGGAGTTGGTGCTTCCAGTGGGTTGGTGCTCACGAAATCAGATTTGGGAGTTGGTGCTTCCAATGGGTTGGTGCTCACAAACAAACGCAGGGGTTGGTGCCTCTAGTAGGTTGGTGCCTACGAAATATTGTAAAAGAAGAAATATATAAAACCATTGATTTACTGTGGTTTTCTCCTGTAAGGGTTTCCACGTATATATCTTGTGTTCTATTTTGTTCATAATAGTTATATTACATGTGAATGTTGATCAGCAATGAATATGTTTCTAAGATAAGTTATATACATGTAATTGAAGTTGAAAAAGTTTAAGTTGGTGAAATTCATTGTTATACCGATTCACCCCCTCTCAGTATAACCGTGTGCTCTTCACATAGAGTAAATAATGTACCATTAAAGATTTTAGATTATTGCATGAATGCACACATCATGTGATCATAAAACCACCCGCAGTAAATGCACTCATTTTATGTTGATACATTTATGCAGTTGCCTATGTTCTCTCCTGCCCTTTAATCTCCCAATTAAAACATTACAAATCACACATACTTGTGGAACCTTCTAGCCCTTTTATCTGTTCCTTTTCTCAAATTGACTAAGTTTTTTAAAAAAGACTCTAGAGAATATTAATTCATCTTTCAAAGGATCATGTTTAGCCATATCAACATGTGATTTCAAAAGTATGTGCCCCGAACAACAATCTTTGTTTATTATAAAGTATATTTTCCATGTTACTGTTATGTATTAGAATGTAGTACTACAAAGCAATGCAACATTGACCAAGAATGGTGGAATATATCATCAAAATGTTGTTTATTACTGTCATTAATGTAACAACATTTGTTAAGCCAAAAGAAATTCCAAAATTCCAATATTTTTGGTTTTAGATGCCTTGTTTACTTTTTCTTATGGATCTGATACAATAATGCCTACTTCTCAAGTATATATTTAAAGAAAACCACAACTCTCTATATAATCTCCCTACTACGCAAGCTAAGTAAGTCTTGCAAAGGACATTGTGAACTGGCATTGAATTAATTTTCCATCAAGAATGAAAACAAAACAGCATGCACATTTAAAATCCATAATTATTGGAAGCATTAGCAATAAGAATTGTAAAGTTATTTCAATTTCAATTAAAGAACAAGTTATGAACTATGTATGCTATAAATGTATATGAGGAATTATGTTGATGTCTAATAATTCTGATTTTATCTGCAGGTCTGAAAGAGAGAGATCATTTTATGTTTTCTATGTCATCTCCAAATGAATTCAATTGGTATATATATCATTTAGGCAACCGGTCAATTGGTGTATTGACCGGTCATGCCTTTTAGGCATGACCGATCAATGCACCCATTGATCGGTGCCTTTGTAATTATACCATTAACACAAGGCTGTTTATCGGTTCAAAACCTTGATAGCATATTGTAATATAATATAATGATTGATCAAGATAATGAATCGGTTCATGTAAACACCGATGATTCAAAATGCACAATGTATGTAATCCAACCGGTGCAGTTGTTAACCACTGCTAATTCCAAATGAAGCGGTGTATGTATTAAGCCCGATAACAAATATGCCCGATGATTAAGCCCGATAACAGATGTGGATCGGTGCCAATAGTTATGCACCCGATAGCAAGTATGTATCGGCTAATAACCCGATAACTTATAGCATTTAATATGCTAAGCAATGTTTGTAAAATCCGATAATCATATGCAATATAAGTTTAGACATGAAGTATGTAAATAACAGAACAAGGAAGGTTAGAAATATCTTATCTTGCATAAGCTACCATGCATTAACAAGAGTTATATATATCTAGGAGTTAAAAATAATCAAGGACTAACTTACTTCATAAAGAAGAATTGGAGTATCATATGCTCCAAATAAAGTGTGGTTGCCAACAAATAACACCGGTCTTCTGGGCTGAAAATTAAACCATAGGGTAAATATCGTTGCCATGTTTTCAATTATATTTGTCAGCTGATTGATATTTTCAAAGTGAAACATATGAATGTTGTAAATTGCATGCAAACTTAACAAATTAAACAAAATCAGATTTATATCTTCAGAAAAAATGCCAACCATCAATAACTAAGGAAGTTAAAGATTACACACACATGATATAATCAAGTTCTATCCTAGTCATGCTCCGATGGCCTATTGGGTGTAGAGTGGTGTTAGCATCAATGTTTCTGGGACCTCTCTATAACCTTTGGGCCCAACTAGAACCCTCAACCCAAACTCTTGAGAACCTCCAAACCCCCTATTCTCTATTTCTTATTGCAATTACTCCACCTCCTAGATTTTGAAAGATCAGAGATCAGATGGACATTCCCTATGGATCTTTAGGGCTCAATCGGGCAGTCATATCCACAACAAACAATATACTTCTACATCGATTCCACATTCATATAGTATAGAGGGCTTCTTCATACTCATGCAAAGTCATGGTGTTTCATTAGACTAGATCTTAAGGTCTTATCCAACAAAGGTGGTTAAAATATGTATCTATATAGAAGGTGGTTAGCCTCAATCCTCTCAATTGATTGAGCCTATTAATGAGAATCTAAATATGGCACCCCTAGATACATAGGCCAATGGAGAAATCGTGAGGGTCAATGAATTTCATCCAAAATGCCAATTATCCCTAAAAATAGTTGGTTGAATCAGAGCAGGTCAACTGCCAACCAAACTATATATTACTATAGTTTTCCTCTCTTCTCACTACATAATATGGTCTAAATAAATGATTGATAAGTTATTATCAACATAGAAAGAATTAGAGCCTTGAAGCCCAAGGAAAGGAAGAATAAAATACTACCGTAAAAGGGAGACAAACAAAAGATAAGAAAATAAATTCAGTGAAAAAAAGACGAAAAAGGCTGAAAGAAATAACCAATAATTTGCCATTGGAAGTGTAATGTTCACCCCTGATTTTTTTTAGAAATATGTGTTTGCAAGTTTGTAAACAATGTGAAATGGTTTGCTGATTGTTTGCTTTCAGACTTCATTCACAATGAAGAACATACATAGAACCATAGAAACGAGACTCGGACTCAACGCAGACTCGGTGTAGTACCCCTACCCTAATCAATCTCTAATCTTGGTTTAATCTTGGTTAGTGTATCTTAATATAATGTTATAGTCAGATGCTTGATTTAACGCATAGCTATTGATGTGATTTTCACACTAGTTGTATGCAAGATGTTAGTGTACCTAGTTTGTGGTATTAATATCGGGCTAACGTTTTCATTAAATTTTATATATGTATGCATGTATGACTCTTGGTTGCAGGAGATTTCAGGTACAACGCCGCATGAGTGCGAGGTTCGTCTTCACCTGGATGTGCAGGTTTGAGTGTAGCTCTTTAATCCTTAGAGTTGGATTAGGTGGTCGTAAGACCCTAGTTGACCTTCATCGTGCTCAAGTGAGCATCGTCAGTCGCGTCGGTGTTCCCTTTGTGTTTGGGTTTGCGAGTCGTCTGTTTGGTTGACCTTCTCGATTAGCGTGCTTGGTGTGCATGGTTAAATTGATTAATTAGTCCTTAGTAATTATTTTGATTAAATATGTATTTGTGCATTAGAGATAAATGGACTAAAGTAATCGGATATGTCGTTATGCGATTTTCGTGATTTTGGATTACTCGTTTTAAATTGGGAGTAAGTTCGATTAAATGTCTGATTTTGAATATTAAATGCATTTCGTATATGCTGTTGAAAAGAAAGTTTTGTATTTTATCGCAATAGATTGATTGTATTCTGTTGGCTTTTGAAATTAGAAAGATTAAATTTCAGTTGAATGAGAAAATCGATTTTGAATTGAAAAGCAAGTCAATTTGTTGTGATAGTTAGAAAGGATTAAATTTGGAGAATTATTTTTAAATAAAAATTTTAATTCCAAAAATGGAATTTTTTTGGTCAACTCTTCCATATAACCCAAAATTTGGGGAAATTTTGGAGGATGGACATTTTTAGAGAAGTTTTGGTTGGAAAAGAAATTTTGGAATGAAATTTGGGGGTTTTTGGATGGAAAAGGAAGGTTTGGTAGCTGGGGTTCTACAACAGATCTTGCCAGGAACGCGAGATCAGGTAGGATCTAATTCTCAATTTTAGTTATTGTATAAAATGGAAATGAGGGTTTGAAGGTATTCATACTATTTGGTTCCAGATTCTCCATTGAATGCCATGCTTATGAACTGATTTAGTAAATTAATTGGTTTGGCTGGAAATGTATTTGAGGTGATGTTAAATTCCTCTATTCTTTGTGGGTGTTTGAAACCCTTGGGTGTTTGTAAAGGATGAGAAAACCATCAAGAAAATATAATATCAATCACAGTTCGTTTAAACCGAATTCATAGTAACCGAAATTTATTATCATATTTGTGATGGGCATTTTGGTTTTTTTTCTTGTTTCGAACCTGTGTGTTTTAAAAAAAGAAGTTATTTATTTGTTTATAGCGAGCTGTGCGTATGTTTTTATAAACCGTGGGTTTGGGGTTTGGAGGGCGGGGAGCGGAGCTCCACCCGCCCCTCCTCCCCTCTCCCCCGCTCATTCCCCCTATTTCTTCCCCTCACTGGTGTTGGAAACCCTGGCCGCGGCACACTGCGGTGGCCGCAGGGCGCCGCGGACTTGCGGGCACCGCAGTGGCGCCGCCCGCCAGGGCTGTGTTGAACGGCGCTGCGGCTAGGGCACGGCCCACCCTCGCCTCTTATTTTTAAAATGCGTTTTTTTTTAAAGAAAACATAGTTTTAAAATGGTATTTTTTTTAATGTATTTTTTTTATTATTCAAAAAAAATGCATATGATAGTTAATATCATTTTCATGTAAGTTATATTATTGTTAAGTGGAAATTAGTTCTTAATTTTGATTAAGGTGGCATAATCGTGACAAATGTTAGTTTGATAGTGATTAATTTTATAATGGAGTTTATAGGTTAATTGTTATTCAACTTCATTTCGTGACTTATGCCTCCTTTTAATTAAGTTCTTAAACTGCGAATTTTCGCAACTGAATATCATTGATTATATTCTGATTGATCTTGGATTAATATATTTATATCTTACCTTCTAGCTGATTAGGGAAGTTGGCTAAGTGAGGTAGTATTGTTTAAAAACAAATAGAATATTATGCTATTGGAAAATCGTCGAAATACGATGTAATTACTAATTGATGATGTGAATTATTATCTTAGAACATGTCATTTGAGTAATCGAGAAGTAAGTGAGATATTTTACCATTGATCATAGAAATTGAAACGATGTGCTTTTGGAAATGATTAGCTTCATTAGATTCTCTTTTTATAAGTATATTTCGTGATCCGTATTATGCATCTGGGTTTGAAAAATATGAAACTGTAGAGGTTGGTTTCGAACCAGTATGTCAATGACGTTTTGATTGGAGATTAAATATCTTAATTAAATGATTAATGGTTGTCTGAGTTTTATGAATATGAATTTGGTTTAAAAACTCATTATGGCTTAATATGTCTGATCAATGCTTTGAACCTTAGAGAGTTAGAAAACCAAGAACAACTTATCCCTTGATGAGATAGATAACTGTAATCTGATTTAGATCTTGTAGAAAACTTGATCGACTTTTAATGATTAGATCAATTCGGAAAGATTGTATCTGTTGAATATTCCTATGCGAGTTTAATTTCTGTATTCGCTTTTGATTATGAAATGGCATGTTTTGCTTTGTTTGGTAGGACCCTGTCGTATGGATTGATTTGGGGTACCTGTTTCAGTCCTCGATTCCGAGTTGACTGTGGTATTGTGGTAGTGTCGTATTTGGTCATTTCCTCTTTGCGCGAGTCGAATGATGATTGTGGTTGACCGTTGTTGGTCGGGTCTCTAGTTAGAGTACCGTCAGTAAGTGATTACCCTTGAGTCGTGTTTGACCAGATGATTGTTTCTCTCTTCTTGAACTCCGTTCGTCTGACCATGTGTATTCCTTGGTTTTGAGTTCGTCCGAGTATAGTCTAGTGTCGTATGGGAAAGTGGCTTTCGATTGGGGGCCGCGCCCAAAGTGGCTGCTGGGTGACCCGTCGAAAGTGCGTCTAATAAGTGATAACCTTTAAGTAGGTTAGAATGTAATCTCTAAGTAAGATAAATGTGCCTCACACATGGGACGAGTGCTATCATAGATTCGACATGCTGCGAGAAGGCCTGAAATGGCAAACCATCATCCTTGTCTTCACGAGAGGATGTGTGGGTCCACATGAGGCTTGGATGGGCCGGAAGTTCGGATTAGGTTGCCAGGGTGACTCAGTGTATGGGGCCGGGACCTATGAAGACTTGCCATGGTATCCATACCAGGTTGTGTGATGACACTTGTCCCTACGTTCGCTAGTGTGTTGTCGTTTTGTCCTGTTTTGAGTACCTTTGTGGGTCATCCTTTGGTATCTGCCCTTGTGAGTATCGGTTTCCTGTTAGACCTTGGGTGGTGATGGCTCAGTCTTGTGGATGCTCTTCTGGACCTTTGTTTTAGCTTTGATTATGTTCAGCTGGATCCTGTTCTTTTCAGGGATCGTGTATGTATTAATTGACCGATGCGGTCGTTTGTAAATTGTTTATATTTCGCCTTGATGGCCGGATTGTAATGGTGTAACCTCTTGTATTCTCAGAGGGGTCTTGCGATTGAGCAGACTCGGAGATGTAGCCCTTTAAGGGTGAACTCCGAGATCATTATGGTGTTATGTGATGTATTCTCTTATGTTTCCTTTATTCAGCTTTATCATGTATGATTAGCTCATGTTAGAATGATTAAGTGGATAAATGGAATTAACTTTAAATGTTTATATGCAGTTCTTTCTTGAATGGCATGTTGATTGAATGCGTAAGTGGTTTAGATGAAATCTATCGTAGATGCTAGTATGCAATCGTCTCTTAAAATGCAATAAATTGGAGTATGAAAGAATGAACTTAGAGTAATGGAATCTATTCAGTTGTGGTTAGGAAATTAAGTATGCTGAATAGACCTCTTATGTTTATGATGGAATTCTAGTGTGTTAGAATATAAGATGTATGGCTTGTAATTTTAAATGAAAAGCTTGAATGAAGATTATGAATAGATCTTAATGGATGAATCTTTGTTTATGATTTATATTTCCATCTTTTGAAAGAAATTATCCTGATTAAGAATTGTCTCGTTATTAAGATAATTAGCTTATTGGAATTAATTGTGTGAGTTAAGTGGATTGTGATATTTAAGTAATCTCGTTGGGAAACTCTTTAGGTGTTAGTTGTTGTCTTCCGCTATGTAATCTGAATCTTTGATATCTTGTTGTATCTTAATGTGGTGTAACTTTAAAAAAAAAAAAAATTATTGCACTCTATTCTTGTGTTATGGCTTAATCCCTTCGGGGTTTCCTGGCGGGGCATTACACTCGGCAAGGCTGACCCGACTCGGGACTCAGCAAAAAATCGGCGAGACTCGGCAAGAAAACCAATTTCTTGTGAGTCTTGCCTAGAGCGAGTCCTAGAGAGTCCCAAGTCCCTGAGACTCGGCTAGGGTCACTCGGCTTGGGACTCACTAGGACTTGGCGATTCTTGGCGAGTCCTGGAACTATGCATAGAACATAATGGTTGCAAATAAGATAGAAACAAACTGAATTTAGTCAACTAGGTCACCCCATTTTATCAATCTCATTCAATAAACTGAAATCACATTTGAATAAGTACAGACCTGAAAATGGATTCTCTGGAATTTGCTTTAGCTTGTATTAATAAACTCCTTGACATTAAGCATTTCATCTATGGAACATTACATCATTAAAATACCTCTTATTGGAAGCCAAATCAATCAATCTCAAGTCCAATGTAGAGGCAGATTTGGAACAATTGCCAACGAAAACTAAGCAATGTCTTCAAGTGACTGAAATATAGTTCCAAGTGGCTCCTATGATGCCAATATCAACCCATAAACTTGCAATCAGGCCTATTAAGCAACTCAGAATGAATAGTGTAGTATCCCTTGTCTAATCTGACCTTGTTCTGCTTATTTGAACTCCAAGGAATATTGTCAAACACTTGTCTTACAAAGTCTGTACTTGTTAAGCCAATGATAGATATTGTTTTGTTTTGTGTTTGGTTTTGAATGTTCGATGCAAATTGATAATAAACCAACTATGCTTTGCATAAAGGAAATTCAGAAACTAGAATGCAATTTAGAGAGCTGGAAAAAAACGTTATTTCATATAGGAATATATATACAAACTCATTTATTCCAAAACATACCCAGAAAGACAAGCTGTTCACTTTTATAGAAATCTGGAAATGCACATTTATCAATGAATGTGACAGCTGAAAGTGATTGATCTGCTTTATTCACTGGTTTCTCCACCCTATATTCAATGCTAAACATCTTGTATATGCTAGGCGTCCACTTTTGATGAAAGAAGACCTCCTAAGTTAGGCGATCTGTTCTTTGGTTCACAAGTCCTCATCACAGCCACACGTGCCACATGCTACAGCAGTACGCTTGACTAGGATGGTATGGCCAGATTGTATTTGGCTGTGTATTGTTCTTAAATGCGGTAGTAAGAAATCTGGAATGCATTCTTTGAATCAGCTCTTCACAACCCTCAAGCATATGCCTTCAATCTGCTCAAATAAACTTGTAATCTGTCATTAATGGCTGCCAATGGTGAATACCTGGGTCTGCAGTAGTGTTGTGACGTTTTCACACATCGCCCCATTGCAAATGGGGACCCATGTTTTTTTGCTCGTTTTGTTCGTTTTCGCTTTGTTTTTTTTAGGGTTTTGTTAGTCAGTCAGTCGTCTGGATTTAGGGTCAAGCCTTAGGGTTCTAATTATCGTCTTTTCGGACCAAAATCCAGTCGGTTTTGAGAGCTTTTTGAATTTCCTTTTCTAGAATGCAAATTTTGAATGCAATGAATTTGCCAGAATGGTCTAATTTTCAATTGGAATGTTGATGCAGAGCTTAAATTTGTCTAAGTGTTGAAGACGAAATGTGAATTTTTGTCCAATTGAATATTTTTGACCAAATTTTGACTTTTTTGAATTTTGATCCTGGGCATTGGAATTGATTTGTTTTCGCCTCGTGAAGTGTTAAAATGTGAAAAATCTTGTTATTTTGGCCTGTAGGAGCAAAATCGCTCCTGTCCCTCAGTGAAGGACGGGAGCTCAATTTCAAATATCTCATCGTCCCTGCAGAGTCCAGACAAATTTTACGTTTGAAATAATGGAGAACGACGAGATCTTTCCATTGAATATAAATTGAAGATTTTCATGAGCACAGAAATGCCTCCAGGGGAAAGATCGCTCCTGTCCCTCAGTGAAGGACCGGAGCTACAAATTCAATTTCGCCTTGTCCTTGCAAGATTTTGATGACTTAATGATTTGAGGACGTCCAAAGGAAGATGCTTTGCCAAATGAATATAATTTGAGGTGCAAAAACGAAGGAGAATGACCTATATTGACCAAATCGCTCCTGTCCCTCTCCAAGGGACCAGGGCGAGGTACCTTGTAGCTCTCGTCCCCCTCCCAGGGACCAGAGCGATTTCCTTCATTATGCAAAATCCAGACAAAGGTCAAGGCAAGTTTACGTTCAAAAACAAGGAAAAACATGAGATAAATGCGTTGAATATAAATTGAAGATTTTTGGGACGTCCATAACAGTGCTAATTGCCTAAATCGCTCCTGTCCCTCAGTGAAGGACCGGAGCTACAAATCCAATTTTGCTTTGTCCTTGCAAGATTTTAACGTCTTGACGATGTGAAAAGGTCCAAAGAGGTACATTTTATCAAATGAATATAACTTGAAGTGCTGTCGGGGAGATCACATGGATAACCAAGTCCGGCTTGAGTGAGTTCCTGATCCTGAAATTTGGCTAAGTCTGGAATGTCCTGACCCTGAAATTTGACTAAGTCTGGAAACTGAAAAAACCTCCAAAAACTAGATTTTGCAATATAACTCCTGGAGGTCTGAAACCACTCTCAAACATCCTGAAAGTATATATGGAATATAACTTAAAGTATAAGAAAGAAGAAACATAGAAGGAAATGTCACTTATACTTAAATGTTATATTCCATTGAAATTGTCCTCATTGAGAGTGCGAAAAGTCAAATTTCGCTCGTGTCCTTCTCCAAGGGTCCAGAGCGAAAAGCGCTCCTGTCCCTCTCCAAGGGACCAAGGTGAATCGCTCGTGTCCCTCACCAAGGGACCAGAGCGAAAATGATTAGTTGAGCCATTCCTGACCTTGTTCGGACGAATCGAGACATCAAAGGCATGGTGAAGGACGAAATGATAGAGCATCCAGACTTGATCAAAACAATAAAATGCTTAAGTTCGCTCCTGTCCCTCAGGAAGGGACCAGAGCGATTTTTGTTGTAGATGATTTTCTCGCCAAATTTCAACCGATCTCAAGGCATGAATGAATGAAAGGAGGCATTGCGAATCCGTTGAATATAATTTTCGAAGGTGATGAAGTAAAATGAGGCCCACAAGAGCAAAATCGCTCCTGTCCCTCAGTCAGGGACCAGGGCGATGAGGTACGTATCTTCCCACTTTTTCATTTTTGGGCGCTAAACAAACATTTTTTAAATTTATTTAAATGCTAGAAAAAAATCGATATTTAATTAAAAGCATTTAAATAGCGCATGGTATGTATTTATTAATTATTTTTTGCCTTTGTAAAAAATCGAAATTTATTAATTAAAAATAAAGGCATTTAATAATTAATTATTAATTTAATAAAAATCAAAAGGGAGCGCTTGGGTTTATTTTGTCAAGGTCGGCCTTTATTATTTATTAAAAAATCGTTTAATTTGCCTTATTAATTATCAAGTCGGCCTAAGGTCAATATGAAGGTGAGCGCCTATAAAGGAAGGTGTTTATTTCATTTTCACATCATCATTTATCATCTCTCATATGCAACTTGGAGAAGGCAAAAGAGGAGCGAATTTCATACAAAGGAAGGGCGAAATTATCATTCAAGAAGAGGAGCGAATTCAATCAAAGGTGGTGCGAAACTACTATCCAAAGGAGAGGCGAACTTGAAGTTTCTATTTGAGCGAAGTTGCCTAGGACGTCAAAGACATATCAAAGATGGCGAAATTGCTAACTTGAAGAGGAAATCACTTGCCAAGGACATATCAAAGGTGGCGAAGTTGTCTTTTTGAAGAAGAATCACGTTGATGACCATCTTACGTCAATTTTGCCTAGGCAATTGTATTCATTTTGCATTTTAGAGTTAAACTCTCAAGTAAGGTATGGCAAGATCTCTTGTTTTAATTTCAAATTTTGATTGTCATTGCCTTAATTTTGAAATTTTGTTTTTCCTTAGCTCAATCGTTTTTTAGGAAATGATTAATAAAGGACTTATCATTAAGTTTCCTAAAAAAATTGCTCTCTAATTTATGTTATGTATTGCAAAATCATGGTACTAATTTTGAAATGTTGTGTAGGCATCAAATGGAGGTCTCATCAAGGAAAATCAAGCCGGATCAAGGACGGTCTTCGCCAGGACGATCAAGCCAAGACATGGGCGACCTCTTTCAATCCAGCGTTCCAAGGCGAGGTACATCGTCATCCTGCACATCAAGGACAAAAGGAGTTAGAACAAGAGTTAATTAAAGATAGCCTCTCAACGACATCAAATTGAATATCTAGCAAGCTTCAAGTGTCAGATGAGGTGGCGTCCTAGTCATCATTTCTCCAATCAGTGAAGTCCATCTCAGCATGTCCAGATTCAATGTACTTAACTCATGGAAGGTGGCACAAACTCCGATGTACCTACCCCGGCTATCCATTGGTCGATTTTTCTAAAAGGGACATGTGTCCAAGCAATACAATTTTATCATTGGTCAAGCATTAAATGTTATGTAATGGTTGTAACAAACCCTAATTAGGGTTTTCATTGTAAAATCTTGGCCATTGATCTTGAATTGATCTAAGCCATCAAATTGTATTGTGGGCACTATATAAGCCCAGGCATTTCATTTTGTAAAAAAAATTTTAGATGATTAGAGAGAGTTGTAAATAGTTGGAAGAGTTAGAATATAGTTGATAGAATAGCAATTAGAGTAGAATAGGAGGACAAGGCAAGAAATTGTTGCCATTGATTGTAAACAAACTCCATTTTCATTGAAGTAATGGTGAAATATGTCGTTTTCTTGCAATTTGCATGGTTTCTTGTTGAGTCTTCAATCTTAGATGGTAGATGATTAAATGAATGGAGGGAATGTGATTGACTGATGGTGGAATTCGTACATCCATACTACTAGCAGTTTGTTGATTGCAGACTTGCCTTGCGTAGTCAACTGGAATCGTTCAGCTTAAGCTCAATTTCAATTTGTCGCCTCTTCATTGATATGCATCAACTTGGATGGTATCTATGCCTGCAGTGATGATTTGAACATCATAAAGCTCCCTTAGAAGATCGCACTAGTCTTGTGTAGATGTTCCATTGATGTCAAAACAAGATCTAGTTAGAGTTTCATCAAAAGGTCAAGTCATTGCTCCTACATTCTTAGTATTAGGATTAGATCCTCTCTTCGCCTTTATCCTTTTTCCATTTTTTTTTAATCTAAGTTAGTAAGAGCCTGTGTCCAGCAAAGCAGATCGGAAGTTCAATGTAAGTCCCCTTGTGATTCCAGCAAATCACATCATACCACTGGAGCTTGTCCACACGTGGAGACCCCACTAAAAGAACCTTGGAGTCTACCTAACTGATCCTTTACGCGAATCTTCAGCAGTTAGAGACTATTTTCTCAAGAGAGGATAAGATGCCTTTAGGTATTTTATTCTGTGTATGATTGTGTACAAAATACACGTCAACAAGTAGATACACCTCCGAAACTTCAAACCCTAGATGAAATTATTTACTTTTAAGCACAACTAGAACTCCTGGATGAAGCCCTCTCAAGCAATAATATCAGCTAGTATTGTACAGCCTCAAAATTGCACAAACACTGAAGAGTTTTCATTCTCCAATGCTATAGATGATTGAAACCCTTGTGTATTTCTACACTCAGCTCTCATATCAAAAAGTACAAGTCCAAAATAACATCAAGAATGAGTTTGATTTGCTTTTTGAAACCTTTTATATCCTCACAACTCTTAAATGCCTTTAATTCCCTTTTGAAATCCACTTTCAGGTTTTTGATAAAAACAATATATTATCTAGTCAACTTGGGTGCTCACTTTTATGCAATTAATAATATACTTTAAGTGGCATTTAATTGAGGGTCATGACCCCATTGAATATAAAGTGAACTTAAAACATTATAATTGCACTTTATAAATAATTATTAATAAAGTAATCACTTTATTAATAATTAAAATAACATAACTCCACAAATAATCATTATTTCTCAATTCCGCTTGAACCTAGGAGTTAACCATTATGTCCACTATGCACCCAACTGCCTTACTAAAAATAGTAAAGGTCCCTCTCTATCAACCACTGATTTAGTATAAATAGAAAACCCTCATTATCTGATCAAACTAGTTGTGTAAGGGATCGACACTGCAAACATAGTCTGTCCAGGTGCCCTGCTATAAACAGAAACCATGACTTTCCTAAAATGATGGCTTACTATAAATAGTAAGTGTACCAAACTGAGTCCAATGAAAGCCAAACCTCTACCCGTATTGAGCTCTAAGAAAAATAACGCATTGATGTCTGCCAATTGGGGACCCTCTAAACATCTGACTTAGCCTACGAGGGCCAATGATAGGCTAATCAATCATAAAATGAGAGTGGCTAAAAAGGGGACATTACAAACAGCAATACGAAGTACTCCTATCATGATTGTCAATAGCTCAGAGAATCTGCAAGATTTTTTGTTGTATAGTTCGCTGCACTTTTCATTGGATGTCTAAATTCATATCCTTCCAATTCTCTCTAATCACAACCAAATATCTTCAAACTCCTGAAACCTCTTCACCTGCACTAGATACCACAAAAAGTACATATTCAGACGTCCAAAAATCATATGAGTAATCAAAAAGGAGTGCCCAGCCGTAAGGAAAACATTGTATCAATACCCAGATAGGATTCTTTCAAATCCTCGGAGTTATGAGCAGGAATATGAAGAACAATATCTCTGAAAAAGCATACCATCACTCAAGATATTTACCCAAACTCTACCAATCACAAACAGCACTTAAGACACCACACACCAAAATCTGCAAACCCACTTCCAAAAACACTAAAGATCTTCATTCTAACTTAACCAAAATGAAAGAAATCAAGAACTCTGTGAATACCAATGTGACTCCTGAAGTAGAATCACTCCTTCCACCTAGGGTGTATCTCTCACCACAGAAACCAGCAAACAAAGATGAAGGTTTTTTGTCCTCAACTAGCAAAAGATAAACCTTGGAAGCAATCCAGGAGCATCTTGTTATGTTTTCCAAAGAAAGATACAGAAATGAGAGCTCAAACATGAATTAATAGGCCTTTTTTTCGGTTTCAACCCTATTCCTCCAAAACCAAAAGTTCAAATTTCCAGAAAAGTTCCATCTTTTTAAGAGTTCTCAAATAAAACATTTTAATTTACTTTTGTCTCCTTATATCCCCTAGACATCCCCTCTTGTTACATATAATAAACCTTTTTAAAATATTAATTTTCTCCTCTTTAGGCATTAACTGTTGATGCTAAAATTTAGCCTTAGAAAAAGATATATCTTTTAAATCTTGGTGTTCCATTAAGACCTAAAAGGCCCCCTTTTTAAAAACAACATTGTGCAACTAAGCCAAGGGGTACAAATCACTTAAGTCATAAAGCAACAATATTAAAGACTTAGGTGACAAAAAATCAAAATATATTTCTCTAATCATAATAAAACTTCACGAAACATCCAAGTGTGAAATATTACACTGTTGGAGAAACAGAGGCCGGCCCAATTGCTAAAAATAGAAACTAAATAATAGCATATGCTAAAAATAGTGTGTCCAAACACCAAACTGGCCCAATCTAAGATACATTGATACTTATTATAAATAGTAAGTGCTAAAAATGGCCCTACTAAAAATAGTAAGTCTCGAACAAGTTGTCCAAAATCACTCCAGATTGTTCATCTCCATTAATTTGTCTAAACACACTAGTAACATCGAAATACCCCTCTAATCCCGCTGACACCAGCCCACAAAGCCAACACCAAATGCACTACAAGAGAACAATAAAATGGGGACATTACAAAAAGATCAAGAACAAATCCAAACTCAAAGAAAAATGCAAAACTGAAAAAGAAAAATAGAGACAAAGTGGGCATATCACTTTAAAATTTAATTTATCCTTATGGCTCCAAAAAGTAACTCATTTAAATATTAAACACTTCAGCACTTAGTCACTTAATCCTTTATAAATAACTAGCAATTGCACCTTAGTGTGCAATGGGTACACCGAAGAGGAATGAAAGGTCAATTAGGGAAAAATTTAGTATATCTTTGTATATATTTATATTATAGATGAGTTCAATTGGTAGAAAGAGATATAGGGGTAGAGAGAGAGGAATATAAAGGGGTAGAGCTTGTTCACATGGAGGATTCATGTTAAGTGTGCGATTGTGCACTTTAAGATGCTTAATATCTTTATATTGTCATATCATCCAAACCTGGTCTTTCCAATAAGATAATGCTCCATGTTTGATTTAGATCGTAAAGAGCCATTGATAGAGGGATTGATCCCTATGAATTGAATATTTTTCATCCATGCTAAACCTCTTAATTAGATCTTTGGATGCCCTCTATACATTGGTTGGGAAAACTTATAAGACAAAATAGCTTCCCTTATTTACTTTAAGAGAAAATAGAAACCTTTTGTAACAGGAATCAATTTAAAAATTCCCCAATATTACAACTAAAAAGTGTACAGACCACTAAAACGTGTAAATCAAAGAGATGAATGCCAAACATACTCAAGGCTAATGGAACGAATAATCCAATTGCAATAGCACAATAAGATGTGAATTATTGTAACTTAAAAGTACGAGAATCATGCCAAAAATAATTAGACAAGCCTCTATTATAATAAAATTTATACTAATTGAAGGATAATGAAGTACCGAAATTACATGGTTCCTATGTCAAGATGATTTAATCATTCTTTATCAATAGTGATATTAAAAACCCTGAAATTAATTAACCAAAAAGTGCTTGTTTGAAAGAAGTGGCAGAATTTCCTACATCCCTAATGCAATATGAAAAGTGTATAAATTTAGGAAAAATATTCAACAACATGAAAAGGGGTGCAATTTATTTAATTTTATATTTAATATTTTTATACGTGAGATGGAGAAGTAGAGGGGTATGGAGAGGAGAGGGATAGGAAAAGAGAGAGAAAGAGGAAAGAGGGACAGATAGAGATGTCAGAGATAAATATATAAAAAAGAGTAGTGGGGGAGAGAATGAGAGAGGGAGACATAGAAAGATAAAGATATAGATATGAAGCGATATATATATATATATATATATATATATATATATATATATATATATATATATATATATATATATATATAGAGAGAGAGAGAGAGAGAGAGAGAGAGAGATGGGTAGAGAGAGATGTGGAGATAAAGAGATAGAGATAGACAGAGAGATAGAAGAAGAAATATTGAAAACTTCTATAGAAATAGAGAGGCAAAGAGATATAGATATAGAGGTTTAGGAAGACAAATATGGAGAGAGAGAGAGAGAGAGAGAGAGAGAGAGAGAGAGAGAGGTTTAGACGGGAGAAACATAGATATCTAAATATATATATGATGAAAGGATATCATATCTAAACACAAGAAGTAAAATTAAAAAATAATATACTTAAAAACCCTAATAATGATAAGATGTTCTCAAAGGAGAAAGTACGCCATATAAGATTAGACAAGATAATAAAATATGTAAAGGAAAATAAAAATTTTCAAATATTAATCTAAGTTAATCAAATGAAATGCACACTCATGAGCATGAATAAACCTAGATTAAATAGTTTTAGCTAGAGGCATGATTATTTTCATGGTATTTATTCTATGCTAAGAATTAAATTACAATGAACAAATGTAGTTAGCTCTAGGCTCCATATAGAGTGATGAATTGTTGTGACTTTGAAATTTGATGTTCTTGGGACTGTAAGTGGATCCTCTGTGATTGGGTTTTTCTCTCAATTCAATATAAGATCTTTGTATTTTTCTAGATGAAGTAACTCACTTTTGTAGATCAAATCCATTTCTACGAATATAACATTGGTAGTACTTAAAATATATTGAGGCTTACTTTTTATTCAATTAATTATTAACTTATTAAGTTTAATAGTTATAACTAATTTTTTTGAATAATGATTTTTATTTATATTTGAATTTAGTTATATTTTTAGTTTGTCTTGCTCAATAACAGTTTATAGGCACAATGTACAGGAGTAAATTTCACTGACATAATACTAACATCATACTGCAATTCATTGATATCAACACGGATTAATCCCTAGGCAATCAGTCCTCTATGGTCAAATCCCCTTCATTGACTTCCAGAAAGAAAATTCCAGGGTTGAAAATTAAAACAAGTCATTTGACAAGAACTTGTAGATTTTTCATCAATATTCAGTGTTCTGACATCAGTAAAGAAAAGGCTGAGTTTTCAATGAGCATTTGTCGGCATTTAAACAATTTAAGAATTTTTCATAGAATTTGAAAGCTCTTAGTGTGTACTCTCACATGGAATGTCTTTCATTCTCCAATCACATCTAGAGCTTAAGTTTAACAAAGTTATTCATTCATATTTGATGTTGATCTTAATGTTGTTAGAATGTCAGTGGCTTCAGACCAGAATATGACAAAGAATAGAGTGGAAGTAATTTTACTAGAGGCAAGGACAGAAGGTCAAAAATATATAACATAGTTTGTTAAGCATCCAATATAAGCCATGGGATTGAAACCTGTTGTCCTCATTTTTGTTTCCAAAAATGAAGGACCACTACATGAAATTTTTGTGAAAAAATGAAAATTTTACTCTATGGCAGGCTTCCCGAGGCAGAATTTTGACTAATCCTTGGACTGGCTTAACCCTCAATCCATCCTCGAACTATGTTTCGAATTTCCTCAAATTCTGGGTTCGTTTGCTATGTCTTTCCTTCAATTTCGGGTTTTAAAATCCCAACTGCAGGTGGAGAATTTTCTTCAAACTGCAAGTTTTAATGATATTCATTGTTTTGGTTGTTGTAGGGGAATTTTTAGCTTATTACATGTGCATTTTTATTAAAAGATGTTACTTGCAATTTGTTTTAAATTTCCCTTTCTTGTTTTTGTCTTTTTTATTGGTTTTTGGTCTTGTGTAGTTAAAATAGGGATTTTTTTGCTCAACTACGAGTAAACTTGCAGTTTGGTCAAAAAACCCCTACTTTAATGGTTTTTGCATGTAATAGGGATTTTAAATCCCTATTACATATGTGCAAGTCTTTCTTACTTGTTGTAGGGATTTTATTTCCCTTTTACAAGTAATTAAAACTTGTATTCCTCTCCAAAAAACCCGATTTTGCCTTGCAAGTGGAAAAAGTAAAATTAAAATTTGCAGTTTGCTCCAAAAACCCCGATTTTGCCTTGCAAGTGGAAAAAGTAAATTTTAAACTTGCTATTTGTCTAAAACATCCCGATTTTGGCTTGTAAGTTGAAAAAGTGAAATTCAAACTTGTTATTTCCTCCCCAAAACCCGATTTTTATTGTTTCATGGCAATTCGAACTTGTTGTTTGTCTCCAAAAACCCGATTTGCAAGAAAAACGGATTTGTTGAAGATGTCAAAGCGATTTTTTGTGGAGATTTGTTGGAGATGCAAGGCGTTTAGGATTCTATCCTATTCTCATGCATTTACAAACGCATTTTATGCCATTTAGGGTTTATTGTTACTGGTTTTTTGAGCTAAATCAGCTAACACGTGGTTACTTCAATCCACATTTTGGGCGTTTTTCACTCCACAAATCTGCATTCTCCTAAATTGTTTTCCCTTCTCTCACCTAGGCATGGAGTTTGCGATAAGATTTAAGCTATTTAATGATCCATCTAAGATGCATTAAATACCACGTTTTTCAGCTAACACGTGATTCCTTTGTCTCCATTTTGGAAGCATTTGATGCCACGAATCTTCAAAGGGATGAATCGTTTTGGCTTGAAGCACCAAGGCGTTGAGGGTTAAGAAGTATTCAAGCATTTTCCATGACATTTTACTCTAGTTTGCTGCCACGTTTTCCATATAAGACATTCTTGCAAAAACGTGATAAGGGTTTGGCATTACGGATTGCTTCTATTGATTGATTTCGCTTCTTCATTCCAAGAATTGTTGCATTATTGGAGAAGCATTTTGCATTTTCCAGAAAGGTATGTTCTCTTTCCTTTCTTTCCTTCATTTTATTATTTTCTTGTTTTCTTAATTTTCGTTCTTAATTGCATTTTTTGGCATGTGTTGTTCTTCCCCCAAAAATCGGTTTTTGTGAGAGGATTTTTCCCCTTGGTATGCAATTTTCGAATTGCATTGTTCTTCTAAAAATTCCCTCTTTACTTGTATTCGGGATTTTTAATCTCGATTACAAGTTCGCTGGAAATTCTTGTTCTTCCCCTACGATTAAGGAATTTAACCATTTTTGGTTAAAATTCCAAGTTAAAAAGTGTGAAATACCCCTCCCTTGCAAATTCGGGTTTTAAAAACCGGATTACATGTTGAAGAGTTCTTCCCATTTTCATGAAAATGACTTTCCCGGATTTTCCCATATCTATCCATTCATGTTCCCCATATCCGTACTTTCCGTTTCCATCATTCCCGCAAGTCAAAATCTCATTTTTCGTCCATTTCTCCATTTTCAAATTTACAAGTGTACTTGTATTCGGGTTTTAAAACCTCGATTGCATGTATGTCCTTTCCAAATTGTATACTTGCGAAAATTCTCCCAAGATCCGAAATTGGTCAAAGTCAAGATTTTCCCATTTCTACATATTTCCCCTCTTCCTCTCACAAAATCGTGAAATTCAAGAATCAAAGTTTTACCCATTTGGAGAAGGAAGAATGATATTTGCAGCTGACTATGATGTTGCCTTAACTCTCTTAAGTCTTCATCACAGCATTCTAGGTTCACAATCAATGTCAGATTTGCCGACATCTCCAACTCCAAAGAAAATGAAATACAAATATGACAAATATCAGAATGAGGTTGCACCTTTCCAGGTTTCTTCTCCTTTGGATTGCATCAGAGACATGGAGATAGGGCACGTTGATATGGCAGAATTCATCAACAGGGTAGAAGATCCACAGGATAATAACTTGCAGCGGCTGCTGGACAGCCATATCCATCATGCATCTTCCTTCCCAGTGGCTGCCCTAGAACCTGAGTTTGTTCTTGCATGCGCCCATCATTTTGACAAGGAATCAAGAGTCATCAAAAATGATGATGGTGAAGCTATAATTCGTCTTGATGCGGATACAATCGAGAAGGTCTTCAGAATACCTCCTGCACCTGTTTATATGGAAATCACCAAAGAAAGTGCAGCGGAATATTACGTGAAGAGGGAAAAAGATTGCAAGCGGCACATCAATAGGTGGATCCAAGAGCCACATCCTTCCTTCTCAAGGTGGGCAAAGTTGTACCGTTGTGATTTCAAATGGGAGATAGGAGACACCATCACTCTTCTCAGCAGGATGATGGGCCTTGAGCATTCCAATGGCTTTGAGCCATGGATGTATCAGTTCATTATGTTCATACGACAGTCACATCACATTTCATGGGGGGAAGTCATCAACGATGCCTTGTATGAAGGAGAAAATCAAGAAATCCTTTGTGCATGTTCATCGCATTGAAGACATCTGGGTAGATCTCCGCACAGAAGCCGAAGTCCTCAAGATGGATTACTGCAGGCTCACTGTTGAGCAAATTGTTGATTTGAACTTGGCAGATATCCCACAAGGAATGATTGATGACGGGCATATACTTGATCCTGAATACACTTCACGAAGGGTTGAGGAAGCTCCACTTCCTTTGATCCAATGGTCGCACAAGGAGTGCATATCCATCCTTGACAGATTTGAACCTATCTTGGCCAACACCAACTCATGGCTGAAAAGTAAAGTTGTTAGACTTATCAAAATCAAGGTTGGTAAAGAAGATGATTCTACAGGGCCTCTTGGACGGAAATCTGAGATTCAGATTGACAACAAGGAGGGTGTTTCATCTTCGGGCACAAGGATCAAGTTACGAGTTAGTCGTGCAGTAGTGCTTCCTCCTGAGGAGACGACTGTTCGTGGGAAGGAAAAATCACGATTCCATGTTCAGGTGATCGATCTGGATAATCCAGAAGAGGGGCAGCAATCTGATGATGCTCCTAAGTCTCCAGTTTCAGAATCACCTCATGAGGTCATTCCTCCAGTTTCCATTGAGACACCTCTTTCTCCTCCTGATTTGCTCATAGATGAGTCTCTTCATAATGCAATTCCCATTTCAGCATACGAGCCATCTCCTGATCATCAACAAGAAAGTGTGTTCGAAGTTCCTGAGGATATTCCTACTTGCATCCAATTATCAGAAATTGATACTTCCACTTCTGGTTTTGAAGAATTCATGAGGCAATCTTCATGCCCATTGGTAACTGAGCAAACCGTGGTCGCTGTCCAAACAGATATTCCTCCCAGGGTGACCATGATAATTCAAACAGAAACTGCTTCTCCTTTGCCTATGGCTGCTACTAGAAGAGAGTTGATGACTTTGCCTCCATGGCTTAGTTCTCTTACCCCGAAAAGGAAGAAACAAGAAATCTCACCTGATGCCTTTGATTACCAGCAACTCAAACAGTCCAGATCCAAAGTTGCTAAGAAGGCCAAGACTATCTCTAGGGTAATTGTTGATAGCAACAAGATGAAAGTAGCTGAAATTGTGGAACCTATTGTAGATAAGCCACTTGATGAAATGTCAGCTGCTGATTATAAGGTTACAAGGATAGAGTTGGGCAAGCCAACGCATGAGGTCATTAAACATGATGCTCAGTTTTCTGTTGCTTCACTGGTGCAAAGGTGTGATGAGCTTCTAGCGAAGAAAGACAAGCTAGAAGAGGAAAACTGACAGCTTATGGCAGCCATTCATAAAATCACAAAACCTGCTGCTGAAGGGAGTAACTCCATAGGTTCTTTTGGTTCCCAAGAATCGATTCGTGGAGTGGAAAGGGCTGCTCAAAAGGTACAAACACTGGATTCCTGGGTTGATCAACTTCATGATCAATGTGTACAAGTAATAAAAGACATTTTTCAAATAATGTCTAAACTAGAGACCATTGAGGAGAAACTGTATCAAACTTCTAACACTTTCAAAAAGAATCTGGAAAGTGTTGAGAAAAGTCTGACAATCTGGCATACCATGCCCCAACAACAGCTGAGTATTTTGCAGGAGCATGCCATCATCTCTTCCAGGGCCATGTACTTGGAATTTGAAAAACTCCTAGAAAACAAGACCTTTGTTCTTAAATCACTCATTGAGGAGATCGGTGATGCAAGGAGATTCCGGGGTGAAGTTTACCGAGATATTGTCTCACATTGTGACAGGGCCTCTTGCAACATAGTAAGTCAGGATGGAGAGTTGATTCCAAAAGAAGAAGTTCTTGCTGATTTACAGATGAGGATTCATAATGAATGGAGGAGCGAACAATTCGCGGCAACTTCGATTCAAGCATTGATGAAACACCAAGCCTTTCTGCATGAAATCCAGTCGATCCTGGATAAAAACAATTATGCGCTCCTCTGCTGTCACGACACTATTGTAAAGACTATGGTTGTTGCCAAGAACACCCATGAACCGAATCCCGAGGAACTACAAGCGAGCATCCAGAAATTTTAAGGATTTGTGTCTTCACAAAATGCAACTTAAGTGTTTTTCAACACTTAGTTGAATTTTCCTTCTTTTGTAATCTTTAGTTGTAATTTAGTTTTGGCAAGTTACATGTAAAAGTTTTTTTTGTAAAATGCAAGTTACACATTACTTGCACTTTTGTAATTACATGCAAGGCAACTACAAGTTGTGTCCGATTAGGACTGTAGTTAGAATAAATCTTAGTTAGTTGGAGTAACTCTTAGTTAGTTAATGAAGTCTCAGTTAGTTATTGAATGAGTCTTGATGGTTGAGAGAATCTCTCAAGTTAGTTAGGATCCTCCCACCTTTTTCTCAAGGCTCCTCTTCTATAAATACTGGAGGGCTCTATTGTAATTATCATCTTTTGGAAAGCAAGCAAAAACTCTGCCAAATTTACAGCAAGAAGTTTTTGAGCTTATGTATGTGGATTGAAAGTTTTTGAAGAATAATAAAGAAGGATTACTCAAGTTTTGAGTCTTTGAGCTACATGTTTGAGTTTGAATCTTTTATTTCTTCTATGCCAATTGTTTCTAAAGGAGCTTAGTCCAATCTGATTTGAAGTCTTTGAGCTGCAAGTAGAGAAGATTAATTAAAATAGGAAACTCTCTTGAAGGAGCAGCAAGTCTTTGAGCTTGCCTCTATTCTTGAAGAAAAAATTACTGTTTGATAAGAAATAGCAGCAAGTCTTTGAGCTTGCATTAATTCTTGTCTTTGTGTTGAAAGAATAGATTATTCCAATCTTTGAACTGTTATTTTTTATTCGTTGTAAAATTTAGTATAGCAAAGGGTAGATAGGACTTCCAATAGTCAAGTCTTTGAGCTTGATATTGCTGTCCCGTCCCGAAGGAAGTGACGGAAGTCTTTGCGCTTTCAGGAAACTTCATTTCCTTTCTCTTATTTCACTTGAAAGTGGTTATTGCTGTTATTCAATCGCTATCATTTTCTGTGAAGAGAAAAGGATATTGTCTTTCTTAAAAAAAGAAGAAAGATTGTTGTCCCATCCTAATTTATTTTCCAAGTTGTAGTTAGATAGGGGGAGCCTTCCCTTAATTAGGAGAGTTTTTACTCGTGTGTTGTGGTTGAAACCACAATTTTGTATATTTCCCCAAGTGTACAAAATTTTCAACCAACAAAACCTAGATGGCACAAACTGGGATATGATATAGTGTCATGTTAGCTAGGCTCAAACCCAAAAATAAGTGTAACAGCAGAATTAATTCAGCCCAAAGTACAATACCATAATATCTGAGAAAGCCAAAAAAATATCTCAAAAGGAAGCAATATGCAAATAGTATTGCATAATGTAGGAGGATTGGCAAGGGGTAGTTTACTCCCAAGAATGATCATAAGAATGAAATCCCGATGGGATAAATCCTGGGGTTTAATACCAAAATTGGCATGCTAGCTAGGCTGAAACCAAAATAAAAATGTAATTGCACCATTAACTTGTGTACGAAGTACAATTATCACAATATATGCAAAAACCCAATGGTTTGAAACCGAAATTATCTCATATATTCATGATGTAAGTAGATTGGTAAGGCTTTGTTTCAAGTTGGATTATCATGAGTTTTATAATATATTTATTTGCAGTCCATTCAATTGTGGCTGAATTGCAATAGCATAAGGTCTGAGAAATCCTCATAGCTTGCAATGTATGAATGACAACGCTTGGAATACTTCCAAGCATAATCACACGATCAAAACTGAGATTGCACAAAATAAGATTTTACAATAATTGATAATGCAACTAACATGGCCTTACTAAAGTGCAAATGTGCCACTCAATTGTACCCAATGTACTTAACAAAAGATACGTAAAATCCCAAGTGCTCCAAAACCAAAATCATCACAAAAGGAAGCAATGCGACAATGGCATTTTAATGTGGGTAGATTGGCAAGGTTTGGCATAATTATCCAAATTGATCATTGGATTAAACCCTACATGGTACGAACTAGAGCTTTATGCTGAACTGGCATGCTAATTAGCCCAAAATGTTCAAAATTCCATAATTGAACCATTTAATTGTATTCAAAGTTACAATAATATAGCATCTGAGAAACTCGAAAGACAGAAAACTATAATTTTATTAAAACACAAATTCTACTACACCGAATGTACAATATGAAGTCCGAAAAACCCAAATGCCAAAAAACTAATTCAATTGTACCCGAATCTCATAACATAAAACCCAAACGAGCAAAACTAAAACCATCTCAAATGGAAATTCAGTTGCACCCAAAGTAAAATATCATAAAATCTGAGAAACCCAAATCGGCAAAAACTAAAACTACCACAAGAGAAAATTTGATTGAGTCAAAAGTACATAAACAAAGAAACATGGCAAACCCAACTCACCAAGAGGGAAAGGTATCTCAAAATGAACCTAAGCAAATTAAATAAAAGAAAAAATATATCTTACCAGCTATAGAAGTGACACATGGTAGAGAGATCCATGCAAACCACCAACAAAGAATCTCCCAAAACCTTCAGCTTGACCTGCCAAAGCCCTCAAATTTGAATCTACATGAGCATACGGCACACACTCACCCACTGTTCCTCCTACACCGCCCACAAATCCTCCCCCTCCAAATGGACCAACTACAGTTGCACTCACTACACCATCATCATTCGCATTCACCATATCAACATTGTTATGTAATGTCCCCTTTTCCACAGTGATTAGTTCAGTGGTCCATTGGCCTATTCCGAAGACCCATAGGCTATTTGGAAAGGAGAATTAGGGTTTCCAACTTTTGTGGAGATCTGCTCGAGGTTTTTAGGGTTTATCAAGAGAGAATTTTTCAATTTTGTCGATGGTTTCCTTCTGGGTTTTTCATGAGCTTTAGGGTAGTATAACATGCATTGGATTCTTTGGTGAAGTGAGAACTTACTATTTTTAGTAAGTTAGGGTTTGGCTGTTTGGATGATGTTGTCATACTAAGTTTTCCAAGCTCTTCCTCTAGGTGCGAAGATCATGATTTTCGGAGAAGTATTTCATGACTTCCTATTTTTAGACAGTGGCAGTATTGAGTGTTTCTATTTTTAGTAGTCTCGAACAGGGACCTCATTCAGCGCAGTTATGTGGTCTTCGTCGCACAACTCCATCCTTGATTTTGATGTTAATCATTACCGGAGTTATAAGTTATTGAATTAAATATTATTTCCTTATCCTAAGGTTTAATATTTAATTATTTTATTACTGATTAATTGTGTTTTGGGTGACTTAGGGC
The DNA here is from genome assembly GCF_030272615.1 of Cryptomeria japonica. Classification (NCBI taxonomy): domain Eukaryota; kingdom Viridiplantae; phylum Streptophyta; class Pinopsida; order Cupressales; family Cupressaceae; genus Cryptomeria; species Cryptomeria japonica. Next base: position 509,533,392 of record NC_081413.1, on the reverse strand, counting down.
AAAGGATATATATATGCTACTAATATTATTATTTCCCTTAGTCAGGTGGCGTTGAGAGTGATTAAACATGTCAGGTTTATATTGTTTTAATATTGCAGGTTGTTCACCTAGCACAAGTTCGAACTTTGCCTAGGGAGTTGGGAACAAGTGGACGCCATTTTGAGGGGACATGTTTAATTAAATTCAAATGTGTTGGGTGCCTTGAAGCACATGTAATTTGGGCGTATTTGTGTGCATTTGCATTTGAATTTGGTGGAGCAAGAGGTTATAAATAAGAGCCTTGGGCTCTCATTTTGGGGATCTTATGAAATTGCATTGTTATGTTGTTGGTTTGGTGATTGAAAATCTGAGCTTCGAAGTGTGGCTTCCTAGCTAAGTCTTAGTTTTGTACTTGGAAAATAGTACCTAGCTGTGTTCTTGTAATTCCAATGTTGTCCGTGAGTGTTCTGCAAATTGTGGAGAGTTTTGTATGGATTTTGGAGTGTTTCCTTGTTGCTGGTCGCAGAGTTGCTGAAACCATATTCTGCTCATACCTCTTGACCAAGTGATTGCATCGTTCTGGGTATCGGCTCTTTGGAAGCGTATTGGGAAGACAATCATTCTCCTATCTTGGCGTGGCTTTTGGTGGTCATCACAATTTTTGGTTGGAAATCGAAGTTTGCTGCTGTAGCACCATTTTGAAACTTACCTTGGGATGCGTGCAACACATTTGGGTCTTCCAAGTTGCTAGTTTGAGGTATTGGATTGGTGGCCTATGTTATATTAGTCATTTGCTTTTTGTTTGGTGTGATTCTGGTTAGTTTTGGGAAAGTTATGAGTGTTTTGGTGTTTCCGGTAGTGGCTGGATAGTGCGTGTCCTAGCTAGCAGAATTACAACAGCAGTAGGGTTCAAGTATGGTGTGATTTTGATAGTGGATTGTTTGAGATCAACATTAATCTTCTTATCTTATCTCATATCTCTATTTTGTAAGATTGTTTCAGTAGTACTGATTAATCATTCTTGCTGTTCTTATTTGTAATTCCCACTGCATAAGTGGAAGAGGCTAGCTTAGCCGCCTTCTTGCTTTGTAATTCAGTTTATGTACTCAGTCCTCCCACTGAATAAGTGGTCGAGCGATAAGTTTTATGCAATTGCCCTCCCGCTGAAATATGTGGTAGAGTGATAGCTTAATGTAATGTCCTCCCGCTGAAATACGCGGTAGAGTGAATGAGTTTCAGTTTCTTGTTATTTCCCTTGGCTGGTTTACCGCCAAGAGTTCAGTTTCTATCCTGCTGGATAAGCAGAAGGGGCTGGTTTGCCGCCTGTGCATTGTAATTTCAGTTTGATTCATGGTGCTAACGATCCCCGAAATACCGTATGCTCGCACCCTCCCAAATTGGGCTCTCAGTGAACAAAAGGTGGAAGGGTTCCCTTTCAGCAATTTGGATTATTTCTCTAACCTTAAAGGGTTATGGTGTTTGCTTGTAACTCTTTTTGCTAAAAACAAAAAGAAAATTTAAGGAAAATATTACAGTGGTATCAGAGCCGGTTTTCCTACCAGCCTGTGTGTTCAATTGATCAGAGTTGGTTTTCCTGTCAGCCTGTGTGTTCAATTGATCAAAGCACAAGTTCTCCCTGCCATCCTATTGGTTCGTGATTTTCTGGGGTTGTATATGAGAGTTTGGTAGAATGTCTACAACAAATAAGTGTATATCTGAGTTGATACAAGAATTGACCACGGTTATGAAAGATCCTAACATTAAAAGGGCATATGCAAGGATTATTGCGAAATCCAAAGGGTTTAATGGAGAAGTGCACATGACACATCAAGATGACCGTGAGCTTGAAGGAGAAACCTTGAGACATGACGAGTGTGTGTTAGAGCCCCAAATTACTCCTCTAGACTTGCATGTGGTTGGTAGTGTTAAGGATCAGTTTGGCAATAAGAACAAAACAGCAGTCTGGAGACCTCATTTGGAATTATCCAATGAAGGTCTTGAGACGAATGACTTCACAGAAGATGCAAGTAGAACTATTGTGCGGGTTGATTTTGCTAAGGAAGAGAAAATGAAGATTGAAGAGGATACTGTCATTGAGATTATAGAACCAGCTATGATAGATCAGCCACAAAGAGATGTGAATTCTTTTGGTTACCCACTAAATGAGTCTAGAATTGTTTCATCACCTTCACCTCATCCTGGCAAGGAGACAAACCATAGTTTGGGATTTGATGATCATGATGATGATGTTGACCAATTAACTAAAAATAATGATAAGACGAGCTGTGAAGAGGAGGTAAATGAGTCTAGAATTGTTTCATCACCTTAACCTCATCCTGGCAAGGAGACAAACCATAGTTTGGGATTTGATGATTATGATGATGATGTTGACCAATAAATAAAAATAATGATGAGACGAGCTGTGAAGAGGAGGTACATGAGACTTGGGGCAGCCATGGAGTCACTGGTGATAGGTATAATAAAGATTACGATTTTAGTTTTAAAAATAGCAGCAGTTCACTTTCTTTGGAAAATCAGTTTGTGATTTCCAATGATAACCCATTGTTTTAGATGGGTATAGTGAAAACATATGACAATCAACTATTTGAGTGGGAAGATGAAACATCACTTGTTTCTAGCATTGCTCTTGGTGAGAATAGCAATGTGTGGAAGTGGAAACTAAGAGAAGATTCAAGATCTAAGTTGGAGGATGCTTGGAGCTATGGTGAGCACTTTTTAACTAAACAAAGTAATCAGCCTTTTAGCATTTGGGATCCAGAAACTAAGTTTGAAGAGGATCCAATATGGGATGAATTTACATTTGATCCTAATATTGTATTGGTTTTAAAGAACAATGTTTACAAGGAAGAGGGCACTGATGGTGTTGATAACATGACTGATTTATCAAAGCATGTTGCTGATCTTGAGCATAGACATAGTGACCTCGTTGATCTAGAGTCTCAGTTCGTTGTTGAGGGTGATAAAGAAGAGGCTCAGGTGATTTGTGACAGCCTCGAAGACTTTGATGCCCAGTGTGATAGTTGTGATTCTGGTATTCATTATAACAACAATACCTTTGCTTTGCATGATTATGATTGGAAGAATGAATTGTTGGGGTCTGCTGAAAATGAAATACACACTTTATCTAGATTGGATGACATTACAAGCCTAGTTGAAAAATTCATCTTCATGACACCAAGAAACCAATGTGAACAAAATGTTCCCCTTGCTGATTTGCACATGATCAAGAACACAATGGAAGGAGTAAAATTGGTTTTCTTACACATGATGCATGATAGAGATGTTGCCACCAAATTTGCTGATGAGACTTTGTCTTTGAATAAGCAATTGAGGGGAGAGGTTAGTGAGCTCACCATTGAGCTTGATTCCACTAGGCTTTCTTTCAAAAGTGTCCAAGAGACACTTCTTGATGCAAATGATCAGCTTTCTGAGGCCAAACATTTAAGAGAGCAGGAGAATAGAGAAATGGCCAAGGAGATCAATCAGGTAATGGAGGAGCTTGATTGCATTTAGGAGGAGTATTATCTTGCTCTGTCTCCCCAAAGATCTGAAAAAGTAGTTTTGCAGCAGAAGAATGTTTGGGTCGAGCTTGACTCTGATAGTAATCAGCAGGATGACAGTCCGTTGTTTGATATAGATGCTGATTGGACATTTGTTAATCCACTTTTCAAGTTTGAGGTGGGAATTCCTTTTGACTTCAATGATGAGGGTGGATCACATTGCAGAGTTTGGAATCAAGGTACAAATTGCAATCATGAGATATTGTTTCAAAATGGGAGCATTGAACACATACATACTCTTGGGCATTTTCTTTAGAAAAGAATGGATCAGATTTTTAGATTTGGGCTTGCTGATTGGTTGCAAGTTAACCACTTCACTTTATGGTTTTCTCTCATTCAGGGGAGTTGGTGCAATTTCTTTGGTCATGCAAGTAATGGCTTTCAATTGGAGATTGCTTGGAGGTGTTTTCCAGCCTTGGACATGAGCAGATGTGTTGTTTTGGATGATGATTTCCTGAGTTGCAGCAGCTGTTCATCTTCTTGGATGCTGATTTTCTTAAAATCATATCTCAAGTCAATCATTTCAGACTTAGTGGGTTGTTGGTGTACTCTTTTCCAAACTTCACAGTCTCTTGGCAGAATGGGTTTATGGTCTCAAATGAAAGATATGGCGAGTTGGGGCTATCAGTATCTGTGTATGGAAAGTGTTCAAGCTCTAACTAGTGGTTATTCTTATGCCCTCTCTTCTACTTATGATTGGGACAGCGAACCTTTGCTCTCTATGGTTAATCATTCTGAGGTGCTTGAAGTGGGAACTATAAGAGATTTCAGAAGTCTCCATGTTTGTATCAGAATAATTCAATTGAGGCCTAGAAGATTCATGTGGAGCTATGGGGATGAGGTTGTTGAGCTCTTGCAAATGATTGTTTTCATCTTTGAAGGAAGATTTGGAGAAGCCACATTTACAATCATGGCTCCGCTTGACACCTTGGGGAGATATGTTGTGGAGTTTGATTGTGATTTGTCTAGACTTTATTTCCTATTGCCCAGGCTTGTGATAGATAGTGGCATTGTTGATATTGATTACTCGGAGCTCTATGGGCATGAGATGCTGGACGATAGTGATGTCAGTCCATCAAGATTTTTCAATCTTAGCATCATGGATACTAACATTTTGGAATTACAACCGAGGTTAGTGCAGTTTTGGCGTGATGTTTTCACTGATGTCATCAGAGTAGCACAACATCAGCCTGGTGGGTTCTTCTTGAGACGGTCATGGGACCCTGGGATCATACTTGCTTTGGTGCAGATCACTTTAAAATTTTCAGGATTTGTGATGGCATTGCTTGAGAACAAGCAATTTTGGGAAGGGCGGATTGTAATGTCCCCTTCTTCGCGGTGATTAGTTCAGTGGTCCATTGGCCTATTCCGAAGACCCGTAGGCTATTTGGAAAGGAGAATTAGGGTTTCCAACTTTTGTGGAGTTTTGGTCGAGCTTTTTAAGGTTTATCAAAAGGGAATTCTTCAATTCTGTCTATGGTTTCCCTCTGGGTTTTTCATGAGCTGCAGAGTAGCATAACATGCATTTGATTCTTTGGTGAAGTGAGAACTTACTATTTTTAGTAAGTTAGGGTTTGGTTGTTTGGATGATGTTCTCTTACTGAGTTTTCCAAGCTCTTCCTATGCGTGCGAAGATCATGATTTTTGGAGAGGTATTTCATAACTTACTATTTTTAGACAGTGGCAGTATTGAGCGTTTCTATTTTTAGCAGTCTCGGACAGGGACCTGATTCAGCGCAGTTCTGTGGTCTTTGTCGCACAGCTGCATCCTTGATTTTGATGTTAGTCAGTACAGGAGTTATAAGTTATTGAATTAAATATTATTTTCTTATCCTAAGGTTTAATATTTGATTATTTTATTACTGATTAATTGTGTTTTTGGTGACTTAGGGAAAAGGATAAATATATGCTACTAATATTATTATTTCCCTTAGTCAAGTGGCGTTGAGAGTGATTAAACATGTCAGGTTTATATGTTTTAATATTGCAAGTTGTTCACCTAGCAAAAGTTCGAACTTTACCTAGGGAGTTGGGAATAAGTGGATGCCATTTTGAGGGGACGTGTTTAATTAAATTCAAATGTGTTGGGCGCCTTGAAGGATATGTAATTTGGACGTATTTGAGTGCATTTGCATTTGGTGGAGCAAGAAGTTATAAATAAGAGCCTTGGGCTCTCATTTTGGGGATCTTATGAAATTGCATTGTTATGTTGCCGGTTTGGCAATTGAAAATCTGAGCTTCGAAGTGTGCCTTCCTAGCTAAGTCTCAGTTTCGTACTCGGAAGATAGTACCTAGTTGTGTTCCTGTAATTCCAGTGTTGTCCGTGAGTGTTCTACAAATTGTGGAGAGTTTTGTGTGGATTTTGGAGTGTTTCCTTGTTGCTGGTCGCGGAGTTGCTGAAACCATATTTTGCTCATACCTCTTGACCAAGTGATTGCATCGTTCTGGGTATCGGCTCTTTGGAAGCGTATTGGGAAGACAATCATTCTCCTATCTTGGCGTGGCTTTTGGTGGTCATCACAATTTTTGGTTGCAAATCGAAGTTTGCTGCTGTAGCGCCATTTTCAGACTTACCTTGGGATGTGTGCAACACATTCAGGGCTTCCAAGTTGCGAGTTTGAGGTATGGATTGGTGGCCTATGTTATATTAGTCAATTGCTTTTTGTTTGGTGTGATTCTGGTTAGTTTTGGGAAAGTTATGAGTGTTTTGGTGTTTCCGGTAGTGGCTGGATAGTGCATGTCCTAGCTTGCAGAATTAGAACAGCAGTAGGGTTCAAGTGTGGTGTGATTTTTATAGTGGATTGTTTGAGATCAACATTAATCTTCTTATCTTATCTCATATCTCTATTTTGTAAGATTGTTTCAGTAGTACTGATCAATCATTGTTGTTGTTCTTATTTGTAATTCCCACTGCATAAGTGGAAGAGGTTGGCTTAGCCGCCTTCTTGCTTTGTAATTTAGTTTATGTACTCAGTCCTCCCACTGAATAAGTGGTCTAGTGATAAGTTCTATGCAATTGTCCTCCCGCTGAAATATGTGGTAGAGTGATAGCTTAATGTAATGTCCTCCGGCTTAAATACGTGGTAGAGTGATTGAGTTTCAGTTTCTTGTTATTTCCCTTGGCTGGTTTACCGCCAAGAGTTCAGTTTCTATCCTACTGGATAAGCAGAAGGGGTTGGCTTGCCGCCCATGCATTGTAATTTCAGTTTGATTCAAGGTCCTAACGACCCCCGGAACACTATATGCTCTCATCCTCCCAGATTGGGCTCTCGGTGAACAAAAGGTGGAAGGGTTCCCTTTTAGCAGTTTGGATTATTTCTCTAACCTAATGGGTTATGGTGTTTGCTTATAACTCTTATTGCTAAAAACAAAAAGAAAATTTAAGGGGAATATCACATGTTACTATCTCTAACCTCTTCGTGTCTCTTGTTCTTATAATCACTATCATGAGAAGGGGAGAAGCAGAAAAAGCACCAAACCACCCTCATCACTTATCAATACTATCCTAGTTTATATATGCATTAACAACTTCAAACGTTTACATAAGCAATTGCATGCAGCTCTCTAAATGTATCTAAGCTTTGAGTATATTTATGAAACAAAATTAACTGTGTAGCCGGTTGCATCTCATCAGCTATTTGATTGAACATCACCGCTAAGCATCAAGCCTTAAAAAAGTTGGTGTGGGGCTGTTGCGACATATTTTTTTGTTGGTTGTCCTTTCTTTTAATAATAATAAAGAAGAAATGGTGGAGCATGGGACCCTTTGCACAACACCCTCAAGGTGTGTTTGATGTCTGGTCCACGATGATTGATGAATACATCGCAACACAGTTTTTGCGTCTGTTTTGAGGCGGAAGTCGATTCACATGGTGCGATTCCATCAAAAGCGCCCTTACCCCCGACGTTAGAAGTAGAGGCCATTGAAGCAGATTGAACTTAACAATGAGAAATGAGAAACAAGGAAAGGAAATCAATCGAAGCAGGATGAAGGTAGGCCAGGTGTAAAAAAATGAACAAAAGCAAAGAGTGATTTGTTGAATAAATGAGCGGAGGCATAGATTTGCAGAGGAAAGCACGTGGAAGAAAGGGGGGGAAATGTGAGAAGCGGAGGCACATAATTGTACACGAAAGCAGAGGATCTTGGTAAGAAGGTGGTGATGATGGAGACAAGAAATGACCAAAAGCGTGGAAGAAAGGCGAAGGTACGATGAATTGCTTTGTCTTGGTAAGAAAGAAAGGGCATTAGTGATGGAGACAGAAAGAGTTGTGGAAGCTGTGTAAGAAAGGGTATTTGGTCCAGTTGTTCCGTACATTGCAAGTCGTACCAGCCAATGGCAAACAAAGAAGATCCATGGTCAAGATGGCTTGCATCGCCTTGCACAGCTTCTTGAACAGTTTCCACCATGGATTTCAAAACTTGGCCCCTCCACTTCACATAAGGATACGCCTTCGACATAATTAATCAAAGTTACCTTTTAATGTGCTTTTTTCCAAACAAATTAAAATTAATTATTTAATCAATTGATTAATTTGCCAGACAACCATTGAGAGTATATAACTAAAATCAAAGGGGTTCACCGAAAACTTGAAAATGGGGACATTGCAGGGTACTATACAAGATGAAAGGTACATGATGTTTAATGAGATAATTATTTAAAAGGAGCTGATTTATCTAGTACCCAATTTAGAGCTCAAAGTAAAAATATTGAGGACTTTTCACAATGCACCTATGGCTGGTCACCTAGGTTTCTTCAAGACTTACATACAAATATAGGAAAGTTTCACTTGGAAGGGACTTAAAAATGAAGTTATTATGTATGTGAGTGTCCTACATGCTAGCAAAACAAGAATGAGCATACCTACCCAGTTGGTTTGTTGTAGCCCCTACCTATTCCCAAAAAAATGGGACTGCATTTCTATGGACTTCATTACAAGGTTGCCAAAGGTACAAGTTAAATATTGTATATATGTTGTTGTAGGCCAATCAACCAAATTCTCAAATTTCTTTGCCATCTCAATAGGATATACAACAGCACAGGTAGCTAATTTATTTTTCAAGGAGATTTTCAAACTTCATGGGATGCCTAGGAGTATAATTAGTGACATTGTTGATGTGTTTTTATGCACTAAATTCACATAATAAAATACCAAGGTATCTTATCCTCTATTGAACAAAATCTTGTCTTATGCTAAACTTCGTGATCATACGAGGTGACTCCAAGGTTCCAAATATCAGGTCTTGATGTGTGGATAGGCTCAATGGTTTGATGTGATATTGCTGGAATCACAAAGGGGCTTACATTTTGCATGAACTCTTGCTTGAATGCAGCTAGAATGTGGAAATTCACTTGACTTAAACAAGAAAAAAAGGATGAGAGTTAGGAGAAATCTAATCTATTCCTCAGATCAATGATAGCACTGGATCATGCTTGGATGGACATATTCCTTAAACCAAGCTTTTCTTCACCACATTGCCAACAACTACACAAAACCGATGCAATCTTTCAAAGTAAATGAAAGGTTTTTCTATCATGAACATTCATCCAAATACCCAATAAACTAGTGCAACTTAAATAAACATATACACAATTGAACTAAGCACATCTTGATGTCCAGGCTAACTATGCACTATAATTGAAAATCATTCAACCACAAATAGTATGAACCAAGAAATTATCAACATCCACACACTACTATATCACAATCAATGAATTTCATTTAACATGAGTGTTAGAATATTGTCATTGATGATTTTGTGATCCGGCAACATGAGTTCGGCATAGTCTAGTACAAGTTCCACAAGCTCCAGTATTCTCTTGGATCTAGCATATTCCTTTTTGGGTCCACATTGCTTCGCAATACCAGATATCTCCGTAATATTTTGGGAACTTGTTTCGTATGTGATCTAACGTCTATCTCTGACATTTCAGGTGTTAATGTTTTGTTGTGACACAATTATGGGTCCAATAATACTGTACCCTACTTATCGGCATTGCTCTTTGTGAAGGTTTTGATTCGGTCCCCTCTGGAATCATCACCGATTTATTAGCTTTGGTTAATCACATCTATTCATTGATGCATGGAGAAGTTCCTTTTTGTTTTGGCTTTCTTCTCCGGTATGATAAAATTTGTTAAGTAGTAGCATGTAAAGGTTTTTTGGGCTAACCTTTACTCCAGTTGAGCTGACTTCATAAAGACTCAGTTTGATATATATACAGTTGCTTTGCGAAGGATTGACATATGATCTTTTGATTAATATATGTGATCTATAGTGTACAGTAAAAAGTGATTATGTATAGTGAATGTAAAAGTGATTATGTACAGTGAATGTGAAAGTGATTATGCACCTCAATGGAACTCTATCTCATGCATATGTTAGATGCAATCCTAACAGTCCAAATTTTGTAATATTGGTTGTAAGCCATCTTCTGATAGTAAGCCGTTGTACTTTGGATAGTAATTCCATCCGGCAGTGAGCCACCTTGTATTACTATAGCCAGTTACATAATATTGAGAGCTAATACTCTCCGTGGTTTTTCCCATCTTGGGTTTTCCACTTATAAATCTCTATTTTATGTGGTGTACTATATTTTGGTTACTGTTCATTTTAATTGTGCAACTAAATTATGTTATGTAGATGGTTGTTTAAAACTTTTAATAAAGGGAATACCGATTCACCCCTCCCCTCTCAATATTTTGGATGTTCAACAATTGTTATCAAAGAACAGTCCTTTAGAAGAGTCTAATAACTCGAAGGAGATCCGGAAAGTTGAACATATGGCGACTAGATCTACTTTGGATCAAGATAGATATGTGAATGGAGAACTTATAACTGCCCTTGAAGACCTTGAGAATGTTGAAAATGAGAAAAGAGATCTAAAAAATAATGTCCAATTGGCAAATGAATGCATCAGAAAGTTGAGAGAGCAAATCAGAAAATTTAGGGAACGACATAAGGAAGTCAGTGAAGAACAAAAGCAAGCAAACAACACTATTGCAGATCTAAAAGCCAAGAGCGAAGAAGATGAAAGAACCAAGGACTACTTAAACAACATGGTTAAATGCTAATCAGAGGAATACAAGAAGCTTGAACAAGAAGTCACAACTCTAAAATCAGATCTAGAAAAATCAAAGAAACAAGAAGACAAACTTAAAATGAGTTCAGACAAACTTGATCAGATGTTAGCTGTGAAAAGGTCTTCGGAAAACAAAAATGGCTTAGGATTTGAAACTGGTGAAAGTCCACAATGCAAACAGAAAGAAAAGTAGGACCACCTTCGGCAAAGGAAGCAAAATCTGATAAGTCCGCTAAGGATGATAAAGGTAAGTCACCATTCAAGCAATAGGTAAGTAAAAGAAACATTTCTTTAATGGTTATTGTTTTAATTGCAATAAGTTCAATCATAAAGCATTTGAATGTAGGAATAGAATAAATCAAAATGTTAAATCTTTCTCCAGTAGATGTTATACTTGTAACAACTATGGTCACAAAGCTAGTCAATGTAAAAATCATGCTATAATAGATCAAAATAGAAATAGTCATTTCCTAGGTCATTGCTATACATGCAGAATGTTTGGACATAAGGCTAACTAATGCAGGTCAAGACAAGCACAAGGGAACAATAAATGCTACAAGTGCAACAAGCCTGGACATATAGCAAGATATTGTAGAAGACAAGAAACCAAGACAAGCGGACCAATAAAGAAAATAAACAAGGAAGATGTAAAGGCCGAGATGAGGAAGATTTGGAGGAAGAAAGGAGTCAAGGTTGCACCTAGCTACGGTGCAAACACTTGTTTCGGCAATTAAGAGTAAGAGGCTTTGGCCTAGGGGGAGAAAATCATGAAATATCTTTTCCCAGCCAAAGAGCGCAAGACTATAGGTACAGCATGTTGATATAAGCATAATGATCAAGATTTTGATGAAAGCATTATACTATGGTAAAATGCGGAGGTCTAGAAGGTCTCTGTGGACATAGACAAAATGAGTAAACAATAAAGCAGTACTATACTATCTCTTTGCATTTATTGTGTGCAAGTGGGTTGAAAAAGGTTAAAAGGAGAATTTGCTAATTTATTTCACTCGAAGAGAAAGAAATTTCAAGGAGCGAAAAGGTGACTTAAGGGTTAGGGTTTCTTGGAAAGCAGTGAAAGGTATTTCCCTTCTTGCAAATTTGTTACTTTCAGCATCTGTATCCATGGCTACTCCCAGTGTTGTTAATATCAACACTAAGAGCCGACCTAGCTACAAGAAATACCCGAACAAATCACTTGAAAATGATCCGACGGGTGCGCTTTCAAGCATTCCCTTTGGAGTCCTACTGACTGAGGACATTAGGGCTTACATTCATGTGAAGTTGGAGGAATATGACATTGGAAAATTGCAAAAATTATGGACTAACGAGCTGATTGGAGATGATTTCGAAATTAAACCAGAATATCAAACCCTAGTCGACAAGAAGTTGGGCGTATGGAACCATTTTCCTAATTTTTGCCTTGATGACAAATGGGTCAGAATTGCAATGAGCAGATTCCATGATGAATTTGTATGGCTTCAAGAATCATTCCAAATTACCAAGAATGTGATGAAGGTTGTCATCAAATTAAGTGACTCGGGTGCTATTCCGACACCTAAGGCTGCAAAGAACAAAGATGTCGAGAACTTGACCAATGCAACCTTTGACAAACGTTCTCTATGCATTAGACTTAGAACTATAACAAATCATGTCGTTCAATATGCATCAGTGATGATTGGCACCAAGATCTACTTCACCAACAAGGACAACTCGATTTTAGCCACAACAGTCAACATGGCTTATGAAATGGTAAAAAAAACATTGATTATGATTTGTGCGAGATTCTGAAACAACAATTTCTTGAGAATATAAAGTAATGCAAAGAAAAGAAGTACCCATTCAAATATGGAACCCTAGCATTGTGCATCTTGTTTTACTTTATGCAAGAGATTCCTGAACTCGGAAAAGTGTTTTGGACTCAAGACATTCCTGTCGCACATTAGATTGCAGAACGATTGAGGAGGTTTCAAGATTTCACTACGCAAGAAGAAGCATTTACCTCACTCTTCTCTATCTTCCAATATAAAATGCATAACAAGAAAAGAATCCCCAAGTCTATTGTGCAAAAGTACAAAGATGATATCATATTTGTAATTTCGACAAATAAGTGCATTATGGAAGCTGTTGTTCCAAGAACCAATTGGATTCCGACATTAGGCTATGAAGTCTCAGAGGAGATGTTGGAAGGACTTGTGAAAGTTTATTAGAAAATGTTGTTGATGAAACTCGGGAAAGGTTTGGGACAGCTCAAGAAAAATCCATGAAAATACACATGGAACAAACCAAGAAAGAAAGGAAGAAAAATGTTCAAAAGGTCACTAATGAATCTATGAAGTAAGCTAATGTTACTACCGAAAAAGTTGAGAAGGTTAAGAGATCTAGCAGAATAGCTGCTTCATTTGGCACCCCTATCAAGGAGAAGGCATCTCCGGTAGAAGTGAAGGAAAAAACAGCTAAGAGGAAAAAGGAGATTCCCAGATCCACTCCATCCAAGAGAGGAAAGCCTAGAGAAGTCAAACAAAAGATCATTGATGTAGAAGATGAAGAATCGGAAGAATCTAAAGCAGAAGGATTCAGAATTCAGGTCCGGAAGGAAAAGGTAAGCAAATACTCAAGGATCCCCTGGAGCCAGATTCTTTATATGATAGCAAAAGAACGAGAGTTGAAGGAAGTAGGCAATATGTATACTAAAGCTGATGATGAGGATAAGGAAACAATTATAAAAGCTTTCATTCAGTATTGCATTAGAATAAATCTTGTTCTAGAAGATTTTAAAAAGGATATACCACAAGATCTTTGGGAAGCTTTGGATAAGATTAGGGAAAAGGCAATTGAAGAGGATCAAGAAATTAAGAAATATGCTCTCGAAGTTGTTGGAAATACCTTTTCTAAGGAGAATAAGGCTTCGCTTGTACAAGTGTGCAAATCTAAGCTCTGAACCAAGCATAGATTAGATGATCTTATGGAAAACTTGCAAGCTGCAGAAAATTTGAAGACAAAAATTGTGGAATTTGTCAAAGGCATAGCAAGCAAACTTGGAATATTGCCAGTTGTTGATGCTCCAAAAATGTGTCTACTGAAGTTGTCATTGACAGTATTGACACTAAAAATGTTGTTTTTGAAGATATTGTTTTTGATAATATTTTTTTGATAACGTTGTAATGGATGAAAATCCTCCGGTGAATACCCTTGAAGTCATTGTTGTCCTCCCAGACAACCCAAAAGAGGAGGATACAATAGAAGAAAAGAAAGAAGAAGTAATGACATCATCTGAGAAATGTGTCACAACGATTGACACCAAAGAAGAGGAAGAGGCAGGTACCAGTTCCAGTACCCTCGATGATTCTTTAAAGAGCTTACTTGCAGCACCATTATCTTTCCAACCCATTACTTCTCCCAAGTTAATTGTTGATTTCACCAAGATTGATCCGTTCCAAAAGTTTCAGAATGGTGAAGCCATTCAGGCTTCTACTAAGAAAGATGTCTTTAAAGAGCTAAAGGAAAAGAACAAGGTGATTAAAGAAGCAATAATAGCACTACAAAATTCCATCCTAGATAGTTTTGTTGATCCATCTGCCTCTAGTCTGGATAAATGCAAAACTTTGTTAAATTCCTTGAAGAGCTACTCCACTATTTTGGAAACCAAAGTTGCTCAAGAGAAGGAAGCTAAGCTCCTAGTGGACTTAAAAGCCAAATGTGCAACAGCACACAAAAATCTTTCTCACCTTATTGCTCATGGCCAGCCATGTCTTTCTGGTGCAAACGCAGTATATCTATTCAGTCTACAATGGCCAGAGGCCACACAAAATATTCATGAAGAGACTGACTTGATTGAGTAAAAAATTCAACAAGCTTTTCCGACTTTTCAGCTATCTCAAGATCTTACCGGCTCCAGTAGATCAGCCATTGAGGAACTGCACAAGAAATATTTTGAGCTTCAGCAGCAGAGGGACAACATTATCCTCCCTCTTGGTCAATTAAGAGACATGTGCAGTGATTGTATCTTTCTGATGAATCGTGCCCTATCTAAGGCACAACAATTTACTTTCTCTGAGCCTAGCTCCATTGAAGAAGCAGAACACACACTCGTTTCCCTCCAAGGGCAAACAAAATTTTTGATAGATGCCATTCAGCATTGGGAGAACTATATACAGGTAGTTGCACTGCACACATTCAAAAAATCAAACAGTCCTTCGATTAGTTCATTCTCTTTCTTAGGGGGAGTTTTCGTGTACAGTATTTTCCTTTTGTACCCTTTGCCATTGATGTCAAAGGGGGAGTGATAGCTATGCATAATATTTGAAGGCACTAGAAGGACATTTTTTGTATATATTAAAATATATGAACAGTTTTGTATATGTTAGTTGTCATGTTGCCATTAATGACAAAGGGGGAGATTGTTAGCATATTGTCATTGATGATTTTGTGATCCGGCAACATGAGTTAGGCATGTTGACGTGTTTTTTTATGACTATGTCAAACACAGAATAAGGATGCTCATAGCTGGTGGTACTTTCATGGTGCATGCTTCCGACACCTACAACCCCTCGCTGTAAAAGTTTTATCACAAGTAAGTTTAATTAATTAAAATTTATCATAAGTTTATTTATAGTTTACTTTGTCTTCATAGGTTGCTACTAATTTTTAATTTTAATTTTATTAATGTATAACTTTAATTGTTTACTTTGTCTTCATAGGTTGCTAGTTCATCTGCTTCAGAAAGAAATTGGAGCACATACTCTTTCATCCACTCACTAAAGCGCAATAGGTTGCTATCAAAAAGAACGGAAAATTTAGTATATGTGCATTCCAACCTACTTCTTTTTTCACACAAACAACATGACTACACACAAGGGGAAACGAAGATGTGGGATATAGAGCCAGAGCATACTGATTGGGATGCTCCCGCTTCTCAGCTTCTTGCATTGACACTTGATGACTTGGAGGGTGAGCAAACTTATAGTGCAAGTGCAAGTGGCGTTGGCTCATCTAATGTCAATGTCAATAATGAGGAGGATGAGGAGGAGGAGGAGGAGGAGGATGAATTAGCTGATCCATTTGATGATTAAACTTTATATTGTTGAAAGTTGAAACAATGAAACTTGAATATTTTGTCATTTTGATATTAAACTTGATGTACATGATGCTATTATGGTATGATCATGATGCTATGGTTAGAAGTTTATGTTTGTTTTGTTGTTTATATGATGCTATGTGACATGCTAATCTTAATTCATGCTTACAGGCTGCACAAATATTAAAATATATATATATATAAAAAAAAATACATGTTTTTGTACTAACGAACCCAAACCCCTTTTCAAAATTTTGCCGTACCGGCATACTGGTTCTTTGAACCCGAACCGGCAAGCTAGAATTTTTGGAGTTCCAGCTTGCTAATATCAGACCAACAACAGTCCCATTTTGCAACAGCAGCAAGTGGGTATGCTTGTATTGTTATTTTAATGTATTTTGGCCATCTTGGTCTTGTTCATGATAATGATATATTGCTGTCCAAATTCTGTATTGAATCTGAAAACTATTTCTGGTTGTGGGCATTTAAAATATTGAGAATCGGGTGACATTTTCATTTGATATTGTTGCAAACACTCTCTATTGCATTATCATTATCCGCATTGTGGTTCATCTCACAAAAACCCTCACAACCAACATTCAGAAAACAAGCACAAATCAGAAAACTCAAAAAAAAAAAGCAAGGGTATATATTACATCATGTTTAAATTGAAATGCAAATATGCTGGAAATACATTCAATCAGAAAATATCTCAGAAGGTGGAAACTCACAAATTACACAAAACAATAAATCTAAACTGCTTTCCAAACAAGGCTGTTCCATTTAACTTGGGAGGTGGTGAATGTAGTATCCCTTGCTTATGTATGGAAGAATTGATGATTTTGATTCAAGGAATATTGTCCAACAAGTTACATACAATCTACAACTAAGCACTTTACTGATTTGCAAAGTATATAGGAAACATATATCAATTTAACTACCAAGGGAACAACTCAATTTTTCATCAATACTAGAATTGACATTATGTCAAATAGATGTCATACATGCTTCAGAAATATGGGAGTTTGAAGTATACAACTGTTGCAATTAATTTCTGATCACTATTTCAGACTTTCTAAGATAGACAATGACATTCATTGATACATGAACAAAGATGTAAGTTTGCAACTGATCTCTAAATCGAACCCTGACAAGATAGTATTTCAATTAAGCACACCTGAATTGGCTGAGTACCAATTCCGAAGAGCAACCCTTCAGAGGATCTTTCACCCCCTCAGTTATGCAATCACTTGGGAGGTATCGTTCCCAATGATTCAGCTGAATACTTGTAGACCTTCAAGCTCCACAAATGCTCAAGTAGATGCACTAGAGAAAAATAAACTTGGATGCCAAATGAGAGACCCATGGGGTCTATTTATACACATAATAGAATCTTCTAGAAGCCTCTTAGTCTTTCTAGAAGTATCCATAACTTTCTAGAAGTATCCATAATAGAATCTTCTAGAAGCCTCTTAGTCTTTCTAGAAGTATCCATGACTTTCTAGAAGTATCCATAATAGAATCTTCTAGAAGCCTCATTGCACTTTTTAGATAAAAAGTTACTTCATAAAATAAAAAGTGCACCTCAATTTAAAAATATAACATCTTGGCCCCAAATAATAAAATATAATGTCTCCAAGAGCATAATGAGCCATCCATTCACCAAATAAACGCCAAAATGACTCTCTCACCACAACCATCTGCCTACGAGAGTCTGGAATAGGCAAATCCACGTAAAGTGTCATGTCATACTAAAGAGGGGACATGACAGTGAAAGAAATAAGGAAAACTTGGTCTGGATTTTACAAAAACAGTCATAAAAATATAGAACACCCAACAAGCTATGGAGGAAGATAAAGGTCATCCCACCATCGTCATACAAAGATGCTTATAAGCATGCAATGGATATAAAAAATGAGAACAATACATCTATACGGTTGAGAATGTGAAGAAAAGTTTCCAATGAAGTTGACAAAGATGAACCCACATCTGTAGAGGCACTCAAAAGGACATGCTGAGGATGATGTCCTACTATGATTTCTGCCTGAGTCCTTCCATTAGATAAAATGAAACAACTTATCAAAGTCCATGAATGACCAAAAGTAGTCAATGAGATTGTAAAGTACAACTCATTAGGTACCATCAACAATGGGATGTCAAATAAACATCCCTAAAATGCAGATGAAAATACAAAATAAACAAAATGCTTAACCAATTTAAGTAATAGAGAAAACCCAAGAGTCCTAAAAGCAAAGAATCTAGAAGTTACAAAAGGAGAATATACAAGATTATCATGATTCACAAACAAAGAGATCATATGAAACATAATCCTGAAATAAGGCATCTTTATGCTTCCC
The DNA here is from genome assembly GCF_030272615.1 of Cryptomeria japonica. NCBI lineage: Eukaryota > Viridiplantae > Streptophyta > Pinopsida > Cupressales > Cupressaceae > Cryptomeria > Cryptomeria japonica. The sequence continues at coordinate 509,515,322 of NC_081413.1, read as the reverse complement.
TTAACAATTATTGCTTATATCACTATGGAAACACTTTTGATTGTTTGAATCCCCCTAAAACTACGCAACCATGTAGAACTCTCATAATGAAAGGCATACCTGTAGACAAGGGTTCGGTAAGTTTTCCTCACCACTGATTAAAGGTGATGTCAAAAACTGCAAATTTACAAATGAGAATTAAATCATGAAACTAACTACTACTTAAGATCTAGAGCACTATTTAAGAAAAATAGTTTCAGACTATTGCTAATATTCAAACTTTTGTAAGGAGACTGAACTCACTCTCCATGGAGCAACAATATAACCCATTTCATCAAGCACTTCATCCTGAACAGCCTTCTTCCTCCTCAAAAAGACTTCATCTTTTTGAAACGTAGGAGATATAGATGCATTTGGTGTATGGAACCCATTTGCTTGCATAATAGCCACCAAATCTATAGAATCCTCGAGAAGAGCAGCATGACCACTACAAATTTGGAAGTGAGATTATTTGAATTAATATACTACAGATTTATTATGTTTGCAAAGAAACTGAGATGAATAAATCTGTATGATTTGTGGTAGCTAGAAGACATGCCTCAACAAAACTTGCAAAAAATAGGTTTCATTGAATAATGGGTTGCATGAAAACTCTATGTTAAAATGCGAAGTGTAAAGCATATCATTATGCTATCAGCTTAACAATTTTGAGGTATCAAAAAAGGCATATATAGTGTATACATTCAACATTAAGAGAGGTGCAAAAATTAAAATAACAAAGATGGATTTTTACTTCTAAAATACTGTAATTTAGAGAACCATATACAGTTCCAAATGAGAATACAAACATTTAATGCTGAGCTCTTAAACAAAACACCCTTTAAAAAAGAAAGGAAAACAAGCATTAGTGTGCACAAATGACCAAAGTTAAGCAATGGGACTAAACACCAGGCTCCAAGGAAGTGCAAACAAAATAGAAGGGGCTAAAACTGTAAAAGTAAAGTCATTCAACCCCAAGCTAATCTTAAATAAATCTGGGGAAAGCATCATAATTCAATTGATTGAGATAATCGTCTTTGTTTCTTAGTTTGTAAGACTAAATAACTGCATTAAAAACTTAAATCATACTTCATCCACTCCAAGAAGTATGGACAAGCAAGGATGATGTAACAAAGAAAAGGAAGGAAATAGGTACAGAAACCTCATTATGAAAAACAACATATTGCATTGTTGCCACCAAACTCAATAAATCAGAAAATTCAGTCACAACCAACATTATTGGAAGGATACAAATCCCAATGACAAGTTCAGATGGGTATGAACCAGCTCTTCACAGGATAGGGGCATGCAAATGAGTGCAGATATAGCCGAACTTGCTTTTCTCTGTATAGGACAAAAAGATATAGTCAAGTGTTCCAAAAGAACTTTAAACATTATTTCTTCTGTCTTTTCTCTTGCTTTGCCATTTGCGATTTATTGGGATTATTCGCTCATTTCTTGAGCATACATATACCCTTGAGGTTATGCATGGGGTCTATCAATGTATTCTAGAGTTGCAGTTTGAATTCTGTAGATAAGAAATTGCCATACAGCTGTCTACAGTAGTCAATCATGTCAAGTAAGGAATTACTCCACTGCAAGGATAACTAGTAAAGCACTGTACAGGTATAAGGAAATATCCACAATGTTCCATGAATGCTGTAGCAGTGCTAGAACATACCACACCCTCCTTTTGCATACGAATGACATATGATGGGCAATGTATTTCTTCTGTCTAGTTTTTGAGATTTAGGATATATGTATCTGCTTCAGCGTTGGGAGGCGCTTCAGCAAAACATCTCAGCAAAAGACTCTGCTATGGAGATGGACTGCACTTGGTCTGAGGAAAGAGTCCAGTATCCTTGAGAAGGGAACTGCATCTAACAACAGGTTATGCACACAACAAGACTCTGCGATAACATTCTTGTCTTTATTCTTGAACAGCTGCAACTAACATATTCCTTTGATTCTCATTGCCCATGCCAAAGTCAAGCTCTTGATTTAGAATGCTTCCCCACTTAACTGATGGAGCCTCCTAAACTTTGTACCAGTGTGTATTCTTCGGCAACTATCAATAGCCCACGATTTTAACATTTTTCCATTATTGAATCGTCTTGAATGAAATGAAAACCTTATTCCCTCCACGCTGGATAAAATTGAATGGATTGCCTTGTGTTTGGGTCCAATCGGGAAACTTTGGATATAAACCTTAATTGCCAAACATTAGAGAGCCTATACAAATATTTCACAAACTTTAGAACTCTTCAACAAATATGTCGGTCACTTGATATTTGCAGCAATAGAAAAATTAAAAGATTCTATGCACCAAACTTTAGCAATGAATAAGCCTGATACATATTGCTAAATATTATATGATGAGGAAACCTTCGATTAAAATAAAACATCAATAAAATATAAGTTGGCCTCCAATATTATTTGAACCAACATTACAGCCACCGAGCTGTCGAAAACCCTTAATTTATATGATTGTCAATAAAACTTCACAAATTTGGCACAGTTGTGAACTCCATCACGAATCCACCATTAAGGAAGACCTAGGTTTTCAGCCAACCGTTCTATCAATCTTCTGATGATTTTCGTCCCCAGAAATCTGCTTCATACAATCATATAAAAATTCATAAGCATGCCTTACTACAGCCCCGGAAACCTCCTTATAAAGAGAGAACTTTATTTAATAAGGTGACAAATTTTCAAATTTTTTATTTTCACTTTATTTTTAATTAAATTAATTACTTAAAGTTATCCCTTTGAAATAATATTAATTTTTGGACAACTTAATCAACTAGTTTAATTAAGTCACTTTTATAAAAAAATGAGGGACATTACAATCTTCCCTTCCCAATATTGCTTGTCCTCAAACAATTTGCTGTTGCACCACCAGGATACCAAACCAGCCATATGACCAACACTATATCACTCTACTGCTCCACTCTGATGTAATCAACATTGTTGAAACATGCAACTCTATCATTCTGAAGCATACTCACTATTTTGCTGATTAATGGATCACAAATTTTGGAACTATCATGTCTCTAGAGCTCCTACTCATGGTACCAATTAAAAATTGATCAACAATATGTTTCACACTCATGAGATTTTGCATTTTCATCCATCTCACATGCTCCAAGCTGCCCGCCATAGATGCATAAGAGATAGGAAACTTAACATGAAATGACATACTTGAGAAATCTCCTGCATCAATATCATCTCTACACTTTGGAAATCAACTAGTAAGGCTGCCCATTCAGTCACATCATAAGTGTTCATAGCTGTCATCATACTTGTTGATGCTACTTCTGGTGCTTCATCCACCAAAGCCTTGAGTATTATCTTCATTTCATCCACCATGAACTTGTTGTGACCTTTTCAAACATCACCCCATTGCAAATGAGGACCCCCTCTTTTTTGCTTTCCACGTTTTGTTAGTTTAGGGTTATTTGGCAGTCAGGTGGCAATTTTGTGTTTCAATACCTGAGTCTCGTTTTTTATGTGATCATGCCCAAAGCTCTTCAATGTGCTAGTAATGTTTAAATTTTAAGTTTTGAAGTGAATAGGATCAAATGTTTGAGAAGTGTTAAAATATCAAGGTGATCCTAATTTTGTCCGAGTGTTGAGGTTGCAACCAACTTTAAATGTGAGCATAAAATGTGTTTGTGTTACAAATTGGTGTGAATTTTGTGCTACAGTGTCAAAAGTCCCTGTAGGAGTTGTTTTTCCACTCCTAGGAGGTTAAATATGTCAAGTGTGCACAAAGTCCCAATGGACCCCAGTTTTCCACCCCTCAAATCCAGTTAAAATGTTAAAAGTCCCGATGGAAATAGTATTTCCATTGAGCGAAATGATAAAATTTGATAAGTTTGGGACTTTAGAGTGTGAAAATCATCATAGTCTTGATGGAAGACGTTTTTCCCCCATGAAATTAAGGCATTAAAGTAGGTTGTCCCAATGGGAGGCATTCATCCACTAAGTTTTAAAGGTGAAAATGGACTTTGTCCCGATGGAGCATGATTTTCCACTGCGTTTTGAGCACAAGGAAGTGATTTTTATGATGAAAATGGTCTTTGTCCAAATGAGGTATGTTTTTTCCCTCATGGACACTGTTTTTGGGGAAAATCCCGATGCATTTGGATTCTCCAGTGAGGTTGTCTCGATGGAGGTCGTTTTTCCACCAGGCCTTCAAGAGCGAAAATTACAAGGAAAGTGTGTCCCAATGACCCACGTTTTTCCACCAAGAGGTAAATGACCAAGCTAAGTGCAATGTTGTGTCCAAATGAGGTTCGAATCTCCACCACAGGGGTAAATAAGTGAAACGAAGTGAACTGTGGACGAATTTATGTTGTCCCGACGAGGTGCATTTTTTCATTCAAGGTAAAATGATGAATATTAATTGTCCAGATGGAGTTTGAATTTCCCCTAGAGGTATCTTGATGAAAATTGACAAGTTTTAATGAGATTTTGGTGTCCAAATGAAGGATATTTTCCATTGGAGAGTGTTATTGCATGAAATGATGAATTTTAATAGTCCAGATGGCCATCGATTTTCCCCTAGACAAATTTGTGAGCAAAAATGAGTCACGTGATGGAATTTATTTGTCCAGATGAGGGTCGAATTTCCCCTCAAGGGTATATGTGGCGAATGGAGATGAATTTAAGTGAATTTATGTGTCTAGATGGGGTGAGTTTTTCCCCCAGGTCGCTGGAATTGAATCCAAATGAAATTTTAATGACAAAGTGTGCCCAAATGATATTAATTTTGCCTTACCACAAGCATTCAATGATTACACAAAATGAATTTAATGCTAAGTGTGGAATCCATATGCAAATCATTTTTCCACCAGGCGGATAAGAAGAGAAGTTTTATCCCACATTGGCTGTGGTGATTTTGTAAAGCAAAAACAAGAATAAAAGACCCAACCCAGCACTTAAATAATATTATATTGCCATTGTTGTGACTGTTCGGAAGCTGATTGGAGGTGCGCCATCATTCAAGCGGGGCTGCAATTTTGCTAAGTGGCTGATTGCGCCACCATTGAAGAAGATTTGTCAGTATTTTATATGGGGCGCCATTGCTGATCCAAGGTCTGAAACTCCATTTCCAGCATCATTCTTAGACTAAACATCATTTCCAGCTATCAACTTTGTGCCAAGGTGTGGTCATTTTCAGGTCTAAAGGGGCAAATCGCCTTGTGTGTGGAGGTACACCATGGCTGTGATCACTTCCAGCCATTGAAATGTAATTCAAATGTGTGTTCTCAGACTTCAAAGTGACAAAATCAGACCTGAGATATTCTAAATGCACCAAGATTCCACATTTCCCATCCATTTGGGGCGTATTCAGACATTGTATTCAGAGAATCAGACCTGATACACCATTTTGACATCCAAAATCAGTCATTCTCTGAGCGTTGACAAGTGTGTTCAGAACTGAAATATATTTTGGATATCAAATACTCCATTTTCTAAGTGTTTGCAGGGTGTCCTCAGACTTACCAATTGTGATCAGACTTGTATTAGGTTTGAAAATCAGGTTTAAAGAGAGGCGATATGCCTCATTTTGATTGGAATTCATTCATTTTTTCAGAATCTATGTTCCTCATTGCTTAAATTTCTGATTTTGAACCCGTAAATGTGAAAAATCTTTAAAAATGAGAACTTAGAAAATTCTGGAAATAAATTATTAGGGCTATTTTTAGCATGATATTAACTTCTAGCTTCGTACAGGTACCATGTCTAAGGCGGGAATATCAGCAAGGAAAAATTAATTGAACATCATATAGGAGGGTTACTATCCGGAGTCACAGATAACATCTCGATGGAAGAAGGTTGGAGACACGAACATGTAGTAACTGGACATGAAGCGGAAGAGGCGAAGAATGTTTGGAATGAAGAATCATCTTCCATCCACTTTGGCGACTAATATCATGAAGAGTGGAATCTACCAAGCGGCTGGCTTTCCACCATCCATTCAGTGTTATGAGCTCGTAGTCAAGTGTGTGAAGCATTATGATCCTCAAACCAGGATGATCAAAATAGCCAAGGGGATAGTGCTTGTATACCTGGTTGAGGAATCAATTGGGGAAGTATTTGGAATCCCTAGATGTACAGACATGCAAGAGAGAACCAAGGAAGAAGCGCAAGCAAAATTTGAAAGAAGATTGGTGTCATGTATGACACTTATCAACAGCAAGTGCGTTCTTGAGACATGGTGTCACAACTCCAAGTTATCGAAGAGGCTCTTAAGTTCAAACTTCAAGGAGGAGTACAGCAATCTAATATTTCTACTCAGCAGAGTCATGGGAGCACCCCAAGGGGCGCTATTTGAAACATGAAGGTACTATTTTATTGAGGAGATAGTGGGAAGAATGGTGATTAACTGGGCAAAGATAATAACTGATAACCTTGACATTCAGTTGAGAGGTTTGGAGAAAACAAGGACATTCAATATGACTTCCTACCTTGTCTACATGCTTGCCAGATATGTTGTGTACAAAGGATTGATACGCAAGGGCGAAGTTGGGAACAGTCCAAGACAATACAGAGTTTATGAGTATTATCCGCAACTCCGCCTACATAAAATTGAACATTACAAAAGGGTGAACAATGCTTTCACCATGTATATCACAAGGCTATTGCCAAGCGGAGTACACAAACGGTTGTCTAAGGAGGCAACAACACTTATAGAGAAGTACGGATCGTGGTATATCCAATTTCCTACCTTCACATAATTAAGGATTCAGGAATTTACATCGGAACCATACAAGCTTCCAAGGTATTCGACAAACAAGATGGTTTTACTTGAGGTAGTAAGACAACTTTTAGAATATGATTTCATCTAGAAGGCGAAGCACAGAACAAGGATAACTTTTCCTATCTCGCTTCGGAAGATGAAGGAGGTATGTCACACCGCATCCGCAACAAAGACCATTAATGAGGAAATGGGATTTCTATCATCTTGGAATCTATAGAGACAGGGATCAATTCGATCTATTTCAGAGAATTGTAACAATTTAGGAATGGAAGTTTACACACAAGATTGACATCGAAGACTACTGGACTAATCACATGGATGAGTTTGCAGTTAGAAGGAAGATGTGGCCTCGTATGTCAGTGGACTTCATGAGGAAGTGTAACTTCTTCTCCATCCCAGATCAAGTGCAAGATGATGGGGATCACATTCATCTGCAGTATGAAAATGAGAAGGACAAGCCTATCTCGTTGCCTAGCTAGACACAACTTGAGATGGTAGATTTAAATGTTTTGATGAGAGATGTGAATGATTACTCCAACGAATGGGTGGACAAGTACATGAACCAGTTGAACTAGAGGTCACCTTTACCTATGAGAAGATGAGAAATAAGGAGTCCTCTCTCAATGATGATGAGAGAACGATAAGCAATGTTAGAACACATAACGATCCGGAGAGTCGGGCTCCCGAAAGGAGAAAAGGTATGCCTAGAGAATCACAAGCTAAAGGAAAGGAGATTGTTAGCCAGTAGTCAATGCACAAGAAACACAAGTCTAGCACTCCTCAATCCACCATAAGTTCCTCATCCCTAAAGGAGAATGATATGCAAGAGAAGGACAATGAGTCCGAACAGGGTTTCGACACGAAGATCCTATGGGAGAATGACCGAGATTTACATGCTACAGCACAATCGTCACCACTTGAAGGGGATGAAGAACAGCCAGGTTCTCCCACGGTTCAGGTAGAGGTCGATTTGGGCAACAATGTGATAGATTTGACTAAGGATAAGGAAATGGATGATGATGTTATTTCAGCCTTGAGAGGACTTGATCAAGACTTGATCCTTGAGAATGGGATGGAATTCTCTAACGTCCCCGATTGGTTGTTGAGCAACATGGAGAAGAAAAGTGATAGAGGTGCAGCCCACAAAAGATATTGATGACTTCCTAGCCAAGGTTGGCAAGGAAAAGGAGCAGAAGAAAGCGAAGATGTTCTCTAGGATTACTAGAGATGATACAGGCACATGTATTGCACAATTGGTTGTCTTGACAAGTGACAAGAATAGAGATGTGATCACTTCTATGGATTATCATGTTACCACAATTGACCTTGGACCTACTACAAAGAAGTAAGAATTCCAAGAGCCCGATGATACAACCAAGGCAATTGAGGCACAATTGGATAGGATTATTGAAAAGAAAGAGATGGTTGAGAGCGAGAACAAGAGACTCAAGGAATATATTGAAGGGATGAATTCCCTGGAGCATGAGGATCCTACTTTTGTCTCACCCATTGCTATTGTTCATGGATCCACCTTCGATCATGAGGCAATGAGGAATATATATCAGTAGGTTGGAAAATGGATAGAGGATGTTTCGAAACAAGCGAATGATTTCCTAGCTCAGTTTGTGCAAGCATTTGATAAGAGTGGGATGCTTATATTCAAGATGCGGTACTTGGAAGGAGTTTGAGAAGATTCCCAACTAGTGCAGGAGAAGACTATTCCTCACCTCAAGGTGTTGAAGCGAATTCTTATGTCCACATTGATCCAAGAGGGAGTTGTTCAGGAAGGCAATGTTTATGATTTCCATGGTTGGTATTGTTCTTTGGCCATGCGAAAGTCAGTGTATGATCATGCAAAGCAGAAATGCATTGAGATTGAAGGATCGATCCAAGAGATTCAATCCAAGATCCTTACATTGTTGATGGGAGAAACCGTACTGCTACTCTTTCTAGTCAACACAGAATAGAATGCTAAGTATCCTATAATCTCTTGAATAAGGAGATCTCTAATGCTGTTATGAATGATCAAAGGGGACAACCTCAAGGTTCTAAATGTCAGATCTTGACTGAGGGATAACTCAGTGGCTTGATGTGTTTTGCTGGTAACACAAGGGGGCTTGCGATTACAACAAGTTGGCCCGCATCCGACAATGTCACGATTCTCAAGCTGGAAAAATAAGTGCAAAAGAGAAGGGTTTAGGATTCCTGAGTACAATGGTAGTAATGGTTGGTGCTACGGGTAGATAGAGTTCCATAAACTAACCCCTGCTTCGCCAAAGATATACGCACGACTTAACCGGGATAGTGCAAGCTCCAAAGGAATGAAGGATTTTCAAATTGGAGGAACTCACTTAGGCACCCAATTCTAGCGCAACCCAAGACAAATACCGACAGTTGAACTGAGCACACTAGTAAGGTTCAGACTAACCATACACAATGACCTACAATCAACAGGCCCCCAATGGTATGAACCGGAAACCTCGTCAAATACCCCCCACATTTCACCATTAAAACCATTGAACTCTACTTAACCAACTGAAGGGAAACCACGCAAATGGAAGAAAACAAAAATAACAAACACCAAACGTCAATGTTTATATATTGATTTCAACTATCATTACAACAATTTCTGCTCAGTAATCCTATTTTACTCCTAATCTACAAACTGCCTAACTATTCTAAATCCTAAAAAATCTAACCTCCTAGTTGTCTAAAGAACTCTAACAAAGAGAGAGGGACTTCCTTTTATAGATTTTACATTTCAAATCAAGGGGCAGGATTGACTACATCCAATGGTTGATATCTTCCTTCTAGAAGCCTAGCAGCTTTAGCCCATGCCTAGTAATTTCCATAAGTTCACAACTGCCACATTCAACCACCTCTTCAGCTACTGGCAACTAATTTCAATCAATTTTTTCAATCAGGTAGCTAAGGAATAACTGACCTGTGTACCTGTTGATGTGTTTTTTGTACACGACCAAAAACACAGAATAAAATACCTAAAGGTATCTTATCCTCTCTTGAATAAAGCTTCCCCAAATGCTGAAGATCTCGCAGAAGGATCAATCGGAGTAGCTCCAAGGTTCTTGTATGTAGGGTCTCTACTTGTGGATAAGCTCTTGCGGTATGATGTGATTTTGCTAGAATCACAAGGGGACTTACATTCGATGACCTGAGCGTCTGATTTGCTTTGGACATCACTGGAACGTGGGTCTTTACTGATCCTTGACTTTTTTAAAAAGGGAAAAGGATAAGGGTTGGAGAAGGATCTAATTCTAAAACTAAGAATGTAGGAGCAATGGATGACCTTTGATGAAACTTTAACTAAGTCTTGCTTTGACATGCTAGGATCATCTCCAAAAGGTTAGTGCGATCTTCTAAGGATGACTTTATGATGTTCAGATCACCGCTACAAGCATAGACACCGTTAGGTTGATGCATATCAATAAAGAAGCGATAATTGAAGTTAAGCTTAAGCTGAATGATTCCAGTTGACTACAGGTTGACGTGTCTGAAATCGCATTGCTGCAAACTCCATACGGCCAACGCAGAATAGAATGTACTCGCTGAGTATCCTATCTTCTCTTGAGATAAGGAAATCCCTAGTGTTGTTTCTCACGTTTGATCAAAGGGGACAACCTCAAGGTTTCATTTGTCAGGTCTTGACTGCGGGATTACTCAATGGTTTGATGTGTTTTTGCTGGAAACACAAGGGGACTTATGGTGATATGAATAATTGCTAGATGAGTTCCCTAGGACTTTAATGGTCTTGCTTTTCGAATGGTTTAAGTTGGGTTGATACTGTTTTCAGTGGGACTGTGGATTCTCTTGGTAAAAAAAAGGAAAAAGAGGGATAGAGAGAGAGAGGTACAGAAAATATAAATTATTTAACTAAGATAGCAGATTCAATAAACAGACAGAAACCTCCAAATAACTAGATTAAGCATTACCAGCTATTTAAGCACAATACTTGCATCAATCTAGTGCGATCTTCAAGGGAAAATGGAGTTTTCATGCTATTAATGTAATGTCCCCTTCTCAGGCATGATGTTTCAGTTGACCGATGGCCTATTTCGAAGACCCGTAGGCTACTCAATGGGTGAAATTAGGGTTTCCAGTTTTGGAGGTTGTTGTTGCTCGTGAATTAGAGTTTGGATCGTGGATTCTTTCTGGGTTTTCAAAGGGCTTTGCAGTGGTATGTCCGGCTTTGCGTTCCGAGCACTTTTTAGAATTTACTATTTTTAGTAAATTCTATTTCTGGCAGTGGTCCTGATTATTTCGGCACAGTTGGTTCTCTTCTTCAATTGGTTCAGTTGGCTTCGTCACTTTTGGCCTTGGGATGTTTTTGGAGAGATAAGTTCATTTCATTTAGATAATGTTATGTTTTAATGTTATATTTTAAAGTTGACCCCTTGGCCTAACTTCATCACTTCAAGTTGTTTTAAAAGGTGGTCTTCAAGGGTGGACGCATCATGGAAGGGATTTAATATTTCCTAAGGTCTAAAATCTTGCTTATGAAAAGGGGTGCCAACTTTATGAAGAGAAGTGAATTAAAATAAAGGTTAATTAAAGCTTTTAGAAGTGGCGCCATCTCTTGGAGGAAAATTCAAATGTGAAATTAGGGCGCACTTTCTAGAAGCCTCTTGAGACTCCTTGTTAAGCTTATAAATGGAGGCCTCTTCCCTTCATTTGGGCATCTTATGTCTAATATAATGTTACTCTGTCGGAATGGTATTGGGGTTGCTTCGAGGAATGAATGCCTCCTAGCCTTGGCATTGCTTCTTGCTTGAAAGATAGCAACTAGTGGTGATTTAGTGTAGTTGTGAGAGTTTGTAGTGAGGATTGCATTGTAGCTTGAGTTGTGCTAGAAGTTCGGTTATTTGCATTTCATTTCATTTTCGGGAGTCGCGATTAGCAGGGCAGATTTGTAGTTTCACTCATATATTTCAAAACAAAAACATATTCATTTTGGGTATTGCATATTTCCTCTTGTTTTGGTTGGGCGCTCCTTTGTGCAAATTTGCAAATTCTAACATGAAGTGTTTTATTTTATAGAGAAGAATCGCCATTCTTACTTGGCGTCAATGCTGGGAATTACCTTGGGGTTTGTGTTAAATAATCTGTTGGGTTAATGTCTGATTTCTTGGTATTGGTTTGGTCGCCTCCTTCATAGGAAGCCATTGCTTTTGGTTTTGGGTCGTTCGGACCAGTATTGAGAGTGTAATGAGCATTTTAGTGATTCCATGGTGTTGCTGATTAAGCATTTCAAGTGCAGGTCTGTCATAAATCAGAATATTAAGATTGATCCTTGAGAAGAATTTCTTGGACTTATCATTTTTGTTAAGCCCGGGAGAGTCTTCTATATTGTTGCAGCATTGTATAGTCTTAATCTTATGATCTTGGCAAGCATTCACTATCAAATTGTAAGCTGAACAGTAGTACTGACAGCATTTCTTCTCATTTTCATTTCATGCTTGTTATTTACATTTAATTCCATTTCTAAGTTCTTAGCATCTCCGCCATATGGTAGCTCCATTCCCACCCTGGGTTTGAAAGCACATGCTTGGTGTCAAGTTTTCCTTTCAGTAGTTGTAATTGTAAAGATCCTCTGACCATATGTTAGTCCATCTTGGGCACATTCTTGGTTAGAGTTGCTTTCAGCATGCACTAAGATCCTCTAACCATATGTTAGTCCATTTTGGGCACGTTCTTGGTTAGAGTCACTTTCAGAATGCTTTAAGACCCTCTGACCATATGCTCACGCCTTGCCCAACCCGGGATCCTGGTGTACATTCTTGGTTAGAGTTGTATTCCGCATCGTTTTGGTTTAAGTGCTAACCCTAACGGATGTGTGTTGCATTACTTTTTGTAATTGAAAAATTGAAAAAATTGGTCTGGGATATTTCAATTAAATACAACATCAAAACTTTGACATTCATTCAGTGAACATTCAATAACCGAACTAAGCATATGAAAGGTTCAGATTAACCATGCAGAAGGAAAGACAATCAGCCATTCCCTAATGGTATGAAGTATGAACAGCAAGGATTCTATCGGATGTTTACTTAGAAAATACTATATAAAGGAAAGAAACATAACTAAAAATTCTAAATTAATGAAGAAGGAGACCATGCACTCACAGGGAAACTTGAAACAGTCTTAACTTTGCATTAAATCCTGTAAATTTTGCCAGAGCTTCAGCAACAATCCATGAACTTCTTACAAAATGAGAGAAAACCAGTCCCTTAAATAGGCTTCAAAAATGGATGAATGGCCAAGATCTAATCTAAACAAATGGCCCAAATTCATCCTTACAAAAGAGTACCCATACCCATAAATGGAGGGTAAATATCAGCAACTACCCCAAAGGGAGTAATAACTACCCAAAAAGGTAATTAAAACTCATCCAAAAATAAATCAAAAAGGTGCATACACATAAAGTTGACATTTAGTTGACTTGGAAGTCAAATATGACCCTTTGGCCAAAAAGTGCACTTTTTAAAATTAAAAGGGAAAAAGCACTTTCAGGAAAGCACTTTCTCTTTTCCAGCTCTAGATTCTTCGATGATGAATTCGACTTCGTCATGCAAATACTCTCCCCAGATATCTCGATTAGCTGCATGTTCTACCCGAACGTAGTCCTGAAACCTCAAGCATAACTTGAATAATTCGATCGCTGGCAGCATAGGTGGATTGAACATCTTGTAATGGATACCTTGTAGGAGGCCATCTAAATTCTCCAGTTCCTCTCTCCAATATGACTTGTGATTTTCAAAAAATGATATGTCTGCTTGCAGCTCAGAAGTAAAATTTAGATCCCCTATGGAGTACGCGATTTTGGGAATGATTCGGTCCTCCCATTGAGGTTGCACCTCACTATCCTCCATATTGTTCTTTCAACCAGGAACCATGGACTTGAGGATCCTCTCACCAAAGTCCTTCACATTTGATAAAGTGTCATCGCACTTATCATGCATTTTGTAGATACTATCCCTCATGTCGTCCTTCATGCTGAGGGTCCAGTACCAGTCTTTGAAGGTACTGATGCTATAAGGATTTAGGATAACATTAGCAGCACGGATCTGAGAAAAGGTCCAGAATAGAGCCCGAACAAGGGGCAAAGTCTTTGCCATCGCCTCATGAATGTTATAGCATTCTTTCTTTAGTTTACACATTTTGATAACAATAGCTTCCCTATGGAGGGCCATTTCGCGCAGATCCTCGAAGATTTGCTCCCCTCTCTCTTTAATGCCCTGCATCCATTCCCTAACGGCCTTTGCAGTATCCTACACTCCTTCAAATTCTGTTGTGGTCCTCTGTGCCAATGCCGTCGGGGGAATGTGGGATTCGGAAGCATTGTGTAATGGTCTCAGGAGTTGATTGATGTAACGCTCGGCCTGCTCAGCACGAGCTCGATACATGTTCTTTTCAGCTGTTATTTCTTCAAGTTGCCTGAGTATGTTCTGTACTGAATCCTTGAATTCCTCCTTTTCCTGTTCCTTAGTGGCTCGTCCGATGGGGACGGTTGTGATGCTTTAATCTGCCAGTGCAATCTGATCTGCTGGCTTGTCTACAGGTGGGGTGGCGATGTGAAGAGTACGGTTCCTTTGCTCATTTTTGGTCATTCTGGAATATGCTTTGGGCTTTTTCTTCCCCTTGGCTTTAGCTTGACCTATACGTGAGAAGATGTCCTCCAAATCGATGGGTGGCTTTGTGGCAGCCTTCCGCTGGGCCCGGGCAATTAACCATTCTTGAGGTATAGTCTGGGTTGATGCTATGGTTAAGTTTGCACCCTTTTCTTTGATGTTTTCAGCCGCCTCATCACAAATTTGCAGCTGTTCGGTTACCGGAGGAGTGGAGGAGGTGTCAAGTTCTTTGCTTGCAGCAGAGTTTTCTCCCACTTCACTAAACAATTGTCTGGTTCCTTCATGCGATGGTTGCTCTTCAATCTTTTCGAGCTCGCGGGTCTCCTCTGTCCTTTGCTCTCCTTCAATAGTAGAGTCATCCTTGGTAGAATTATGGAGCAACAATTCATAGCGGCTCTATTGGGTGGGTTCATGCAATTCAATCCCCTAAATGGATGGAATCTCTCCTTCCTCAATTTGGTTACCCGGCTCAGCTGATTCAATTACTCTTAGCTCGGCGTCCAGCATGTCGGGTGCAGAAGGATCATCAACTCCGAATGCATCAATATCACTCTGGGAAGGCGGAGCAGGTATATAATCTAGTTCTACTACATCATCGGACGAACTGGGGTACTTTGACGATGAAGTGACCTCTGGTCTCCTAATGGGAATCTTTTCCCTTGTTCTCTTGGATGTCCGAGTTCCTTTGCTGGCCTTAGCCTTCTTCCTTTTCTCAGGCTTTTCAATCTCTTCCCTAGGTGCACTGGAAGTTCCCTCATCTTCGGAGGACTGAGAATCAAGGCTACCCATTAAGTGGTAAGTGAACTGGACTCCTTCATGAATTAGTCGCTCAATCTACTAATGCAACCATTGGTCTGTATATCTTCCTGGGGCTGCCATGACTGCCTCAAAATCAGTGATCGGGTCTTGCGCCCAATCAACGCCCAGCAAAAGATGCCTTACTGCCTCAAATTCCCGGACTAGCAGGTAGTTTCCTGAACCTGTGAGTTGATCTGGGACCCGACGATATTCATAGAGTTGCATTTGCTGCACACTCAGCCTCAAATATTCACGCCTTCAGACCTCATAGTCATCAGAGAAGTTTTTCCAATAATCTTCAACTGATTCTTTTGCTTTGTACCGCCTGCCATAGGCTCTCTTTGCCAAATTGTCGTGATCGACGCATTTCCTTGGAAAATGCTCCTATAGGCCATAGGAGGCCAGCTCTGCTAAGGATTCCTCCGCCTGGGATGGGGTCTTTAGATGGACATCCTGGTTGCCTATAATCATGGGGAATGCGAATCCAGCCTGCTTGCTGTCTCTGAGTAAGCTGCCGGCTAGACGTGACTGCCTTGCGACCTCCATAAGAACTATCTTGTCGGTTGGGTATCATGGAAGCTAGAGAGGGGCACCATCAAAGCCAACTATCTGGATGTAGGAGAACCTTGGGAACTGGATGAACCAGACTCTGTATCTCTGTACTAGAATAGTAGCTTGCTCTGAGAGCCTTATGCGTAATCCTCCCTGCATTAGCCTGACCAAGCGCATTGTGAAGGCGTCATTGACGCGCTCATACTGGCCAACTGCATAAGTCGGGTTGTTCTTTTCTCTTTGAGCTATATCCTAATAGTGTAGTTGTGGATAGCAATCGTACACTTTTACCTGATCAGGTCCATTCCCAATTTCACCTTTCATTATCAAACCTGGCAGTGGCTGGTTCCTGGCAAACATATAGACCAAGTAGGAGGTCATAGTGAAGTACTTCTTTGTCTCGAGTTCGATCAGCTGAGTGTGGATGTTGTCGCTTATGATCTAGGCCCAGTCAAACTTGGACTTCCCAGCGAAGACTTGCTCTGTGAAGTAAAGCATCCACTCTTTGAAGTAGTTGGATTTGGGGAGTCCCATAATCCTACTGAGCAATGTGACCATGTCCCCATGCTCATTGTGAAAGTCGCTTCTTGGGGTCTTTTTCCCAATTCTGATGCTTGGAGGTCTTCTCTCCCTGTACCACTCTTCATTGATCAGCGTTCTGCACCTAGCGGGGTTCATATCATACACCACTTGCGCCTCATCCATAGTCGTGGCTGTGAGATTGTTTGGGAAAGGAATATCAAATGCGTCGCCAATGGCCTCAAGAGTGAAGTTAGAGAGGACCATGTCCTCGAGGAGCACCAATCTGGAACCTGGTTGGTAATGTCGGGCAGCCTCCACTACTAACTCATAGTTTTGCACTGCTGGGGGAAATCCTGCTGCTTGGGTGATGCCACTTTCCATCATCTATCTAGGCCTGCCGTAGGCATTATGGGAGAAAACTCGGATCCTAAAATCTGGGATATCGATATGGCCTAGGTTAGTATCACCAACATTGTCCCAGACACTCTGAACTTTTGACTCCCACAGTCCCCCTCTTTGATACTGGTACTTCATCCTTTCGACTCTGCGAGGGATATCTGATTTGGATGCTCGCGATGTCTCGGCTGTAGCAAGCGTCTTTGATGATTCTATCACTGATTTAGGCAATTATCCTGCACAGCCGGATGCGGATTACGAGGCGATAAAAAGGAAGTAAAACAGGTTAGATAAAGGATATGTCAGCATCCAAGGATCAATTCAAAGAAAACCCGAATTGAAAGAACAGCATGATTTCGTTTGCTAAAAACTTGATTGATTTAAACATGAATATTTATGAAGCTTTTCAATTGTGGATTTACACTTAGGCATTAATTTCAAAATGGATAAAGCTTGAGAAATTTTCCTAAGTTTGAAAAATGCATTTTCTAGCTGATTCTTAGGAGTAAGTTCTGATTTCAATCGCTTTGCATGACGCCTTACAAACGTAAAAAGATGCGATTTTGAAGACTTAAGCATTTTAATCAATTTTTCTGCACACACATCTATCCAATTTGTAAATATTTTAGATGATCGAGAGAGGTAAAGTGTACTTACCTGGTGAAAATGAATGGCGAGAAATTGCACGATTTGCAAATTTGAATGGAAGAGTTCTGCAATTTTTTGAATTTCAACAGTTAACTTTTAATCCAAATTTCCGCGCCCATGGTTTGAAAGGTAAATGCAGATTTAAACACTTGGACATAGCAATTTTTACCTTGGGCATTTTCTTGTTCCCTACAAAGGTATGAAAACCTCTTGACTTTCAATACTTTAAAGAAGAATTACGGTGGTACCTTCAAAAGGCGAATTTCGAAGAACGAGGAGTCTTTGCAAGTTTACTCTTCTAGAAATTGCGGTTTCGACCCTACGCGAAGTTTCAGCGAACGAGAAAGGAGTCCATGGGAAACATTTACTGCGCAATTTGCCTCAAAATTGTGAACCCTTGCAAACTTCGGGGATTTTCCTCTATTTTCAAGCTTTACCCTTTCACGTGTTTCTCTTAAATCGGTATTTTTGACAGTTGAAGCCGCTTTGCAAGGTCACACTTTCACGCGATTTTTCCTACCACGCATTTTCGGCACTTAGGTTGATTTTGCCTGTTAATGAAAAATCGCGATTTTTGTGGATGGCGAATTTCGGCATTTCTAAGTTACCTGCAAACTTTAAAACTTCGTCGTTTACCCTTCTATGGCAAACTTCGGGGTTTTGATGATTCCTTTCAACTTTTTAAATCCTTGCGATTTTCCTCCATTGCGCAAAGTTCGGCGATTGGGCGCGTTTTGGCAACCTCGGACCTTTCTCACGTTTTGCTAATTTTGGCGATTTTGGGGCTCTTGCTAATTTTTAAACTTTACTTTCTTTTCACCTTAAATTGTGATTTCAGGGTTTGGAGGCCTTTTGAAAATTTCGGTACTTTAAGTGCTTTGCAAACTTCAGCCCTTTCGCACCTTTTGTCAATTTCGGCCCTTTTGGCCACTTTACAAACTTTCTCATTTTCTTTCATTTCGGCCTTAAGGTCCGAATTTCGACCCTTTTGGTTGAAAGGTGCGAGCTTTGGCACTTGGGCGTGTTTAAGGCTTTCGCCCCTCCTTTACCTTTCGGATAGCGAAAATCGACATTCATACAAATCGTGCAAAGTTCTAAAAACATCATGTAATCTCTCCCATTATTCTTATGCGAAAATTGGCGTCTTTGGGTCATCATGCGACCTTCAGATGCGTTGTCCTTTTACTTGGCGGACTTTGCAAGTTTCTATCATCCCACGCCTATTTAAGGCAATTTCACAAGCTTGAACAATCTCTTGGAATTTGTGCCCGAGGGTTCGACTGACCATACGAATCACCAGCGCCTTCGCTCAACATCATCCTCTCACAGACTAATCGCAGGCTCGCTTGAAAGGACGCGAGACACTCTGTGCGGAACTCAACAAGGCGAAGACGGAAGGCCCAAAAAAGGAAGGGGGACCCTGTCGACGACATGGAGCGTGTGCAACGCACAACACTACGCAAGGCAAGTCTACAATCAACAAACCGCTAGTAGTATGGATATACAAATTTCACCATTGATCATACAGATTTCTTCCATTCATCTAATAACATGAAATTAAACTTGAGAAGTATAGAGACAATGCAAATTGTAGAATTGACACATAGAATTCACCATTCCTTCAATGAAGTTTACATGTCTTTTGCAACAATATATTGGCAACAATCTTTGCCTTCTCTTTCTACTCTACTCTAAACTGCTATCTACTATTGAGCTACTAATTATTGACTATCTCTCTTTTGCTAACTCCTAACTATTCTTTGACTATTAACCTTTACAAATGAAGAGCCAAGGCTTTATATAGAGAGCCCTTTACAAATTGACGGCTCTAATTGACTTAGAATCAATGGCTAGGATTAAAGGATAGAAACCCTAATTAGGGTTTGTTATAACAAACTTCCTTAGCCAATGAGAAAATTACATTCCAGGAGTGAGGATCAATAGGAAGTAGGGGTAGGTACACCGAAGTTTGTGTCGTCCCCGATGAGTCAGATACATTGAATCTGGACACGCTGAGGTGGATCAATCCAACAAGAGGAAAAATGACTGGGATGCCACCTTGTCTGACATTTGTGTCTTGGTTGACCTCTTTTCTGTCTTTTGACGCGATGAATGATGTACCTCCTTGACTCCCATATGCTTGATGAGGCTTCCTCATTGTCAAGTGTTCTTTCTCTGGTAGCATACCTCACCTTGAAGTGTCATTCTTCTCAATCATCATTTGGTTTCTTCATGTGGTAGAATGAGGTCTTGAGGCTAGTTTGCAACGCCTCGAACACTTGAAGTCTTCCAACGCTTCAAAACACCTTGAGTCCTCCTTTATGCATCCGGGACATCCTTGATGGTGATGGGCTTAGAATAGGTTGTCCTTGTCCTGGCCTGATTTTCTTCCACCTATAAAACAAACCAAAAAATGATTAAGTACACATGATATATTTATCTCACATAGCATTTTCTTCCTTAAATTATCAACAAAAAGGCATTAGAATGAAATTCGCTCAAGATCATCCCTAGGGATGGGCCCTATAAGAATTTCGCTCTGGACCGTTTGGAAGGGTCAAGAGCGAAATTTGCATTTTAGCTCAAAGTTCATCATCTCCTTGCCTTGAACTTTTCTTGATCTTTGAATCACTTTCTCCTGAAGACATGATTGATTTGACCTCCAAAAAAACCAAAAAAGAAGATTTCACTTTGGACCTTGGCCAAGGACAGGACCTATAAGGAATTTCACTCTAGACCCTTTAATCTAAGGATGCCTTTAATCTCAATCAACACTAGGTTTGATACAAAATTAGAGCAAAAATAGAGGTTTTAAGAATTTCGCTCTGGACCCTTTGGAAGGGTTAGGAGTGAAATTCATGTCTTGCTTCTTTTATTTCACTTCGCTTCATTTTTTTATCCCTTGTTTCCTTTGATTGTCACCTTTGGATCCCTTTCTTATGAAGACAACACTTGTTTGACCCCAAAAAAGTCCTGAAAGGGGAAATTTGCTCAAAACCATGGCCAGGGACAGGACCTATTTAGGATTTCGCTCTAGACCCTTTGGAAGGGTCAAAAGCGAAATTCTAGTTTCAGCTCAATTCCTTCACATTTGGTGATCACAAGCAACTCAAAGCCATGCTTAAGGACATCTTTAATCTTAATTCACCCTGATCCACACTTGGCTTGACACAAAATTGAGAGAAAAAGGTAGATTTTGGGAATTTCGCTCTGGACCCTTTGGAAGGGTCAGGAGCGAAATTCTAGTTTGAGGCTAGAATCCTTCACTTCTTCACATTCCATCACTTCAAAAGGAAAAGACATGTTAATCCACTTCCAAATACGCTTAAGGAACTAAAATGTTGGTCTAAACAAGGAAGAAAATGAGGTTTATGGAGAATTTCGCTCTGGACCCTTTGGAAAGGTCAGGAGCGAAATTTCCATTCTAGGTTGATTTTCACCATTTCATCACCTCAAACCTTCTTTCAAAGGCTAGAACACCTCAAGGTCACTCCAACCATGCTTTAGAAGTCCAAAACTTGGCCATGACAAGGAAGAAAATGAAGGTTATGTGAATTTCGCTCTGGACCCTTTGGAAGGGTCAGGAGCAAAATTCTTACTTGGGCTCATTTCTCACCTTTTTCTTCCCTTCCTTGGCTTGAATATAACTTCTTAGGCCTCATCATGTCAAGAAATGACCATAGAAACCTTGGAATCGTCTTAGTTGATCATATTTTAGCATCTGCGGTGATTTTGTTCAAGAGAGGTTAAAATACTTTGGTATTTTATTCTATGTTTGATTTTGCCTAAAAAAACACATCAACAGAACCCCAACTCCATTTGCTATAAATCTTGAATGTATCGTCCAAGAGAATGCAACCATTGAATTCCTAATGTGATATCGGAATTAGTAATACCAATCATATAGAAATCATCAGTGATGATGTAATCATCAAGCTCAATGCTCACCTATGGTATCCTCTTGTTACATCTCATCTTAAACCCATCTGCCATCATCACACGAAATCTTGGAAAATCTGCCAATGGCAATTCTTTCCTTGCCAACAAGCTATTACTCATGAAATTATGAGTTGCACCATTGTCCACAAAACATGCCACTTGCAACCATAGAAACCGGACTCGGACTCAGCGAGGCCGACTCAACTCGGGACCGGGACTCGGACTCAGCAAAAAAAACTCGACTCAGACTCGGCTGGACTCGGCAAAGTGAAAAACTCAAGAAATTTAGATAATTTTAAAGATATAAAACTTGTTTCATGCACCCTTTATTAAATACACCTTAAAGACACAGTAACATCATCAAATAGAAGCTGATTTGATTACATACACAAATATACATCAATCACATAAGCATAAACGCAAATTGTAGCAAAAGGAAATAACAAGCATAGATATATAAATATTGTCAAATGTATGCGATATTACAAAACTCATGGAATGAAAAATCCATGTCATCATATGATCAAATGTTCCATACAAATATCAAAAGTAAAAACAACTACAAGCCTATGGCTCAGAGGAGCTTGCATCCCTCCTATGAAGGCGTCTAAGGTAGGTCCTGGATGATTCAGCAGCCAGAGCCTCTACCTGTGTATACAATATTACAAAACTCATGGAATAAAAAATCCATGTCATCATATGATCAAATGTTCCATACAAATATCAAAAGTAAAAACAACTACAAGCCTATGGCTCAGAGGAGCTTGCATCCCTCCTACGAAGGCGTCTAAGGTAGGTCTTGGATGATTCGGCAACCATAGTCTATGTCTATGACACCATGCCACCCTCACCAACATCAAGTATGTGAATATTTGTGTCTTCCTCTGGCTCTGTAGACAAGTTTTGTAGCCTCAATGGTCCACTCGGCTTCAGGATCAACCTCCTCTAGAATGATAGGGGAGATGTCATTCTGCGCACTCCGTTTTTGTTTGAGGCGGAGGTTGTAGAGAACAAAGACAAGAGATGGCCAATACCTACTCTCATCTCCTCCATACACGGATTTGATGGCCTCCTTGGTCCTATCCATGCCCTCATATATGTAGCCCATTGCGGGCTTTTCCCCATCCGCAACTCACAGGAGAACCACCAAGGGCTTAACGAACTGCAAAATTGCTAATATTGTGTAATTTATAAAATGAGCAAATAAGAGAAAATGATGAATAAATTATAAAACAGAAACTTAAATTGTAGAATTTATAAAAAATTTACCTTCACAATCTTAGCACAAGGGGTCCAAAAGCCTCCCTCATCAAAAATGCAATCTGCCATATCTATCCCTACAGCAGTAGCAGCATAGGATGAGGAAGCCCACTCCTCACCAACAATCATACGTCTCAAAGCCGCCTTACACCGAAGCATGGACTGTAATGTAATGAAGTTAGTGGCAAATCTGATGATTCCAGGACGAGCTAACTCCCTCTGCTCCATGTATTGCCTCATAAGAGATAACACCCATGAATGATTATATACAAATTTGCAAACATTTTTTGCCCTTTCTACACATCTCTTAATCCATGGGAGTTTCCCAATATCCTCAAACATGAGGTCAATGCAATGGGCAGCACATGGAGACCAAAATATAGATGGGTGCCTCTCCATCAAAAGTCTACCTGCAGCAACATAATTTGCTCCATTATCAGTGACTACCTGCACCACGTTCTCCTCACTCACGTCATGTATCACCTCCTCTATTGCCTCACATAGGAATGTATGTGGCGTTTTTGCAATGTGCGGAGGCATCAATGGACTTGATGAAAACAGTGCCCCCTGAAATTAAAAATAAAGCAAGATCAATGATCATTCAATAAATCATTAAATAAAAATTCAAAAAAAATTAATGACTAAATGAAATTAAAATTAATCAATCACCTACGGAAGAAACAAGGAAATTGAGGAAAGTTCTATTTCTCCTATCTGTCCAACCATCAGTCATGATGGTGCAACCTGTCCTACTCCATATCTGGCATTGATCCTGTAATTCACCCTTCACATCACGCATATCTAACAAAATTGGTCCCCTTAAATTAGATTCAAAAGGGGCTTTGAACCCCACCCCGCATATGGTAATGGCATCAACCATTTCCTGCCAATAAGGAGACATGTCACAAATAAATTAAATGAGATAAGCATATACTATGTACAACAAAAAATCAAACAAAGAATCAAACTATAAGTATTAAAACAATCAAACAAAAAATATTCACCTGGCTACAAAGAATGGAATAGAGTAGTAGTACCAAAACATGTCGACTGCCAATATAGCGGCGTCATGGACCTCCTTGTTCCAACCCATGCTCTCAAGCAACAGTTGCAAGACAGGAGTAATGCAAGGCTCAAAGTAGGAATCCAGCCTAGATTTACGAATTCTAGGACCAATGCTAACACTCCCACTACCACTGTCAGTGCCAGGACCATGAGCACTAGCAGAAGGAGAAGCACTAGCATTGGGACGATATGGAGGCATGGAAGAAGGCCCTCCAGCACAACCAATGCTCGCCAAATCCTCCTTTTGCTTCTTCACCATTTCCTTGTTTTCTTCAATGATCCATCAAAACTAGGTAAGAATATAAGTTCTTCTCGATCATGGATGAAGATTGTTGAAGCTATTTCAATATCACTAAATATCATGGTTTATTTCTTTTAGACATTATAGATCACTGTCTCAGCGGTAATTAGCCTTCCTTAATCTTTATAGAAAGCTGCGCCTAAATTTATCATCACTTGTTCCATATATGTCTCCATTGAATTCAAAGACTACCTCTTGATTGCTTTCTTGTCTTAGTGACTTGTTTCACGATTTAGTGGCCTTTGGCCTTAACAAGATATACATCATTTTTCCTTTGACATTGATGATACTTAATCAATCTTGTCCATGCTTGTTTGACATTACTGCCAAGAACGAATCCAGTGGTCTATATACTTTTGACATCAAACTCAAACAACGAATTCCTTCCACAATGGTTTTGGCATCAATGACAATATTTCCAATAATCTCCACTGAGTGGCTTTGACATCAATGACAATATTTCCAACATAAGCTCCATACATATCGCTAAATATTATATGCTAAGGAAACCTTCGATTAAAATGAAACATGAATAGAATATAAATCAGCCTACAATATTATTTGAACCAACATTACATCCACCAAATCGTCAATAACCCTTAATTTATATGATTGCTGATAAAATGGGGTCCACCATGAATATATAAAATATTTAGAAAAAACAATAACCATTAAAACAAGTCACCTGGAAACTCAGTTCTGCAAATACCCTTTATTATTATAAATTTGTCTTCAAAGGAAGATTTCACAAATTTGGCACAGCTGTGAGGTTGCGAATCCACCTTTCAGGAAATGTTAGGTTTTCGACCAACCCTTCTATCAATCTTCTAAAGGTTATCGTCCCCAAAAATTTGCTTCATACAAGGATTCATACAATCATATCAAAATCCATAAGGATGCCTTACTACAGCCCCAAGAAACTCTTTATAAAGATCTCCAAGCACTTTCTAGAAGATTAAGCTGACTTAACTGGAGAACTTTATTTAATAAAGCTGACTTAACTGGAGAACTTTATTTAATAAAGTGACTTATTTTAATATTTTATTATTTTCACTTTATTTTTATTAAACTTATCAATTGAAGTTTACCCTTTGAAATAATATTCATTTTTGGACAACTTAATCAACTAATTTAATTAAGTTGCTTTTATAAAAATTTGGGGACCTTACATTCAACCACAATACCCAAAACATAGTGAATAGGAGCCAAGGAGAAATTATTTTATACATGCAACACGGAAACTCTAATTAGAACAACATGATTACCATTCACATCAATTTGATGAAGTCATATGCCTAAAAAAAATAAACACATCATTCTCATTAGCTGGATATACAAGTTCTTACAGGTACATGGTCAATGGGTAGATATATAAGACAGCAGCCTGGATAATTTCCAAAATGAACATATTGTAGAAGTGTTGGCAACTATTCATCGAGTGCCTATAGGTCGTCAATCACTTGGAAATCCCATACACAAGCACCCAAAATAGTTTAAAAATAAAAATTATCACATGTTTATTGCTCAAAAACTAGTTTAAGAATCAAACATAATGTCATGTTTTATTCAAAATCATTTATTAATGTCATCATAACAAAGTGTCTTATTTAATAAAAAATGTACATAATTGATTTGCTCAAAGTTAAAAACAATAAGTTTACTCTATCCAATTCTATAGTTTATCACAGATCGTCAAAAATTTCCTCTCAAGACTTACATCAAGAATTCTTTTTAATTAAAAACAGAGACAAAAACATGAAAATCAACCTTTGTGGAAGAGTAACTCGTTTTGCATTTTCTAGCAAGTTCTGCAAGCGTGCACCTTCAGCTAATGAAGAAAGGACGTAGTCTTCTGCTGAGACAATCTGAAAAATAGAAAAACCATGTATAACTGGACATCATCACATAGCATTACAGCAAGAGTAATATCGGGAACTTAAAAAAATTGTACTCTGAAAAACATATTTCTCAATTGAGAAAAATAGAACAATCAAGACTAAGAATTTTTGCAGCTTCTAAGAGTTAGCCACAAGGCTCATTACACTAATGTATTCAAAATTTATAGTGTTTTAGTTCAGTATATGGATATTAAAAGAAGGTCGTCCTCTTCCAGTTTGAGTGCTTTGCATTTTCATTTTGAATATTTAAGTAAGTTTGAGGTAGGAATCTAATTTCCTCTCTTGTTTTTCAATTAGATTGTCTCCAATTGAATGTAAATGATTTGTTGGATGGTTTAAAACATCTTTTCAATTTAAATCTTTTCATCTAGATAATCGTATATTTTGTATGATTCAAATTTTGAAAACTTAATTTTATAAGGGTTTATGCTTCCAAAATTTGTTTGGATCCATGAAAATGAGATTTTATTGTGGATTTACGATATTGCGAATATTAGCTGTGATGGGTATTAGCTAGAATTTGGATTCTTGCGTTTTGAAATTTGAGCTTTTTGGAGGTCCATCAATGGTGGATGCCCTCATAATTGGTTTATGGTCCAAAATTGGGAATTGTTGAAAAGTGGAATTTGATGGTTTTGAGATCTTATTTTATCGAGGAATGACGATATTATAAATGCAAATTTCGATATGGGATCCATTTGGATCCATTATCTTGGTGTTGTGGCCAACTAGTATGCCTTGCTTATGAATGAAAATGCCACTTTGTAAGTGAGATAGTTTGATGTCATGTCCCCATCCTTAACTCAATAATCAGATTAATTGCACATTGCACATTGTACTAATAGTTAGCTGTATATTAATAACAATCATAGGATATAGACATTGTGGAAAATCGTCTTATCCCATAAGACTTCATGATCTTCATATCAAACCTCCAAGTAAAACATAGAGAATAAGATGAAGATGAGGAATTGATATCCATCCATTCCCATGATCAATTTATGAAGAGTTGAGAACATACTGAATCGGTGACAATAATACTGATGTCACACAAGTATTCATGAAGGTCTCATAGGCAGAACCTTATTGGCATAACAAATAACAATGAAGACTCATCATACCTGAAGGTAATTCCTATTGGCTACATCCTATCGATTAAGACATTAGCAAACACATAGTTAGTGGCAGACCAGATCTGACGCATGTCAGATCTGTCTACCTTTGCAACAATTAATTATTAATACATGCATTAGAAGAGCAGCTGTCTTATTACCACAGGCAGCAAAACAAGATAGTATTAATAATGAAAACCAATTGCTACGATGTGCATATTTAACAAAGACAATTACATGAAGGGATAACAATTGTTATGTTGATCGCATATTAGCATCGGTTATGAAAAGTATCCTGTGGCGGCGATTCAAAAATAAAAATTGTATTTATCAAGGGACGTTAACTTTTAGAGGGTTGTGTGGGTAAAAGAGACGCAACTTTTCTATCGATGTGAGGACTATAAATTAGGATAGGATGGGAAAAGTAAAAGGCATCGAAGGGATGGAGACTGATAAGATATTAATACTCAGCAACATCGATCAGATCCGCAGATCAGAACTGTTAATAAGTTACAGGCAGTAACATCCTTGTTCTTAGTGGTATGCATGGGATGTGCTTAATATATGAAGTCTGATAATGTTCCTATGCAGAATTTAGTAGTAATATTAATAATATTACTATAGACTGTAATATATAAGAGAGTCATACTTAATTTCATATATATTCATAATACATAAGAAGTTAGTATACTTATATTCTAAATCATGTTAATACTGCCAGTATTTAAGAAGATGGGATTGAGATGTTCCAAAGAGGGGCAGTCTAAATCCAAGCAATAGGTCAAGTCCCAAGATAGGGTGGGGATCAGCGACCCATAAGCCTTGAGGGTGTAGACCCAAGATAGGTAAGGGCTTGGATCTGTAAACTTTGAGGGAACCTATTGTAGTTGGTCTCTAAGCGCTTTGGTAACATACATAAACCCTTCTCCCTTAAAACTGAAGTAGTAGCAGGGTCTGATATCTATATTAAGAACTATGAATAATGAAATTAATCATTTAATGAGGAAAATAAATAAAAACTTGTTAATAACTAACTGAAGAATATCAATCAATTTTAGTATATTGAAATAGATCTAATTATGCTAATCAAGTAGGGGACATTACATTTGATGCATTTGAGATGCCTTGCCATTGAGACTTGACATTGTCTTGCATTTGATTCCTCATTCATTAGAATGAGATGAGCTTAGGGTGTGGGTATTAGAGTCGGACTTGGGAAGTAGCTCTCGATGGAGGTCAAGGCCCAAAGTGGCCACAAAGGTAACTCATTGTGGACTTATTGTAATCAAGCAAAAATGTAATTTAAACATTGGAGAAAAACACACTAATATGATAATTGAGAATGCCCCTCCTTGAGTGCTCGTATAGGCTAAGGACGTAGTGAGAAGGCCTGGCCACCCGTGAGCCGTTGATTTGGCATGATCGAGTCTCGTTTTCACGAGAGAATCACTCGGTTCCACATGAGCCATGACTTCGAGCTATGTGATGACACTCCCATTTTGTGGTCTCTAATATCCAACCCTTGTGTAGAGATGAGTAGTAGCCTATGGAATTATATTACTTGAGTTTTTGGGTTATTGTGTTGTAATACATGCCATATGGCACATTGGGTGTTGTTCCATGTTGATGCCTCCTTGTCCTTATTGTTGCTAACTGAGGATGCATCCTCTATCTTTGATGTTTTGTTGACTATTACTCAGCACCATATCTTATTTGATTATTGCTCTATGATGTGATGATGCATTGTTGACAGTGTTATTTAACTTGATGTTGCATTGTGGTTCTTGCATTGGTTTAGTTGCTCATGTTGTGTGTATGCTCCATGCTTGGCATTGTGTGAGCTCGTATCTCCCCCTTGCATGCTTTGCCTGACTGTTTGGGTCATGTTGCTATCTCCATAAGCATGGTAGGGTGGACCTGAGGGTTTCATATGGTCGGATGGGATTGCAAACTACTGTTGGGAACCAGTGGACTCAAATCAAGATCAACTTGGAGAGTTCTTCCACCTTCCTCAACACTTGTTGCTTCTCTTTCTCTCTTTCTTGTAAGATTACAATTATTGTATATGGAATCAAGCATTGTAAACAATGATTATGTATATAATGAACACTCCAAGAGAAGTTGGATGTAATTGTATCATATTGATATGCATTAGTGTAACTTTACATGCTTCAATGTTGGAATCAGGCATGACTTATGACTTGTATGTTCATCAATTCTTATTGCAGTATGGATATGTTGTAGGAACACATCAATTAGTGCACTAAAATGAATATAGATGTGTCTTGGGTAGACTTGGAGGTTGACATGGTCATTTCCTAATATTGGCATGCTTCATGGTTCGTTTTGGAGTGTATTTAGAGTGGTTCGGAGTCATCTGAGGCTCATTCAGGACAATTCGAAAGGTGTCCCAATGTAGTTTCTAGATGATTTGGACATGCTCGAGAGTGTTGGTGATGGTTTCGGAAAGTTTAGAGTGGATTGAATGCAGTTAGGGTCCACTTGAATCCCAAAAAATCTTGTAAGCGTCACCTAGTGATGTGATGAAACTTTCCTCATCTTGTCTTTACACTTTTTTTTGTCCAATTCTTTCAATTCAATTGTTATGAGGACGTTTTGACTTCCTGTGGGTTTAGAGAGTTCGGGGACCCAATTTGTCCAACTAGGAAGCTCACTCGTCAAGACAAATGCTTGTCTCAAGCACAATAACGCGAGTTCACCAATCCGAAGTTCACTAGTACGGATCAGGGACTAATGTGTGTGTTTAGGAAACTAGCACGCTGCACATGTGTCCTAAAAATACACAAGACCCTTTTGGGATGCCTATGTCCAGGGCATGGTCCTAGGTTTGGCCATTCATTCTAGAGAGTTTTTCGGGAGCTAGAGGTGTCAGTTTGACCGAGGAAATACAATGGAGATAGAAATCTTGAATTAAATGGCTACATGAAGAAGATAAGAATAAAAGGAAAATCATACTACTTATAAACTAAGAAAATAGAGGAACTTTGTCTCCAAACTTCAATTAGAAGACAGCACCACTGTCAAGAATCCCAAGCACTCAAAGCTTCATTGATCTTTTTTGGGAAAAATATCCTCACAAAAGATGGACATGAGCATCTTGACAAGAAAGAAACTTTTTTTAATCATATTCCTTCATTGATTTCTAAAATTGGTAATGACATTCCCATGGGAAATATAAAGCTTGAAGAGGTAAGTGTGCACTTTTTAGTATGGCAGGAGATAAAGCCCCTAGTTTGGATGGCCTTCCTACCTTGTTCTTACAATCTTCTAGGGCGTTCATGGAGAGGGGATAATTGATCTAGTGAGGGAATCTTAGGTTTCTAAATCCACTCCTAAAGTCCATCGACCCCATCTTCACTACTCTTATCTCAAAGCAAAAGAAGACCAACAGGATTGAACACTTCTATCCAATTGCTCTATGGAATATGATATAAAATTATCTCCAAGGTTATCTCTACTAGATTGAAAGGTGTTCTCTCAAATATTATATTAGAGGAACAACGTGACTTTGTACAAGGGAAGGAGATAATTGATGGTATCATCATTGCTCATGAGTTGATTCATTCTTTACAAGTTGGCGATAGGAAAGACATTCTTCTCAGATTGGATGTTTCAAAAACTTATGATCGAGTTAATTGGAGTTATCTAGATTCTAGATCATATTTTGAAGGAATTTGGATTTAGCCAAGATCGGAGAAGTTGGGTTAAGAATTATTATTCTCCAACAAGCTTCTCATTGCTCCTCGAGGACTTAGGAAAGGAGATTGTGTATCTCCCTACTTATTTATTATCTTGGTGGAATCTTTAGGTGAGCTGATTGAGGCTCTTAAGGAAAAAGGAACTCTAAATGGTTTGCAGGCCTCCTCGATGGGAAAGAATTCTCTCATCATCAATTTGTGGATGCTACTTTTCTATTTGTCCCTGAATATTAAGATTGTAATGTGATCAAGGATCTCCTCGACAAAAAAACATGGAGAAGTCTACAGCCATATGCATCAATTTTAAATATCGATAACAAGATTTTATATATGGATATTTGTCTTTCAAATAAGACTAATTTCTAGATAACTATCTTGGCTTCCTTTATTTGGAGTTAGAAACAAGAATCATCTTTGGACTCTAGCACTGGAATGGCTCAATCAAATTTTGGTAAGTTGGAAAGGAAAATGTTTATCCACAATCAGAAGGATAGTGCACCTCAAAGTTCTTCTAAATAATCCCAATTTACAGGTTTTCCCTTTTGTTAGCTCCTAAAAGAATCATCTTTAGTATTAATAAAATAATAAGAAATTTCATCTAGAGGATTACAAGAGATAATTTCAGATATCATGTAGTTGCTTGAAAGGAGGTTTGTAAACCCAAGAATGTAGGTAGCTTAAGCATCAAAGCTATCATTACTTTCAATCAAACTCTGTTTGCTAAACTTGTTTGACATTCATTTCTAAGAGTCCTTGTGGATTTCTATTTTAAAAGTAGAATACCAAGGTTGGGGGTAATTTGGTTCACTCTATCGAGAATGAAAGGATAGGCCAATGCAAAAAAATCTCATAAAATATGCTTTATTTCAGTTGGCATGCCAATTGTAGTAGTGGCATGGTAAAAATTAACATAATCTCCTCTTCCATTTACTCAGAGGTATGCCCATTCATTGCGATCATTCAGTTACAATCCTCTCTTAGACTAATCTATTTATACATGTTATTTTATTGGCAACAAGGTATGTACCCCATGCAAGAATAATTACATATGGAAGATAATTCAAGATCAGGAAACCTTTAACTCATAGTTAGTTCAGTTTCCTATAGATCTATCACTTTCCAACACTATAGTTGGGACTCAATTATGAGCGAATACCTTCTGTGCATGACTTAGAAGAGCAAGCCTTCCCAGATTTCTAATAGCTCTAGAATTGTGACAGCATTCACCAAATCAAATTAGATATATGAGAATGGTAAAGAAGATAAACCTAAGTTTCAAAAAGTATAGTTGGGATAAGCTTCAATTACAATTAATTACAATGGTGTGAATACCAACGTTAAAGGCATTAAGCTGTTTTATTGTTATTTGAGAAAACAATCATAATCTGGAGTCAGCTTGAAGTACCAAGACAACCTTTTGTAAAGGTGAATTTTAGCCCTATGTGTGCACCTCTGTAAAGTGAGGAGTTAAACAAAACTTTGCCTCTGTATTGTCTTATTCACATTCATTTGTCCTAGTGTGAGAAATTGAAATGGGTAAAGTTCAAACCACAAAACAAATGTCATCTAACCCAAATCATCAGAACTAAGTGTTCTATTCTATGTTCATTTTTTTCTACATGAATTCACTACACAAAAACTGATAAATTGTATTATTGGAACAATTAACTTAATCAAAGAGAAATTTATCACACGAACCACAATTGTAGGTATGTCTATTGATCGAATATCATCTTCTGAGAGACCAGCATCATCATTTAGCATCGAAAATCTCCATGCTGCACAATCAGCAGGTAATGAATCAATTGGGGGGCCTATATCTCCAATGCCTCTGTTGGAAACAAGATCGTACTTCACCATGAGGGCCAGTCCAACATGCTGCAAAACTCTACCCATGTAAGGTTAAAAAATGGACAGTGAACTAGATAAAATATTATCATATGCCTGAATGAAAAGAATATATGGAATTAGAGGTTTTCATCTGCCAGTGTTAGCGTCTACCCAGCAATGAATGAGAATGTAATGAAGATTTATATGTGCCAAATGATTGTAGTGCACAATACCTAGTCAATGAAATTGGAATTATTTGACAAACTGCTAAGATAATTCTAAAAATGTAAGTAGCCAAACAAGGAAGGAAATGTACCTGAGAAAGTGTGTATATATAATTAGGAAGAGTTACTAATAAGCCTGTCCGGGCAAAGGCACTAACAAATGGGTTGCTGAATTTCAAATTTGTGGCTGAATTAATCTGCATGATCATGAAAATAATTTAGTAATAAGCAAGCCCTTTCATATGATTTAAAATATACATTCTCTCTTGATACTCTTCACATTTTGATTAGCAAATATAACAAGATTATTCATAACATGAGAAAAAATTGTATTTGCAGTTATAGCACGAAAAAAAAGAAACAATAGATTGCTGATACTAAACATCTAAATGTATCATATACCACTATCATTCTGGAACTAAGTTTGGGAGCTGCACAAGCTATACGTAGAGCAAGTACTGCACCAAAAGATTCACCCATCAATGTGACATGACGATTTTGTGCTTTATATCGGCATTCCCCTTCCAGTAAAGGAACTAGTGTATCCACTATCTCATTCCAAGATGACCTATCTGTATGTGGAATGTAGATACATCGAACATCATACCTGTAAAGATCAATGCTATTAAGTTGTTTCCTCTGATCTGAGATAGAGATACAATTATTTTATTTACTGTGAAAAGGATTTCACAGCTCATTACTACTTTCAATGTTAACTATGAGAATGTTGTTTAAATTCACAATGAATCAATGTGCACAAAAGCCTGCACATTGAAGGAGTTTCTATTTCATTTCCCCATATGAGTGTTGCCAAAACATCACCTGTAATGTGAAAGAATTGCATCTAATGAGGACTTGCATCCTTTAGGAGATAACAATTAATGATGATTAACAACCATCTAATGTGAGAATTTGAATAGATAACCTAGGCATTTTTTAAAAAGTAAATATAAAACCTCATAATGATGGTTGCATTTAATGTCCCCATTTTTGGACCAAGCATTCAAAGAGAAAATAATTTAATTGATTAAATTAAGTTGTCTAAATTAATATTTTCAGGCAACTTATATTTAATTAATTATAATTGTAAGTTGAATATTTTAATTGACCTTGCCTAGTGCCAAAATAGAATAACTATTATAAAGTCACTTCAAGAGGAAGAAGAAGAAATATATTAAAAAGTGATTTTATAAGTATTTCCCGAAAGCTTATTATTAAAAAAAAAGTGAATTTAAATTATATCTTTCCAGAAAGTTCTTGTGACAAGTATAAAGGGAGGATGAGGAGGAGTCATTTAGCATTCTCAATATTTCTATGAAACAACTTGCATCTGGAAGATTGAACCTAGTTCATTCTTCAATCGAAGGAAAGAAACCCTTCAAGCCATCAACTTTGTGGACAAAAACCCACCTAGTTGATTGAGTAGATTCATAAGAGTTCACGGTTGTGCTTAAAGTGTAATGGGACTTGCTTGGACTCGCCCAAACTCGGCAAGTCCAAGACGCATCAACCTCACCAAGTTTGAAGAACTCGGCTGAGTCTTTCTTAGGCTCGCCGAGTCTGGGCCCAAGAATTGGCCATTTTAGTTTTTTTTTTAAGAACTCACTATTTCAATGCTTTTTTGATTTATGACATGCCCCCAAACTATATACATGACCCACAAGTGTTGTTGCCTGCAACCTCATTTTGGTGTTGCCCCAAGCCCCCACCAAACTATAAGGCTAAGCAAGTAATAGGCCAATGATCAATCATGATCATAAAAATCTACATAATACATATCCCTTGTTGCAATTCTCTGCATATTCACAGTTAAAGCCACAATCAAGGATTGTCTTGTTTCATATATCGGACAACTTGTTTAGTATACAAGGAATACCATAGGCAAAGTTGCCACGCTACAATCCTTGTACTACTGAATACAAGTTAAGTCATAGTTGACAAGAAATGCCATTTTCATAATGCAAAATGTATCAATCATGCCTTGGACAAACAACTGATAGAAGAATCCCATCTATTAGTATCCTAGCTAAATTCAAAGTAGAGCATAACCATTTATCTTTTTCCTTAACTACTTTTTGTTAATGAGCTTGTCAACAAAACATGCAGCATTGAAGGCTTAAAAACAAATTACTAATAAATTCCTCCTCACTTGAATATACACAATAGTCATTGAGACACAAGCAAATATCATGGCTACATCATCATCCACGACCCATATTAGATGTCAGCGCATGACTTGTCGTGATATTGGGATGAGTAATGCAGCCTTCTTTGAGCCATAGTCTTATAATTTTAGTTCTAATATTTGTTTTGATGCCATGGATTTCATATTTCATGAGTTTGGTATACATTTGACAATATTTATATATCTAAGTGTGTTATTTCCTTCAGCTACAATTTGTGTTTATACTTATGTGATTGACGTATACTTGTGTATGTGATCAAATTAGCTTCTATTTTAAGATGCTATTGTGTCTTTAAGGTTTATTTATTAAAGGGTGCATAAAACAAGTTTAAAGTTCTTAAAAATCTCTAAATTTCTTGGGTTTTTCAATTTGCCAATATTTTTCGTCGAGTCCAAGTTTGAGTCCAAAACCATCTTGCCAAGTCTGAGGCAAGTCCAAGTCTTGTATGGCTGAAACATATGTGCTCATTTGATTCTGTAATATTTATGAGATTGATGATGTAATGTCCCCTTCTCAATGAGGAGAACTTCAATGGGCCATTAGCCTATTTCGGAGACCCGTAGACTAACTGGAAATAGAAATTAGGGTTTCCTATTTTCTAGGAGGATTCCTCACAATTTTAAGGGATGTTCTGGTCGGAGTTTGGCAAAAAGAATTGAGGTTTCCTTCTGAGTTTTTGTAAGCTTCGCAATGGTATGACATGCAATCAATTCAAGGGAGTTTGCAGAACTTACTATTTTAGGTAAGTTGATGTCAGATGACATGATTACTGGGTTTTTATCGATTTTCTGAGTTGAGCCATAGGGTCTGAAGAACAATCTTTTCAGATTTGTTTTCGGGACTTACATTTTTTAGTAAGTGTCATTTCAGGTAATTCTATTTTTAGCAGTCAGTGCCGACCCAATCCAGTTCTATGGTTTCCAACATTTCGATTCATAAATCAGTTTAGCATTTATCAATTTGATATGGCGGTGATCAGTAGTTGATTTATAATTGATTAATTAAATATTATTACTTTATCATTTAGATATTTAATTATTTTTACTGATCAATTTTGAAGGAACAACTTAGGAGAGGAAAAATTATATCATTTATCCTAAGTCACATTTTATTTCCCAAGTCAGGTGGGTGCCCAAAATGAATTCATTACACATTTTATAATGTTTTCTCATGTCGAACTTGTGTACCTTGGTAAAGTTTGACTAGGAAGCCAAATAAGGGGACGCCATGTCTTGAGGGGGGGTCATGTAATGAAATGAAATGAATTTCAAGTGAGTTTGGTGCCATTTGAATTTCAGATTCAGAAATCTATAAATACAAGTTCGGGTGCCTCATTTGGACATCTTGGAAAAATTATAACGTTATGTTGCCAAAATGGTGATTGAGTTTGAGCTTCAGAGTTGTGGCTTCCTAGCTTGCACAGTTTCGTACTTGAAATACAGTACCTAGCTGATCAGTGTGTTTATTGGAGAAGTTTGTGAGTGTGTTTTCAATTTTCAATGTGTGTGATTCAAAATTCAGAGTGGAGAATGTTTTCCTGTGTTGCTGGTTTAGTGTGGCTGAAGCGAAGAATTGTTCATATCTCCCTGCCTGAGCGACCCATCATTTTTGGTATCGGCTCATTGGAAGCGTATTTGGAGGGTGATCATTCTTCTATTTTGGCGTGGCTATTGGTGTGCATTCTGATTTTTAGTAGCAAATCGAACTTCTACAACTGGCCGCCCCAACCTGGGATGTCTTGGGTTGCGTGCCACTCTTTGTCAATGTTTTGGGTGTGGTTTTCTGCTCCTATTTTGGTCGCCTAAATCATATCTCTCGTTTGCCTGTGTTCGCGTGCGATTCGGAGTTGTTTTTGGGGAGTTGTGTGAATTTCAGTGTTGTTGGTCCATTGCTGGAGTTGCTGGTATTTTACATCAGATTTGTTTGTTTGAGTTTTAGCTTGTATTTCTCCGCATTTCATTGTTTTTATTCTTAGTACTTCATTATATTCATCATTGTAATTGTTGGTTACTAGTACTAACCTCTATTGTATCTGAAATTATGAAGTACTTCATTGTAATCCCCACTGCATAAGTGGAAGAGGTTGGCTTGGCCGCCTTCAATGTTTGTAATTCAGTTGGTAGTTATGTCCTCCCGCTGCATAAGTGGTTGAGTGATCTTTGTTTGTAATCGTCCTCTCGTTGCATAAGTAGTTGAGTGATTTTTGTTAGTAATTGTCCTCCCACTGCATAAGCGGTTGAGTTGAGTTTGTTTTGTGATAAGTCCTCCCACTGAAATATCGCGGTAGAGTCATTTGTGTTTGTATGTGTTCTTGTTTCCTTGGCTGTTTTACTGCCAAGTTTCCTTTTTTTTTACCCTTTGGAAAGTGGAAGGGGCTGGCTTGCCGCCCAGCATTGTAATCAGTTTCTACAGTATTGCAACTAACGATCCCCTGCTACCGTATGCTCTCACCATCCTAGTCTGGACTCTCGGTGATCAAAAGGTATAGGGTTCCTTTCAGTTAGTTTGGATTGCATTATTCTAACCCTAACAGGTGATTGGTGTGTTCGTATAACTATTAAAGGTTAAAAAAAATGTTGGGGATCTTATAGCGGTATCAGAGCCACTTTTCCTGCCAACCTGTGTGTTAAGAGCTCTCCATGAGTGATAGAGATATCCGATACTACAATAGAAAATTTAAACCACAATTTGCATGCAATTGTTTTCAAAACACCATCAAATTAAACTGAATTTTCAAACTGAAGTGATAGTTCTGAAATTAGAAATCAACATTGCATTAAAATTCTCAATAGAACAACAAAAAAATTTACCAATCCCAGTCACAGCAATTACAGTCGGATTGGACAACCAACAAATGAAACCTGAAGCACAAAGTGAGCCACCTGAATGATAACTTCAACTGACAATGGGTTTCCGTCCACTGCCTCCAAACTCAAGGGTTTGTGTTCTCAAACCTGCTGAAAATTAGAGCTTCCCAGAAACTCTCCAAGAACCAATCTCCAAACATTTAACCAAGCATGCCCAAAAATGAGCCTCTCCAAGTTATTAAATAACTCAACCTTGCGACTCTTCATTCGCCCCACTACCTAACTCCTAGAATTCCCTTCTATTAATTGACTTTACTTTATAATTTGATGTTGACATAAAAAGCCACTTTAATCTGCTTAGATTAAATTAAGTTATCTTTTAAATTATTATGTTTAGACAACTTAAACTTAATTATTTAATGGATTCCTAATGTCCCAAAAAGGGGACATTACAGTCCTCCCTCCTTAAAGATTGCTTGTCCTCAAGCAATCATGAATCTGCATACCAATACCCGGATCCCAAACCATCCTCAAGAGCACTATTCTAGTAATCCATTGCGCCACACTAATTAAAACATCTGCATACCCATGGTGAAGCAGTATATCTTGGTCCACAAGAGTCAATGCACCAAACATGACACTGCCTGGATCCCATATCAATCTGTAGAACCTGCAAATCTCGCTGCCATAACTCTGACCAGCAGCATAAATGATTTCAAACATGTCTCCAAACCAATGTCAATCAAAGGAAAACATCCCACTCTCCATCTCTATCAAAAAGAAGCACCCCTCAACACTCCCAAACCACTAAATCATTGATGTATTCAATGTAAAATCAGAAAATGCTACATGATCCCAACTAGAACAGCCACCAGTCCATAAGAAATCAAAGAGTATGAAGTCGGCCAGCAACAAATATACTGCTGCCCTATCAAGAGAAATAGATGACAATCTCAATAATGAGGTGTGTACGCCTTCACTTCCTAACACTGATAGTGTCATCAATTAAATCAACTTCTTCACCCATGGATCGATCAACAACAAAAGAATTCTCAGAACTAGAAAAACTCTGCTTATCATCATCCTCATGTGAAAAATTTGTTACCTCATGATGGTGTAAAGAAGTATGACTGCTGTGACAAAATTCAGAATTGCTACCATACCTTTGTGTCATATCTTCATCCCTTCTAAACACCTCTTCACTGAAAATTTTATGGCCAATGCTTGCATTATGGGTACCAACCCTTGTAGACCCATGTTCATTATTGTTCCGATGTGTCAAAACTGCAAACTCATGTGATTGTGAAGGTAAACCTTTGCTGTCCCAAATCAGAATTCTAGGCTCCTCTATACTTTCATTGAGCTTGTCACAATTTCCCCAATCTTGACTTGTCACGTCCATCCCAAGTGAACAAAGGTGGTGGTGTATCAAATGCATCTTCTTCAAACAAAGTTACAAGGCTGCAAGGTGTTTCCTTGTGAAATTCTTCAATCCTTTCATCAACATTTTGGATGTCTCTAATATGTAAATTGTTAGGATCATTGTCTTTCCTTTCTTCCTTTAGGAGTTCATCAATCTCTATTGCTATTTGTTTGATATCCATTTCCCTTATATCAACTTCTTGTTCTTTGGTTGTAGTCATAATAGACATCTGATTTTTTTATTTGAGTAAAGAGAAATGGGCCATGCTTAGCTGGTAACAAAGATCATCAATCTTACTTTCCTTGTCTTCCACAAATTTGATAGCAAGATCCCTATCCATTAAGAGCTGCAAGTAGTCTGATTTCATCTTTTCAAGTGCCCGTTTGATTGTATGTAATTGCGTAGTAGTGACTCCACATGAAATTCCTTTTTGCCTCTCATCAATTTGAGTTTTCCACATAAGATCTTCAATATATTTGTGAGAATCATCTGCCCTTGTTAATAGTTGCATAACTTTCTGCTCTATAACTAGGATTTTGTCCTTCAAATCTTGCAATGATAAAGGCTTAAGTTCAAATTCATCTAAGGGACATAGGCTGTCACACAGTAAATTTTCTGATTTGTTCTCAACTGTGGAAGCATTATCACTATCACAATTAATAAATTCTATAGATGATACCATGCACTCCTCATGAAGTAGTAATGGAACAGCATTGTGATTATATGTAATGTCACCTTCTCATTGATGTACTTTCGGTGGTCCAGTGGCCTATTCCTGAGACCCATAGCCTATGTGGAATGAAGACTTAGGGTTTCAATCTTTGATGAGGCGAGAACTTACTATTTTTAGTAAGTCAGGGGTTGGCTATTTTGGTGATACTGTCCCACTGAGCTTTCCATGCTCTGTCACAGGGTGCGAAGATCATGCTTTTCGGAGCAATAGTTCATGACTTACTATTTTTAGTAAGTGGTAGTATGGCATATTTCTATTTTTGGCAGTGGACAGGGTCCTGATCCTACAGCAGTTCAATGGTCTTCCTTGCTTAGCTTCATCCTGGTTTTGGCAATAATCAGTATTGGAGTCATAAGTGATATAATTAAATATTATTTCCTTATCCTAAGGTTTAGTATTTAATTAATTTGATTAGTTTTACTACTGATTAATGACTATGGAAATTGAGCATAATGTCTCCTAAATGCTAGGCGAATTATTATGTCTAGAACGAGACACCATTTTTATAATGGGAGATATTATTTTATTCACCAAAATTATTTGCTAAGTCAAAATCGTGGTCTTATGCTTACTTGGCGTGATTTTTGACTTATGGTTTGGGCGCCATCCTTGGGTCCACTTGGTAAATGAAATGCAAATGGGAAAGTGGAATTTGGGCGCATTTGTGAGCATTTGCATTTGGATTTGGTGGTGTTTGAGGTTATAAATAAGAGCCTTGGGCTCCCATTTTGGGTATCTTGAAAATTTGCATTGTTATGTTGTCGCATTGGTGTCAGAACTTTGAGGCTTCGAAGTGCAGCTCCCTAGTGCTTTCACGTTTCGTACTTGAAATATAGTACCTAGCTGTGTGTTGTAATCTACCATACTCTCAGTGCATATCTTAGTCCTTTTGGTGTTTGGAGCGATTTTCGAGTTTGCTAGTTTGCCTGCGGCTGAAGTACATTCTTGATCACCCCTCTCTGCTAGAGTGTCTGACCATTATGGGTATTGGCTCATTCATCCTTCCTACTGCTGGCGATTTACACTGTAAGTTTGTGGCACCTTTGGTTGAGCATTGAATTTATTAGAGAAAATCAAAATTCCTTAGCTAGGCGTGGGGTTTTGAAGTGCATTGGGATGTGTGCCAAATAAATAAGGGAGTTTTGATAGCTTGTCTTTGGTTTCTCTTCATCGTTGCTAGCATAGCATTGGTTTGGGACTAGTTTTGGGTGCTTTGGGTAAGTAATGAGAGAGTTATGAGTGTTTTAGTGAATCCATAGGCTGTTGGTTTTGCATTTCCAGCCTGCAGATTTTGATGTTAGCAGAAATCTCATGTTTACTATTTGGATGTTCAGCATTACTCTTCTTCTCTCACTAGCTTGATTATTGTAAGGTTAAGTAGTAGTACCACTAACCAATTCTGGCTTGTAAACTCTCATCCCGCTGAAAAGTGGAAGAGGCTGGCTTGCCGCCTATTTCAATTGAATTGTAATTCAGTCCTCCCGCTGCATAAGTGGTCGAGTGATAATTGATTGTAATGGTCCTCCCGCTGCATAAGCAGTTGAGTTGAGTTTGTTTGTGTAGACACCCAAAATTGTCCAGTCTAATTAAATAAATATATTATTTATTTAATTATCTAAGCCAATCGAGTGATTTCTGTCTTTGTGTGTTCTTCTTGGTTGGTTCACCGCCAAGTTTCTTGCTTTCCCGCTGGATAAGCGGAAGGGGTTGGCTTGTCGCCCAGTATTGTATTTCACTTCATCTTTCAGCAAATTTGAGATCTAACGATCCCCTGTTCACCGTATGCTCTCACCTTCCCATATTGGGCACTTAGTGATCAGAAAGTGGAAGGGTTGCAATTTTCAGCAAGTATTGAGTTTATGTTTTCTAACCTTAACGGGTTATCTGTTGGTTGATGTTTATTATTGGTCCAAAAAATATATATATATTTGGGATACTACAGTGGTATCAGAGTTGGTTTTCCTGCCAGCCTGTGAGTTTCAGTGGGTTCAGAAGTCTCCATGAGTGACAGAGGCGTCAGGTACTACAACCAAGAACAGAAAAGACAGCAGTTTCAGATTCTGATAGACCCGGAAGAGAACACATTTTCAAAAGTACTGAGGAACAGAGGGAAGGATTTAGATTCTTCAGACTCAGTGGATTCAATGACAGACAAGGCAACAGAACAGAATGAGGCACCTGATAAGAAGGCTGAGAGACAATTCAATGCCATGATGGACATGATGTCTCTACTATCGGCCAAACTTAACCAGAACGTTGTCGGGACCCCTAACCAACCCAACAATGGACCGGAAGCCAGCACTTCTAATGCTCGTGTAGGCAATGGAAATGGGAGTAACAACGGGAGCAACAATGGAGGTTCAGCCGCAAGACCTCTACAACCTATATTTCTGCCAAGAGAAGTACAACAAGCTGAAACAGATATACCTACAGCTAATGAAATAAGAAACAACTACATGGAGTATGCTTCTCTCCCTGGTGAGATCCGAGATATCCTCACTCTGGATCAGTTTATGAATCAGAAAATGAAGAGAGGAAAAAGGAATGACAACAGGTTTGCTGCCCCAAGAGATTATCAGCAAGCTCTTGGAAGAGTGACCTTAGCACACTTTGATGGAAGCACTAAGAGCACAGCTAGAGCATGGGTGCAAAAGTTGGACAATTACTTGTCCTTGAGGCCTATGTCGGAAGAAGATGCCATCAAGTTTGCTACCTTGCACTTGGATGGAGTGGCCCACGAATAATGGTACCATGGGTTGGTCACCCTTGGTCATAACTTGATCACCACCTATGCTGATTTCACCAACAAGCTGACTGATAGATTCAAACCCAAGAATCCAGAGGTGAAATTTAGAGAACTTGCACAACTCAAACAACAAGGTTTGTTGGAAACGTACGTAACTGAATTCCAAAATCTGTCAGATATGGTAAGTAGCATCTCTGAGAAACGGTTAGTTGTTCTTTTCACTGAAGGACTTGAGGAACCTTTGAAAGGTTGGGTTAAAGCATTTGATCCGCCCACCTTGGCAGAAGCTATTAAGAAATCTCAAAGCATGGAGTTGGCTGCCCCAAGGAATAAAATTCAATCCAAGCCTTTTCCTTTCAGAAACGATAAGAAGAAGTTCACAAATCAGACCAAGAGGTTCCCTCCACGAATGGATGATGAGCTCCGTCAAGAGCTTCGGAGGAAGAATATTTTCTATTCTTGCAAAGAACCTTGGGCCCCAGGACATAAGTGTCATGGAAAGGGCAGTTTGCATCATATGGAGTGCTATTCTGCGGATGGATCAGATTCTGAAATTTCAGAACAACAAACTGAAGTTGAGGACAGCGAGTATGAAGAGGCTCTTGAAGGGCCTAAATTTGGGTCAGAAGATAGAGGAGTGGTTGCTCAACTCTCGAGCATTCACAAAAATGAGTCTTTTAGAGTTGGGGGTGTGATTGGAGAGCATCATGTCATTGCTCCCATTGACACAATAGCGACACACAACTTCATTGATGAAAGGATTGTTGCTAAGAGGGGACTAGTGGCAGAGGAAGTTGAGGGCTTCAAAGTCATGGTAGCAGATGGCTACACTATATACTGCAACCGAATGATTTCCAACATGTCTCTGAAGTTGGGAAATCATGAAATTAGAGATGATTTCTTTGAGGTTAGCATTGGTGGGACTGATGATGCAGTCCTCAGGATTCAATCGCTGAGATCTCTTGGTGAGATCACACTGAACTTGCAAACCATGGAGCTGAAATTCATGTCTGAAGGAAAGAAGGTAGTGTTGAGAGGAATGTCGCATGGTGGACTTAAAGTTGTGTCTTTGAAAAGAATGGAAAGGTTGATCCGCCATAATCAGGTGGAGTGGGCAGCAGAGTGTTTGATAATGCCTTCAAATCCATTGGTAGATAAGGGCAGCTATTCCACAGACATTCAAGCAATGATCACGGATAGAAGTAAGGTCATGGTCATGCCCTTAGAACCACTAAAAGAAAATTGGAACTATCCTGAAGACATTCAAGCCTTGATAACCAAGAGAAGTATGGTGTTTGAAAACCAACCCCCTAGCAGACCCCCTGAGAGAGGTGTCGAACACATCATTGATCTTGAAGGAGGAGCTAAGCTAGTTAAGACTACTCCTTACCGGTATCCTAAGAAGCAGAAGGATGAGATTGAGAAAGCAATCCAGGAATTGCTTGACATGGGTTACATACGGCCTAGCAAA
Organism: Cryptomeria japonica; assembly: GCF_030272615.1. NCBI lineage: Eukaryota > Viridiplantae > Streptophyta > Pinopsida > Cupressales > Cupressaceae > Cryptomeria > Cryptomeria japonica. The sequence goes on along the minus strand of NC_081413.1, from coordinate 509,471,259 downwards.
AGACCCTTAGCTTCGGCTTTTGTTTTGGTAAGAAAGAAGGATGGGACCATGCGCATGTGCGTGGATTACAGAGCCCTGAATCAAAAAACTATCAAGATCGGTATCCTATCCCGAGAATTGATGAGCTCATTGACGAGCTACATGGTGCAATGTTTTTCTCTAAGATTGACCTCAAGTCGGGGTATCATCAGATTAGAATGAGAGCTTCAGATGTGGAGAAGACCGCTTTCAGATGCCACTTTGGGCATTTTGAGTTCCTAGTCATGCCCTTTGGCTTGACGAATGCACCGGCTACATTTCAGTCATGTATGAACAGAATCTTCCAAGAACAGCTAAGGAAGTTTGTTTTGATCTTCTTTGATGACATCCTCATATTCAGCAAATCCTGGAATGAGCATTTACAACACTTGGATGAGGTGCTAAGTATACTAGAATCTGAATCCTTGTTTGCCAAGTAGTCCAAATGTGAGTTTGGAATGGAAGAGTTGCTCTACTTTGGTCACATTATCAATGCAGGTGGTGTGAATGTGGATCCCAAAAAGATTAGAGCCATCATTGATTGGCCTCCTCTTGAAAACATAACACATCTGAAGGGATTTGTGGGTCTGTGTGGTTTTTATCGGAGGTTTGTGAAGGGATATTCTCAGTTGGCTGCCCCTCTCACAGATCTTACAAGGAAAGGAGCTTTTGAATGGTCCAAAAAGGCACAGATAGTGTTTGAGCGGTTTAAGGGGATCATGACTTCCTGCCTTGTTTTGGCTTTACCTGACCTCACCAAACCTTTTCAACTGCAATGTGATGCATCTGGAGAAGGTGTTGGTGCAGTCCTCATGCAGGATAAGCATCCTATAGTCTTCGAGAGCAGGAAATTGAGAGGACCTGAAAGGTTGTATTCAATTTATGACAAGGAAATGCTTTCCATAATGCATGCCCTTGCGAAGTTCAGGTAGTATCTGGTGGAGAGTAAATTTATTGTTAAGACTGATCATAATAGTCTTAAACACCTCATGCATTAGAAAGATTTGAATGAAAGACAGTAGAAGTGGGTGAGTAAGCTACAGGCTTACGATTTCGATATTGAGTATGTTAAGGGGAAGAACAATGTTGTGGCTGATGCCTTATCCAGAATGCCCCATTTGAGCTCGCTATGCGAGCTTACTGCTGATTGGAGGGAGTTGTTGCTAGCTGATTATGCCAAAAACCAGTTTGCAACAAGCATTATAGAAAGTACTTTTCATGATGAAAGGTACAAATTGGTAGAGGGGTTGATACTATACAAAGGAAGGGTCTTCATTGTGGCTGAATATAAGCTTAAGGAGAAGATTTTGGAGTTTGTTCATGATATCCCCCTTGCTGGTCAGCAAGGTTACTTCCAAACATACAGGCAGATCCGAGAGAGATTTTCTTGGAAGGGACTTAAAAATGATGTCTTGAAGTACATCAAGGAGTGTCACACATGTCAGAGAAACAAAGACGAGCACACTCTGCCAAGTGGTTTGTTACAACCCTTGCCTATTCCTTGTAACAAATGGAAAAGTATTTCCATGCACTTCATCACTGGGTTGCCACGGGCTCAAGGGAAGGATAGTATCTATGTGGTGGTGGAGAGACTCACAAAGTTTTCTCATTTCTTTGCCAGCACCAATTCTTTTACAGAAGCTCAGGTTGTTGAAGTGTTCTTTCAGGAGGTGTTCAGATTACATGGGTTACCGAAGAACATTGTGAGTGATAGGGACAGCAAGTTCCTAAGTGCTTTCCGTCAAGAGATTTTCAGATTATGTGGTATTGTGCTCACTCCAAGCACCAGTTATCACCCACAAACTGATGGGCAGACCGAGATAGTAACTAAGTAGTTGGAAGGATATCTTAGAAACTATGTCTCGGAGCAGCAAAATACATGGGTGAGATGGCTTCCCCTAGGAGAGTATTGCTACAACTCCTCCTATCACATGTCCATCCGGATGTCACCATTCATGGCACTATATGGTTATGAAGCTCTTAGCTTCGCAAACTTGGTATTTGGTGATAGCAGGACCCCTCAGCAAAGGATTGGACAACCAGCAAATGAAACCTGAAGCACAAAGTGAGCCACCTGAATGATAACTCCAACTGACAATGGGTTTCCATCCACTGCCTCCAAGCTCAAGGGTTTGCATCCTCAAACCTGCTAAAAATTAGAGCTTCCCAACAATCTCCAAACATATAACCAAGCATGCTCAAAAATGAGCCTCTCCAAGTTATTAAATAACTCAACCCTGTGACTCTTTGTTCGCCCCACTGCCTGTCTCCTGGAATTCCCCTCAATTAATTAAGTGACATTACTTTATAATTTGTTGTTGACATAAAAAGCCACTTTAATCTGCTTAGATTTAATTAAGTTGTCTTTTAAATTATTATGTTTAGACAACTTAAACTTAATTATTTAATGGATTCCTAATGTCCCAAAAAGGGGACATTATATGGTCTTATTCACTGAAGGACTTGAAAACCCTTGAAAGGTTGGGTTAAAGCTTTTGATCCACCCAACCCACCTTAGTTGAAGCAATCAAGAAGTCTAGGAGTATGGAGTTGGCTGCTCCTAAAACCAAATTTCAGTCCAAGCCTTTTCCTTTCCGAAAAGATAAATAGCAGTTTTCAAATCAGACCAAGAAGTTTCCTTCTCGGATGGATGACGAGCTCCGCCAAGAGCTCTGGAAGAAAAATTTGTGCTATTCTTGCTAAGAACCTTGGGCCCCGGGACATAAGTGTCATGGGAAAGGCAATTTACATCAAATAGAGACCTAATCAACTGATGGATCAGATTCTGAAATCTCCAAACAGCAATCTGAAAAATGAGGGCAGTGAGTATGAAGAGGCTCCTGAAGGGCCTAAAATTGAGCAAGATGATAGAGGTGTGGTTGCTCAACTCTCGAGCATACACAAGAATGAATCTTTTAGAGTTCGGGAGTGCTGGGAGAGCACCATGTCATAACTCTTATTGATACAGGAGCAACTCATAACTTTATTGATGAAAGAATTGTTGCAAAGAGAGGGCTAGTAACGGAGGAAGTTGATGGATTCAAAGTTATGGTAGCAGATGGTTCAACGATTTCTTGCAACCGAATGATTTCCAACATGTCTCTGAAGTTGGGAAACTATGAAGTGAAGGATGACTTCTTTATGGTGAGCATTGGAGGAAATGATGATGCAATTCTTGGCATTCAATGGATTCATTGAGCTGTCATACAAAGTTTGCTTCCCAAAACTGTGCAAGGTGAATTGTCATACACACTATCTAACACATGTGCAACTGAAATATGCATCCGAAAGGGGTCATGCACATGAAGATCAAAACTAAAACTGTAGGCATTCCTAACTGTGTAAACACCTGAAGACTCCTTAGTGACCTCTATCTGAAATCCTGATGCACTAGAAGAATCCAAAACTCTGAATAGAAGCCTACCAAGAACATCCTCAAACTTTTGCTACTCAACTCTGAATCTCAACTTCATCATGCCAAAAATGGTAAGCCAACCAATGGGACCCGCCCAAACTACAGTGCTAACCCTGTCATCACTCGGGTCCCAAAGCAAACTAAACTCACATCCATCTGCTATGTGAAGATACAAATCACAAAAAGTGTCTGCAACACCACAACTATCTCCAACCCCTGCTAGACTCCCATGGATGTGCTGACTCTGCAAGTAATTCCCCACCAAAGATGGAGTCGAATACTTGCAACTACTACTTCCATCTAATGAAGATAGTGAGTACCCATCCCACAAAGGATGGTACAACCTCGGAGCCAATCCACACCAATACATCATCAAATCCTCTGTGTGTGGATCAGAAAAGAAGTGATGAGTACTCCTCCCTATGCAATCATGATAAAAATCTCCCACCTCGGTCAATGATTGACTGTCATAGTTCTAAACATAACCCCCATCATTTGACTCATCACCAACAAAACCTGCGATGGATGTAACTACAGGAGAACCTAGTGCAGCATGTGGTTCTCTATTGCTCTCAACAAATGCACTCATCCCATCTGTGTCAACTACACCTGTAACTGTGATAGGTGTAGTCACATCCTCAACCTGCTCACAACCATAATCTGTGGATATAAGATCATCACCAATTGCCACTATAGAAGATTGTACTGTATCTGTAGCTGGTGAAGATTGTGCCAAACTCAACCCCACGATAAGCTCCTCCAATCGTGATTGCGACTCCTGAAGGGCCAACTGGACACTCTTCAATGAATCCATAGTCACTTCAAGCTCATTGGTGAGCTCATCTACCTCCTCCTCCTTTCCCTTCAAGGCATCATAGCAAGTGCAATCCCACTCGAGAAGATAGTCTCTATTAGCCAATAACTGTAAATAGTTACGTTTCATTATTCCAATGGCTTGTGAAAGTGCATGGAGCTTTGCCAGGGAAAGGCCACTATCACTTTGCGCATCTGACATAGGAGTACCCCAACCAAAACGTAGCCAACTTTTGGCGAACAACATCAAAGTGCTCTATGGTTGTGGCAATCATGCTGTCATTAACCCTAAGTTGCCCAACCCAATGACAAGGACTCTGGAACTTATAACTCCCAAGCAAGTGTTTTGACCCAAAATCTGCACTATGATATGAGGTTGTATCCACATCACTTACCTCATGGTAAGCAGCATCGTGTGTGCAATCATCGGCGCACACATCAACAACTAAGGTACTGCTGCTATGTACCTCATAGGATGGCTCAAAAGACATTGTATAAACTGCTGATATGACAATGTCTTCGCACACTTCCTCTTCCACAATAGCTACATGTCCATCCAAAACCTGGTCCAGGGACTCATTGCCAACCAATGAATTTTCTGATTTATTTTCAAGGTCTGATTTGCAAAATCAAACTCATCATGACATGAATCTACATCACCAATCTTATTTTTAGCACCCAAATCTTGAGTACCTTCATGTGGCAACAAACCAGAAGCATGTTCCTTAAGAGAAATGGTTGCTACCTAATAATGCAAAGAATTCTGACTACTGCTACAAAACTCAGAACTATTAAAGCTTGTATCTTCTGCACATTCCTCATCTTTGACACTTCCAACTTGCATGCCAACGTTGGCAGATCCTTCCACAACATTTTTGTCATTTACTGACACGTCTTCATCATGATTAAGCTCAATAGTTTGGCTACGCTGCAAATCAGCATGTGTATAAAGATGTTGTTTATATCAGAGTAGCACAACGGTTGGGTAAAGCAATGTTTCTCATATCAATATGGGATCCAGGTATTGGTGCTCATTGTGTAGGTGCAAATTGCTTGAGGGCAAGCAATCTCCAGGAAGGGAGAACTGTAATGTCCCCACTTTCCTAGTAGTTTATTCAAGCTCAGAGATTCTCCTGTTATCCATCTCCGCAAGTGAAGTTCACAGGGTAGGAGATGTCTTGGATGGTTGAGGGATTCCACACTAAGCCGAATTGGGGCCTTGGACGGGATATTATATTCATACTTTATATTATTTAAATAAAAGTTACTTTATGTGAAAGAAGAAAAATTTAAAGTTACTTTATGTAAAAAAAGCAAATATAAAGTAACTTTATAAAAAGCACAATATAAAGAAAAAATTAAAAAAGTACCTTGGCATGCCGCCGCAGGTGAAAGTTATTTTAAAAGGTGGGTAAATCTTCTACGATGAACGCCACCCTCATATTGGGCGAACATTATGAAAGAGAATCTGCCAAGTAATCTTGGCGTTAGATGCTTTTGAGGGAGGCGCTAGGGTTTGAGAGCATAAAAGAATGATTTGGGCTTCATCGTTTACATTCTGTTATTCATCTTTTTATCGAACCTTCTTGGAAGCAACCTGCAACCTGCAACCAGCAGAGCAGTGATTGTATGTGAGATTGGGAACAAAAACTCTCAACTCCAAGGTGATTGGATGTAGCCCCAGCCACCTGCAACACATAGGCACACAATAGAATCTTCATTCAGGCCATTGAGGGCCAAAATCTTGAAGTTCACTGACTGATACAGCAACCACAGTGTATGTACAGCAAATCTAGGCAGTTCAAAGGCCATTACCAGAAAAATAAGTGCTGAATTGTGCAGGCCGTACCTCCTACAACAGGTCATGCCTCTCCTTTCTGCGTACGGAGCTTAAATAAAATAATAAGAGGGTTTTAGGGTTGGAAATTAAGTCTGAAATCATTGTCAATCATTAATAACAGCAGATCACCAGTTATTTCAGGGAGATTGCAGCGTGTGTGACCTACATCAGCATTTCATTAGGGAAAATTGAACCATTCTGGAGACCTTCCCTAGCAACCATGAAGAATTTACAACCGATCCGCTCTTTCTTACACAAATTTGTTTTAATAATTATTTCTAAGGCAAATAAAATTATAAAACACATTGGAGTCATTGTCATCAGCTGGAGGCTCCTATACTGCTCCACGCTTCATTTCAGGCAATAAAAATCACTCTTCCAAACTAGCTTGGAACACCTGGTAGGCCAACTTTGGCTTTGAATTCTTAAATATGTTCATTCCTTGGATTTGTATTTTGCTGCTAAGGAAATCAAAATTCTGAGTCTTAATTTCAGTCAGTTATTCTTTCATGCTTCGCATTCTATTTCCATTCCTCATTGGTAAACCAAAAAGCAAAACCCTTCAATAAAGTAGAAACATCAAAATCCATCAAAAATCAAATCAAAACATTCGTTGGTCAAAGATTTGAATCAAAGACAAACCTTCAGATTTGTGCCAAATTCTAGTTGGCAAGTTGGCATCTTACAAGCAGACTATACATCTTTAAGATGGACCAAAAGACAAACTATGAGCAGCTGAAGTGGAAGCAGCAAAAGAAAAAGAAGGCACCTGATTTTTTTAAATGCCAAAATTATTGCTCTTAGAGACAAAATGCTCTCCACTGATGAGTAGGTAGCAAAAATCGTTTGGCGAAAAAATTGGCAAAAAATCGAGAAAAAATTGGATTTAAAAAAATAAAAAATAAAAATTGTAAAAAAAGAGAGAAAAACTATTTTTTTTTTAAACTTAAGGGCATTTCCATAGCATAGAGATATAAAGAGCAAATAAAATAGAGTTTAACCCATGAATTGTGTAAATGATGTTCAATTTACATTCAATATGCAAGTTATATTCTACTTAGTATTATCTTGTTTTATCTATTGCTGAATTATCATATGAATCTGATTATCTTCTTTTATGTGGTGGGTGAGAGGAGCATTTATAAATTTTTATGTCCATTCTCACACATACCTTTTGACATATATAGTGGGCTGGGTACGGTCAAGCGATGCCTTGACCGGCCATGTCTTTTGGACATGGCCGATCAAGACATCTCTTGATCGTGCCCCTTCGCTATAATAGTGTATGGCATTTATTAACCAACCGGTATATGTTCAACACCCGATAACTATCGGTGTATGCCAAACGGTGTATGATTATATTTAACACCCGATGACTATCGGTGTTTGCATAATACTAACAGCCGATAGTTATCGGCATGTGTTTAACCTTAACAGCCGATAACTATTCGGTGTATACTTAACAACCAATAACTATCGGTAAACTTTATCATGCCACCCGATATATAATGGAGCACATATAACCCGATATTAATCGGTGTTTGATTAATCATTTATTATTATCAATTATGTTAATCGATACAAATCTGAATGCATGAACATGATTTAGTAATCGATGAACATAAACAAATTATATAGTATGATTATCAATGTTAAAGATTTGATCGAACTGAATAGGTTATTTATATGCAAATGTAGAATGGCTATCAAAGAGAAATTAATTGCTTGAAGGTTTCTATGATAATTATCGATATGATAAATGATTGAATGAGAGACTTCATTTATCTCTCATTCAATCATTTATCTTACCGAAGCTATCATGCATTAACAAATTGTAGAAAATAATTTTTTCTTGTTTATATTCATATTGCTGATTACATAGGCAAATATTCAGTTAACTTTTTAAGAGGGCAGTCACCAAAATAACCAAATAGTTGTCTAAGTTTGAGATCAAATGTTAGCTAACTCTATGAAGAAACTAAGATCAAAAGTTAACAAACAAATAGTAAAAGTGGAAGCCATTTTAAGGTGATCCAAGAATTTCATTGCGATTGAGGAAAGGAATTTTGTAGGGTTAATTCAATATTTTAGAAAGCTTATCAAATCATATTCCACAATTGCAATGCTTTATATCATAGCAACAAAAATCTTTAAAGGAAAACAATGGCAAATCAAAAGTTAAAGATCTTTTGAAAAAATGGGTAAAAAATTGGATTTTAAAAAATCGTAAAAAATTGTAGAAAAATAGATAGTACTTTTTTTTTTAAACTTAAGGGCATTTCCATAGCATAGAGATATAGAGAGTAAATAAAATAGAGATTAGCCCATGAATTGTAGAAAACAGATTCATATTGCTGATTACATAGGCAAATATTGATTTAACTTTTTACAAGGGCAATCACCAAATACACCAAATAGTTGTCTAAGTCTGAGATCAAAGATTAGCAAAGTCCATGAAGTAACTGAGATCAAAATTTATCAAATGGAGATCTAGCTATTTTTAGTAATTTAGTAAAAGTGGAAGCCATTTTGAAGTGATCTAAGTCTTTCATTGTAATTGAGGCAAGGAGTTTTCTAGGGGTAGTTCAATATTTGAGAAAGCTTATCAAATCATATTCCACAGTTGCAATGCTTTATATTCCTTGATGGCAATTGGTAAGTCTTTTATATGGGGTAGAATTCAACAAAAGGCATTTGTTTAGCTTAAGTAAAAGATTAGCAAGCCACTAGTTTTGGCAATGCCTAGCTTGCAACTACTATTTTAGGTAGAGACATTTTAATGATTGTATGTTGGAGGCTCTTTTATTACAACTATGTAAGCTTGTTTGTTGTCATTCAGACTTATTTTGTCGAACACTTTGGATATATTACTCACATAATGAATTGTATGTTTTTGTTTGAGCAAAAATTAACTATATCAACCAAAGTTTTAAAACTCGGACTCAGCAAACCAAAAAGTTGGACTTGAACTCGAACTCACGAAAGACTCGCGAAAGACTCAGCAAGACCTCGGCCAAAAAAAAAACGTAGTTTTACAAAAAAACATAAAGAAATTAATGCATTTAGAGAACATAAGAGCCATCATTGAAACATTACACATGTCATATGATCTCCAAACACTCAATATTTGAAAGTTCATCATTCATACTCATAGAATCATACTCATTACTCATAGATTCAATTTCAAACTCTAAAATGCATAATGGCAGCATAAGTTTATAAATGTTTACAAAATTACATATAATGTTATGTCCAACTCCAAATGTGAAAAACAACAATAAACAAACTAAAGAGGACTACATCTTCCTCTTTGCACTTCTCCTAATATAGCCCAATTTTTCAGGCCTTGAGCTAGAAGTAGTAGCAGTGGATGTTGTGGTATCTAAATGGTGAGATGATTCTTCTTCTAAATGAAAGTCCTCATCTTCGTCCTCATCTTCATCCTCCTCCATTTCCTCCAATCTTGCTCCTTCTGCTTCTTGTGATGCTCCTATCTAAATGGTGAGATGATTCTTCTTCTAAATGAAAGTCCTCATCTTCGTCCTCATCTTCATCCTCCTCCATTTCCTGCAATCTTGCTCCTTCTGCTTCTTGTGATGCTCCTCTCTCTATTTCTGCAAGTTCTTCTTCAGTAAGGAGGACATCATCACCATCATTTTGTTCATTCACGGTCCAATCACCATATGGATCGATTTCATCCAAGTCAATGCCTTCATGTGAAACACCCTCCACCTTTCTAACTCGAAGGCGAAGATTGTACCGAACGAAGACAAGATCATTGAGCCGCTTTTGTGTCAATCTACTTCTCTTCTTTGTGTGAATTCTCTCAAATACACTCCAATTTCATTCACACCCAGAAGCACTACATGGCTGAGACAAAACACGAACGACCATCTTTTGAAGATTAGGCATGCCAACACCATAATTCTCCCACCATAAATCTACAAAAAACATTTAGAAATATTAAAATTGAGAAAACAATGTAACAATCAAGTTTGTAGTTTTTTTCTTGCAGTATTGAAATAAGTTAATTTTTTACCTGGTTGTTGTTTTCCTCTCCTATCAATTGCTAGTTGTGATGAGAAGAGTCTCTCCTCTGCACTCTTGTTGATCTTGAACAATGAACATTTCCAAATTCATAAATAAATAGTCAAAGTGTTAAACTCAAATTCAATAATGAACATTTCCAAATTCATAAATAATGATAGAGCAATTGCAAATGTCAAATCTCACCTCCAACTCATCAAGAACCTTGTCTCTCAACTCAGCATCAAGTGTCATCTTATCAATGCTTGCAATAACACCTGCCATGACCTCCTCATCAGCCTTAAATGAATCGGAGAAGTAGAACTTTGGGTTCAAGAAGTAGGCAAAGGCATGTATCGGTTGGTGGAGTTGGTTCGTCCACCTACGATCAATGATGCGCCAAAGGATTTCACATTTTCTTGTATTTCCATGATAGCAATGTGAAATGGCCTCTTTGGCCCTATCCATGGCCTCATAAATGAAACCCATTGCCATGCCCTCTCCATCCACCATACAAAGAACCCTTACCAAAAGTTCTGTCACCTAAAGAAATTAAAACAAATTTTGAATTAGTACAAAATTAACCCCTAAAAAATAAAATCAGCAAATAGATTATGTTGTATAAAGTTTGCTTTGTGTTTGTTACTTACCATAGTCAACTCCTCTCCACTTTTGTTGAACCCTTCATCAAAAACAATGATTACAATCTTATCTGCTTCAGGTTTTCTGGAGTATGCAGACCCCAACCAAGCATCAGACACAAACATCTGCTTAAGATGAGGAATGGCACTAAGAATGCTCTACAAAGTGATGAAGTAGCTAGCAAATCGTGTCACTCCAAGTCGCACAAGATCCTTGCCATTTGTGTGTTTCCTCATCAAAGCAAGCACCCAAGTATGGTTGTAGATGAATTTGGTGACACTTCTTGCATCTTCAACCACCTTCTTCACCCATGTAATCTTCCCAATGTCCTCTAGCATCAAGTCCAAGCAATGTGCAACACAAGGACTCCATGTAATCGTAGGATGCCTCTCCATAAGCATTATACCTGCAAATACATATGCAGTTGCGTTGTCCGTGATAATTTGGACAACATTTTCAACTCCAACTTCCTGAACCACCCCATCCAATAGATTACACAAAGTCTCTGCATTTTTTATTTCATTTGAGGCATCAACAGACTTTAGAAATACCATTGCACCATTTGAAGCCACCAAGAAGTTGAGAAGAGTCCTATTTCGTCCATCTGTCCATCCATCGGATAAAATGTTGCATCCTTTTCTTCTCTAATATCTTTTCTAATCATCAACCACAACTTGTGTATTTCTTACAGCTTGCTCTAGCAATGGCCCACTGAAGTCATAACCTGTTGGGGTCTTAAACCCCTTACCCGCAATTGTAAATGCATTAACCAAACCTTCCCAATACACATTATTTGCTGCATTGAAAGGTATATTATTGTAAAACCAAAAGTTTAATGCTGCTATCTTTGTTTGTTCATGCTTCTCTCTATTCCATATTGTACCTTCCAAGTGAAGGTTGTGCACCTTGAACATTGTGTGGTACAAAAAAATTAGGGTCTGTTCTAACAGGAGTGGCACTAGCCCCACCCTCATTGTCACCAAAAGATGAAAGCGACTAATGACCACGAGTGTGACCAATGGGACCCGAAGTGGACAATGTGGGATTCATTGCCGCTGCCATGGCTTCTTTTATTTTTTGCCTTTCTTCCTTTGCATATCATGCTTAGCAAGAAGGACCTTCATCTCTCTAATAATCTCAAGAGTTGATTTGGAGCATATGTCCACACCATATCCAGGTATTTGTGCAAAGTGGTATTTTAATCTATTGATTCCACCCGTCATCCATTTTGTACATTCAGTGCAAGTGACTTCCCCCTTTTTGCTTCCAGGAATCCCATATTTCCATGCTTTATCTCTTTGTCTTCATAGCCTTGGGGTTGTCCTTAAAGTTGAACTTGCCATTGCTGATTTAACATGAAAAAATAAAAAAATCAGTAGGGTTTTGTGGAAAATCAACAAAAAAATGATAATGAATCATTTGGGAAAAATAGCATTCAAAATCAAGAAAAAAATATAAGGAAATAAGTCAGGAAAGGAAATAGAAAAAATTTTGGCAGAATATCCCCTTGTTTTTCAAGATTTTTTGGATTTTTAAAATATGGAAATGAAAAAAAAAGAAAGGAAAAATCCTTACCTAGATCTCTTTTGCTGATTTAATCTTCTTTGCTCTCCTTCTTCAAACCCTACAAACCTATTTTCACCAAGAAAGAAAGGCAAATGAATGAAAAAATGCAAAAAAAAAATCACTTCTAAACGTTGTTGGGCCTCATAACTGGGTCTCACGAGTCCGTGTAATTGACTCACGCGAGTCTTTCAAAAAGAGTCGCCAGGACTCGCCTCGCGAGTCCTTGGCGAGCTGACTCATGAAGCCATTGGACTCACGAGTCCGTGGCAAGTCCACGAGTCTTTAAACTATGATATCAACTATAAATTAAAAATCATATATCTACATCTATATATATTATATGTCTTCGGGCATTTAATGTTGTAGTAGAAACACTCCATTGGTGAGGCAGCCACCAAGGTTCAAACCCCTACTGGGCTAGTGAGCTCGTGGGCTTTCCGCCTTTGTTGGGTCATTGAGGTCATGGGTTTGAACAAGTGAAGTGTGGGGAATGATGAACCCCCCAAAAATGGAAAAAATATTCGACATTGATTCCACATTGACTTTAATTTCGTCTTGGATCAACCCTATTTCTAGGCGATTCAGTAATTTCACGAGTTTTTCTAGGGTTTTGCAAGTTTTTACAATGATTTTTTTCACTTTTTTTGCCATTTTTGGGGGTTTTTAACATGATTTTAACGTGATTTAAATGCAAAAAATCATCGAAAATTGGGTCAACGATTTCATGAATCGGGATTTTTTCGAGGAATAAATCCGCTGGCTCCAAGATTCAAGATTAATCGGGTATAATCGCGATTTTTTGCAGATTATTGCTTCTATGGTTAAAAGTATACAGAAATTTCAGCCATCTATTGTAACAATTATTAGAACTATCTCTAATCATATACAATTATTTCATTTTAGATGATGTCGGGTCAAAATCATCTTATTTAATTGATGGAAGAAACTTTCCTAAATAAATGAAATATATTGTTTCAAATTTGATGTAGATTTATCTATTACATGTAGAGTGAATAATTTTGAAGCTCATGTACAAGCTTTTAACATTTTCCATTGTGATTTTCTTATTAATACAATAATCCATCTTTCCAAAGTTTGAAAAGACTAAATTGATAACTTTTTGACATCACCTTCCCATACAGCAACAAATTGAAGATTACCAGCCTATCGGCAATTCGTTGCACGGAACAATCTTGCAACTGCTAGTGTTTAATTGTTTCAAGTTGATCCTTAGTGGACGATGTGCTTTCAAAATATGAAGATGAATCCCCTTGAATATATATACATTTCTTAAAAATACTAAGTAATATCAGCCTTCAAAATAAGAAAATGCATTCCAATTTAAAACCTTTTTAAATAAATAAAAACATTCTAATTACAATATTTAACATTGTTTTAAAACGGAAAATAAACATATTAGCATATCATTACATTTCTATTTTGTTCTTAAATTAAGAAAAGAATACTAATGCCCAGAATATATCAAAATTGGCCAACAAAACTATAAAAAGGGGAGTAGGGAGCTCAAACTCCAACAAACATTCTTTTATAGATCTTACTTATCATTCTCGTCTAACAAGGAAGAGTACTAGGGGAGAGGGACCAGTAGTCATTAGGGCTAACTTCGTCAACATGTAGCTGTCACATGGAATATCGTAAGACCTCCGTTTTTTTTAGAAATGTAAAATGGACACTTAACTATCTACAACTAAGGTTTGAAAGCATGACTCATCATGCAACTTGTCAAAATAACATGTCTACTGTGAAGTGTCCAAAAATGACTTTTTAAGGATTCAACCAAAACTTAATCTAAAAATGCCTAGTAATTGAAAAATTATATATCATTTCTTGTTAGTAAAATATCATATTTTTATTTAAAGTATGACTTATATGCAACATAAATGGGCCAAATACATATTAGTAACCATAAATATTTGTTAACTCTAACTTGTAAATCCAACATAAATGGATCAATAGTTGAACAAAAAAAATATTTGTTGTTATAGAAAAAACACATTATTATATAAAATACAACCTATATCCAACATAAATGGACCAATGGTTGAACACTTAAACTTGTTGAAAAGGACAAATTATTAATATGAAATACTCCAATGAATATACATTGGTACCCCAATAGTTGTACACATAGGAATACTATTTTTTCACTATGACAACAATACTTAACATTTAAGGTTCTTCTGTGTTAAAGTATAGGTCTATTTTGACCAACATTTGGTTAGTTTTTTACTTACATGTGAACTATTTATTTATAATATATATAGATTTGTGGTAAGATTGGATATTATGAACACAATTGCTATAATGAACCCCGTTCAACTACTGGTCCATCTCCCAATGTTCTCAAGAAACTCCCTAACCAGCTGTTTTCCCAAATGGTAGAAAAATAACCCAATCTTTAAGCGAGAAAACATAGTCCGATACATCTTTTCAAAAGAGATTGGAAAGAAATTATACTCACCCGGCAGAACAAAGCGAGCTCAATTGTTTGCGAATCCCCCGGCCTGTGCAGTCCATGCCAGGAGCATACACGAACAGCGGCCCGCCATTGTTACCGTTGTCTTTGCAGGGTTTCAGAAGTGTAATTTGACTAGAATTCGTCTCAAAATTGGGCTCCCTTGAGTTCAATTCGCATGTAATTTTTCGAAAATATATATTTATCGAGGGTTTAAGTCGAAGACAATGGTTTACTGATGGAGGGGTAAATATTGAATGCGAGAGGAAACTGAAGTAGAGGGATGGCATTGTTGTATGAGGGGACGAATGAATAATTTTGTATTTTTTTAATCTGAAACTGTTCTTGCCCGGAATAGCGTCTTTTTATAGACTGGTTTGATAAAAACATTGGAAGAATGATTGTGATTTTTAAGGTGTCCACGTTTCAGAAAACTGTTTGCGGCTTTCAGGTCCTCACGTCCCCCTGACAAAAACATACAAATTTGTCGAAAGCAATACTTGTGAATCCTCATTATGAGATTTTCTGTCGCGTAATTTTCGTCTTTCTTTATAAAACCTTTCGTAAACAACTCATCAGTAATTTCTTCCCCTGTTAGAACCTACCCTGTAATCTGGTTGATATTATTGAATCCCCACATTATCAAAATTCAGATGTCTCAGTCTACTGATTTCTCATATCATTTAATTTATGTCCTTGCCTCTCAGTCCAAGAGGTCTCAGTCCTTTGAATCCCCACAAGACCAGTTTTTTCTGTCTTTTCGATCAAAATGTCTCGTAACTAAATAATAATGTGGATTTGAAAAAGCCCTTCAACTCTTCATAGACTGTAGAAAGGTACATTTCAAAACCAAACAAAATAACACATTATAACAAGAGACATATTGGGTCAGTATGTGATGTGATTGTTGGATTAGTTTGAAGATTTAATTAGTGTTAATGAATGAAAGTTTATGAAAGAAGGAATTAATTTCAATATTTATGTTCAAATTTAGATTATATGATTTTTATTTTAAATAGGTGTATTTAATATTTATGTTTAATTTGTAATTATATAATGTTAATTTAGAAGGATGAATATAGATTTTGTTTTTGTTTATGTATTCTATGAAAAAAATTATTGTATTAAGAGAATATATTTACACACATTGTCATTTGATAATATCAATTTGTTGTAACGAGGTTGAACAACAAATAATTCTTGATGAAAATCAAACTCTACCAAGATTTGACAAGTTGGAAGGAGGGATGCCTTGCGACGTGTAAAAGTGTAAATGTTACTTGAAAAGTGAGTGCAATAATAAAAGAACATAGTAAAGGTTTCTAACGAGCTTCTTAATGTCATTAAGTTTATTTTTTTACTTTCAATTATGCATTATTGTGTTACTTTTTGTACTTGTGTATACAATAGTAATAATGTTATTCAAGCACTTAATTTTGCTGACATTTGATTCAATAAATTAAATGTATTAAAAATAATATAAAAATCAAGGTTGTAAAGACAAAAATAATAATTCACCACTGAACATATATGATTTTGAATTCAGTTCAATCATATTCACATTTATTAGAATATATAACAAAAGTCTTTCAAGTTTGTCGGCATTATCTATGTTTTTTGTAGAGTATACAATAAGGTCAACAATGTATGATGTATACAATAGTAGTAATCTCACTCAAGAATTTAATATTGTTGACATTTGATTCAATAATTGAATTTTGTACTGACTTGACTCTTCTAAATATCAATCAAAATTAAGAAAGAGTAATGGTCTTTTTACAATCATTTAATATAAAAAAACTAAACATAGACTATAGATTTTTGTTCAAAAAATTTAATTCTTCATAATGATTGGTTAAAGTGATGAAAGAAATAGAATGCGACGAATGTGTGTTAGTATTCGTGCCTTGGCAAGAACTAAACATTGATCTTTTAGAAAATCATTTTCCATTTTCAATGTGCTAAGTAAAATAGGTGAAAATTCATGTAATCATAATCAAAATTAATTTATTTAAAAATTAATAATAAATGATAAAAGTCATGATTAGATGTAAGGTATTTCTTCATATTAAAACTTGACAAGCAAATTGTATTATAAATTTTGAAATAAGCTTCAAAGAATGATTTAATTAAATCCAAAAACAAAAACTCAAAAAGTAAAATGGCTTAGCATGCCTTAAAATAGTGTTATTTTCTTAACCTGACAAAAAGAACATGCAAAATATAAAGAATAATTTATTATTTAATCAAGGAATTTGATCGATCGATTGGTGCATATGGATTTATATGACAAATTTAATAGTTTCACAAATGGTATATGTCATAAGAAACAAAACAAAATTTCATGATTTTGTTGTCATAAAATTAATTTTATTAACTCCTGGAAAGATGTCTAAAGATGGTAAAAATGCAATAGGGTGAATTCAGGTCGTTAGTATGCAAACAAAACACTAAAGGATATTAAAACATGAGACATGAATAAAACCACATGAAAACATGAAGACAATGCTATACCTTGCAAACCTTTTACCTTCTCCCTCGGATGGAACTTAGATGAAGTCGAAGTGTGCCCAAATGCCTCCAACGTGATGTTGATTTGCTCCTACATTGCTTGATGTGGTTGGCTCTCCAACTTTGTTCACAAAGGGATGTGATGGATTAAGGATTGGAGGATGATATGGCTAAGTATGGATGAGAAGTAGCTTTGGCATGATAAGGGTGCAAAGATGGTTTCCTAGGCACAAACTAGCAGCATGAATTTCCTAAAATTGGAGATGAAATGTGAGGGGATGGAGTCCTCAATTTATAGGGAGAGAGGAGGATAAATGAAGGGCTAGGATTGACCCAAGATGGAGGGTCGGGATTCTTTGTGAGCCCACACAAGGCCCAAGAGGAGGTGTGGGGACCAAGAGATATGCCTTAAAGGCATTTCTTGTCTCCACACTCCTCAAGGTTCATTGGGAAGACTTCCCAATGTGCCTTGAGAAGAGCAAAGGATGGGATATTTCTTGAGGGATGGAAAGGAAGAATTAAAAATTCTTCAAAAGGGCTAATCGTGGGGATTGGAGGAATAAGAGGAATTAAAAATTCCTTGGAAGATGAGATGCCTAGAGGAATGTGAGATTTTGAAAATCTCACATTCACCTAGGAAAACACAAGGAGTTGACTTTGTGGCTAATCATGATGATTAGCCACTAGCAACTCATTAGGAGAGGGATTAGAGAAAAGATTAGGTGGGATTAGGGTAGATAAGATTTGTAGGAGGATTTGACTAGGAGAGAGAATGAGTGGAGGGAATTAAAAATTAGAAGAATAATGCTAAGTGAACTTAGGGGGTGTCTAGAAGAATTTATTAGGTTAATGATGGATTAGGAAAAAGGTGATGTGTAAAAATCACTTAGATTAACTAATTAATTGAAATTAATTAGTTAAGAGGAGGAATTTGAAGAGATTTAATATTAAGGATTTTTAGAAGAATAAAAGGGGATTGATTTGTTAAATAAATCAATCAACAGACTATAGTGACAATATTAATTATAATTAATTAATATTGAGGAGGAATTAAAAATTGGCATAATTAATAAATTTATTATGTCATGAACTTAAAATAATTAAAATTATTTTTAAGTGTCTACAATGTCAAGCATAAATTTTTCTTAATATGCCAACTATGGCTACTAGATAAATTCATAGACAAATGAAAGGAAACAAAAGAACACCGAAAGTTTAAGGGCAAGGATGGGGGGATGTGTTTCCGGTCAATGATGGGAGGGAGCCATTTTTTAGGGGACAATAAGGGACAACTATTTAAATAATAGGGAAAATTTTAAAAATATAGAAATTATCAAATATATGTATGATAGCATTGATAAGGCAATCATCATATACATCATAGAACCCTAATAGTTAACACATAATTTGAAACAACCATGGCCTATTCTAAAAACGTGAACATGGTTCTAATTTTCAAGGTTCCTTACTTTTAGCATTACAAAAGTATCATCAACCCTCTTGAGATGTTTCATGCCTTCTCTAAATTCTAGTTGTGGATATTGTTGATAAAAAGGTTATTCTTCCCATATCTTGTTCAACCTCAATAATGCCTTTGTCTATACCAAGGAGTATACAATATAAGATAGCATGTGAGATCTCTTAATATCAAAGGAACTAATCAATTGCTTAGGAATACTATCACAATATCACTAACGAGTTGCCCTTAATGAATGAAGATCTTGCTTTCATAGATGATGCTAATGATGTATACCATCCAATTTTTGAATATGTGTTTGTCTAATTCTCCTATTACCCTATTAAATAAGGTAATCATCATGCTAAGCTCTTCCTTGAAATCATTTGGAGCAATATATTATGAAATTGTTTCGACCACTTTGGCTTTGACAACCATTTCCTTCCTAACTCTTTCTGGCCTCCTTCAAATAGCCACAAAAAAGCTTGTAAAATAATGAAAAACCCTAGGATTTCATCCACAAAAGTGCATGCAACATATAGACCCTAAGTAACTAGGAAATAAATTCTAAAAGAACAAACTCTAGCACTAGAAATTGGCCAAAAAACCTTCATAACATCTACAAATATCTGGTAATTGATAATTGAAATCCCTAGGCTCCCACACGTTTTATTTTTATTAATCTTGTGTTTGAAAACAGAAAAAAATTAAAATTGTATGGGTCATAAGGGATGTCTACCTATCCCTAGGACAATTGGGGGATGTCTAGCAGTCCCCTGCCTATTTCAGGGATGACTAGCTATCCCCTACCATTTCCAGTGATTTGCAAAATATCCCCAAGACCTCCCCATTTTATTTTTTGTTTTTAGGACAGTGGGGAACATTGCAAAGCATCCTTGTTTCCCAAGGACAAAATCTGAGTGGGGATGACTCCATTTTGGTTGAGGATGCATCCACATATAACATAGGTTGAAAGGAAATAATGGGAATTGATTGTGAAACAAAAATGAAGAAAAAATTAATAAATAAACAATACCTCTTTTCAAAAATCTTCTTCTATGACCTTCTTGGCAACTAATGGACACTTGCATGTGTAGGAATAGCAATGCAACTACATTGGAACCTTCAATGACCAATCCTTAGCTCAATTTGTTAAATGAAAAGGAAGAATGAAAGTTTGGCCTTTTGGAATGGTTTCTACCTTTTGCAATCAAAATGAGATAAAAATGAGTTTGTTTTAATTTTTGAAATGCTTTGGTTGGCACTTTTAGGGTTAGGGATTCATTTTAGAGTCTTAGAATCAAAATCAAAGGTGAAAAAATACAAAAATAGAAAAGCAAAAAATAAAAATAGAAGACCATCTAAAAATTGACTGGTTCATTATGGATTTGAGTTAGGTCATTTGGATATGATCCTTGGGTTTATTTGCAAACTCACAATTCTTTTTCCCACACCTTGCTGAAATCCATTAAGGGTTTGGACTAAACCATGGGTCTAGATAAAACCAGGTCCAAATCCAACCACTAAACAAGCGGATCTAGTAACTTAGGAAAAAAACAACAAAATCTAATATTTGATAATTCTGATACTTAATGTAAGTACAGATGCCAATAGCTAACAAGATAAGAGGGGGGGTGAATCATACAAACTTAATCTTCCATAAAAACAACAAATTCAACCTCGGTAACATATACTTCAACAATATAACCAAAACTGCTAAACATGCAAACTCATAAGCATATAAACATCATAACACTCATAACACCAGATTTAATGTGGAAACCCAAACAGGGAAAAACCATAGTGGGATTTCGGACCCACTAAGAAATATACTCTTCTAGAGTATGCTTGGTTAAAAGCAAATCCTGTTAAAGATTACAAACACATTGCTAGATGTGACCCGATTAAGGGATTTCCCTCAGATCTGTTAGGATCTTCACCTTGTTAGAGGTGACCTTGTTAAAGGGTTTCAAACACTCAATCAGAATGTCACCTTGCTAGAGGGTTTTACAAATAAGACTATTAAGTCCACTCGGTTAAGAGATTTTCTGTCACTTCACAAAATAACAGTAATAAAATATATCTGCAACTTCACATCAAAAATGCTAAAGCAGATTCTTATTTGCTCAATACAATCTAGTCATAGGACTTATCTTGTCCCTCTGCTGGGCTATATACTCTGTTAATCAAACAGGTCTTCAAGCTTATGTGCTCGGTAATCACTATGTAGCATCCCTGTGCTTACACTTGCCCGCATACATTGTTTATCAACAGTTCCTTATTTATAAACAATTTGCTAACCGTTGAATCTCCTTGATCACATATCCCATGATCAATCTTAGCCATCAGATCTTCAAACTTGACCAGGTTCAATGTATCCTTCGATCTGAAAATGTTTTACCTCGCCTTGGAACTTACATACATTTCTTGGAACTTATGCTAAGGTATTGCGGTTCAATTTGAGCTGTAGATCTTTCTGTCAATCTTCCATTACCATAGATTCTTTAACAAACTTCATGCACGGCATACCAATCATTTAATCAATTCCAGCTCATCAGCTTCCTTCATTAAATAACGCTTTTAATCATTTAATGCATTCTATTACAGCTCGGTTGCAACTCGATAAATACTAAACTTCACTCGATAGACATTCCGCCTTCATTAACCGATAGCAATAACCTTAGGGTTTACCGACTAGGTTCCTTAGGGTTTACCGACTAGGTTCTTTGCTCGGTAACATAGTATAGTATTACCCTTACAATCAACAACATATGTAGGATATCAAAACAATCTAAACATCATGATCTCATCATTGTCTAACTCGGTAATAGTTGCCCATTGAATATCTTATTTCTCCCCTTATTCATCACAATCTTTCTGTGTCTTTTACCGACATCTTTATACTCATCAAATCATACTTCTTAAGATATGGCAACATCATACTGAATTAGAAAATCAATTTCTTGACATCAATGACAAAATAATAATATTAAGACAGTAAACATCCTTAATCAGTTATATCCATGATCATCAACAACCTTCTCAATATCCTTATTGAAATGCCAACAATCTCTTATTGTCTATTATAATGCCAACAATCTTTTCTAAAATTCTTCCTCTATGATCTCGTTAGTAGTGAATGGGCTCTTGAACGTGTAGAAATAGTAATCCAACCGCTTTACAACCTTCAATAATTAATGTTATCTCTATATGTGTAAAGACAAGCAAGAATAAATAGTTTTTATCAACTTCTTGTTCTTTGGTTGTAGTCATAATAGACATCTGATTTTTTAATTTGAGTAAAGAGAAATGGGCCATGCTTAGCTGGTAACAAAGATCATCAATCTTACTTTCCTTGTCTTCCACAAATTTGATAGCAACATCCCTATCCATTAAGAGTCGCAAGTAGTCTGATTTCATCTTTTCAAGTGCCCTTTTGATTGTGTGTAATTGCATAGTAGTGACTCCACATGAAATTCCTTTTTGCCTATCATCAATTTGAGTTTTCCACATAAGATCTTCAATATATTTGTGACAATCATCTGAGTTGCATAACTTTCTGCTCTATAACTAGGATTTTGTCCTTCAAATCTTGCAATGATAAAGGCTTAAGTTCAAATTCATCTAAGGGACATAGGCTATCACAAAGTAAATTTTCTAATTTGTTCTCAATTGTGGAAGCATTATCACTATCACACTTAATAGATTCTCTAGATTATACCATGCACTCTTCATGAAGTAGTAATGGAATAGCATTGTGATTATATGTAATGTCCCCTTCTCATTGATGTACTTTCAGTGGTCCAGTGGCCTATTCCTGAGACCCGTAGGCTATGTGGAATGCAGACTTAGGGTTTCAATCTTTGATGAGGCAAGAACTTACTATTTTTAGTAAGTCAGGGGTTGGCTATTTTGGTGATACTGTCCTATTGAGCTTTCCATGCTCTATCACAGGGTGCGAAGATCATGCTTTTCGGAGCAATAGTTCATGACTTACTATTTTTAGTAAGTGGTAGTATGGCATATTTCTATTTTTGGCAGTGGACAGGATCCTAATCCTACAGCAGTTCAGTGGTCTTCCTTGCTCAGCTTCATCCTGGTTTTGGTAATAATCAGTATTGGAGTCATAAGTGATATAATTAAATATTATTTCCTTATCCTAAGGTTTAGTATTTAATTAATTTGATTATTTTTACTACTGATTAATGACTATGGAAATTGCGCATAATGTCTCCTAAGTGCTAGGCGAATTATTATGTCTAGAAAGGGACACCATTTTTATAATGGGAGATATTATTTTATTCACCAAAATTATTTGCTAAGTCAAAATCGTGGTCTTATGCTTACTTAGCGTGATTTTTGACTTATGGTTTGGGCACCATCCTTGGGTCCACTTGGTAAATGAAATGCAAATGGGAAAGTGGAATTTGGGCACATTTGTGAGCATTTGCATTTGGATTTGGTGGTGTTTGAGGTTATAAATAAGAGCCTTGGGCTCCCATTTTGGGTATCTTGAAAATTTGCATTGTTATGTTGTTGCATTGGTGTCAGAACTTTGAGGCTTCGGAGTGCGACTCCCTAGTGCTTTCACATTTCGTACTTGAAATATAGTACCTAGTTGTGTGTTGTAATCTACCATACTCTCAGTGCATATCTTAGTCCTTTTGGTGTTTGGAGCGATTTTCGAGTTTGCTCGTTTGCCTATGGCTAAAGTATATTCTTGATCACCCCTCTCTGCTAGAGTGTCTAACCATTATGGGTATTGGCTCATTCATCCTTCCTACAGCTAGCAATTTACACTGTAAGTTTGTGGCACCTTTGGTTGAGCATTGAATTTATAAGAGAAAATCAAAATTCCTTAGCTAAGCGTGGGGTTCTGAAGTGCATTGGGATGTGTGCCAAATAAATAAGGGAGTTTTGATAGCTTGTCTTTGGTTTCTCTTCATCATTGCTAGCATAGTGTTGGTTTGGGACTGGTTTTGGGTGCTTTGGGTAAGTAATGAGAGAGTTATGAGTGTTTTAGTGAATCCATAGGCTACTGGTTTTGCATTTCCAGCCTACAGATTTTGATGTTACCAGAAATCTCATGTTTACTATTTGGATGTTCAACATTACTCTTCTTCTCTCACTATCTTGATTATTGTAAGGTTAAGTAGTAGCACTACTAACCAATTTTGGCTTGTAAACTCTCATCCCGCTGAAAAGTGGAAGAGGTTGGCTTACCGCCTATTTCAATTGAATTGTAATTCAGTCCTCCCGCTGCATAACTGGTCGAGTGATGATTGATTGTAATGGTCCTCCCGCTGCATAAACGGTTAAGTTGAGTTTGTTTGTAATTTCAGTCCTCCCACTGAAATATCGCAATCGAGTGATTTGTGTCTTTGTGTGTTCCTCTTGGCTGGTTCACCGCCAAGTTTCTTGCTTTCCTGCTGGATAAGCAGAAGGGGTTGGCTTGCCGCCCAGTATTGTATTTCACTTCATCTTTCAGCATATTTGTGATCTAACGATCCCTTGTTCACCATATGCTCTCACCTTCCCATATTGGACACTTGGTGATCAGAAAGTGGAAGGGTTGCAATTTTCAGCAAGTATTGAGTTTATGTTTTCTAACCTTAACGGGTTATCTGTTGGTTGATGTTTATTATTGGTCCAAAAAAAAAAAAAAAATCTGGGATACTACAGTCGTATCAGAGTTGGTTTTCCTGCCAGCCTGTGAGTTTCAGTGGGTTCAGAAGTCTCCACGAGTGACAGAGGCATCAGGTACTACAACCAAGAACAGAAAAGACAGTAGTTTCAGATTTCGATAGTGCTGGAAGAGGACACATTTTCATAAGTATTGAGGAATAGAGGGAAGGATTTAGATTCTTCAGACTCAGTGGATTCAATGATAGACAAGGCTACAGAATAGAATGAGGCACCTGATAAGAAGGCTGAGAGACAATTCAATGCCATGATGGACATGATGTCTCTACTATTGGCCAAACTTAACTAGAACGTTGTTGGGACCCCTAACCAACCCAACAATGGACCGAAAGTCAGCACTTCTAATGCTCATGCAGGCAATGGAAATGGGAGTAACAACGGGAGCAACGATGGAGGTTCAGCCGCAAGACCTCTACAACCTGTATTTCTGCTAAGAGAAGTACAACAAGCTAAAACAGAGATACCTGCAGCTAATGAAATAAGAAACAACTACATGGAGTATGCTTCTCTCCTTGGTGAGATCCAAGATATCAGAAAATGAAAAGAGGAAAGAGGAATGACAAGAGGTTTTCTACCCCAAGAGATTATTAGCAAGCTCTTGGAAGAGTGACCTTAGCACACTTTGATGGAAGCACTAAGAGCACAACTAGAGCATGGGTGCAAAAGTTGGACAATTACTTGTCCTTGAGGCCTTTGCCGGAAGAAGATGCCATCAAGTTTGCTACCTTGCACTTGGAAGGAGTGGCCCACGAATGATGGTACCATGGGTTGGTCAGCCTTGGTCAGAACTTGATCACCACCTATGTTGATTTCACCAACAAGTTGATTGATAGATTCGACACCAAGAATCCAGAGGTGAAATTTAGAAAACTTGAACAACTCAAACAGCAAGGTTTGTTGGACACGTACGTAACTGAATTCCAAAATCTGTCAGATATGGTAAGTAGCATCTCTGAGAAACGGTTAGTTGTTCTTTTCACTGAAGGACTTGAGGAACCTTTGAAAGGTTGGGTTAAAGCATTTGATCCGCCCACCTTGGCAGAAGCTATTAAGAAATCTCAAAGCATGGAGTTGGCTGCCCCAAGGAATAAAATTCAATCCAAGCCTTTTCCTTTCAGAAACGATAAGAAGAAGTTCACAAATCAGACCAAGAGGTTCCCTCCACGAATGGATGATGAGCTCCGTCAAGAGCTTCGGAGGAAGAATATTTTCTATTCTTGCAAAGAACCTTGGGCCCCAGGACATAAGTGTCATGGAAAGGGCAGTTTGCATCATATGGAGTGCTATTCTGCGGATGGATCAGATTCTGAAATTTCAGAACAACAAACTGAAGTTGAGGACAGCGAGTATGAAGAGGCTCTTGAAGGGCCTAAATTTGGGTCAGAAGATAGAGGAGTGGTTGCTCAACTCTCGAGCATTCACAAAAATGAGTCTTTTAGAGTTCGGGGTGTGATTGGAGAGCATCATGTCATTGCTCCCATTGACACAATAGCGACACACAACTTCATTGATGAAAGGATTGTTGCTAAGAGGGGACTAGTGGCAGAGGAAGTTGAGGGCTTCAAAGTCATGGTAGCAGATGGCTACACTATATACTGCAACCGAATGATTTCCAACATGTCTCTGAAGTTGGGAAATCATGAAATTAGAGATGATTTCTTTGAGGTTAGCATTGGTGGGACTGATGATGCAGTCCTCAGGATTCAATCGCTGAGATCTCTTGGTGAGATCACACTGAACTTGCAAACCATGGAGCTGAAATTCATGTCTGAAGGAAAGAAGGTAGTGTTGAGAGGAATGTCGCATGGTGGACTTAAAGTTGTGTCTTTGAAAAGAATGGAAAGGTTGATCCGCCATAATCAGGTGGAGTGGGCAGCAGAATGTTTGATAATGCCTTCAAATCCATTGGTAGATAAGGGCAGCTATTCCACAGACATTCAAGCAATGATCACATTAGTAAGGTCATGGTCATGCTCTCAGAACCACTAAAAGAAAATTGGAACTATCCTGAAGACATTCAAGCCTTGATAAGCAAGAGAATTATGGTGTTTGAAAACCAACCTCCTGGCAGACCCCCTGAGAGAGGTGTCGAACACATCATTGATCTTGGAGGAGGAACTAAGCTAGTTAAGACTACTCCTTACCGATATCCTATGAAGCAGAAGAATGAGATTGAGAAAGCAATCTAGGAATTGCTTGACATGGGTTACATATGGCCTAGCAAAAGACCCTTTGCTTCAACTTTTGTTTTGGTAAGAAAGAAGGACAAGACCATGCGCATGTGCATCGATTATAGAGCCCTGAATTAGAAAACTATCAAGAATTGGTATCCTATCCCGAGAATTGATGAGCTCATTGACGAGCTACATGGTGCAGTGTTCTTCTCTAAGATTGACCTCAAGTCGGGGTATCATTAGATTAGAATGAGAGCTTCAGATGTGGAGAAGACCGCTTTCAAATGCCACTTTGGGCATTTTGAGTTCTTAGTCATGCCCTTTGGCTTGATGAATGCACCCGCTGAATTTCAGTCATGTATGAACAGAATCTTCCAAGAATAGCTAAGGAAGTTGGTTTTGATCTTTTTTTATGACATCCTCATATTCAGCAAATCTTGGAAGGAGCATTTACAACACTTGGATGAGGTGCTAAGTATACTTGAATCTGAATCCTTTTTTGCCAAGTAGTCCCAATGTGAGTTTGGAATGGAAGACTTGCTCTACCTTGGTCACATTATCAGTGCAGGTGGTGTGAAGGTGGATCCCAAAAAGATTAGAGCCATCATTGATTGGCCTCCTCCTGAAAACATAACACATCTGAAGGTATTTGTGGGTCTGTGTGGTTTTTATCGGAGGTTTGTGAAGAGATATTCTCAGTTGGCTACCCTCTCACAGATCTTACAAGGAAAGGAGCTTTTGAATGGTCTGAAAAGGCACAGATAGTGTTTGAGCAGTTTAAGGGGATCATGAGTTCTTGCCTTATTTTGGCTTCACCAGACCTCACCAAACCTTTTCAACTGCAATGTGATGCATTTGGAGAAGGTGTTGGTGCAGTCCTCATGCAGGATAAGCATCCTATAGTCTTCGAGAGCAGGAAGTTGAGAGGACCTAAAAGGCTGTATTCAATTTATGACAAGGAAATGCTTGCCATAATGCATGCCCTTGCGAAGGTCAGGCAGTATCTGGTGGGGAGTAAATTTGCTGTTAAGATTGATCATAATAGTCTTAAACACTTCATGCATCAGAAAGATTTGAATGAAAGATGGTAGAAGTGGGTGAGTAAGCTACAGGCTTATGATTTCAATATTGAGTATGTTAAGGGGAAGAACAATGTTGTGGCTGATGCCTTATCCAGAATGTCCCATTTGAGCTCACTATGCGAGCTTACTGTTGATTGGAGGGAGTTGTTGCTAGCTGATTATGCCAAAAATCAGTTTGCAACCAGCATTATAGAAGGTACTTTTCATGATGAAAGGTACAAATTGGTAGAGGGGTTGATACTATACAAAGGAAGGGTCCTCATTGTGGGTGAATATAAGCTTAAGGAGAAGATTTTGGAGGCTTTTCATGATATCCCCCTTGCTGGTCAGCAAGGTTACTTCAAAACATACAAGCAGATCCGAGAGAGATTTTCTTGGAAGGGACTTAAAAATGATATCTTGAAGTACATCAAGGAGTGTCACACATGTCAGAGAAACAAAGATGAGGACACTTTGCCTGGTGGTTTGTTACAACCCTTGCCTATTCATTGTAACAAATGGGAAAGTATTTCCATGCACTTCAAAACTGGGTTGCCACGGGCTCAAGGGAAGGACATTATCTATGTGGTGGTGGACAGACTCACAAAGTTTTCTCATTTCTTTTCCATCACGAGTTCTTTTACAACAACTCAGGTTGTTGAAGTGTTCTTTTGGGAGGTGTTCAGATTACATGGGTTACTGAAGAACATTGTTAGTGATAGGGACAACAAGTTCCTAAGTGCTTTCTGGCAGGAGATTTTCAGATTATGTGGTATTGTGCTCACTCCAAGCACTAGTTATCACCCACAAACTGATGGGCAGACTGAGATAGTAACTAAGTGGTTGGAAGGATATCTTAGAAACTATGTCTTAGAGCAGCAGAATACATGGGTGAGATGGCTTCACCTAGGAGAGTATTGCTACAACTCCTCCTATCACATGTCCATCCAGATGTCACCATTCATGGAACTATATGGTTATGAAGCTCTTAGCTTTGCGGACTTGGTATTTGGTTATAGCAGGACCCCTCAGGCAAAGGATATGATGCAACAAAGTCAAGATATTTTGAGGGTTCTGAAGGACAATCTACGACATGCACAAAATTAGCAGAAGTTGTATGCTGATCAGCAGCGAATTGAGCGCACCTTTTAGGTGGGCGGCATGGTTTATTTGAGGCTCCAACCTTATAGGCAGTCTACTCTTAAGAAGAGTGGAGTTGAGAAATTGAAGCCACGATTCTATGGGCCTTTTAGATTCAACAAGAGGATTGGTGAAGTGGCGTATGAGTTGGAAATACCGGCAAGCACGAGATCCATAATGTATTTCATGTGTCTCGCCTTAAGAAGGCTCTGGGACATAATGTTGTTGCTTCAGCTGAGTTACCTCCGCTTGATGAGGAGGAAGAGCTGGTTTTGGTTCCTGAAGCTATCCTTGATTTCAAAGAACGTTCTTTGAGGAGAAGAGTGATCAAGGAATTTTTGATCAAATGGAAATATTTACCAGCAAAGGATGCTACATGGGAAAATGAGGAGATTTTATTGCATCCAGCATTACAGTTGCTTGCGGACAAGCAATTTTGGGGAGGGCGGACTGTAATGTCCCCTTCTCATTGATGTACTTTCAGTGGTCCAATGGCCTATTCCTAAGACCCGTAGGTTATGTGGAATGCAGACTTAGGGTTTCAATCTTTGATGAGGCGAGAACTTACTATTTTTAGTAAGTTAGGGGTTGGCTATTTTGGTGATACTGTCCTACTAAGCTTTCCATGCTCTGTCACTGAGTGCGAAGATCATGCTTTTTGCAGCAATAGTTCATGACTTACTATTTTAATAAGTGCCAGTATGACATATTTCTATTTTTGGCAGTGGATAGGGTCTTGATCTTGCAGTAATTCAATGGTCTTCCTTGCTCAGCTTCATCCTGGTTTTGGCAATAATCAATATTGGAGTCATAATTGATATAATTAAATATTATTTCCTTATCCTAAAGTTTAATATTTAATTAATTTGATTATTTTTACTATGATTAATGACTATGGAAATTGCGCATAATGTCTCCTAAGTGCTAGGTGAATTATTTGGTCTAGAAAGGGACGCCATTTTTATAATGGGAGATTATTTTACTCACCAAAATTATTTGCTAAGTCAAAATCGTGGTCTTGTGCTTACTTGGCGTGATTTTTGACTTATGGTTTGGGCACCATCCTTGGGTCCACTTGGTAAATGAAATGCAAATGGGAAAGTGGAATTTGGGCGCATTTGTGAGCATTTGCATTTGGATTTGGTGGTGTTTGAGGTTATAAATAAGAGCCTTGGGCTCTCATTTTGGGTATCTTGGAAATTTACATTGTTATGTTGTTGCATTGGTGTCAGAACTTTGAGGCTTCGGAGTGCGGCTCCCTAGTGCTTTCACATTTCGTACTTGAAATATAGTACCTAGTTGTGTGTTGTAATCTACCATACTCTCAGTGCATATCTTAGTCCTTTTGGTGTTTGGAGCGATTTTTGAGTTTGCTAGTTTGCCTGTGGCTAAAGTATATTCTTGATCACCCCTCTCTGCTAGAGTATCTGACCATTATGGGTATTGGCTCATTCATCCTTCCTACTGCTAGCGATTTACACTGTAAGTTTGTGGCACCTTTGGTTGAGCATTGAATTTATAAGAGAAAATCAAAATTTCTTAGCTATGCGTGGGGTTTGAAGTGCATTGGGATGTGTGCCAAATAAATAAGGGAGTTTTGATAGCTTGTCTTTGGTTTCTCTTCATCATTGCTAGCATAGCGTTGGTTTGGGACTGGTTTTGGGTGCTTTGGGTAAGTAATGAGAGAGTTATGAGTGTTTTAGTGAATCCATATGCTGTTGGTTTTGCATTTCCAGCCTGCAGATTTTGATGTTAGCATAAATCTCATGTTTACTATTTGGATGTTCAGCATTACTCTTCTTCTCTCACTATCTTGATTATTGTAAGGTTAAGTAGTAGTACTACTAACCAATTCTGGCTTGTAAACTCTCATCCCGCTGAAAAGTGGAAGAGGTTG
The DNA here is from genome assembly GCF_030272615.1 of Cryptomeria japonica. Lineage (NCBI taxonomy): Eukaryota > Viridiplantae > Streptophyta > Pinopsida > Cupressales > Cupressaceae > Cryptomeria > Cryptomeria japonica. The sequence continues at coordinate 509,440,521 of NC_081413.1, read as the reverse complement.
GCTTGCAGCCTATTTCAATTGAATTGTAATTCAGTCCTCCCGCTGCATAAGCGGTCGAGTGATGATTGATTGTAATGGTCCTCCCGCTGCATAAGTGGTTGAGTTGAGTTTGTTTGTAATTTCAGTCCTCTCGCTGAAATATCACGGAAGAGTGATTTGTGTCTTTGTGTGTTCCTCTTGGCTGGTTCACCGCCAAGTTTCTTGCTTTCCCGCTGGATAAGCGAAAGGGGCTAGCTTGCCGCTCAGTATTGTATTTCACTTCATCTTTTAGCAGATTTGAGATCTAACGATCCCATGTTCACCATATGCTCTCACCTTTCCATATTGGACACTTGGTGATCAGAAAGTGGAAGGGTTGCAATTTTCAGCAAGTATTGAGTTTATGTTTTCTAACCTTAACAGGTTATCTGTTGGTTGATGTTTATTATTGGTCTAAAAAAAAATCTGGGATGCTTCATTATATATGAATTCACCAATTGAGTTATTCTCTTCACTGGTTTTATCAATAGGGATCTTCAAATCACCAATAAAGAGTTTGGAATACCCCTCACATGTAGCAATTGATTCTCCCTACATATCATGAACCTTAGCTGATTGGAAACCATTTTCCTTTTTACTTTCACCATCTACAATAACTGGTGAATTCAAGGCTGTAGTTTCAGCTTGCTCCTCATCAATCATGGCATCTCTTTCCTCTACATCCTTTTACTCATCACCACTTGGCTGCAAAATTTTCACCTTTCATTAGTTTCACAAATATGATAAGTGACCAAACCTTCCGACATCTGAAACAAATTTGCTTCCTTCTCATTTGGTTCTTACTCTTTTTTGGAGATCCTGAAATCTGAAAACCCTATGAGCTTAGCTCCTCTTTAGACAATACTTCCTTGAATTTCCCAATTTTCTGTTCGACCAAGCTTCTTGAGAGATCATAGGCTACAGTTGATCACGCCCAGGTGTATGATGGTATTCACGCCAAACACAGACCTGTACATGCCCAGCCAATGATTAAACCATGCACAACCAAAACACAAATCATAGTTTAGAAGTGACGACCAACACCTAACAATATCCTAGAATTCAGAATCTGCACTCAGGTATTAATGTCGTTACACACAAACAACAACTTCCAACAAGGGATATCGAATCTGCTCTGGAAAGTCACGACTCAAAAAATTCCTCGACCTGCCACCTAAAGTTCACAACGGCTTGTAAACTTGGACTACGGCACAAAGCAACCCCTACATTTTATTTTTTGCAACCTGTGGTAAAAGATTACAGAGACGTCTCAATGATATGGTCGTCTTCTTCCTTCAGTTGACGGATTAAGGACTAGCTGAGATAACCAACATCACCAACCTGCCAAATTAAACTCAGCCAATACCCTGCCACGTCCAAACAATTTCCTTCAAGCAATATACCGGTCTGTCACACTCGACTAAAATATTGAAGCGCAAAGTTCCAAAATAATCGCACTAACACAAAATGCCACGGAAAAGTGTAATTAATTTAAAAACGCCAGAAAGAGCACGTTGTCAAATTTCTTTCGGAAAACGTCTGCCATTTTGAACTTCCATTACCATGTTGAAGAAAAATAGCCACGCCATCCTTAAACAGCCGAGCAATGAACTACGACTCTCAAACTCTCCTCCTATGACACCAATCGTTCTACAACATGTATCCCAATCATGGCAACGCATCTAACGGCTTTGTGCCAGACTTGTTCATAACAAAGGAAACGATGCCACCAAATAGAGTTGTTACAGGAGGAATCGTGACTAGGAGATAATTCCTCTGCAGGCTTAAGAGATGTCGTTACTAAATGCTCTGACCAGGCTCAGAGATTACAGTATAGGAAGACGGCTTAATTGTTCACGGCAATGAAAAATGCCCCAATATTTGAAAAAGCTTCGGAAATAATTAACTTCGGCAAACTTATAAGTTTCCCTAAAGTGTCGTTATAAAATACATATTCAACTTCAACACATCGCTCTTTCTTATGACCACTTAAATATTATTTTCCGTAACTCCGTCCAAATTCCTTTATTATAATCATCCTCAATGTCAGCAATAGAGAATTCGTCGCCAATAGCTCGACCATGAGTAATAACGGCTTCTGTGCGAAATGACTGTTTGAAGAAGATGAAACAACCCAATTAGAACAAAGAAAGAAGTTTGTTACAATTTTAGAACCTGTCGACTCATCTTAATGTTTGCGGTAGTCTTGAACTTTGCTGAGACAAATAATCTTTACGCAAGGACAATTCCTCTTCAAGATCAACGAACATGCCAATCCCAAGAATCTGCTTTCAAAAACACCAATGAAATCATACGAATTGAATACAAGGAGTATTAAGTGTCGATGATAATATTGTGCTAAGCAGAATAATTGTCGTTTTTAATCCGGAGGCCCACAACCTATAGACCTCCATGATCAATAAAGAAGCAGCCCAAAATGGTTTTCTCCCCAAGACGTCTCTTGAATAGAATGATTTCTCACACCAAGTGGAATAACTACGCCAAATATAAAAATAAGGCTCCAGCTATGCTCAATCTCAAAGTCTCCTTAATATTACCCGAAAAAAAAAGAAATATTTAGTTTTTTCCAAAATATATGACTTTCGTTATTTGCACGGCAACAGACATTCAAAGATTTCCAGTGCTCACTTAAGAAAAACAAATCCAATGTGAATCCGCCCAACACAGAAAAATTTCCAATATTCACCAACAGCAATACTCGGATTTAATTATGACTGATAATATTGATTCTCCAGTAAAGCTCACATTGGAAATATATTATAATATTCAGAATGATATAAACCTTATTTTTCCAAGTAAAATATAGAATACTTCACTGATTATTTTTATTTCGCAAATTTGTCTTCTCTGTCACTCATGAAACCTCACAGGCTGGCAGGAGAAACAACTCTAATACCACTGAAATATCCCCCTAGGATATTTGTTCCAAATTTTTACCAAATGATCCACAGAAAATTTAAACCACAATTTGCATGCAATTGTTTTCAAAACACCATCAAATTAAACTGAAATTCATTAATTTTCAGATTGAAGTAATAGTTCTGGAATTAGAAATCAATATTGCATTAAAATTCCCAGTAGAACAATAGCAGAATTTACCAATCCCAGCCACATCAATTACAGTTGGATTCAACAACCAGCAAATGAAACTTGAAACACAAAGTGAGCCACCTGAATGATAACTTCAACTGACAATGGTTTTCCGTCCACTGCCTCCAAGCTCAAGGGTTTGCGTCCTCAAACCTGCTGAAAATTAGAGCTTCCCAACAATCTTCAAACATATAACCAAGCATGCCCAAAAATGAGCCTCTCCAAGTTATTAAATAACTCAACCCTGTGACTCTTTGTTTGCCCCACTGCCTGTCTCCTAGAATTCCCCTCTATTAATTAAGTGACATTACTTTATAATTTGATGTTGACATAAAAGGCCACTTTAATCTACTTAGATTTAATTAAGTTGTCTTTTAAATTATTATGTTTAAACAACTTAAAATTAATTATTTAATGGATTCCTAATGTACCAAAAAGGGGACATTATATGGTCTTATTCTCTAAAGGACTTGAAAGCCCTTGAAAGGTTGGGTTAAAGCTTTTGATCCACCCAACCCACCTTAGTTGAATCAATCAAGAAGTCTAGGAGTATGGAGTTGGTTGCTCCTAAAACCAAATTTCAGTCCAAGCCTTTTCCTTTCCGAAAGGATAAAAAGCAGTTTTTCAGTAAGACCAAGAAGTTTCCTTCTCAGATGGATGACGAGCTTCGCCAAGAGCTCCGGAAGAAAAATTTGTGCTATTCTTCCTAAGAACCTTGGGCCCCGGGACATAAGTGTCATGGGAAAGGCAATTTAAATCAAATAGAGGTCCCTAATCAGCTGATGGATCAGATTCTGAAATCTCCAAACTGCAATCTGAAAAATGAGGGTAGTGAGTATGAAGAGGCTCCTGAAGGGCCTGAAATTCAGCAAGATGATAGAGGTGTGGTTGCTCAACTCTCGAGAATACACAAGAATGAATCTTTTAGAGTTCGGGAGTGCTGGGAGAGCACCATGTCATAGCTCTTATTGATACATGAGCAACTCATAACTTTATTGATGAAATAATTGTTGCAAAGAGAGGGCTAGTAACCGAGGAAGTTGATGGATTCAAAGTTATGGTAGCAGATGGTTCAATGATTTCTTGCAACCGAATGATTTCCAACATGTCTCTGAAGTTGGGAAACTGTGAAGTGAAGGATGACTTCTTTATGGTGAGCATTGGAGGAACTGATGATGCAGTTCTTGGCATTCAGTGGATTCATTGAAGTGTCATACAAAGTTTGCTTCCCAAAACTGCGCAAGGTGAATTGTCATACACACTATCTAACACATGTGCAACTGAAATATGCATCCGAAAGGGGTCATGCACATGAAGATCAAATCTAAAACTGTAGGCATTCATAACTGTGTAAACACCTGAAGACTCCTTAGTGACCTCTATCTGAAATCCTGATGCACTAGAAGAATCCAAAACTCTGAATAGAAGACTACCAAGAACATCCTCAGACTTTTGCTACTCAACTCTGAATCTCAACTTCATCATGCCAAAAATGGTAAGCCAACCAATGGGACCCGCCCAAACTACAGTGCTAACCCTGTCATCACTCGGGTCCCAAAGCAAACTAAACTCACATCCATCTGCTATGTGGAGATACAAATCACAAAAAGTGTCTGCAACACCATAGCTGTCTCCAACCCCTGCTAGACTCCCATGGATGTGCTGACTCTGCAAGTAATTCCCTACCAAAGATGGAGTTGAATACTTGCAACTACTACTTCCATCTAATGAAGATAGTGAGTACCCATCCCACAAAGGATGATACAAACTCGGAGCCAATCCACACCAATGCATCACCAAATCCTTTGTGTGTGGATCAGAAAAGAAGTGATGAGTACTCTTCCCTATGTAGTCACGATAAAAATCTCCCACCTCGGTCAATGATTGACTGTCATAGTTTTGAATATAACCCTCGTCATCTGACTCATCACCAACAAAACCTACGATGGATGTAACTACAGGAGAACCTAGTGCAACATGTGGTTCTCTATTGCTCTCAACAAATGCACTCATCCCATCTGTGTCAACTACACCTGTAACTGTGATAGGTGTAGTCACATCCTCAACCTGCTCACAACCATAAACTGTGGATATAAGATCATCACCAATTGCCACTATAGAAGACTATATTGTATCTGTAGCTGGTGAAGACTGTGCCAAACTCAACCCCATGATAAGCTCCTCCAATCGTGACTGCGACTCCTGAAGGGCCAACTGGGCACTCTTCAATGAATCCATAGTCACATCAAGCTCATGGGTGAGCTCATCTACCTCCTCCTCCTTTCCCTTCAAGGCATCATAGCAAGTGCAATCCCACTCGAGAATATAGTCTCTATTAGCTAATAACTGTAAATAGTTACGTTTCATTATTCCAATGGCTTGTGAAAGTGCATGGAACTCTGCCAGGGAAAGGCCACTATTACTGTGCTCATCTGACATAGGAGTACCCCAACCAAAACGTAGCTAACTTCTGGCGAACAACATCAAAGTGCTCTATGGTTGTGGCAATCATGTTGTCATTAACCCTAAGTTGTCGAACCCAATGACAAGGACTTTGAAACTTATACACATAGGCACACAATAGAATCTTCATTCAAGTCATTGAGGGCCAAAATCTTGAAGTTTGCTGAAAGATGCAGCAACCACAATGTATGTACAACAGATCTAGGTAGTTCAAAGGCCATTACTAGAAAAATAAGTGTTGAATTGTGCAGGTCGTACCTCCTACAACAAGTCGTGCCTCTCCTTTCTGCGTAGGGAGCTTAAATAAAATAATAAGAGGGTTATAGGGTTGGAAATTAAGTTTGAAATCATTGTCAGTCATTAATAACCGCAGATCACCAGTTATTTCAGGGAGATTGCAGCGTGTGTGACCTACATCAACATTTCATTAGGGAAAATTGAACCATTCTGGAGACCTTCCCGAGCAACCCTAGAGAATTTACAACCGATCTGCTCTTTCTTACACAAATTTGTTTTAATAATTATTTCTAAGGTAAATAAAATTATAAAACACATTGGAGTCATTGTCATTAGCTGGAGGCTCCTATATTGCTCCACGCTTCATTTTAGGCAATAAAAGTCACTCTTCCAGACTAGCATGGAACACGTGGTAGGCCAACTTTGGCTTTGAATTCTTAAATATGTTCATTCCTTGGATTTGTATTTCGCTGCTAAGGAAATCAAAATTCCAAGTCTTAATTTCAGTCAGTTATTCTTTCATGCTTGTCATGTCCCCTCGATCGTTATATATATATATATATATATATATATATATATATATATATATATATATATATATATATATATAATCTAAACAAAACAATTATTATTATAAATTAATATAATAATTACCAACAAATAATTATTTGAAATTTCTTTATTTATTAAATATTATTATTTAATTAATATTTATTAATAATAATATTCTAGAAATATTCAAATTAAAAAATAAATTATATTTAATATTATTATAAACATGATTCATATATTATAAATAATAAACATAATTTACATATTATAAACACATTTATATATTTAAAATGATAAATATATAATTGTGAAGATCGGGGAACATTACACAAGGACTTTATTCATGTGATGAAGCTGACTCCTAATCAGAATAACATATAAGTGAAATTAATAAAGAAGATAATAGTTAACATTAAGGAGACAACACAATAGAGGAAAAATAAAGATATATATGTATATTACAGGTTTACACGTGGAGGAATACATATTGGTGTGAAGCATATATGATTTCCTTATTAATGGTGTAGTACTTGATAACTTACAAAACTAAGCAATTCGTAAGAGTTAAAATTAATGCAAGGAAACCACGTTAAAAGGTCAAAGTTAATAAATTGTTTATTGTAAGGAGGTGTGGTTTCTAATAGAAGAGGTACTTTCAATTAAGTTATTGAAACATTAATACAAGAGTGGCGACTGTATGAAGAGACGTGTCTTTTCAATAGAAGAAACATATAAATATTGATTAAAAATGGAGTTCGGTGTGGAGAGTATAGGAATTAAAAAAAAAAGAAGAATATATTTTACAGAGTGGATTTGTGATAGGGAAGAAAACACGAATCAGACCAGATTAGAACTATTATTAAGTACAAGCAGTAACATCCCTGTTCTTGGTGGTATGCATATGAATGTGTCTGATATGAATGCTTAATATATATAACCCAATAATGCTTTATGCAGAATTTAATAATAATACTAATTGCAAAATGTATTATATAATTTCATAACAATGGCAAACCAGACCTGACATGTGTCAGATATGTCTGCTTTATATCAGCTACTTAATATATTAATAATTAAGGTTTGAAAGCAGTAGTAGTATTAATGATTTATAAAAAAGTAATCAGCAAAGACATTAATAATTGGTAATACAATTATATATACACATATATAAAGATATCTTGATTAGAAAAATAATAATATAAATGTAGTCAGTAATATAATAGTTATAAATATAGTAACAATAATATCTTTTAGAAACTAATCTGCAGTAATGCATAATAACTTATACAATCAGTTGTTAATAAATATGTAAATGATATATAATGAATCAAAATAAAATTAACTATCTAGTATGATAGAGTTAATTATTTGTTGGGGTAGATGAACCATTTACTTATTACCAAGATGATCGATTGAACTATGGAATATCACTGTTTCGATTCATGTTAAGTTAGATTTGTCTCCTAATCAATTAGTTCAAGTCATAAGTATATTGAGATGGATTAGTCATGGTGAAAACAAGCCTAGACCTAGTAGGGGACATTACAAGTGGTATCAGAGCATAATCTTGCCATCCCGTGGGACTAAACCACAACATCGTTCTTCAATATGAGTGCACTTTCCAAATTAATATTTCATTCCTTACAAGTGTATGCTTCCTACTTGGGGAATATTTGTGATTACTAAATTTATTCTTCATGTATGTTCCTTACCTAGCGGTTATTCACAAGTGTATGGCTCATGCCATACTTATATTAATACAGATTTCATACCTTGCCATGCATATGCTTCATGTTCTATGTACCCATGTACATGCTTCCAACTTCAAAGTCTATTTGTGTGAATGCTTATGTATGTGCTAAATGCCTTGCTCGTATTGATGTGCTTTACATATACATTTCATACTATATTTGTATTCATTTGAATGCTTCTTGACCCAAGTAAATAATTGACAATAAAATTGGAATAATGCCATATTAATTGAATTCTTAACCTATAGATTGCAGTGATCTGATTCTTCACCTTTTTCTAATACTTACAAAGATAGGGAATGTGTGGGGGAAAGGCAGAGTAAATCGGTCACATGGTGAAAATGTCCCAAGACAGGTAGCAAACCTTGAGGGAGCCGCATGTAGATTGTGTCATGCGCCCTTGGCATAGTAAATGTTCCATCTTGTAAGGTTTAGTAGAATAGGGAAGAGGAGTTTCATGAAATCTATGGGAAGTAAATCATACAAATTAAAATTATGATATGTGTTTCTACTTTTGATTGATCTAGAATAGTCCCAAAGATATGAATTGATTGACAAATGTGGATTAATCCAATGTGCCTTGAACTACATGCTTACTCTAAGTGTACTTCTCATATGTGTACTTGTGTTTGCCTCACACTTGTTTGCCCCATGAGGACACTTCTCATGTATGCTTAATGCTTGATGATTTGTATTAGAGTGTATTGTTTCAGGCTTTGCATGCTTGATGTGCGTTAATTGCCTTATGCTTGACATATGTACTTCATACCTTACATGTATTTATGATTCATCACTTGCAACTGTTCAATGAGCATTTGTTTCATATTCTTTAAAAATATTTGTATGACTTGAATGAAAGCTCATATATTTATATGTATGCTTCATGTCCTATATGCTTTATGCGTATTCATATGGGTGTTGCATACCTTATGTGTATTCATATGTATGATTATAATTTAAGTGTATTTATGTGTATGACTCAGATCATGTGTATATTCATGCATTGCAATGTATATGTTTCATGTTCTACCATGTGTATGAATGCCTACGTATATGCCTAATGTCTTTCTCATATCTATGCACATATATAATTTATACTTCATGTGATTCATGTGAATGCCACTTTATATTTTATGTGTGTACTTATTGCCTTAAGTGTATACTTCATGCTTTAAGTATATTCATGTACATTATGTATATGTTTCGTGTATATTTGTGGATAATTATGTGTTTTCTAGATTATTAATCATTATTCCATAGATTGTAGGGATTCAATTCTTCTACTTTCTCTAATACTTACAGAGATAGGGAGTGTGTGGAGGGCAGAGGCAAAGTAAATCGGTCACATGACGATAATGTCCCAGATGAGTAGAGAACCTTGCGGGAGCCGCATGTAGACTGTGTCATGTGCCTTTGGCACAATAAATCTACCATCTTGTAAGGTAGAGGAGAATGAGGAAGAGGACACTCATGCAATCTATGAAATCTAAACAAACATTAGATTAACAACTATTCACCGTATTTGACAATATTTTAACATTTCATATTTATGTTTTGTATGAATGTTTATGAGATTGTTAAATGCTGACATGTTTTTCAACATGATTACATCATGCATCTTTCTAATGTATGTTCCTTGTATTCTTGGTATATATATATATATACTACGTGTATTCATAGATTGCTTCATGTCTATTGTGTTTTTCAACATGTATACCTGGTGTCTTTATGCATTGCTTCATGACTAATATGTTTTCAGCATGTATGCTTCAAGTACTCTTTGTTTATATACTATGCATATTCATGTGTTTGCTTCATGTCTGATACGCTTTCAACATGTATGCCTTATATCTTTATGTATGCCTTATGACTGATGTTTCTTTAGAGTGTTCACTCCATGAGTGCCTTTCTTATACATACTTGGTACTTGTGTGCATTGCTTCAAGTCTTATTTGTCCTCTGTGCATGCTTGTGCCTCAGTATATTGGTATATTACTTTGTATTTTACATGAGTGTTGCATCTATGCTCCATGCACATAAAGACAATGCTACTTTATACTTCATGTATATACTTATGGATTTGTGCTACATGTATGATATATTTTAAAGTGAATTGCGTGCCTTATGTATGCTTCTCTTAAATATATATATATATACACACTCTTCATAATTTGTTGACAATGATGTGTTCATTGTGCCTTCAATATGTTTGCTCCACTATATGTGTACATGCATAATTGTATTGTACAATTATGTGATCACTCCATGATTGTCTTTCTTATGAATGCCTTGTACCTTAGATGCATTTGTGTATTGCATCAGGTCTTACATATCTTATAGTGCATATTTCATGCCTTAACTAGTGTATACGTGAATCCTCCATGCCATGCATCTATGCTCCATGTTACAAGTGCACTCATTTGGGTGCCTTATACTTCACGTGTATTCATTGTGCTTCAAGCATATTCATTTGTATGATTTTTACTTCAAGTACATGTTTCTTTCCTCAAGGTAAATTCATTTGTATGCTATGCTCAGGTGCTATGTACATGTTTCTTCATGCTTTGTGGATTCACGAACACTTTATTCTCTATGTGTTGCTTAGCGAATATGTGCTACATGTATGCTTCAATCTTTATGTGCTTCATAACTTATGTAAACCCCTGCTTATGCACTACATGATTCATGTGTTGCTTGTATTTCACCTGTATATTGCATACCTTAATTGTATTCAACATGCTTCACACCTTGTGTATATTCATGTGTATACTCCATGTTTGATAGAGATTCTTCTTGCCTTATATGCTTTGGATTTGCACCTTAAGTGTACTCTTATGTATGACTGAGGTCTTATGTAATCATATGTATGCCTAATGTATTGGGTTTGTACAAGGAGTATTTTGCACCTCCATGTGATGTGTACACTTCATATCTTATGTGTGTTTGTGAATATTGCTACATATATTACTTATGTCTAGGACTTCCATGTACACTTAAAACCTTGCATGTATTTACATGACTTCATGTGAATTACTTCATACCCTCCATGTCTTACATACTTTTAATGCCTCATGCTTCATTCCTTGCATGTATTCATGCATATTAAATGTTTGCAATGTATGCTTCGTGTCATTATGTATACCTTGTGTTTTATTAGGAGAGGACTTAGTTGAGAAAAATGTCAATTGCTTGAGGACAAGCAATTTCAGGAAGGGCGGGCTGTCATGCCCCCTCGATCGTTATATATATATAATATAAACAAAGCAATTATTATTATAAATTAATATAATAATTACCAACAAATAATTATTTGAAATTTCTTTATTTATTAAATATTATTATTTAATTAATATTTATTAATAATAATATTCTGGACTGTAATAGTTTTATTTTCAATTCTGAACATAGACGCGCCTGTATACTTCACAGACGCGGTTTCCTGACACAGACGTGGCTCTGTTCAACACAGACGCGTCTCTGAGATTTTTTTGCCAAGTGTAATGTTGATTCTGAGAACACAAACGCGTTTATGCCCTTCACAGATGCAGTTATACAACACAGACGCTATTATGTCAGACACAGACGCGTTTCTGCAAAATTTGTGCAATTTTTTTCTATCTGTGAAGTTGTTTTGTTGTGACCAAAATCTGATTGTTTGACTATTTTTCGTGACAAGAGGACACAATGTTGATGAAGACCCAATGTTTGCAAGTGTCTAGACTCAAAATGACTCCAAAAAGTGTGTTGTTTGATGTAAAAAAAAAATGTTTTGCATACACTTGAAGACACAAAAGACACAATGTTTTGCTGTTTGGTCTTGAATGTTTGAATGTTTAAAATAAGTCAAGCACAGTTCTTATGGTTGGCCAAGACAATAGTTGTTGATCCCACATGGGGTTTTACCCCCGAGGCTACGCTATTCAGAGCGGATACTTAGATGCTTGACCTCACTGGCTCCACCCTCGGCACTCACTTCTCGGGTCAGCCAAGCATCAGTCCCCACAAAAACTCCCTGTGACAAACTTTGTATCTCTACTAAGAACCGTATGTGTGTGGGCTGCTACCAGAGGTCCGACCTCCTGCCTCAACAACTAGAAGGATTTGGGCTTCTAAAACAAAAAGGTGCTAGTAAGGGCATCCACTCGTGTGGCCATACATGCGGCACTTTCAGCTCTGTAAATACAAAAGGCTCCCAGCTGGTAGGGGTTACGCCCTACAGCTGATCAAATAAATTTGATCAAATGGGTTTATGGGGAGACATAGTGTCGGTATGAACTAATCAGCACACGTTATCCATAGTTTTCACCATGAATACAATTGTTTATAGTGGTTTGGAAGAGGTGGGTTTTCCTCACTACCACTTGGGTCGTTCTCTTCTCACTAGTAGTCCTAATGACCACACGAGAAGACAGGCCCTCTAAAGTTTAAACAAAAAGAGCCTATTGCTCAAGACACAAAAGACAATGAAACTATTTTAGTGCACCAATTGAAGTGTTTGCTAGTCTATGAAAACAAGACACACAATAAAAATCCAAAAGCCCTTGCCAAGGACCTGCAACAAAGAGTTGTTAGTAGTTTGGATTGTTTCAAGTAATCACCCCTTCTTGCAAGCACACAAGTTAGGTAAATTTTAAATCCAAAAGACTTTGTGAAAATAGGGGCCTTCAACCAAACGATTTTGCTTTCAAGACAAGTTGCACCAATTTCGTTAGCTAGATCTGAAAATGTTAGCTCAAAATAAACCAGATCTGAAACCCTAAATGCAAAATCCAAAACTGAATCAATAAAACCCAAAATTTGAAACTGTTGAACACAGACGCGATTACCTTCAACACAGACACGGTTTCGTGACACAGACGCGGTTTTGTGAACACAGACGCGATTTCTGGACACAAATGCGGTTAAAAACACCGCAGACGCGACTTAATAACACAAACGCGTTTTCCCGGAACCTGCAAAATAAAATACTACCAGTAACACAGATGCAATTCCAGATGTCGTAGAGGCGCCAAAAAAACAAAAACGCGATCTGAAAGTGCGTAGATGCAAGAATATCAAAATGTTGTCAAAAACGTCAGATCTGCAACTTCAAAATACAAAATCTACAACAAGGATGTTAAATGCAAAAGGGACAAGGGTCCCACCTGGCGTGCCAAAATGTATATGGTGAAAATGGATAACAATAATAAGGATATTGAAAGGCTAAATGAATTCAACCACAAAACCCTAGCCTAACAACAACAAAGATCCACCATAACATATGAAGATTACCTAAGACAATGCAAATCAAACGAAATCACAAAGATTATACCATCACATGTCCAATAGGGTTTTGATCTCCATTCTTCCTATCTCCATTGATCTTTCTTGATATATTTGCTCTCAGATTTTATGTGCACAAGAGCTCAACAAAGAACGGAATGTGGTTGCAAGTAGGATCGTAGTGTAGTCAATTCCTTGAGATGATTGATTAGAATGCATAGAATGATTAGGGTTTGATAATGAGGGAAGCATCTCCTTATATAGAAGACACAATAAGAAATGGAGGGATAAGATTGAGAGGTGTAAAAGGAGGTCGGCTAAGATTAGAGGGTAGGTAAAAGAAATAATAAAATAATGAAAGAGGTAGGTAGTGTATGAATTAAGAGATGAATGACACGTGTCATGGGTAGAAAAGGTTAATGAATTAATTAAATAAATAAAGATTTATTTAATTAATAGAGGAAGTGGGATCAATTAAATAAATAAGATATTTATTTAATTTAAGAAAAGGATAATTTAAATAAATAAATGTATTTATTTAAATGAGAAATAAAGCTAGAAGAGGATAAATGAATTAATTAAATAAATAAAGATTTATTTAATTAATAGAAGAATTAAGCTTAGATAATTAAATAAATAAAATATTTATTTAATTAGACTGGACAATTTTAGGTGTCTACAATTAAAAATATTTTTGTTAGGGGACATATGGTGTCGCAAGGGGTCATATGGTATTCGAAGGGGTCACATGGTGTCATTAGGTGTCATATAGGGTCGTAAGGGGAAACACATGTGTTATAATAGCATATGACCCCTTAGGACACCATATGGACATCATATGATCCTAAACAGTCATATGGTATCCTAAGCGGCCATATGGTGTCCTAAGGGGTGATATGGTATCGTTACGGGTCATATTATGTCCTAAGGTCCCACACATATGTTATAACAATTCATATGATGCCTTAGGACACCATATGACCTCTTATGACACCATATGACTAGGGTCATCTCGTGTACTAGGATGTTAAAAGGGGTCATATATGTCGTTAGGGGTCATATGGTGTCCTAAGGGCTCACACATGTGTTAGAACACCATATGACCCCTTAGGACACCATATGACCCACTAGGACATCATACTGTCCTAAGGGGTCATGTCATGTACTAGGATATTAAAAGGGGTTATATGGTGTCCTAAGGGGTCATATGGTGTCATTTGGGGTCATATATGGTCCTAAGGGCCCACACATGTTAGAACACCATATGACCCCTTAGAACACCATTTGACCCCTTAGGACAACACATGACCCATTAGGACATCATATTGCCCTATGGGCTCATATGGTGTCATAAGTGGTCATGTCATGTACTAGGATGTTAAAAGGGATCATATGGTGTCCTAAGGGGTCATTAGGACATCATATTGTCCTAAAAGGTCATATGGTGTCATAAAGGGTCATGTCACGCACTAGGATGTTAAAAGGATTCATATGGTGTCCAAAGGGATCATAGGACATCATATGCACCTTAGGATACCATCTAACACCTAACAACACCAAATGGTGTCCTAAGGGGTTATATGGTGTCACAAGGGATCAAGTCATGAACTAGGATGTTAAAAGGGGTCATATGGTATTCTAACGGTTCATATGGTGTCCTAAGGGGTCATATAACACCATATTACCCTTTAGGACACCATATGACCCCTTAGGACACCATATGACCCCCAACGACACCATATGGTGTCCTAAGGGGTCATAGAACACCATATTACCCCTTAGGACATCATATCAACCCTTAGGACACCATATGACCCCTAATGACAACATATGGTGTCATAAGGGGTCATATGGTGTCACAAGGAGTCATGTCATGTACAAATATGTTAAAAGGGTCATATGGGGTCCTAAAGGGTCATAAGACACCATATAACCCCTTAGGACACCATATGGTGTCAAAAAGGATCATTTCATGTACTAGGATGTTAAAAGGGTTCATATGGTGTCCTAAGGGGTCATATTTTTTCCTAAAGGGTCATAGAACACCATATGACCCCTTAGTACATCATGTGACCCCCAACGACACCATATGGTGTCCTAAGGGGTCATATGGTGTTCTAAGGGGTCATAGAACCTTTAGGACACCATATGACCCCTTAGGACACCATATGACCCCAGCGACACCATATGGTCTCCTACGGGGTCATAGAGAACTATATTACACCTTAGAACACCATATGACCCCTAACGATGACATATGGTGTCTTAAGTAGTCATATGGTGTCACAAGGGGTCATTTCATGTAAAAAGATGTTAAAAGGGTCATATGGGATCCTAAGGGGTCAGAGGACACCATATGACCCCTTAAGACACCATATGATGTCACAAAGGATCATGTCATGTACTAGGATGTTAAAAGGAATCATATGGTGTCTTAAGGGGTTATATTATATCCTAACGAGTCATAGAACACCATATGACCCCTTAGAACACCATATGGCCCCTTATGAAGCCATATGACCCCTAATGACACCATATGGTGTCCCAAGGGGTCATATGGTGCCTTAAGGGGTAATGTCATGTACTAGGATGTTAAAAGGGTCATATGGTGTCCTAAGGCATCATAGGACACCATATGACCCCTTACGACACCGTACAGTGTCCTAAGGGGTCATGGGTTAAAAGGGGTTCATCAGTAGCAGCTGACCACCTTATGACATCCAATGACACCATTTTTTACCATTTGGTGGAATTGATTATGTGTTGCATTGATGTTTTGTCATTGATGCCAATACTAGTTGTTTGGAAGCTTTACCGACAACCTTATGGTCCTAGTAGGTTGAGTAGTTTCTGGTTGATTTGGATTCGGCATGATCTAGTAGGCTCTGGTATAGTTTGGTGATGGAATTGGCTTGTTCATGATACTCATGATCATATTTGGTCAGTTGGTTTCGGTCTAGTGATTGGATGCTATCATGTTTGCTTAGAAGCTTGGCTTCTAGTTCCGACGAGGGTTTCATCGATAGATCTTTTGATGAATTGCATAAGTGGTGTTGGTACAATTTCTGGTGGACTTTCAGGATGTTGTTTGTGATCATGTTTGAGACTTGGCGGATGGAAATCATTGTTGTAGCATGTGGACCTATACTGGGTCCCGGTTGATCTAGGTTATGGACCGGCTTTAATGTAATGTGTGGATTGGACCTCTTGATCTATTTCTGGGATGTCTTATGTGTTGGATATTATTTGTTTGGTCTAAGGCTATCATGGTTTCTAATTATGTAATTGGTTTATTATCTGGTGGCAGACCTGATTATTTATGGTTGAGGGTTTGTATATATAGATGTAAGATCTCATTGTAGATCATCATGGTTATGGTTAGAGGTCATGGTCAAGAAATGTAATGTGCAAATAATGTAATATCATTCAGGCAGAGGATTTGGTCGATCATTGGATATTTAATTGGGTTTATATAAGAGGATTTTTTCCTCTGATATTGAGCTTAACCGAAACTAAACTCAGGCATAGGAGATGCTATCATTTGCAGTTCAACACTTCTCTGTATTGTAGTCTGGATTTATATGTAGTCTGTGAGGTTTCTTTTGTGATGAGTAGTGTGCTCTAGGTTGTTGGCCTTCCTGCAAGTGCAAGCCCCTCAAATGTAATTCACATACTTACTGCAAAAGTATTATCTTGTTGTGGGTAGGCTTCCCACTGTGGTTTTTCCCTTTACAGGGTTTTCCACATACAAATCTTGGTGTCATGTGGATGGTATTTATTATGTGATTATTGTTTATGCTTAATTAGTTTAACTTTTATTCTGGAATTAATGTTTTCGGTTCCGGTATTAAATTTTGAATTGCTATTAGTTCTGGTAATTTGTGACAACTAAGTCACCCCCCCCCCTCTCGGTTGTCTTCTGGTTATTTGAATTGTCTAAAAATTGGTATCAGAGCTTTGGTCCTCTCTACAGAAAGCTTAACCACTTGAGCGAGATCCTATGGCAACTAACAGTTCAAGTTCATCTAGTTATTCTAGAGATATCTTCTGAAGGGATATTTTGAGGCTTGATGGAACAAATTACACAGTATGGAAGATTCGAATGGAGACTCCTCTGAGATGTCTTGGCAAGGAGATTTGGGAGATCACACAGCATGGTGTCACACCCTATAATCTGGGATTTGGCAATCCTCCTCCGAGAAACCTGGACAAGGAGCTTGAGAATGACTGTAGAGCAAGAGAAGCCCTCTTATGTGCACTTTCTGATCAGCAAATAATGGAATTAACCGACAAATCATCTGGAAAGGCTATATGGGATAAGTTGGAGACTCTTAATGAAGGTGACCCTACAGTGAAGATTGATAAACTTGATGGTTACTGGGTGAGATATGAAAACTTGAATATGGAAGAAGATTAAAAGATTATTGCATTCATGGAAAGGGTAAATGAGATTGTAATGGGAATTCAATGTTGTGGTGGAACTCTGAGTGAAGATGAAATTGTTTCTAAAGTCCTGAGAGCCCTACCACCGACTTACAAAATGAAGGCTACTGCTATTAATGAGTTGAGAATAATTACTAATACATTTGTCAACAAAGGTACTTTGGTTGGGAAACTATCTTTTTTTGAGCTTGAAGAATTTGGACCTCTTTGGAGCTGTGAAGTCTGAACCTTCTTTTCATGCATCTACATCTACAACTGCTAAGCAAGACTGAAAAGCTTTGTATGCAAAGGAATTAGAAGATATGAAGAGATAAGATGATGAGTTTGAGAAACTTGAAGCACTATTTGCTAGAAGAGTACCTAAAGGGTCGGTATGAAGTAAGTATGAAGGAAAAACACCTTTTAAATGTTTTGTATGTAATGAGATTGGCCATTTTGCATCTAGATGTCTTGAAAGGAATTCAAGATTTGAAGAAAGAGTTAGAAGATCATTTAAGCCTAACCTTGGATATCAAAACAAGTATAAGTACAACAAAAACATAGACAAATCATGCTACATAGCGGATGAGGAAGGCATTACTGATTTTAATGATGAACTGACAGAAGATTTTGCTAGTGGTTCTAGCAATGGAAAGGAATGGGTGTTATTGGCTATCATAGAAGATGATTCGACATTGGAAGAGAATGTACTTGAAGAGAAGACACTTGCTGCTAAAATTGAAGACAAGGATGAATGGGTAATTGACAGCGGTTGTTCACATCATATGACTAGAGATAAAGGGAAGTTTCTATCTTTGCAATAATTTGAGGGCGGTCTAGTTAGATTTGGAGATGACAAAGCATTTATGATCAAAGGTAAAGGAACTATATCATTGGATGGTAAGAACAATACTGACAATGTTTATTATGTTGAAGGTTTAAGGCATAATATTTTGAGTGTAGCATAATTGGTAGATAAGGGATTTCAATTACAGTTCATGGATGGAAAATGCAAAATCATTAACAGATCTGGATTGGAGATTGCAACTGGTACACAGACAAAAGTAATATATATTTTATTTGAACTCCACTCAGAAGACATGTTTGATTACATAAATTGATGAGAGTTGGATATGGCATAAAAGGTTGTGTCATGTGAATTTTGATTGCATTGTGAAGATCAGTTCAACTAAGGCAGTTAGGGATATACCTAAGATTATGAAGCCCTTTAATCTAATATGTAAAGGATGTCAAATGGGTAAACATGTTAGAACCTCTTTTAGTAGTATACTGATTTGTGTGGCCCTGCTAGAGTTAAAAGTTTTCAAGGTGATAGATATTTCATGTTAATCATTGATGAGTATTCTAGAATGACGTGGGTTACTTTTCTTAAGGAGAAATATGAAGTATTTGAAAATTTTAAGATCTTTAAGGCTAAAGTGGAAACTGAGAGAGGATTGAAGATTAAATATTTGAGGTCAGATCATGGTGGAGAATTCACATCTGGTAAGTTTAATAACTTTTGTGAGAAGCATGGTATAAGAAGACAATTTTCTGCTCCTCATACACCTCATCAGAATGGAGTTGTGGAAAGGAAGAACAAAACTATCTTAGATGCTGCTAGAACAATGATGATGGAAACTAGTCTACCTCATATCTACTGGAGAGAAGCAGTGAGCACAACGGTTTATACATTCAACAGAGTACATATCAAAGGAGAAACCAGTAAGACACCTTATGACCTATGGTTTGGCAATACACCTAAAATTAAGTTGATGCTCTACAAAATGGGAAGGTTTAGTCAAGATAACAAAACACAAACAAGAAGAAAAGCCCAAATTGTTAGTGTCAGAAATCATAAACAAAATACTTTCCTACACAAGCATATCAAGAAAGATACTACGAAATAGATAAAAAAGCATAATGAACCTACAAAATGTAATCAAACATCTCCATATGCCCTCTACCATATTGGTAGGTTCTCTTTCCTTGTTCCTCTCCTCTCCAAGTTCCAAACTAGTGTAGTTCTCAGTAACTTTTTGCACTATGGATGCTTATGAAGGTTTGAGATTGAAGTATTTGCTCTAAATGTGAATAAAAAGCTAATACTAGATGCTATGATGTTAAATGATTTATTTTAAACCAAAATGACAAGATATTAGTGATTTATGCTAAATGCTCTCTAAAATTCTTTATAGCCTAGATGCATACAAGTTTTCAAGATGTGGATTATGAAGAAATGGGCTCTATTTATAGGAAAAATCGAGCAATGGATGGTTGAGATTGAGTAATCTCAACAAGGGCCAGGATTGAATGATATTCAATCTATGTGAGGACTTTCAACCCAATCCCAGGATGACAAGTGTCAATATGAGATAGGTTGAGAGGAGAGAGAATAAGCATTAAATGCTTGACATGACCTGAGAGTTGACTTGAGAGTTAAGGTCAAGGTTAGGTTGAATGAATAAATTCTTTATTCAAAGAATAAAACTTTTATCCAATGGATAAACTCTTGTGCAAAGGCAAAAGGGATAACCATGGTCAAAGCAATAAATGCTTGAGGAGACACATGAGTGCAAGTTGTAATAACCATAAATGGTTATGTAAGAGCCATAAATGGTCATGTAAGAGCCATTAGTGGTTTTGGAAGACTTTAGGGGTTAGTTTGTTGGACACACAAAGCATTAAATGTTTTTCAAAGACTTTCAAGTCTTTGAGAAGTGACTTCAAGTTGCTTAGGAATGTGACAATAATTAGGGGATGGGTTAGACTAATTAGGAAGGGTTTAGAAGAATCTAGAAGGGGTTTAGGAGTGCAAGTCGATTTGGTGGGTGAGAAAAAATCGGATTTAATTTAAAATAAAATTAATTTATTTCAATAAATATGTGCAAGTTGCATTTGTAGGAAAATGCAAGTGGGGGGGATTTATGATTTAAATAAATGTTTTATTTAATTTATTTCAAAGAGGAAAAGGGAATTAAATGAAATAAATTTGATTTATTCATTTAATTGATTTGTAAATTTGGTTTAATGAATGAATTAAAATAAATTGAATAATTTATTTAATTAATAGGAGAATGTTTGAAGAAGAATTTTAATTAAATATTAATTTAATTAACTGATGGTTTAGTGGATTTTTAATCAAATAAATAGGAAATATTCATTTAATTAAACTGGACAGATTTATGTGACTACATTTGCCCATTTTTGAGACGGTGCGGTTTATCGTGTTGTTTCAAAGAAAGACAAATAGGTGTGAAGAAATGCCCCATAAAATATTGATTTAATGGGTGGTATGCCCCTTCGAGGGATGGGCCGAGAAATTTTGAAAAATCGGGCGATCTGTCGAAAAAGAATGAAAATTGGCAGGGTGATAGAATAGAAGATTTTAGCAATACTAGTGGAAAATAGAAGAAATCGGAGATAAAATGGAGAAAGGGGAGGCTCGGGAAGTTCACGGGGACCACGACGGTGAGCGAGGGGAAAGTTACGGTTAAGGCAAAGGGTTTATATGGAGAGGAAGGGGTGAAAACAGACTCATTTGCAACCGCGACCATAGTGAAACTTTGGCTCTAATAGTGACGTTTTTGAAGAGCAAGGAGCAGTCAAGATGCCGGTACCAATAGTAGAACACCGATTTGACCGAGTCTGACGATTCCAGTGGCCAGATGACTACGGACCAGTGGTATGTGACTTGAAGTTTTTGAATTTTTTGTTTTTTTGATGCATTTTTAGCTAGGTCCAAGTTGAGTCGAGACAATAGCGTTGAAACTATGTTTTGGCGCTTTTGTCAAGTCAATTAGCACTATTGTGTCGCAATGGTGCTATTGTGCAGCCTTTTAAGCGCTTTTGTTATTTTTAGCTCTTTTGAATAGCTGTTTTAACGCTTTCGCTTGTTGAGCACTTTTGCATGATTGATTGAGCATGTTTACTATGAAGTAGCGCTTTTGCATAGTCAGTATAGCGCTATTGTTGTTTGAGTGCTATTGCCTAGTTGGTTGAATGCTTTTGATGTCAAGCAGCGCTATTGTGTAGATGTTGTAGCGCTTTTGTAGTTTAAGCATTGTTGGATAGGTGATTGAGCACTTTTGTTAGGCAATTAGTGCTTTTGGATGGGATGAGCGCTTTTGTGTGCGAAATAGCGCTTTTGTGTAGAAAAATAGATGCCCCAGTGTTTGAACAGATAATCTTTGGATGTCAATAATGGATGGGTGGAGAGGTGAAGTGAGGGTTATTTTGAACCATAGCAGCCCTGATGAGATTTAGGTCATTAGGATAAATGTCTATTGAAGTCTAGGTGTGCCATGATTGCTTACCTGTTGAGACCCAAAGATACTTGATCAAAGTATCTGTTGATAGTCTAGGTTTAAACTTAAGAAAGTTTGAAACAAAACAACTGATGATGATGGTTGATGCACTTGTGTAGGAGGATCTGTGCGTCTTACAGTTGCGTGAGAGGCATCCCGCTACACAGGGGCTGCGTGATCGGCTGATAGAGGTCGAGATTGATTGCATTGCAGCAACTGGGTTGTATGACATGATGTATATGTCTGTGATTTGGATGAATCACGGTTTGATGACAGCCTTGGTAGAGCGCTAGCATAGTGAGACATGCATGTTTCACTTGGCACAGGGGGAGATGACGGTGACACTAAAGGATGTATGGCGCATCTTGCATATTCCGATTCGAGGGGAGATGGTCACCTATGACAGAGCGTGGGGTACCTTGGCGGTACAGAGATTTTTTGATGAGGATGTCTATATTGATGATGACTTCATAGCCTGATAGGATATCACTGCTTTGTATGAGCCATTGCAAGTAGTTTTGTCAGGGATTGTTGGGGGGCTAATGTGTCCTGATAGGCAATCTCATGGTCTGGTCGTTGGTTGGGGACAGGTTATAGAGCAGATGATGACAAAGGGGACTCGATTTGCCTGGGGACTGTGCGTGTTAGCGCACCTATATCAGGAGCTACATGAGGTGGTATACCGCGGGAGGGGCTTATTGGTAGTGGGAGTGACGTTGTTGCATATATGGGTGTGAGAGCACTTACCAGTTACTCGACTAGTGATTTTGAGATTCTAGGCAGTCGACCAGCCCTATGTATTTATGTACAGCAGTATGATGAGTCAGTCCTACCTGGGGAAGTTAGAGTGGTGGCTGCGGGCATTAGATGATATGGATGCAGTTATTTGGAGACCGTATATTGAGTGCGAGCCCTCGGAGGATGATGCGGAGGCATTGCCATATGTATTCATGACCCGATTCCTCATTGGGAGGACAACTTATCATGTGGAGAGACAGGTGTCGGGCATAATTTTGAGATAGTTTGGACGGCAGTAGGGATTGCCAAGGGGATCAAGGGAGTATGCTAGGGTGGTACGAGAGAGATATGCATGGGGGCCAGTACTACCCTATGATCAGGCATTGGTGGAGTTCTGGATGCTACAGACGAGGCCATGGGATATACGACCGAGGGTGGTGGATGCAAGGGTGTCGGAGGAGTATACGCAGTATATGGTGGCTCATCCAATACTTCGGATATCAGATCCAGCAGAGCCGATTCCCAATTTTGAGGAGGATAGGGGGCAGAGATGGAGGAGGAGAGGAGGTTGAGGTCCGATAGTAGGTGGATGGGGGAGAGGGAATGGTAGTGATAGAGGAGGGGGTGATGGAGGAGGAGGAGGAGGTGGAGTTGGTGGGCGAGTTCAGCAGAGAGGGAGAGGTAAGTTGCCACTGCGGTTATCACAAGGTCCTTTGATATAGGGAGGAGTTAGATTGGGGGGGAGAGGTATGGAGAGGGAGGTACCGATGGAGAGAGGGGAGGGAGCCACTGGAGAGGGAGCTGCAGGCGAGGCACCAATGGATACAGGGGAGGGAGCCACTAGAGATCTGCGAGATCATATGATATTACATTTGCAGACTTGACTGACAGCAGCTGAGACACAAGTGGAGGATCTAGAGGCGGAGGTGGCAGCCAAAGATGTGCAACTATTTGCACGAGAGTCAGAGCTGACTGTAGTACTGCAGGAGAGGGATGATGTGGTGGAGAGATTAGCAGAGCTGCAGGAGAGAGTCTGGGTTGGAGTAGGAGCATAGGGTCTGACTGGGGAGGTGATGAGGGAGATCCGGTGAGCGCAGGCTGAGATAGAGTATTGGCAGGGCCTATATGAGCAGGAGGTGTCATCTAGTCAACGAGAACTGAGCTATTCCTAGATGCAGTAGGCTAGATCAAACCGATCCTAGAGGGTGCAGAGCTGTGGAGGTGTAATTGGTCCTCTTCGGAGAGACAGGTCAGGTGGTGCAGGAGTGAGTGGTGGTTTGATGGGTCCTCCTCGGAGAGATAGGTCGGATGGTGCAGGGACTAGTGGGGGAGCAGGTGGTGAGAGTGGTGCAGCATTTGGTCAGAGTGGCATCTGAGAGAGCATTTTTTATGTATGTATTTATATTTGTCATTTTGGACTGTATCTTGGATGGCTCTTGGTAGCCGATTTTTTGGACTTCATTGTACTTTGAGATATGAGATGATATATATGAGGAGATCCCATATTTTGTGATGATATGCATGTTGATATGTATGGATTCTATGCATGATGATGATCTTATGAGTTATGCTTAGATGGATACTTGTACTTACTATATGTATGCATTTTATGAGATGATTCCTATATGCATGTTTTATGATGTTTTACTCTTACATGATGTCTATATGCATGTTGTATGATGTTGGATACTAACATGTGAATGCAGGGTTATTTGTGCATGATTTGCTTGATGTATTGCTTTATGTATGTATGTAATTCCATGATGATGATGTATGCAAAATGACATAATGATATAGATGGGATAGATAATATCATGTACTTTATATCAGTATAATGATGAGATAATGATATGTGATGATGTTAATGTACATGCTCTGAATGAATGTTTTTATTCATGAATATGCAGCTAGATGGGTTGTATTAAAAATGAATGTATATGTGGATAAACAAATGTAAAGTACAAATGTTTTAAATGATGATTTCTAAATGAATGCCTATGTATAATGTATGAACCCATGTGTTAAGGAAAATGGTTTTATGATTCTAAAATGTTAAAATATGATAATGTGATGATAATGCAACTCATGTTTTTAATGAGTAACCGCACCTTAATGCAATTAAGAGGGATAATGAATGCAATCTAATGAATCCTAAGTGAGATAAAAATAAGTTATAAAAATGGATGATTGAATGCACGTTTAACTAATGAATAAATAGATGAATATTTATGCAACTATGGAAATCTAAACAAAATGTATGATATATAAGTGTGGTAATGATGATAAATGATGATCACTAACTAATGTTTAATGAATGTATAGTAATGAGTAATCATGGTAGGAAATGCAAATAAGGATAATCATTTACAGAAGTGAATCTAAATGTCATGAGGGTGATAATAAAATGATATAATAATGTAAGTTAATGAAAATGAACTATAGGTGGTAAGTGCAACTAAAATGATAGTAAATGCACGCTAATGAATGGCTAAAGATCAATGCAAATGCAACTAAATGGAATGAAGATGTAATGATGATAGATGAATGCAAGATTGTTTTAGACTTTGCATGATGCGTTTGATGATGTATCAGAGTACTCGGTCATGATTGTATCCAAGACCGACTTAATTTTCACATAACTGCTCATATATTTAACTTTGTTCACTCTTGCATGCAAAACTATGAAAATGAGTAATGAATGAATAAATGTATGGATGATATGCAATGGAATGCAATATAAACAGATGAGATGAAATGGTGATCCATAGTGCTTTATTTTTCATCATCGAGCTTGAAAATGTTGTAAGAGAATACAAGCAACTTGACATAATGATTCAAGATGACCTGAGTATTCCTTACATGGATTTTGATATAGAAAGTTAATACAAACAAATTGATATAATGGGTCAAGTTGACCTGAGTATTTCTTGCGGAATAGACAAGGATCATCTCCTTTCATGCATGACTTGGATTGTCCTCCTTGATCTTGAGTTGATCATATCCTGAGACAAGGTCATACCGTAATAAGAGATAAAAGCCTTTATC
This sequence comes from Cryptomeria japonica, assembly GCF_030272615.1. Taxonomy (NCBI): domain Eukaryota; kingdom Viridiplantae; phylum Streptophyta; class Pinopsida; order Cupressales; family Cupressaceae; genus Cryptomeria; species Cryptomeria japonica. Next base: position 509,414,615 of record NC_081413.1, on the reverse strand, counting down.
CAGTTTGGATGAGGTGGGAGGAACCAAAGAAAGAGAGTTGTACCTGTAAGCAAGTAGTATATACATAAAGAATAAAGAATATGAATCCTTGGTAATGGTTCATGCCCATATGGTCGAGGCATACGCTTTAGTCAGCAAGTCGTAGTGATATATGACTATATTGTGCATAAGATCATGTAACTTAGTAAACTTCCCATGTAGACACCATTAGGACATGCCCCAGTACTTCATCGGAATAAATGCATGGAAGATACACAAACAAATGTTGTAGGAACCTGATATGAATAAATAACCCACAAATCAACCAAGTATTTGATAGCGTAAACAAAATTTTCTTGTTAAAGAAAAATGTCATCTTGTCTTTGTTTTGGTAAGGAAGGATGCATCCTTGTTGAAGATAGTTTGAGTGTTTGATGTTTGATTTGTTTGGTTGTTTTTGATAAGTGATCATCATTTGAGTGTTTCATAATGTTTTGTTTTGTATCTACTCGGATGAGTATGCACAACTTGTTGCCTTGTTTTTTATTGTTTTTTTTTTTTATGTTTTCTGATGTTTTTGGATTTTGTGAGACAATTTTCAATGAAGAACTCAGTGAATTACAAAACAATGTAGTATCCACTTCCATCAAACTTGATCAAGGGCATTGTCCCCTAGTTTAGACATGACTATGAAAAAGCAGGATGCGAGATGTGTGAAGTACTATCCTTGATTATAAATCAATAACAAGCCATGGTTTGGGTGAATGGATGTGTGTATTTAATGAATGTGATCACAACAAGCCTGAAAGACAATGGAGCCATAGTAGTTTACGAGTGGCGCCTGTTTGCCAGGTTTTCACCATCGCACTTACCCAAGGTGCCACCAGAGTGGTTGTTCACCGTTTCAATGTATGATTTTTCTTTTCTATTTTTTTGTATTTTCTTCAGGACATCGTTCTGAATGTTTTTGGCATTTTTCCAGTATGTATGGGAGCTTGGTGATGTGTACAGCTTTATGTATAAAATTGTTTGAGGTGCATGTTGTTGATCGGATCTGTTAGCGGTTCTCTTTCTCAAGTAGCCAGCTGATATGCCTCGGACCCAAATATAGCAGTAATAACATATGGACAGAGCCAATTTGATTCAAACTTTCCTTGATGTTCTCTGTTCGGTTGGTTACGAGGATTTTCTTAGAGAACAAGATCACCTACTTCAAATGTACAAGGTCGAACTCGATGATTATAGCTTCTACTCATGCGCTGCTGATAGGCTTTGAGGTGATTTTATGCAGCTTATCGTTTCTCATCCTGTAACTCTAAGTCCTGAAGACATGATACCCTGTAGGATTCATCGTCTATTAGATTATGCAAGGAGACTTGTAGTGATGGTATCTCGACCTCAATAGGAAGGATAGCTTCTGCACCATAAACTAGTGAGTAGGGAGTTGCACCTGTAGGGGTTCGAATACTAGTTCGATATGCCCATAGTGCTGGATTCAATTGAACATGCCAATCACGACTGGCATCATTCACTATTTTCTTGAGGATTCTTAATATGTTCTTGTTTGATGCTTCAGCTTGACCATTGCCTTGTGGGTAATAGGGAGTGGAAAAACGGTGTTGGATGTGAAACTTCTCACAGAGTTCACGGACATCCTGACTCTTGAATGGAAGACCATTATTTGTGATGATGGACATGGGTACACCATACCGGCAGATGATGTAATTGAGGATGAATGAGGCGATTTGCTTGTCGGTGACTTGGGTAAGTGGAACAGCTTCGTTCCACTTTGTGAAGTATTCAATGGCGGTAATAATGAATGTGTGGTCGTTGGATGAAGATGGATGGATTTTACCCACAAGGTCAAGTCCCCATTGACAAAAAGGTGATGGTGTTGTGATTGGTTGCAATTCCTGGGCTAGTGCATGTATCAGGTTTCCATGAACTTGGCATTTTTTGCACTTTCTGACAAAGTAGTAGGAGCGTTTTTCCATGGACGGCCAATAGTATCCAGTGTGCATGACTTTCTTGGCTAGTGACGATCCGCTTTCATGAGCTCCACAAATTCCTTCATGGACCTCTTCCAAGGCCTTTGTTACCTCATCCTACTCTAAACATCAAAGGAGAGTACCATCAAGACTACGTCGGTATAGGGTTTCAGCAATAATGGTATATCGAGCAGTTTGGCGAATGAAGGTTTTACGTTGGTTATTCGATTGGTTAGGAGGAAGGGTGTGATCGCAAAGGTACATGTAGAACTCACCGTACCATGGGGATTCAGAACCAATAAGGCGACATATAATCTTGGATTCGGGGATATCATAAGCTGGAATCCAAAGTTGTTCTACCAAGAACTCATAGCGTGTTGAATTCTGTGGAAGATCTAGGAGAGATGCAATGCTAGCCATAGCATCAGCCGCTCAATTTTGATCTCTAGGTATCTGTTCAAAGGTGATAGTAGTAAATGATGTTTTTAACCTATCTACCATTTGTTTGAATGGCATGATTTTGTCATCCTTGGTTTGATATTCATCTGTTGCTTGTCGAATGACCAATTGGGAGTCTCCATATACTTGTAGTTCTTGTAACTTCCATTGGGTGGCTAACTTGAGTCTTGTGATCAAGGCCTCATACTCCGCTAAGTTGTTTGTACAGGGAAATGCGATCCTATAAGACTTCAGGATAATGTCACCTTGAGGTGTGATAAATAGAATGTCTGCCCCCGAGCCATGCCTAGTGTATGAACCATCAAAGTATAGTTTCCATGATTGTGTGGTCGTGAGCATGAATATCTCCTCATCTGAAAAATTAGAAATGAGAGGATGATCACCTATGAGTGGCGCATTGGCCAACTAATCTGCAATAACTTGTCCTTTGATAGCCTTTTGGTCTACATACTCGATATCAAATTCACTGAGAATCATCACCCATTTGGCCAAACGGCCAGTCAATGCAGCTTTGCTGAGTAAGTACTTGAGTGGGTCGATCTTTGCAATGAGTTGTACTTTGTGTGTTAATAGATAGTGCCTTAATTTGGTGGCTGCCAAGATTACTACTAGGCAAGCTCACTCAATAGGGGTGTAATTGAGTTCATAGCCAACCAGTGTATGAGAGATGTAGTACATGGTACACTCTTTTCTGCTACATTGTGTTGTGCCAATAGTACACCCAATGTTGTATTTGTCACTGATATATAGAGCAATAGAGGTCTGCTTGGATCTAGTGGAATCAGCAATGGCGTATTTATGAGATAATCTTTAAGCATCTGGAATGCTTGTTGGCACTTAACATCCCACTGAAAGCGGATGTTTTTGTGTAACGGGTGTGTAAATGGGTGACACTTATATGCCAGTTGTGCAATGAATCTTTGAATGGATTGAAGTCACCCTTGTAGTGTTCTCAGCTAACTGATGTTCTTTGGAGGTGGCATGTCCATGATTGCCTTGACCTTTGCTAGATCTACCTCAATACCTTTGCTTGAGACAATGTACCCTAGAAGTTTCCCTGAGGTTACTCCAAAGACACATTTCTTTGGGTTGAGTCGAACATGATATTGTTCCAGTCTATCAAAGATTTGCTCTAATATGTCTAGATGACCTTCTCTTGTGAGTGATTTTGCTAGTAAGTCATCAACATAATCTTCCATTATGGTATGCATCATATCATGGAAGATAGTGATCATTTCTCGTAGATAGGTCACTCATGCATTCTTTAGACCAAAAGGCATCACATTCCAGTAGTATGTGCCCCATGGGCATGTAAAGGTCATCTTATGTTGATCCTTGTGTGCAATTTTTTATCTGATTGTATCTTGAAAACCCTTCCATGAGTGAAAGCATGGCATGTCCTGTTGTTAGGTCTACTATGATGTCAATATTTGGTAGGGGGAAGTCATCCTTAGGACATGCCTTGTTCAGATCTCTGAAGTCAGTGCAAATACGAATACCCCCATTTGGTTTTCCAACAGGCACAATGTTGGATATCCACTCTGCATAATCAATTGGTCGAATAAAACCAACATCTAGGAGTTTCTTAAGTTCTGCTTTGACTACTACTGCAATCTGAGGATGCATCTTGCGAAGCTTTTGCTTGACAGGCTTGGCTCCTTCTGCTACTATGAGGTGATGCATGACTAAATATGGATCAAGCCCAGGCATGTCTACATATGACCATGAGAAGTTGATCTGATGCTTTTGGAAGAATGCTACAAACTAAGGTTGTTCCTCTGGAGTTAAAAGAGATGCCAAATGTATGTGGTGGGGTGTGTCAAGAGTCCCCACGTTCTATTCTTTTGTGTCCTTGATGAGAATCGTTGATCATTCCTGCTGTGTATTAGAGGGGAGAATGTCAAACCTTTCATCCTCAGGCACCTCAGCGAGGTTTTCACTGTTAGATACGCTCTTTCTTTTTACTTTTGTGGGATCAAATAGTGCGACAGTGTGGTTTTCACCGGAAGATCCATGTTTTATTGTTATATTTTTGCAGCTAAAAGGTTTGGCATCCGCCCCAAAGTATGTTGTGCTATTAAGTTCTATGGCGAATCCAGCTTTGTGATCCCCACTTGGTATGTTATCTCGTAGTTCAAAAAAGTCAATGATCGTCTCATCGTTTTGGAAATGGTCAAGTCATGGGGAATTAGGTTGATTCCATTCGATGAGTTCGGGATGGATAATGGGCATTATCTCATTAATTAGGTTGAATTCGTTAGATGTGTCAGTGAGGGTTAAGACATTATGGTGAAGATCGTTGATGGTACTCTCCCTGTCAAAATCAAGCGTAGGATGTGACGTAGGGTCTATGGAAGATTTTTCCAATTCAAGAACCCAAGAGGTCTTTATCTGTGCTTCTCCGTAAACAGGAATGTCTTTGTGGGGTGGAGGTGGTGATGTGTCTTCCTCATCCGAAGTATTAAGTTGTACGGAATCAAATTCCCACTCATGTGAGTCAGTCTCTGAGTCGCTTTCCAGTAACCAGTTAATGTACCATACGAGGATATCCTTTGAGTTAAACACTGCAGGTGTGATCGGTTGATGTACCTGTGTAGAGGAAATGATCAGTGCTGCAGGAAGGATTATGGGGATCAACGAATCGAATATCGGAAGTATTGGTAGTGTTGACTCTATTGTGTTTGCTGGAACTACTGATGTTGTAGATACGGCTGTGAGTTCTGATACAGATGCTGCTGCTGATGGTGCTATTGTTGATTTGTTTGGTGGGATGATTGGCGTTGTGGATGGTTTTACTGGGATTTTTAGCCATAATGGGGCAGTTGTTATGGTGTTTGATGCTACTTTTATAATCAAAGGTGACCTCGTTGTAATAGGTTGATATAGCGGTTGGCTCAGTTTTCCTTTGAATCTAAGTTTAGGAAGGATCTCTTTTTGAAAGCCTAGGCTAGTGTTATCCTTGGGTTTTAATTCTTGCTGCAGCGGTTCATGTCGTCCTTGCTTGCAAGGTCCCAAAGAACTTTGACAATCATAACCCATTCTTTGCATAATGAGAAGGCCTTTGCCATACTGATCTGTGGGAATCTTAGCTTACGGAGTGTCGGTAATGATAGGATTTTTATAGATCCATTCTGCTATGTCTTCAGCTCTGGTCTCATTTTCTTGACTCTTTCCAAGGATGAACAACATCAAAGTACATGCTGGCTTGATCAGTGGTTGTTGAAGTAACCGTTGAGGTTTACCATGTGTTCTAGGAGAAGTAGGCATTTGTCCAACACAAAAGAGTTGGCTGAGATTGTATTCCCCAGGACCTTCCTCTGCTATTTTCATCTTGAGCTTCTCTTGCTTGGGTATAGTGGTGTTTAAAATGGAAAGAGAGGCTGGACTTACATATGATGTGGAGGAGATGGTTTCTCTATTATTGGGAATGGTAATCTCTGGTTGATGACTTATATTATGACAATATGCAAAGGGGTTTGCATTGCCCAGGATTGTGATTTCTACACCATTATGCAAGAACTTGATACACTGATGGTAGGTGGATGGAACGTCTTGCATGGCATATATCCAAGGTCTGCCTAACAATAAATTGTACGGCAGAGGAAGGTCCAGAACTTGACAGATGATGTGTTTCACCACACGGCCCACTCGGATTGGTAGCACAACATCGCCTTTGGATGAACACTCTGCATCATCATAGGCCTTGATTGTTATCTTCTTGCGGGGATCCACTGATTCAATTGCATATCCCAAAGCTATGACCAATTGTAGAGTACAAATATTCAAGCCTGCTCCATTGTCGATCAAGACTCGCTTGATTCGATGTTGGTTGATGAATCCTTCAATGTGCAGTGAGGCGTTATGAGGTTTTTGGAAGGATATGTTGTCACTTTCAGAAAAAGTGAGACAAGGTGATGACCTTAGATTTCCAACCATAGCTTGGAATTGATCTGTATTTAAATTTGTAGGGACTGACGCCTCTTGGAGAGCTTGATCCAAGATTGTTTTATGAGATGGAGATAGACGCAATAGTTCTAAGATGGATATCAGTGCAGGTATTTTATCTAATTGGTCCACAAGGTTATACTTCTTTGGGATAGATGTGGTGCCTTGTGGAGCTGCTTTTATGGTAATCTTTCCACGACGTGTAACAACATTGCAAGTGGAGCTGGGATTTTTTATGGTAATAGTTGCAATTTGTTCACTGGCATCATATAGGTGATTCACAGTGTAATTATATGCGGCTTGCGTATAATTGGTGGTATATGTGTTTCTCCCTGAAGTAGAAGGACCCCTTTGATCTTGTGATGGAAGTGGATTTCTTAACATTAGATGATCATTGTTTGTTATCTTTGGGTCATGTCCTTCGATTTCGATTTCACCTCGGTCAATAAGATCCTGAATAAGATCTTTCAATCTGTGACAATTGCTTGTTTTGTGCCCTTTCCCTTGATGGAAATCACAATGTTCAGTATCTCTCCACCATGAAGGCTTGACTTGTGGTTCATAATTTGATTTCTTGGGTAAGGTAACCAGCTTTTGAGAAACCAGCTGTCATAATACCGTTTTGATGGGTTCCCCTAAGGGAGTGTATGTTCGTTTTGGTTTTTGTTGACGTTGTTTGGGTTCATCTTGAGATGTGATGTGGCCTTGATTTGGAGGAATGACTGTGTTAGTCTTAGGTGGGAGATTCTGTCCTCCAAATCGAACTACAGATTGTGCACTTTTGATAGTTCTTGCATCCACAACCCCTTCATTGACGATGTTCTTGTTTTTGTTCCAGAAGTTTGGTTTGTCACTATTGAAGAGTGGATGAGGGCCATCCTTTGGTTCATTGTAGATTTTGATAAGTCCTTTCTTGATGAGAGCCCGCTCACACTTTAAACCTTTGGTGATCATGTCATTGAAAGAATCTATGTCTTCTACGTCTAGGTGAAATTCCATTTCTTCATTTAAGTTGGAAATAAATCTTTCCACTAGTTCTTGTTCAGGTAACTGAAGAGAAGGTCTGCTAGACATTTGACGCCATCATTGCAGAAAGACTGAGAATAGTTCACCTAGTTTTTGTTTAGTGTTACATAGATCAACCATGTTGATATCACGTTCAATGTTATGTGAGTAATGTGCTAGGAATTTCTGGATGAGTTCTTTGAAGGTCCTAATGCCACCTGGTAACCAGGAAAACCATGATGTGGTTGTTCCTCCCAAGATTTGGGGAAAAATTCGCGTTAGGTATGTATCCTCGTATGCTACTTTGAAACAATTTGAATGAAATTCTCTGACATGATCACGAGGATCTTCTTTTCCTCAATACTTTTCAAATTTTGGTGTTTCGAACCCTCGTGGAAAAGGTGGCATATGAAGATTCCTATCAAAGGGATAGGGACAAATGTCATTGAGTGAAAATTGATTGGTTTTTATGCCACTATGAAGTTGTTGAGCGATATTTTCAACTTGTTGTCGTAACATGTCTATTTTGTTTGGAGGAGGCGGTGGGGGACTACCTTGAGGGAAGGTTGTATCTGATGTGTTCTTGACCTCTTTCTTCCTCATTGTGACTTTGTCATTCAAATGCTTGCCTTATTTGTGCAACATCAAAGTCAAAGGGTAGTTTGGCTCCTTCTTGAGCAAGTCTTAAAAAGTGGGCATCAGCATTGCTCCTGAGTATTTCATCAAAAATTCTATTGAAGAGAGGGTTGTGTTGTGCCCTTTCTATCACTGCTGGAGTAGGAGTATCAGGGTTTTCATCATTGATATTTCCTCCAATGGTTTCTCAGAATTCATTGATATTCTCTTCCTCTTCGTCTTCAATTTCTGGTTGCCTAGATCTTGTTCTGGTATGAGCCATTTTGTTTACAAGCTTTTGTTGAAGTTTGATGAAAATGATGATGAGTTGTTGATGAAATGAAAGATTGATGTTTGGTGAAGTGCTTTGCATATGGATCCCTAGCACTAAAGGTAGATGTGACCAAAGTTCTTTCTTGAATTGTTGCTTGTGTTTGACCAAGTTTGATGTGATAAGGTTTAGAGAAATCTGAGATGTGTTATAGATTTAACTACCTAGTAATGAGAGGATGCACTCATAGACTAGTTTTAACCTACATAGAAATGTCTCTTAGGATGAGATTATCCTAGATGTCGAGACACTTCTAAAAGTGATGTATTGTGTTTGATTTCAAGCAATGTCAAAATAGAACTTAGGACAAGAATCTCTTAATGTTTTGAGAATTGAAATGGAGTGATGATGTGTGAATGGAGGAATGGATGAAATGTTAACTTCAATAGAAACTTTGTGTTATATATGGGACAAATTATTCTTCTTCTCTTTTGGGAGTTGGTGGTTCTTCCCGAGCTACGTTATATGTGATGCAAATATCTAGAAAGAAGTCAGGATTGATCTTGCCTCCTTTGTTTTTGTGATAACTCAAAGCACAATATTGCATAAAATCTTGGTGGTTTAATGATTCTTAATCAAACTCATTTGATTTCCCTTGAAGATAGAGACGCATGTGACGTAGAAAAGCTCTATTAGAGACAAGATTTGTCTATTAAGATAGAAGAATTTCCTCCTTTTGATAAGAGCCTTTGAGCTCAATGGTCTTTACTTCAAGTTGATGTGTTGATGAAGATTCTTCTTTCTCAAGATGTGAAGAATGGTCATATATTTGATACCCTTTGCTCTCTTGTTTTTGATCTTTGTGTTTTTGGTGTTTTGAAATGTTTGCGTTGGATGAATACTTGTTTTGATGGAATTTAACTTTTTTATTTTTCTTTGACAAGAAAACAAAGCAAGCACACAGACACAAGAATGTTGCCTCAAAAGGCACAAATAAGTATGGGTCTAGATCAACCCAATCTTTGGACTTTTATGACCATTTTCCTTTAAGTGTATTTTTAGGTGTTTTTCTAGAGCCCGAAGCTGGCTCAATTTGCACTTGGTCTTGACTCAAAAACGAATACACTTCAAACACTTTTTATCCCTAAGGTCAAATGGCCAGTTGCGATAAATTCAGCCTACATCTTGATATTTCTTCGACTTTGGTACTACATACCTTATGAATCCCGCTGTGGCGGGTAAGGATGTGATATACTAAGTCTTGCATGAGCAAAACAAATAGATGATCCCTATGATGGGGGAGTCACCACTTTCATCAAGCCACAAGTGACTTTTAAAAAGCTATGTTTCTACTCAAGGAAATATGTATGGTGAGTATCTTGGGAGCAAAACCATCTATGCTCTTGCACTGAATTGTATCACAAATATCCACAATCAATAGAACGGGTGGGCTTCTACTTAAAGGTGTTTAGTAATATTCAATGTTTTTGGACATAAGTTCATTCTGCAGTGACTCACTTAAGAGCCTTGTAACTTGTGGTGGGGCCCATTTGTCCTTTCGGTAAGTTACACTGTAGGAACAGCTATACCCAAGGCTACAACTTTTGCTCTCACTTGATTTCTATAGCGGCTCAAAGGATTTACCGCACGAGGTCGTTCCCAAGAGTGATGTGTCTCTTGGCAGACCTCTCTTAAAAAAATAAAACTGCGAGTGTTACTAACACTTTTCTCTTGCACCTAGGACCACGAAAGCCAAGGGAGAGGATAGTGTGTGTTAGAAGTAGGACCACTCGACAAACTCTTTTGCACAAGTATGCCAAACACAAAATTCACTTGTTCTTTTTAACTTGTCATTGCAATGATTTTTTTTTTTATCTATTTGGAGATGTTGCTCCAACAACCATGAGGTTCTTTTTAACTTCAAAAGCAATGTGTTTGAGTAAACTAGAATTTGAAATCCTGGTCAACTGAAATAAAAGCACATATGCATGAAGTAAATCGCTTTGCAAAAGAAGACAAGTTGATTGTTCTTTTTACTTGCACCAAAATTTGAATTGTTGATTGTGAGTTTGACTTAAGTTTAATGCAATAAAATAAAAATTTGTTTTTGTCTTGTTTTAAGCACCAAAAGGAGGGTGTATCCTAACTTGCAAGAAATGAAAATTTGTTTGTTCAATTTTATAGCACCAAAACAAATTTTGTCCTAACTTGCGAGAATTGAAAATTTGTTTGTTCAATTTTATAGCACCAAATGTAAAATTTTCATTTTTAAACAAGTAAATGAAGTTAGTTTAGACTTGCAAAAGGAACAAGTGGTTAGTAAAATCCAAAAATAGGGAGGGCTTCCACAATCCTAAGAAAAAATATTTTTCGATTACATGGTCTTTTTTTTAAATGTTCTGTTACAATAGCATCATTATGTGTGCAAATAGAAGTGCTATTTAACATAAACGCGCTAGTACGCAAACAACAACGCTAAAAGAAAAACTCTGACAACAAAAACAAAAGCGCTAAAACAAGCACAAATGCGCTAGTAAAGCCATAAAAGCGCTAAAAGATAGTCAATAGCACCAAAGTTGAGACAATAGCGCTATTGTAAAGACAATAGCGCTAGAATATCAAATTGCAATAGCACTACAACGTGATCAAAAGTGCTAAAGAGTGACCTGTGTGTCATGCTCAACATTCAAACAAGTTAGTTGTGTCAAAAAAAATTGGTTTTTTCGGTGTTTTGATTCACGTCGGGTTCACCAAATGATGCTCTGCAAAATGGGAAGGTTTAGTCATAATAACAAAACACAAACAAAAAAGAAAAGCCCAAATTGTTAGTGTCAGAAATCATAAACAAAATACTTTCCTACACAAGCATATCAAGAAAGATACTATAAAATAGATAAAAAGCATAATGAACCTACAAAATGTAATCAAACATCTCCATATGCCCTCTACCATATTGGTAGGTTCTCCTTCCTTGTTCCTCTCCTCTCCAAGTTCCAAACTAGTGTAGCTCTCAGCAGCTTTTTGCACTATGGATGCTTATGAAGGTTTGAGATTGAAGTATTTGCTCTAAATGTGAATAAAAAGCTAATACTAGATGCTATGATGTTAAATGATTTATGTTAAACCAAAATGACAAGATATTAGTGATTTATGCTAAATGCTCTCTAAAATTCTTTATAGCCTAGATGCATACAAGTTTTCAAGATGTGGATTATGAAGAAATGGGCTCTATTTATAGGAAAAATCGAGCAATTGATGGTTGAGATTGAGTAATCTCAACAAGGGCCAAGATTGAATGATATTCAATCTATGTGAGGACTTTCAACCCAATCCCAGGATGACAAGTGTCAATATGAGATAGGTTGAGAGGAGAGGGAATAAGCATTAAATGCTTGACATGACCTGAGAGTTGACTTGAGAGTTAAGGTCAAGGTTAGGTTGAATGAATAAATTCTTTATTCAAAGAATAAAACTTTTATCCAATGGATAAACTCTTGTGCAAAGGCAAAAGGGATAACCATGGTCAAAGCAATAAATGCTTGAGGAGACACATGAGTGCAAGTTGTAATAACCATAAATGGTTATGTAAGAGCCATAAATGGTCATGTAAGAGCCATTAGTGGTTTTGGAAGACTTTAGGGGTTAGTTTGTTGGACACACAAAGCATTAAATGCTTTTCAAAGACTTTCAAGTCTTTGAGAAGTGACTCCAAGTTGCTTAGGAATGTGACAATAATTAGGGGATGGGTTAGGTTAATTAGGAAGGGTTTAGAAGAATCTAGAAGGGGTTTAGGAGTGCAAGTGGATTGGTAGGTGAGGAAAAATAGAATTTAATTTAAAATAAAATTAATTTATTTCAATAAATGTGTGCAAGTTGCATTTGTAGGAAAATGCAAGTGGGGGGGATTTATGATTTAAATAATGTTTTATTTAATTTATTTAAAAGAGGAAAAGGGGATTAAATGAAATAAATATGTTTTATTCATTTAATTGATTTGTAAATTTGGTTTAATGAATTAATTAAAATAAATTCAATAATTTATTTAATTAATAGAAGAATGCTTGAAGAAGAATTAATTAAATATTAATTTAATTAACTGATGGTTTAGTGGATTTTTAATCAAATAAATAGGAAATATTCATTTAATTAAACTGGACAGATTTATGTGACTACATAAGTATTTCATAATTTTTGGTAGTAAATGTTATATCAGGAGAGATGATATCATTAGAAAATTTGATCCTAGATGTGATGAAGGCATATTTCTTAGTTATTCTAATGAAAGCAAAGCATATAGATGTTATAAAAAGAGATTGTAGAGAATTGTAGACAGTGCTAATGTCAAATTAGATGAGCTGAATAGAAGTCAAATAAAAGTTTATGAGAAGGAACCGACAGTGAAAATGATTATAACTGAACTGGTAGCACATTTATCAAAACAGAATGTTCAAACGGTTACTCTGGAAGTATCAAAGAATTGTACAATAACTAAAGAACAAGGAAGAGAAATAGAAAGTCAGAAGACTCCTAGGTATGTGAGATTGAATCATTCATAAGATCAAATCATTGGGGATAAGAGCAATGAAGTGATGACAAGAAGAAGACTGGCAACTAATGAGGTATGCTTAATTTCACAAGTTGAACCGGTATCAGTAATTGAGGCATGTAAAGATGAATATTGGTTGAAAGATACGAAAGAAGAATTAGATCAAATTGAGAAAAATAACACATGGACCTTGGTTCCCCGGCCTAAAAATTAAAATGTTATTGGAACTAAATGGGTTTTTAGGAATAAATTGAATGGGGATGGTAAAGTTATAAGGAATAAGGCTAGATTGGTTTGTAAAGGATATTCTTAGAAGGAAGGAATTGATTATGGAGAGACTTTTGCACCTATAGCTAGGATTGAAGTTGTAAGATTATTTCTTGCCTATGCTACTTATAAATGTTGGCTTGATGATGATTGTAATAAATAACTTCATCATATGTTGTCATTGATGAAACACATACACACACATATATTTATATTATCTATCCACGTGACTTCAAAGTTGTTTATATTACAACCGATATACTAGAGGTTTATATCTAACTGGTACATGGTGACAACCAGTATATACATGAAGACAACCAATGGTTATACATAACTTGGCATCAACCTGAAGACCCAATGAAGATTATCACAAGAGCATCAAAGGATAAACGATTTATATGTTTAACTCCAACCGGTATTGATTGTTCCAATCGGTATTCATTGATTATGTGATGAGTTCTCACTAGTCGTGATGAGTTATCCTTACCGATAATTTTTGGCAGTATTTTTGTGATGCGTTATGATTGTTTGACCAGATAAATTGCACCTAGGAAATTGTGATATGATTTCTAGAGGCTGACATGAAATCTAAATAGCTATATATTGATATCACAATGAATTATTTTGCATGAGAGAAGGAGATTTTGCATGAGAGAAGGAGATATGTTATGTGATGATTTGATGTGAAGGCAGAAGTGTTAAGTTGCAGAGTATTTTGGTAATGAAGTGTTGAGTGCGCAGAAGAGGATCTATACAAGCAAGTTGTGCTACTACTATATCACACCACCTGTTGTTTTCTAATCACTGCAACAGTCAAATCCCCTAACTAGGTAAGCTCTAACAAGTTTCATTGTGCAAATCCTCTAACAAGGTGATCCATTAGTTTGGATTCAGAAATCCTCTACTGAGGTTACTCCTTACAAGGTACTACCTTTTACAGGGTATAGCTTTTAACTAAGCTTTGGGATCTTTAACAGGATTCACTCCTAGCAGAGCACTTTGCAGACCTCAACCGGTCAGTTATCTATTACTGCAGATAGTTAACTTGTGAGTCCCATCTCACCGTGGTTTTTACCTATTTGGGTTTTCCATGTATAAACACTTGTGTTATGGTGGATGTTTTACTTATTATGGATGTTGTTATATCATTTTGGATTACATGCATATTATTTAACAAACTTGTTAAGTATATCTATCGGTCAATGTTTAAAGTAGTATTGTTTTTGGTGTCACTGATTCACCCCCCCTCGCAGTGCTTTACAAGTCCATCAATTGGTATCAGAGCCAAACTTATTTAAATCCTAATCACTTGGAAGGAAACCCTAAAGCTACCATGGGGGATATGAGCTACTTTGAGATGGCTAGAGAGCTTGAGGCAAGTAGAAATGAGCTTGAAACTCTAAGGGTCAAACTGAAAGCTTCTCAAGTCAAAAAGAGAGAGCTAACTGAACAACAGTTAGAAAAATCTGATAATAGTTCTTCGGATGAGGCCAATATTGATTCTTTAGCTAAGGAAGTTGAAAAACTAAACAGTGAAAAGCTAAATCTGAGGAGAGAGCTAGAAGGTCTTACTATCCGCATGAGTCAGGAACTGGAAGCCAGGAGAACTACTGAAGATCTCATCAAGGAAAGAGATCATGAGATTAACAAGATCAAGCGAGAGAATGCTACTTTGCATGAGAATTTGAATGCAGAGAGAGAAGAAAATGAGAACTTACAATTAGATCTTCAATTAACATCATTTCTGAGAGAGAACCTGTCAAAACATAATGAAGATCTCACCAGACAGCTCACTGAAGCAAATGGGAAATTGGAAAAGTTCAACAAAAGTTCTACTTGTCTAGAAGAACAAATTCAATCACAAAGGATGAATGGTGATACCTTTGGACTTGGTTTTCACACATCCGAAAAAGGAGAATCCTCTAGTACCAAGAGCAACACTCATAAGAACAAATTTGCTCCTAAGGCTAAAAATCCTACTGGTAAGAAGGTCTTTAAACCTGTTTGTTTTGTTTGCTATAAACTCGGTCACACTGCAAATGTTTGTAGAAACAAACCTAATGGAAATGCAAGCTACAATACAAATGCTACATATGTGTCCAAGAAATTTGAAGGTCGTTGCTTCACATGCAAAATGTATGGACATAGATCAGTTGAATGTAGATATGGAGCAAATAATCCAATACCGCATATGCATCCAAGACCAAATGGCAACTGGATGAGAAATTATGTTAACCGGGGTAACATGAACTAGCAAAAACCCTACGACAACCGGTTTAGTCCATTTGAGATGGAAAAGGTAACAAATACTATTTGCACCATCTGCAACAACTTTGGTCATGTGGCTATGAATTGCAGAAGAAGAAGTGGGAGAGGTAATGCAGGACCTTGGATATCATCTAGAATGGCCTACTATCATTGTCATAAACTGGGACAAGGCAAAATTTTGTAGATCCAGAAAGAGAAAAATCAATCAATCCTTCTAAAGATCAGAAAGGCAAGCAGAAGGTTAATATTGAAGAACCCAGAGAAGAAATGAATTGAATATGGAAGAAGAATAGTGATGATTTACCTAGAGAAGAAACTAATCCTTCACCCAGTGTGGAGAATCATGCACCGGTGAACTAAGCCTTTTCAATATGGCTAAGGGGAGCATAACAGTAAATCCACTTCCTGACCCCTTGAGATGAATGAGTGGTAAGAGAATTTGAATATATGAAATTTTGATAACTTTTTGTCAATTGGTTATCAACCGGTTTTACATCTGTCAATATTGTATGTATCATTAAGCGGTGTAATTAGGGTTTGTAATACTAACGGGCGAGCATTTAATGCAGTAGATAAAAAGGATAAAAGCGAGTTTCACTTTGTTATTTTTACCCTAATGCATTTGAGAAAGAATTTTTGAGCACTTGCAGAGCTAAGAAATGATTGTTAGCTGATTTTAGTCGAAGTTGTATTGTGATTTGAGTGATCAAGCTGATTTGAAGGTTGGTGAAGACTGAACTGGTGTGCACTTGAGTATTCAATTGGTAAACGAGGCAGTGCGCATAAAATAAGGTATTTCTTTGAAAAATCCTGCTTCGAATCTAGTTTATCTGAAATTGCATTGTCTTCTAAACCAATAGAGAAATTGATGATCACATCTGAACCTATCGAAGTTGTAAAGGCATAATGAATTGTGTCTTATAATGCTTTATCACAAGTTCCTAGTGGTGTCGTAGTGAAAGGAGATTTGTCCATCTATATTGATTGCAAGATTGAGGATTTAGGATCATTGTCAATATATTCTCAGTTGAAATCTCTTTACATTGAAAATGGAAAGATTCAACCAAAATATATTAGGGTTTATGAGAAAGGTTTTCATAATGTAGCATATTTTCTTGAAGATTTTGAAGAGGAACATATCCGAATTATTTTGAGTCGTGTTCATGGGGAAAACATGTATTTAGAAAGGACTCATACTATAACAAGGAAGTCATTCAAGTTGTAACTAGTTTTTACTCAACCAGTGAAGTACCTAAGTTGAGGTGAATTTCAAAAGAGACAGTAAACACTCTAACCAGATCAACCTCTGATGGGCATGGTTTTTCAATAAATAGCATCAAGGACCAAGTGGTTAAGTTGGCAACTATGGTTATAGGCTACTGAATATTCTATTCTAGTAGATTGAATAGTGTTCCATCTGCAGCAGTGCATACTGCTTATAAGATGATAGCTGAAAATGCTAATTATGACCTATGTGAGGCCATAAGGAGCCAATTATTGTTGAATCTTTAGTCTATCAAGAAGGAGAGCAGTCAAAAGTTTAAATTTGGACAGTTGTTGATAGGTCTATTTTTTTATTTTCAGAATTTCCTACTGGGAATTGGTGATCTTGAATTGTCTAAGGATCTATCGGCATCTGCCCAGATTAAGAACAACATAAAGGCTATGAGGAACACCTTCTCTGCTACCATGAATAAATATTTCAATGAATTTCAGAAGAAAATGAGTTTAGAGTAATATTGCTTGAGGATGTGGTAAAACACTTCGCTAGGGATATTATTTTCACAGTTACCACTGATTTTTGTTTGATGGAGGCTATTGAGCCTAGAGAAGAAGAAATGGAAGACATGAGCCATGAGGTCAACTATGACTTATTGACCAGTTATGCCAATAACCTGTTGGCATCTCCAGTGGACAAAAAGAAGGTAAAATTGATACAGTTAAAATTCAAACTGCAAAAGTTGAAACCAGTAGTGTTCCAACCATAAGTTGTAAAAGTAAGAAGAAGAAGGTTGAGTAAGCACCTCTGGTGATAAAAAGTACAAGAGTGACATGAATTGTCCAAACCAAAAAGGAACCGGTATCTAAAGTATATGCAAATAAGAAGACTGCATCAAAGAAAAGAGGGCGGAAACTAATTCTCCAAGCAGAATCTAAAGGTACTGATACTGAGGAGGAACCCAAGAAAATGAAAACAACTGGTAAAGCAGCCAAACAAGTGAAGGAAGTGTCAAAGGCAATTGTGCCTTTTGATGTCTTAACTTACAAGCCTGAGACTCACTTTGAGAGAACAGTGAAGACATTAGGAAGAAACAGATTTGATAATGTCAAAGATCATTTTGATTCATTCAATGAAGATGAAAAGGAACAAATTATTCAATAGGTAATCAATTATTTGTGCCATTATAATAGATTACCTCATGATCTTGAAAAGAATATCTCTAATTCCTTATATACTATTCTTTTGAATAAATGGGAGGAAGCCATAAAGAAAGAAAAAAAATCATAGATGATGTATTTGTACAATATTTTTATGATTTGTCGAAGGATGAGTTGAATGAATTGGTTGATAAGTACAAAGTTCATTTTGCTTACAAGACAAGAAGATTGAAGCTAATTATTGGAAAGGCGCAACCTATTGAGACTGAGACTCATCAAATTGCTTGTAATATCCAACGGATGGAAGAACTTATACATTCATCTAAGGATGAACAAGATATTGTTGATATTAGATGAACAAGATATTGTTGATCGACCTGAAATGGATGAGGAAGAAATTGTGCAAGTTAATGTTGTCTATCATGTCAAGAAGTATGACACTATTGTCCAACAAGTCATACTTGTTGATGATATTCAGGATGCAATAGATCTATTTGGAGACATTACTGCACCAGATATGCAACCATCGACAATTTCAGATTCACGGCTTACTAAAGTTGAGAAACCGACAACTCAACCAGGAGTGGATATTCCACCTGCCAAGGAACAATCGGTGAAACCTAAACTCCCACCGGTTTCATAGGACACCCAGAAGGAATCCGATGAAAAAGTTGATACACATATTTCTGAACAGGAAATGGAGAAAGAACAAGAGAAAGAAGAGATTGTTAAGGTAACATCTTTTGAATCGGTAACATCATTAGTTTTACAGCAGACTGATGAAGATCATGATGACTCATTAGGCATCTCAGGGCCTATAATTGTTGACAATATGAGTGCATCTGAAATGATGAAGATTGCAACTATCATGCAATCTAGGGCACACAAGAAGAGACTTAAAGAACAAAGAATGGAAGCAGAGACCATTCAGAATGTTGTGGATATTCTAACAAGTCTACTACCAGAAATTGCTACAAGGCATCTGACAACACCTATTAGCAAAATTGGTCAATTGGTTGCTGATGCATCTGACCAACTTAAGTCCCTAGAAGAAGAAACACAAACTTATGCTGACAGGACTTATAGGAAGAAATGTGGAGAGCAGCTTATGAAAGAGATTGATATAGGAAAAATTGCTCTATCTCTTAATGAAGATTTATTAAGAAAAGCTATTGAAACAGGAGGGAAATTCGTTGTATCTACTTCTAATGTTTCATTATTTTATTCTGATATCAATAATAGGCGAATTGAAACAGAGAAAGAGCTAGAGAAGATATGCAATGCATATGTACCACTTCAATATTCTATTTTTGCTTTGGCAAATCTGTGGATGATTTGCAAAATAGGTTAGATACCTATGATCTTGAAAAAGCAAAAAGACTCTGGTCACTGAAGGAATTGAAGAATCAACTCAGACCCCAAGTGGACATACTGCAAAGAGCCAACAAGAATGCAAAAGCTATTTTGGCTACTCCAGAAACCTGTACACTTGATTCAATGGAAGAGTTCCATACTCTGATTATGTCTACACTTGAGTTCACTAAGAACTTGCTGGAGACATGGGAACATGCTTTATCTCAGTTGAAGAGAAAATTTAGTGACAATTTTCTAAGTCTAACAATGCATGAATCTTGATTCAATTTTTCAAGTTTTTGTATATGTAAACCATTTTGATATAAACCTCTCTCTCTCTCTCTCTCTCTCTCTCTCTATATATATATATATATATATATATATATATATATGTGTGTGTAATTTGATTTTCAATTTCGCATTGTTGTCAAAAGGGGAGTAGGAATATGTATGTGTGTTGTGAAAATTTTGTATGTTATATGTAGTAAGGGGGAGTATATGTATATGTGCGTAAGCACACTTAGCAGTATTACTGTAAAATTTAATAAGTGTTGCTATCAATGCCAAAGGAGGATATTGTTGGCTTGATGATGATTGTAATGAATAAATTCATCATATGTTGTCATTGATCAAACACATACACACACATATGTTCATATTGTCTACCCGTGTGACTTCAAAGTTGTTTATATTAAAACTGGTATACTAGAGGTGTATATCTAACCGGTACATGGTGACAGCCGGTATATACATGAAGACAACCAGTGGTTATACATAACTCGACATCAACCTGAAGATCCAATGGATATTATCATAGGAGCATCAAAAGATAAACGGTTTATATGTTTAACTCCAACCGGTATTGATTGTTCCATTCGGTATTCATTGATTATGTGATGAGTTATCACTAATCGTGATGAGTTATCCTTACCGACAATTTTTGGTGGTATTTTTGTGATGCGTTATGATTGTTTGACCAGATACACTGCACCTAAGAAATTGTGATAAGATTTCTAAAGGCCGACATGAAATCTAAATGTCTATATATTGACATCACAATGAATTATTTTGCGAGCGAAGGAGATATGTTATGTGATGATTTGATGTGAAGGTAGAAGTGTTAAGCTGTAGAGTATGTTGGTAATGAAGTGTTGAGTGCGCAGAAGAGGATCTATACAAGCAAGTTGTGCTACTACTAGATCACACCTCCTGTTATTTTTTAATCATTGCAACAGTCAAATCCCCTAACCAGGTAAGCTCTAACAAGCTTCATTGTACAAATCCTCTAACAAGGTGATCCAATAGTTTTGATTCAGAAATCCTCTACTGAGATTACTCCTTACAAGGTACAACCTTTTACAGGGAATAGACTTTAACTAATCTTTGGGATCTTTAACAGGATTTGCTCCTAGCGAATCACTTTGCAGACCTTAACCGATCAGTTATCTATTACTGCAAATAGTTAACTTGTGAGTCACATCTCACTGTTGTTTTTACCTATTTGGATTTTCCACGTATAAACACTTGTGTTATGGTGGATGTTTTAATTATTGTGGATGTTGTTATATCATTTTGGATTACATGCATATTGTTTAACAAACTTGTTAAGTATATCTATCGGTCAGTGTTTAAAGTTGTATTGTTTTTGGTGTCACTGATTCACCCCCCCCCCCCCCCCTCTCAGTGCTTTACAATTCCATCAATAAAAACTACAAGGATTATTAGATGGATGTTAAATGTGCATTTTTTAATGGGGATCTTGATGAGGAAGTTTATATTGAGAAACCTGATGGTTTTTCACTATCAGAGGATACAAAATGGTTTGCAGGTTAAGGAAAGATTTATATGGATTGAAACAAGCACCTAGAGCTTGGTATGCAAGGTTGGATAAATATCTTTTGAAGCTTGGTTTTACTAAGGGAAATGCTGACATTAATTTATATTATAATATCATTGATGATGATATACTGATTATTGAAGTATTTGCTGATGATATTATTTTTCGAGGTGAAGATAAGTTATGCATAAAATTTTCTAAGAATATGGAGAAAGAATTTGAGATGTCTATGATTGGTGAAATGAAATTTTTCTTAGGTTTGCAGATTACTCAGACTGACAAAGGTATTTTCATCTAACAAACTAAATATGCCAAGGAATTGTTGAAGAAATTTGGTATGGGAGATTCTAAACCGGTAAGTACTCCTATGGTTACAAGTGAGAAATTGACAAGAAAAGATGTTTCTACACTAGTAAATCCTACAAGATACAAATCTATGATTGGAGGTCTGCTTTATTTGACTCAGACTAGGCTTGACATTATGAATGTTGTTTGTATTGTTTCAAGATTTTTGAGTGATCTTAGAGAAAATAATGAGATTGCGGTGAAAAGGATTTTTAGATACTTGCAAGGTACATCAAAATATGGCTTGTGGTACCCTAAGGATGATAACTTTACTTTATGTGCATATATAGACACTGATTGGGCTGGAGATGTTGATGACCGGAAAAGTACTTCTGGTGGAGGTTTCTATCTTGGAAAGAATTTGGTTTCATGGATCAACAAGAAACAATCTTGTACTTCTTTATCTACTGCTAAAGCTGAGTATGTTGTTGCTGCTACTAACTATACAAAAGTTTTACGGATGAAATAAGTGTTGAAAGATATAAAGATTGATTGTGATGCACCGGTAGTTATTCACTATGATAACTCTGTTGTTATTGATATATCAAATAATTCGGTATTTCATTCTAAAACAAAACACATATCTATCAAGTATAACTTTTTGAAAGAAAAGGTGGAAGCAAATGAAGTTAGATTGGTTTATGTGAATACTAAAGAGCAGATTGCAGATATTTTCACTAAACCTTTGCCCAAGGAATAATTTGAGTACCTGAGAGACAGATTGGGAGTTTCTACCCCTCCAGTAGAGACTTGATTGATGAGGTTTGGCACCAGTCCGACATTTATTATTAGAGATACTATTCATTATGCCACTGATGTGGGATGCCACTACTCAGGGGGAGTATTCAGCTTTGTGATTCAGTGGCTTATGTTTTTGCTTTGATATTTTTGTCATATTTCTGGCATTGATGTCAAAGGAGGAGAGATATTGATGTGAAAAAGACAGAAAATAAAAAAGTCATAGGGGGAGAGATATGAATAAAAAAAGTAAAGGGAGAGATATTGACATTCAAAGTTATATGTGGGAGATTGTTGGTTGTCTTCCATTGGGGGAGACTTGTTTGGCATTTCTTGGTACTTAGATATTTTTCACATCTAGTGTTGTCATCAATGTCGAAGGGGGAGATTGTTGACTATTTGGTGGAATTGATTATGTGTTGCATTGATGTTTTGTCGTTGATGCAAACAATAGTTGTTTGGATGCTTTGTCGGCACCCTTATGGTCCCAATAGGTTCAGTTGTTTCTGGTTGATTTGGATCTGGCATGATCCGATAAGATGTGGTATAGTTTGGTGATGGAATTGGCTTGTTTATGATACTTGTGCTCATATTTGGTCAGTATATTTGGTCTAGTGATTGGATGCTATCATGTTTGATTGGAAGCTTGGCTTCTGGTTCTGACGAGGGTTTCACTGGCAAAGATTTTGATGAATTGCATAAGTGGTGTTGGTGCAGTTTCTAGTGGACTTTCAGGATGTTGTTAGTGATCATGTTTGAGACTTGGCGGATGTAGATCATTGGTGTAGTGTGTGGACCTATATTGGGTCTCGGTTGATCTAGGTTATGGACCGGCTTTAATGTAACGTGTGGATTGGACCTCTCGATGTATTTTTGGGATGTCTTATGTGTTGGATATTTTTTGTTTGGTCTAAGGCCGACATGGTTTGTAATTATCTAATTGGTTTATTATCTGGTGGTCGACCTGATTGTTTATGGTCGAGGGTTTGTATATATAGATGTAAGATCTCATCGTAGATCATAATGGTTATGGTTAGAGGTCATGGTCAAGAAATGTAATGTACGAATAATGTAATATCATTCAAGCAGAGGATTTGGTCGATTATTGGAGATTGAATTGGGTTTATGTATGAGGATTTAGTCCTCCGGTATTGAGATTAACCGGAATTGTACTCAGGCATAGGAGATGCTATCATTTGGAGTTCAACACTTCTCTGGATTGTAGTCTGGATTTATATGTAGTCAGTGAGGCTCATTTGTGATGAACAGTGCACTCTAGGTTGTTGGCATTCCTACAAGTGCAGGCCCCTCAATTGTAATTCACATACTTACTGCTGAAGTATTATCTGACTGTGGGTAGGCTTCCCACCATATTTTTTCCTTTACCGAGTTTTCCACGTACAAATCTTGGTGTCATGTGGATGGTATTTATTCTATGATTATTGTTTATGCTTAATTGGTTTAACTGCTATTTTGGTATTAATGTTTAAATTGCTAATAGTTCTGGTAATCTGTAACAACTGATTCACCCCCCCTCTCAGTTGTCTTATGGTTATTTGAACTGTCTAACAGCCATATGGTGTCCTAAGAGGTCATATGGTTCCTTAAGGGGTAATTTCATTTACTAGGATGTTAAAAGGGGTCATATGGTGTCCTAAGGGGTCATAGAACACCATATGAGCCCTTACGATACCATTTGACCCCTTAGGACACTATATGACCCCTAACAACACCATATGGTGTCCTAAGGGGTCATATAGTGTCATATGGTGTCATGTCATGTACTAGGATGTCAAAAGGGGTCATATGGTGTCCTAATGGGTCATAGGACACCATATGACCCCTAACGACACCATATGGTATTCGAAGGGGTCATATGGTTCCCTAAGGGGTAATGTCATTTACTAGGATGTTTAAAGGGGTCTTATGGTGTCCTAAGGGGTCATAAAACACCATATGACCCGTTAGGACACCACTTGACCCCTTAGGACACCATATGACCACTAACAGAACCATATGGTTACGAAACCATATGACCCTTTAGGACACCATATGTCCCCTTATGACAACATATGACTCCCAACGATACCATATGGTTTCCTAAGGGATCATATGGTGTCCTAAGGGGGCACAGAACACCATATGACCCCTTATGACACCAAATGACCCCTTTTAACATCCTAGTACATGACATGACCCCTTAAGGCACAATATGACCCCTTAGGACACCATACGGTGTCGTTGGGGGTGATATGGTGTTCTATGACCCCTTAGGACACCATATGACCTCTTAGGACAACATATGGTGTTGTTCAGATTCATATGGTTTCCTAAGGGGACATATAGAGTCCTAAGGGGTCATATGGTGTCTTAAGGGGTAATGTCATGTACTAGGATGTTAAAAGGGGTCATATGGTGTTCTAAGGGGTCAGAGAACACCATATGACCCCTTAGGACTCCATATGTCCCCTTAGGAAACCATATGAATCTCAACAACACCATATGTTGTCCTAAGAGGTCATATGGTGTCCTAAGGGGTCATAGAACACCATATCACCCCCAACGACACCATATGGTGTCCTAAGGGGTCATATTGTGCTTTAAGAGGTCATGTCGTGTACTAGGATGTTAAAAGGGGTCATCTAGTGTCATAAGGGTTCATAGAACACCATATGACCCCTTAGGACACCATATGACCCCCAAAGATATCATATGGTGTCCTAAGGGGTTGTATGGTTCCTTAAGGGCTCATGTCTTGTACTAGGATGTTAAAAGGGGTCATATGGTGTCCTAAGGGGTCATATGGTATCCTAAAGGGTCATAGGACACCATGTGACCCCTTAGGACATGATATGACCCCCAATGACACCATATGGTGTCCTATGACCCCTTAGGACACCATATGACCCCTTAGGACACCATATTACTCCTAACAACACCGTATGGTGTCCTAAGGGGTCATAGGACATCATATGTCCCCTTACGACATCATAGGACCCCCAATGACACCAAATGGTGTCTTAAAGGGTCGTATGGTATCCTCAGGGGTCATAGAACACCATATGACCCCTTAGGACACCATATGACCCCTAATGGTACCATATGGTGTCCTAAGGGGTCATATGGTGCATTAAGGGGTCATGTCATGTAATATGATGTTAAAAGGGGTCATATGGTGTCCTAAGGGGTCATAAGACACCATATGACCCCTTAGAACACCATATGACCCTTTAGGACATCATATGACTCCTAACGACACTTTATGGTGTTCTAAGGGGTCATAATATGTCCTAAGGGATCATAGGACACCATATGTCACCTTAGGACACCACAAGATCCCCAACGACGCCATATGGTGTCCTAAGGGGTCATAGAACACCATATGACCCCTTAGGACACCATATGACCTATTGGGACACCATATGAACCCCATCGACCCCATATGGTGTCCTAAGGGGTCATATGGTGCCTTAAGGGGTCATATGGTTTCCTAAGGGGTCATATAACACCATATGACCCCTTAGGACACCATTTGACCCCTTAGGAAACCATATGACCCCTAATGACACCATATGGTGTCCTAAGGGGTCATATGTTGTCCTAAGGGGTCATGTTGTGTACTATGATGTTAAAAGGGGTCATATGGTGTCCCAAGAGGTCCTAGGACACCATATGACCCCTTAGGAAACCACATGACCCTCCCTCTCCATCTCTCTCCCTCTCTCTCCCCCTCCTTGTTCTTTTATCCCTCACTCAGTCTCCCTCTTTCTCTCCCTCTCCTTATTTCTTTGCTCAACCCATCTCTCTCCCTCCCTCCCTCTCTCTTTCTCCCTCTCCCCTTATCTCTCTCTCTCTCTCTCTCTCTCTCTCTCTCTCTCTCTCTCTCTCTCTCTCTCTCTCTCTCTCTCTCTCTCTCTCTCTCTCTCTCTCCACTTCCCCCCTTGTCTCTCTTTCTCACTCTCTCTCCCTTTCCCCTTTCCCCCTCTATCTCCTTTTCTCCTTCTCCCCCCATCTCTCTCTCTCTCTCTCTCTCTCTCTCTCTCTCTCTCTCTCTCTCTCTCTCTCTCTCTCTCTCTCTCAAGTATCTCTCTAACTTTTCCTATATGTAAATAAATATCCAATATCCAATTTGTTCCCATTAAGGTGCCAACATTCAAAAAATGGGCGCTAATGGGAATTTATTGTAGCTCATAGGAAAAATATGAATTAAAATCATATATTCGATTTAATTGGGTATCCAATATTTGTACCACACAAAAATAGGTTTTTGGATCGCTCTGTACATTCCAATGGCCCACACATTCATGTTGCAAGCGATAATCATGGGTTTTCAGATAGACAATGATAAAATTCTACTTTTGAGAGATTCTTGGAGATAAATTTATCGTTGTCAATAATTTACGAGCACCTTTGTGGAGGTATAATGGGGAGAAATAGTCATCGAAAGCATAAATGTAAAAGAAAGCTTTCAAATGAGAAAATTAAAGTATATGATAAACTTATAAAGCACTAAGAAGGGGGGTGAATCAGTGATAGCAAAAACAATAACACTTTTATTGCAGACCGGTAAAAACATTTAACTAGTTTACTAATGACTTTGCATGTAATCCAAAGTGTTATAAAAGCATTCACTATGAGAAAAAAATTCACCATACCACAAATACTTATACGTGGAAAACCCAACTAGGAAAAACCACAGTGAGATGAAACTCACAAGTTAACTATCTATAGAATAGGTAACTTGACCAGTTAAGGTCTACAAATGCTTTGTTAGGAGCAGATCCTGTTAAACATCCCAAGCCCTATTAGGAGCTATACCTGGTTAAAGGTCACCTTAGTGGAGGATTTAGATCCAAGTTAATGAATCACCATGTTAGAGGATTTTTACAATGAAGCTTATTAGAGATTACCCAGATAAGGGATTTAACTATTGTAGTGATTAGAAAAAAATAGGTGGTATGATCTAACAATAGCACATTTTGCTTGTTTACATCCTTTTCAGCTCACACATTACTGCATCACCGACATACTTTGCAACTCCTTCAACAAATCGCATCCACTTCAACTCATAACATCACTCATATCTTCTATATAAAATAACTCATCACAATGTCTTTTAATAGACATTAGATTTCATGTCGGCTCCTGAACCTTGACACAATTTCCTCGGTTCAGTGAAACTAGACAATCTTCCTTAACATGACACAAATCTCCACCATTGTGTCGGTTGGTGGTAACAGATCACAACCGGTGATAACTCATCACACAAACTGGGAAGCCGGTTGGAACACCAATATTGGTTGAGTGTTGACCACATCAAACTCACATACAAATTGTCTCCATGCACCTCCTTGCCTCTCTTTGTTGCATCTCAAAACTAGTAACAGTGGAATTGATCAAAACCAATTGTCTTAACTGCATATATCGGTTGTCTACATATTCTAGTTTAGACATCCTCATACCAGTTAGACTTCTTCATACATAAGATATCGGTTAACAATACATATGACTTACTAGTATATCGGTTTATCTTAACTATGACAATCAAAACATATGTGTGTCATCAATGACAACACATAAAGTCATCAAATACAAAAATCATCATCATGTCAACATTCTCCCTCTTTGGCATTGATGGCAATGTAGATCAGGAAATTGAAAATCATCAAAACAATAGCAATTAGGACAACCACAAAACCTAAAGCTGCTATGAAAGCAATCCCAATCCAATCAATGAAGACATAAAGACAAGATATTCAAATCAAATGAAATCGAAGCAAACCGACACAGATATCTCCTTCATGTGGCTCCATTGTTCTTCTTTCACCTTCAAATTTGATGTGGATCTCACCTACAAGTGCAAAATGCAAGTGGAAAGCAAGTTGTTGAGAGATGAAATTCATAGCATAAGGTTACTTGAAAATGTGATTGATCTCCTCTCATTGAAGAAAATCATCCAATTTATAGACAAATTGGAGAGAGGACAAGATTAGCATGAAGAGATTTGAAAGGAAATTCAAATCAAGAATGGCAAAATTATGACAAATGTATGACAGTTTCTATGCAAGGAGTATGACAAATTATGACAAGATTGAAATAGAAAAAGAAATTAGGAATTAGGAGAAATTAGCAAATTAGAAAATTAAGGAAAAAGATGAAATAGAAATTAGGTGAATTAATTAATAGGTTTTCATCCATTAATTAATTCATGAAAGAGACCTAGGACTAAATAAATAGATTTATTTAACCCACAAAGAAGAAGAAAAGGATTAAATGAACAAATCATAAAACCCTAGAAATAAGAGGACAAGGAATTAGGTCAAGACAACAAGAAATTAATGTAGGTTCGATCATGATTCTAATTGACAAAGGACCAATGTTGATAAATGATTGAGATTGGTTGACAAAAATCAATGACAAATTGACAAAGATTGACAAGGAGATCAAATTGATAGGTGCCAATTGATGAGGAACAATGACTAATCGATCCAAATTGACATGATTGAAAAGGACAAGGATCGATGACGAATCGATCACAAAATGACAAGATTGACAAGGACAAGGATCGATGACGAATCGATCGCAAAATGACGAGATTGACAAGTTGATAATCACAAATGATTACTAACAAGCTAAAGATGATTGAAAGATTGACAAGAGGAAAAAACCCTAATTCTATCATCGATTAGGATTGACGATGTCCAAAATGATGATAAATGAGCACACACCATGATGCGACAGGATAAGATCGACCAAAATCATGACTGAAGATTGCTATCGACAAGACCTAATTCGAAAGTGAGAAAAATGAGGAATGCAGAAGAAGGACTCAATGCTCGCAAATGATAAAGACCAAGTGCGCAACATAGAAGAAATGTTAATGCGACGCAAGAACCCTAAAATAAGGCAATGCGCAAATGTTAAAGTATGACTCCATAAGCGTTGACCATTTTTAGACGTCTACAGGCAAAACTTAGGAAAATTTTATCAACGAAGTGTGCTTACAAAAATGTACAGACTCCACCTTAATAGAATGTACAAAATTTTAACTCCTAAACTAATTCTACTCCCCCTTTGACAACAATGTCAAACAAAAAAAGTAAATTACATACATTACATCAAAAATTATCATCAAAAACTGCATATATATATATAGATATAAGAGTTTTGAAGTCTTTACAAAGAAATTCTCAAGAAAATATCATTGAAATGAATCTTCAATTGTTCAAGGTCATTATCCCATGTTTCTAAAAGTGTCTCAATGATCTCAACATGTGTCAAAATCTGTGCAACAAATTCTTCCATAGCATCAACAGTGCTCATCTCTGGGTTGCCAAAATTGCTTCAGAATCCTTGTGTGCCCACTGTAAGATTTCAACTTTTGGAATTAATTGATTCTTCAGCTCCTTCAAGGATCTGATCCACTTCACCTGTTCAAAATCATAAACTTCTAATAGGTGTTGTAAGGCATCAACAGATTCACCAAAATTCAAAGCGGAATCCTGTACCGATAGGTATGCATCACTTATCCTCTCAAGTTCCTTTTTTGTACCTTCATGCTTTTTCTTTAAATTAGAATAGAATAATGAAACTTTAGATATAGTAGCCAAAATTTTACCTCCAGTTTCTATATTGGTTCTTAATAGATCTTTGTTCACTATTAAAACAATCTTTCCTTTATCAATTTCTGGAATCAGTTGCTCTCCCCTTTTCTTCCTGTAATCTTTTTCTACTAAGGCATGAGCTTCCTCTTCAAGTGATTTTAGTTGTTCACAGGCATCAACAACTAACTCTCACAAGCTTAGCAATAGGGGTGGATAGATTACCTATATCAGTCTCTGGTAGGAGACTTGACAAAATGTTAACAACAATTTGAATGGTCTCTGCTTCTCGTTTATGCTCTTTCAACCTCTTCTTTTGTGCACGTGATTGCATAATAGTAGCAATCTCTATTAACTTCAAGCCACTCAGATTGTCCTTATCTATAGGACCTTTAATGCTGATTGAGTTATAATCATCATCAACTATTGTTTTCTCCTTCTTCTCTATAGCAATCTCCATTAACTCAAAGCCACTCAGATTGTCCATATCTATAGGACCTTTAATGTTGATTGAGTTATAATCATCATCAGCTATTATTTTCTCCTTCTTCTCTATTTTCTTCTCTTCATCCTTTTTCTCTTCAACCTTCTTCTTCGATTTCTCTTTCCCTATCTTTGTTTGTTCCTCTTGTGTTGGTGTAATGACCGGTGGTAGTTGACTTTCAACATTATGTTCTTTTTCCGGTGGTGGTTGTATGTCCACACTTTTTTCAGTAGCCGGTGCTTCCTCTGCTTTATGTTCCTTAACCATATCTGGTTCCTATTCTTTATCTTTAACTGATTCAATATAGGTACCGGTTGTATCAACAGTATCCTTAACATCTTTAGTTTCATCCACAAAGAATATGACAGGTGGTGAAATAGTGTCATCTTTATGCTTGACAGGGTAGACTACATCTGGTGGAATAATTTCTTCAATGTCCAGCTCTGGTGGAGCTCCAGTATCAGTTTGATCAGGCTTATTGTGATAGTTCTTTAACTAATCACTCATCCCCCGAATAGCTTTAGCTACCCAATGAGTATCATCTTCAACTTCCTGAATTTTTCTTGCCAATAGTTTCATTCTCCTTGATATTGTATGAAATTATCCTTTATTTTTAGCAAGCATTGCTAATAATTCTTCATGAGACAATTTAGGAAAATATTGAACAAAAATTCTATCAATAATCTCTTGTTCCTAATCAATAATCAACTTCCATTTATTTTCAAGAATTAAATTTAAAGAATCAGATATTTCCTTATGAATCTCATGTGGTAACCAGTTATATTGACATAGGTAATTGATTACCTCTTTTACCACTTCTTGTTTCTGAACTACATCGAAAGAATCAAAATATTCTTTTACATTACTAAATTTCTTTCTCTTTAATAGTTTCAGAGTCATCTTAAAATGACTCATTGGTTTGAAAGATGAAGGCATATTTGGTTTAGGGATATCCCCTATTAATTTAGATTTCTTACTGCTTGCCTGTAGCTTCTTCTTCTCTTCCTCAGGATTAATATCCTTAGATTCTTTTTGTAGGATGAGATGTCTGCCTCTCTTTCTATTGGTAGTTGGCTTCTTTGTATACACCTTAGGTATTGGTTCCTTCTTGATTTGAACACTCCTTGTTACTTTAGTATCGGTTGACACAGAAGTTGCTTGCTCATCTTTCTTCTTTTTCCCTTTCACACTATTGGGTTGTGCCAGTACAATCCTTTCTTGATAAGTACCAAGTCTATTCTTCTTTGCATCCTTAGGAGATGCCAAAAGGTTGTTGGCATAACTGATCAACAAGTCATAACTGACTTCATAGCCCATTTGCTCCATTTCTTCTTCTCTTGGTTCAACAGCCTCCATAAGGCATAAATCGGTGGTTACAATGAAACATATGTCTTTTTCAAAGTGTTTCATCACTTCATCTAATAACCTTAGTCTTATGCTCATCTTCTTCTGGAATTCATTAAAATACCTATTTATAGCAACTAGGAATGTGTTCTTGATAACCTTTATACTATTCTTAATCTAGGATGAGATAGGTGTATCATTAGACCATTGTATTATCTTTATCGACTACATTAAATGTGCTACTGATAGGGTGACAAAACCCTAATTACCACTTAACAAAACTCGGCTTTACCGGTAAGTATACTAACTGATTGATAATCCTTTAGAAAACCAATAGATAACAATATAAAAAATTCTCATATCCCAATTCAAAATGCAGAATTTACTTGCTGTACATTCTTCAAGGGGTCTAAAAATAGATTTACTGATATGCTCCCTTTAGGCTTATTGAAAAGCTCAGTTTGTCAGTGAAGGATTCTCAACACTAGGTGAATCATTTGGTTCTTCTGATGGCTTGTCCTCACTTTTCTTCTTCCAAATTCTATTCATCTCTTCTCTAGTTTCTTCAACATCAACCTTCTACTTTCCTTTCTAATCTGCATTGTAACTTACCAGTTTGTTCTTCTTTGTTCTGCAAAACTTGGCAATGTGTATCGAGTTGTGACAATGATAGCAGGTCATCCCAGATGCTCTCCAAGGTCTTGCATTACCTCTTCCAGTTCTTCTTTTGTAGTTCATAGCCACATGTCCAAAGTTGTTGCAAATTGTGCAAATCACGTCGACTCTCTTTTCCATCTCATAAGGACTAGACCGGTTAACATAGGGTCTTTGCTAATTTGTGTTCCTCCAGTCAGTGATATTTCTTCTCTAGTCACCAATAGGTCTTGAATTCATGTGAGGTGTCAGATTATTTGCTCTGTATCTTTATTCAATTGATCTATGTCTATACGTATTCCATGTATAACAATAACCTTCAAATCTTCTAGGCATGTACCTAGTATTAGGTCTATAGCCAGTATTACTATCAGATCTGCTTCTATAAACATTAGCAGTATGTCATGGTTTATGACAAATAAAGCAAACAGGTTTGTAGGATTTCTTACCGGTAGGCTTCTTAGCCTTAGGATCATTTTTACCTTCATGAATGTCGCTCTTGGTACCGGAAGATTCACCCTTCTTAGATGTATTGTATCCTAACCCAAATGTATCACCTTTCATCCTTTGAGATTGGATCTGTTCATCCAGCATAGAGGAGATTTTGTTAAATTTGTTAAGCTTCTCATTGGCTTCTATAAGCTCTTTAGTAAGATCTTCATTCCTTTTCATCAAGGTCTCTCTAAGAGACATTGCTATTTCAAGATCTGACTGTAATGCTTCTTTTTCTTCTTTCTCCTCATGCCAATGTTCATGAAAGGTTACCTTGTACTACTTGACTTTAAGGATTTCATGATCTTTCTCTTTGATCAGGTCTTCAGTTGCCCTCCTAGTTTCAAGTTCTTGACTCATACGGATTGTAAGGGCTTCAGGTTCTCTCCTTAGGTTAAGTTTCTCTCCATTCAGTTTCTCCACTTCTTCAACCAGTGCATCAATGTTCACCTCATCTAAAGAGTTGATGTCAGAGATCTCTAATAATTGCTTAGTCAGTTCTTTCCTTTTTGCTTATGAAGCCTTGAATCTACCTCTCGAGGTTTCTAGCTCATCCCTAGTTTTAGCAAGTTCTCTAACTATCTCTCTATAACTCATATTCCCCATAATGGCTTTAGGGTTTCCTTCCAAGTGGTTAAGCCTTAAGGAAGTTAAGCTCTAATACCAATTGATAAACTTATAAAGCACTGAGAGGGGGGGTGAATTAGTGATAGCAAAAACAATAACACTTTAATTACAGACTGGTAAAAATATTTAACTAGTTTACTAATGACTTTGCATGTAATCCAAAGTGTTATAAAAGCATTCACTATAAGAAAAACATTCACCATAACACAAATATTTATACATGGAAAACCCAACTGGGAAAAACCATGGTGAGATGGAACTCACAAGTTAACTATCTGTAGAATAGGTAACTTGACCGGTTAAGGTCTACAAATGCTTTGTTAGGAGCAGATCATATTAAAGATCCCAAGCCCTGTTAGGAGCTATACCTAGTTAAAGGTAACTTCAGTGGAGGATTTAGATCTAAGTTAATGAAACACCTTGTTAGAGGATTTCTACAATGAATCTTGTTAGAGCTTACCTGGTTAGGGTATTTAACTATTGTAGTGATTAGAAAACAACAGGGGGTATGATCTTAGAATATCACATTTTGCTTGTTTAGATCCTTTTCTGCTCACACATTACTGCATCATCGACATACTCTGCAACTCCTTCAACAAATTGCATCTAATTCAACTCATAAAATCACTCGTATCTTCTATATAAAATAACTCATCACAAAGTCTTTTTATAGACATTATATTTCATGTCGGCTCCTGAACCTTGACACAATTTCCTAGGTTCAGTGAATCTAGACAATCTTCCTTAACACGACACAAATCTCTGTCATAGTGTCAGTTGGTGGTAACACATCACAACTGGTGATAACTCATCACACGAACTGGTAAACCGGTTGGAACACTGATACCGGTTGAGTGTTGATCGCATCAAACTCACATACCGATTGTCTCCATGCGCCTCCTTGTCTCTCTCTGCTACTTCTCGAAACTGGTAATAGTGGAACTGATCAAAACCAACTGTCTTAACTGCATATATCGGTTGTCTACATATATTGGTTTAGACATCCTCATACCGGTTAGACTTCTTCATACATAAGATACCGGTTAACAATACATATGACTTACTAGTATACCGGTTTATCTTAACTATGACAATCAAAACATATGTGTACCATCAATGACAACACATAAAGTCATCAAATACAAAAATCATCATCATGCCAACAGTATATAGACAAAGAGATAGAGAAGGTCATAGGAGAAGAAGACAAGGTGTGTCAAATATTGGTGAATCCTTTGCAAATGTTACTTCTAGTGAAGAGGAAATTGAATTTGAAAATGTTGAGCAACTTATTGAAAGTGAAAATGAAAATCTAGATTTTGATATTGGAAATGTTGAACATGATATTCAAATTGTAAATTGGTAATGAGAATGTTGAAATAGATATTGAAAATGTTCAACATGATAGTGAATTTGGGAATTTGGGAATTGACAATGAAGGCGAAAATTTGGGTGTTGACATTGAAAGTGAAAATTTGGGAATTGACATTGGAGGTGAAAATTTGTGAAATTTTGATATTAAACGTGGAATTATTCAACCGAGTGAACAATATGTAACACCGAATTACATGAGAAATGAAGACCCTCTCATGGACTAAAGAAAAATTTTAAATTCAAGACCTTCAAGAACTACAAAATGGTTACTTGAAATTGATGAGAACATTATTGCCAATCTTGAACGTAAAAGGTCAACACGAACCATTCAATTGTGGGCTACACAACTTTTCAACCAATATTTTAGCAATAAGACATTGACCGAGCAATGCCAACTTTTTGTTCAATTGCTAAAGATGCAAAAGATGAGACCATTGCTAACCAAATTGAAGATTCGTATGAACAAGAAGATGGAGAAAAAAATTATTATTGTAAAAAATATTTTTAATGCTCTCAATTATATTGGAAAGAATAGCAAGGAAAAAGATAAGAGATATGCTAGAAGAGTGATTACAACCTCCATAGTAAGCCATCAATTGAGGAAGGCTCATTTTATGAGACAAACTTGTGTTGATTTGAACATAAACTGTAAAACTTTGGATAGAGCACTTGCAAGAAGAGAAATACTCAATGATCCCCTTCAACATGATACATGGGATTTTGGTGGGAGGATTCCACGTGTTGATAAAAAGTTGACCAACAATGTGAAGGAGGAAATTCAATAATTTTGGCACTCTAATTCTAGAGTATCACCCAATGTAAAGGATATTTTGAAGTTAAGAATCGGCAACCAAGACCGCACACCACATCTCAAACATTTCCTGGAATCAAACCAAAAAATGTTGTACAAATTTTGTTGTGAAACACATCAAAATTTGTAAATATCGCAAAAGGACTTTGAATCAATGAAGCCATTTTATTGTGTACCTCTTAAGATTCATAATACTTTTTGTTGCAAATACCATGTGGAGTTTTCAATGTACCATGAACTTTTGTTCTATATTCATTCTACGATGCATACTAATGATATGTTACAAGAGTGTGGTGCAATACAATTTCCGAGATCATCAAGAGACTTGCTAGATCTATTTTTGTGTCGTAGAGATGATGGATGCTTTTTCTATAGAAATTATTGTTTGATTGAGAAGTGCTCACAATGTGGTGGGTTGTCAAAGTTTGTTTCATGTTTTCATGAGGGCAGTGAACATGAGTTTGGAAAGAATATTGTTGAGAAAAAAAGATATGAGATAGTGAAATATACTTGGAAGAGTGGAGGTGAAGGTTCTAGATGCGAGTTGGTCTCTACAAAAATTAGTGTTGCTGATTTTATTTTGGATTTTAAGGAAAATCTTTTCTACAAGTATGCAAGCCACACCCATAGGTCTCAGTGGTTGGATCAATAGTTCAGGATGTGTAAGAACTTTTTCCCGTTTGGGACTAATATATCGGTGGTCGATTTCGCATAAAATTATACATTGCAACCACAAAATGAGGTATAGGCTCAATATTAAAATTCAATTCAAATTGTTATTTTTGTTCACATAACATATAGACATGCCCTTGATAGTAAAAAAGAGGATAGGAAGATAATCAGGGAGAATCATTTTTATATGAGTGATGATAGATCTCACTCCTCTGAGTATGTGCAACATTGTTTTGAGAATTTTTTTGAGTTCTTGGAGGAGAAAGGTATTGTAATAGACCGATATCTCATATGGTCAAATAACTCCACGAGTCAATTCAAGAATTCTCATATGTTTTATTGGTTGAGTAGAATGCATGTAGAGAGACGTGTACCTCATATTTGGCGTATTTTTGAAGCAGGACATGGGAAGGGGGAGCATGATCGAGCTAGTGCATGTTTGAAGAGAGCTCTAGTTAAGGATTAATTGAGGATTTCAAGTGCAAACTTCTTTGATGCATGTTCGATTGTTTTTTGGTGTAGTACAACAATGTCACAGGGAGGGACTCGTGATTCAACAGTGTGCAAATTCTTTTGGTTGGTTGAGGAGGGCACAGTGGGAGACAAATTGGATTGTCAAACAATTAAAGATTCTTCATAGATACATTCATTTCACAACTCAGATGCAAGTACATGGACCATTTGGACAACAGAATTGGCTTGTTTTTTTCAGAGTTTTGTTCAGTGTGAGTCAATTGAGTGGTTTGATACGTAGGCTCCACAATATCTAACTCCTTTATCTCAAACAATATCCTTGTCAAATGATGACATAGAAAGTTCAGTTGAGTATGACCAACTTTCAGATCTTGTACAGCCAAAACATGTTTTTGCAGTGGTTGTACCACATGGGAATGAAGAGAGATAAGACTATTGGTTGGAACGGTGTGTACAGGGAAAGCAGAAGCTAACACAACTAGTGACAAATGATGATGGGTTCATGTATCCTACAAGTTTATTTGTTGTTGCAGGAACTTGGTTGCGAACATACATGATTAGAAAGAATGGCATACCTGCATTTCTAGACTACGAGAGAGACAAAACCATTCTCATGTATTCACACCTTATTATAGCTATAAATATCAAGTTTTTGAAGCATCAAGCAAGACCGAAGACAAAAGAACTATGGACAATGACTAGTGTTGATCATGAAGCAATACTAGATACTCTTAAACTAAGAGACGACCCTTCGGGCACAATTGAGTAGCAGACCTTTATTATTTTTATTTTTTTATCATGCATTTAATCTCAAATAATGATCATAAAACCTTTATGTTCAAGTTTTTTACGTGTATATTAAGGATTTTTAAAAATGTAGGTCCTTTTTTATGAACAATACTATTGTATCATGATTTTTGCATTAACATACTGGGTACACTCAATATAATTTGTATAATCCTACCTCTTCATTAATCTGAACTCTTCATTTATTATCATGCTTTTCATTTCAAACAATGATTATAAAACCTTTATGTTCATTTTTTTTATATGTTGATTAACAATTCTTAAAAATGCAGGTCTTTTTGATGAAATATAATACTAATGCATTGACATAGTGGGTACACTTGATATAATTCGAAGGGATGTATCTCCATGATATATAATCCCACCTCTCCATTTGTTATCACACATTTCATTTCAAATAATGATCATAAAACATTTATGTTCATACTTTTTATGTGTAGACTAACAATTCTTTAAAATACAGGTCTTTTTGATGATATACAATACTATTTCATCACGAGTTTTGCATCAACATAGTGGGTACACTCGGTATAATCCAGCCTCTCCATATATTATTGTGTTTTTCATGTGTCGATTAACAATTCTTAAAAATGTAGGTCTTTTTTATGTTGTTCGTGTTGCTTATATTGGTCTTCATTTGTACGCAGGCATTGCTCTACGTGAGCTTTTCTCTTAGGACATGAGGATAACTGATGCACATGAAGTGGGATGTTGTATTTGTATATGAATACAATGATATATGATATATTTGTACATGAGTACAAATATATACAATGTATTTACACATGAGCACATTGGTGTAGTTGTATTGATGATATATAATGTATTTATACATGAGTAAATTGGTTTAGTTGTATACATGATATACAATGTATTTGTACATGAGTACATTGGTGTAGTTGTATCGATAATGATGAAAAAAGATGCATAGACTAACAAATATTATGTGTATGGCCCACTCATGTATGTTCGTAGATGTCACATGTAAGTCTAATGGTAGTTATGTGTCTACAATATATGCAATTATTGATGACCATGATCATTACTGCTTTCCTAAATTCATTACAACTTAATATAGGCTTGTTAGTCTATATTTATCCTTTTCATCCTCATTATCATTTAATATAGGCTTGTTTGACAATTTTTTGCATTTGGGGTGCTCAAGGGACGTCACTAGTAGGGTATGGCCCTGAGCATTTGTCACGACCTGACTTAGACCCTAGTTAGATTTACTTTACTATGCCAGATACTTATACCGTTTACATTTTGCACGTAATTATTTGATTAGTTTTTTAATGATGTTAGATGGTATTTTGTGGTTTAATGACATTAATGATGGTCAACTATTTTATAATATCGTTATTTAATGATGATGAATTATTATTTTCAATTATGATCATTAATGATATTAATGTTTTAGCTAGATTTTAAACCTGATAATATGAATAATGCATTTTATTATCGTGATCTGATGACCTTTTGTTGAGTTGGAGTAAGTTGCAGGTTAATCGTCGAAGGCAGACATATGACCGAGGAGGGGTTTTTCTAGCTCGCCAGTAGCAACCTAAGTATTGGAACCTTGTGCAAAATACCCAATTAGATAAGCAATTAGTAAATTAAATTAGGGAATTTAATATAAAATGATAAAATAATATCATTAAAATAAAAATAAAATAATAATAAAGATAAATTATTAAATATACAAGTATTTAATATTACAATCAAGCTAGAAATTAATTATAATATAATTATTTAAAATTGAGTAATTAAAAAAATATATAAGTTATTTGATAATTAAATTATAAAATAAATAAACGCTATTTAAAGAGATAACATCTTGTAAATTATTAGAGGACTATTTTTTTTTTAAAGGATTAATTCAAGGAATTTATTAAAATATTAATTAATAAAATAATTTAAATATATATGTATAATCAAGATTATAAATTATATTTTCGACATGCAAGATACAATGCTTGAGTAAATAGTAAGATACTAAATTTAGGGAAAATTATGATGACATGCAAGGCATGATGAAAACTAAATAATTAAATTAGTAGATTATTTTCTTTAAAACTAAATCTTTAAAATCATGCTAACAAATTTGTGATTTAATTTAAGAGTTATTTTGTGAGTTCTAATCATGCATTTTATAATTAAAAAAATTTGGTTTTATTATTATTTGTTGTTATTTTTTTTTATTTTTTTATCATAGAATATGCATTATGTTAATTTCTTATGAGAGTAATAACAAAATAAAAGCAATTAAAAATATTTAATATATATATTAGGAATTAATTTTAAAGGATTATATTAACTTATTAGAGATTCTTAATTTAGAATTATTGAAAATATTAAAATTAAATTTTGATTTGAGGATATTATATTATAAAGGAAAAATTTATAAAAATTTATAAAGAAAAACATATAATAATATTATTCTGACATTAATCCGCAGAGGGTTAATTATTTTCTGTCTATGAGGGATGATTATGGAACGAGAGTGCTTGTTTATGGGCTAACCAGGGAAGGGTGATTTTCTTCACCTCCCCAATAGGGTAATGATGGCCATCATATTTATTTATTTCTCTCCCTACCATAACACATGTAGTTAGTTCAACCAGGATGGGTTGTTAGTTCTACATGATTGCACAGGATTCCTTTACTACCAGTTGGTACCGGCTTGCTAGGATACTTCGTCGTGAGGGCCGGGAGCTTATCAAGAGCACCGGGAAGCTTATGCTTCATTTGGTTGGGCGGATAAAATGCCTGGGTCATATGTCTGTCATCCGGTTTGCGAGAGGAGGTTATCCAGGTCAAACGGAGGTGACACATCCGGAGATAGAGAAAGTCAGAGATTCTAGATAAAATTTTATGTAATAATTAAAGATGTATATTTTATTTCATTGTAAAGACTAGAATGGTCGCATGTAGAAGTTATGAAAAAGGACCTATAAGGTAACCTGATGTGAAGCGACGGGAAGTCGCCATGCAATGTAACTAACAAAAGAAAAGAAGAAAAAAGGCTACTAACATACTAACCCACTAACATGCATGATTTACTTTCTTAGATTAGTTTTCATTTACGCATGCATGCATGGTCATATTTAATTATCTGGTAGATTATTTAATTATGAGTTTTTGCATGTTAATTTAATTCGTAATAATTTCATGCATATGATTTACGCTACTCATGCGCACACGTAACTCAACATCGTAACTAATTATGGTTTGCATTCTATTGGACCTCATTCGTAATTTTAGATTGTTATTGTTCGCATGCACATTTAATTCCTACATGTTATTTATGAGTTGCATGGTTGTTCAGTTACTTATCTATTACTTGCATGTTGATAATCATTGCTTTTGCATGTGCAATAATGGTTAATTTAATTTTTAATTAAAACAGTGAGTTTAAGTTTGGTTTAACTAGGGTTAGGACAAGCGGGTCCTTACAACATTCGACCGAGTGGGAAGGTAAAATAGGAGCATGCCTAGGGTAATAATATCTAACCAGACATTTTGGGATCAATGGTTGGCGCCCACGACAAGCAAAACGAGAAATGAGCTCCATGGCAACTTTTCATTGAATGCAATTGACAATTTTTTTGTCAAATGAAAAGACGTTGCTCTACGAAAACCGCTTCGAATCTTGAAAATACGAGATAGATTATTATAGGAATCCCTCATGTGACCATGTAGGTTCATCTAGATCATTCACAGGTGCCACGGTTTTTGAGATACAACCTATCAAATTTTGACAATTTTTTGTGCTTAGGACGCTCAAGGGACGACGCCGATAGGGTATGGCCCTAAGCGTTTGACCGAGGGGGGGTAAAATAGGAGTATGCCTAGGGTAAGAATGCCTAACCAGAGGTGTTGGGACCAAGGGTTCATTCCCACATCGAGTAGAATGAGAAATTGGCTCTGTGGAAACTTTTCATTGAATGAAACTTACTATTTTTTCGTCAACTAAAAAAATGTTGCCCTACGAATACTGATCTGATTATTGAAAATTCAAGACAAATTATTGTATATAGCCCTCACGTGACCTTTTAGATTCAAATGGATCATTCCCAAGTGCCACAGTTTCTGAGATACAACCTATCAAATTTTGATAATTGTTTGCACTTAGGGCACTCAAGGGACGATGTCAGTAGGGTATGGCCCTAAGCATTCGATCGACGGGGGGGGTAAAATAGGAGCATTCCTAACCAAAGCTGTTGGGACCGACAGTTCATTCTCACGAAGAGAAGAACAAGAAATTGGCTTCGTGGCAACTTTTCATTGAATGAAATTGATAATTTTTTCATCAACTGAAAAAATGTTGCCCTACGAAAAACTGCTCCAACTATTGAAATTAAGAGATAGGCTATTGTAGGCAGCCCTCATGTGACCTTTTAGTTTCAAACAAAGCATTCACAAGTGCCACAGTTTCTGAGATACAACCTGTCAAATTTTGATATATTTTTGCACTTAGGGCGCTCAAGGGATGATGTTGGTAGGGTATGGCCCTGAGCGTTCAACCGAGGTTGGGTAAAACAGGAGCATGCATAGGATAAGAATACCTAACTAGAGGTGTTGGGACTGACAGTTCATTCCCACGATGAGCAGAACTAGAAATTGGCTTCGTGGCAACTTTTCATTGAATGAAACTGACGATTTTTTTGTCAACTGAAAAATGTTGCCCTATGAAAATCACTCTTAATCTTGAAAATAAGAGATAGGCTATTGTAGGTAGCCCTCACATGACCCTGTAGGTTAAAACAAATCATTTGTAGGTGACACGGTTTCCAAGATACAGCCTATCAATTTTTTATAGTTTTTCGCACTTAGGACGTTCAAGGGACGACGTCGGTAGGGTATGGCCCTGAGCATTCAATCGAGGGGGGTGGGGGTAAAATAGGAGTATGCCTAGGGTAAGAATGCCTAAACAAAGGTGTTGGAACTGATGGTTCACACCCTTGACGAGCAGAACGATAAATTGGCTCTATGGCAACTTTTCATTGAATGCAATTGACGATTTTTTCGTCAACTAAAAAAATGTTGCCATATGAAAACCGCTCTGAATCTTAAAAATTCGAGATAGGTTGTTGTAGGAAGCCCTCACGTGACCCTATAGGTTCAAACGGATCATTCGATGATTTGTCCCCACAACGAGTAGAATGAGAAATTGGCTCCGTGATAAATTTTCATTGAATTAAACTGACAATTTTTTCGTCAACTGAAAAAATGTTGCCCTACAAAAACCGCTCTAAATCTTGAAAATCTGAGACATACTCTTGTAGGCATCCCTCACGTGACCCTGTAGGTTTAAACAGATCATTCGCAAGTGCCATGTTTCCGAGACTCAACCTGCCAAATTTTGATAATTTTTCGCACCTAGGGCGCTCAAGGGACGACGTCGGTAGGGTATGGCCCTGAGTGTTCGACCAAGGGGGGGGTAAAATAGGAGCATACCTAGGGTAAGAATTCCTAACCGGAGGTGTTGGGAGTGATGTTACAATGAATTATGAAGCGCAATATGCCTGCATTCAATGGGGGGTGGTGATATTTTGCACACAATAGTAAAAGAAAGGAAGGTAAAATTTATATCTTACACTAGCTGAATGACAATCAAAATAAGTTTATGTTTAGAGTTCATATATTCAGGTCTTAAATTTAATGGGCAACGTGTGGAAATGGACCTCTTCACAGTATCTGCTCACTGAGATGACTTTAATGATGGGGGATTGTTGCTAAATGTAACCAGTCGATTATGAAAAAATTGCATTCCGCTATAGAAGATGCTTTGCTACTTTTTATATGTCATTACTAACTATCCATATTATGATTAATAACAATACCAATATGGTCATTAAATTTGGTGAAGTTTCCAAAGGCAACCAAATTTAACACTTAAGATTTAGATGGAACGAATTATATAGAATCTAGATTATAGATTATATAAACAACATTCTATTGTTCATTATTTAACCATTGTTAATTATTGGATTGAAGATTAAATTTTAAAAATGATGATGTCATGAACATGAGGAACAAGTTATATTGAATCTCAACTTCTATATATCAAAATGTTGAATAATTACAAGTGTATGTCCATATACAAAAATGGCACAAATGCCAACTCAAACAAAATATATGTTGATACATGTAAATGTATGTCCATATACAAAATATACATGCCAAATAGACATGTAAGTACCCCAAAATGTTCTATCACATCCTAAACTACTAACGGATCATCAAAAGCAATCCTCTTCGCAACACTGCTCATCTCTGAAGGATCCTGCACAAGAAAAATCAAACCACAATTAAGATTAGTTATATTATATAATTTACATTCGAAAAGTTAACATAAAAAATCAATATACA
This sequence comes from Cryptomeria japonica, assembly GCF_030272615.1. Taxonomy (NCBI): domain Eukaryota; kingdom Viridiplantae; phylum Streptophyta; class Pinopsida; order Cupressales; family Cupressaceae; genus Cryptomeria; species Cryptomeria japonica. Next base: position 509,370,905 of record NC_081413.1, on the reverse strand, counting down.
TTGAACTAGAATTGAACTCAAAAATTGAATTCTAGATTACCTCATCTCAACATTTCCTCTTCATCTTCAGAGGAGTCCTAGAATATTTCATAGGGAGAGCACGTATGTCATCAAGATTTTCATAGACAACCTACATATGTTCACAAACATAACATTTCAATACAAGTTAGCATATAATTATGGATGATAGGAACAAATTATATCTTCTCCACACAAAACAAAACAAACATGTGTACCTGAGGCATCTCTTCTATTTCTTCAGGTATAGTGGTTGCAACCAACAATGATGTGAAGACAATAATTCCCTGTACATAAAGACGATAAGTATTTGAAAATATAAATCTATGTAGGCATGCATAATCATTATAAGTTATTCAAACTCTTAATTCAATCATGTTTGCATTTAATGACCTTTCCCTTGTCTCGAACTGCACTACTAGAGCCCAAATCGCACGACACCGCACTTGCACTACTTGTGTCCTACAAGAGTAAAATAAGATAAACATACAAGTTAATATATAATTTAATTAATGACAATTTAAATGACAAGCATGTATGTACAATAAAAAATGTAAATGACTAGGTGCAATAATATATGTATCGTATAGTTGTCAAGGCCAAATGAAATGGTCGTTAAGGTGTCGTCATGGACCTATGTTAACTCCTCCTTAGTCATCAACTATTAAATAGACTCTGTATATAAACATTAGTACTTAATACTATCTCTTATAAATATTCATATAAATTAAAATGTACTATGAAATTACAAATCTTGCCACTACATCGTCAGTGTATGATGAAGGTACCTCCTCACCTCTAGCATGTGAGGACTCTCCAGGGTATCATTTAGTCCTTTTCGTCACATCTGGTGCATCGGGCATATCTTGTACCTCATAATCAGCAGTGTCTACAAGAGGATCAATAGGCTCTCCAATAGGACCTAAGCATGGCTACCCACACATAACACAAGTATGCGGCACACAAATATGTGGAGTCGAAGAGGACGTGTCAGCGCCATCGGATCCATTGCTACCATCACTAAAAGGTTGAGCTAGTGCCCCAGCCTGAGAAACCAAAAGGCTACTCAAAGAGTGAATAGCCGAAATAGTTCGTGATGTTTCCTCAGCAATGATTTTTGGATGTTGTACTAGAGGTGGGGGATCGATGGGAGGAGGGGGAACATATGGGCCCTATAATACTTGAACTTTCGCAGGTCTATCTTTAAGCATACCTAAACCCACACCCTGGAAAGGCATGATGTCAAAGTAGTTGACATGCTTGCCCAAAACAAACTTAGCATACATTTTTTAATGAAATAAAATGGGACATCAAGATTGTTGTTAGGTGGTCTATCAAAAACCATCCACCAAAAGTTATTTATAATATCATTGTTTGTACACCATTTGATGGAAAACACATCTACGGGTTGTCTAGTGTGGGGATTGACAAACAATGCAGCAATATCATCTTTCAAAATATCAAGCTCCTTGACCTAATCATAGGTCAATCCATTCGCATATATAGCCCTCATGGAATTTTGCTACAAAAGAGCGGCATTGTGGTCCGTGGTCACGGTTTCTACATTGTTTATAATGACATTCATAACATCTAACATTGGGGTTAGACGAGGGATTCTATTGTAGATATTTGCAATGCCCCTCAATTGGTTCAAATTTTGAGCAATTAAATCTTGAATTGAGGGGGGGTTTGGTAATGGAGGGTTTGCTAACGGAGGGTTTGGTGGTTGTGGCAGTTGTGGTTGTTCATGATTATCATTATTATCCCATTTAACCTGATTGAATTCAAAAAAAAATTATTTAATCAACAAATTTGAAAGAACAATGTATTTCAAATGAAAAAACCTAGTTTCTATCAAAAAAATAAAAAAATGCAAAAAAGTTGACAAAAAACACCAAAAGTACAATCAAATCATACCTTAGATGACAAATTCACAAAAAATTGGTGCCCAAATCGGATACTCACTCAAATCCAATATCGGATTTCTATCTTTCGTGCAACCCGTGAGTGAAAAATGACCCACGGGTTGTCACGGTGGGTATAAAAATACCCACAGTAATCGGATATCTGATTCCTAAAAATTAATATATTATATATTATATGATATATAATATATATGCATCCACGCATTTTACATTATATATAATATGATATATTATATGAATAATATATAATATAATATATATATTTTTTAATATTTTATGAATATCGGATATCTGATTTGGTTGGGTTTTTGCCATGGCTAGATGTACTGACATCCAAGCCAAGCAAAAAGTCAACACGGACTTTTGTGTTTTTAGGCGAGTGGAGAAGGCCATTTTTTCACATCACCACTTTTGGGCCCCTCATGATCCTGCACATACCCCTCTACAAGATACTTAGATGTAGTAGAAGCTCAAAACTGATTTTTATTAGGCTTACTCAATTAACACCTAGTATACACAAAAAAATCTTTAAATCACAAACCAAACATAATAAAATTTTATTTAAATGAGTAGTTAGATTACAATACAAAATTACAATCCTTGTTTCACATATCAATTTCCACTAAGGAAAGCATGTCATATCTATGACATGTTTTTACAATTATTTACAGAAATTAGTCAACTTGTTTAAATTTCTCAAGTTGAATTACTAAAGATAATAAAAAACTAAAAAATTGGTGGAAAAATGTATCCCCTAGTTTGAAAATACTTATCCACAAATTAGAAATTTCCAAGTCACCATTTAAAAGATATAATAAAACCAGTGTATGTTGTCCTAATATAACTAGTTCTTAATTTCCTCGTTAACGATTTTTTTTCCAAACTTTCAATATATAAAATGAATTTTACACATTATTTTATATAATAATTTTAATATTAACCAAAGTCGTAAATTCAATACAATAGGATTCTTCAAGTTTCAATTTGCTCAACCCCGCCATAATTTCATATTCAATTCACTAGGTCAAGAAAACTAGGTTTATATTTCTAAAATTAAAATTGAAACATTTATCATAGAAATAAAAATTATCATGCATTTAGGGGCAACCCTTTGGTTAAATGGTGAGGCTTCTTTCCTGCCAAGGTTCAAAACTCACACTGTTACTCTCTACTACATCAACAATAGAGATTGCTTACCTTTAATTTTCCCCGATTAATGGATTGAGAAAGGCTTATCTTTCTTGCTATTTTTGGGATGGTGTTATATGGAAGGAACCTAAGATTGGATGGATAAAGGTCAATTTTGATGGGGCCTCAAGGGGAAATCTAGCCCTAGAAAAGCTAGATGTGTGGTGTGAAATCATACGGGCAGAATTCTTGGAAAAAAGTCAAAATATATTGGAGAAATGATGAAAATCATTGAATTCCAAGTTATGTTTTTAGCTTAAAATGTGATCTAGACTTGCAAGCTGATCATTTGCACTTGGAAGGTGATTCCTTAATAAATATTAATGTTATTCATCAAAACTCAACTCCTAACTGAAAGCTTAGTAGATGGTTAAAACTAATACGAGATCTCATAAACCAATTTGTTGAATTCAAAATAATGCATGTTTATCATGAGGGTAATGTCTTAGTTGATGAACTCCCATAGCTTATGTGTATGATTCATATGCCACATTTGATATCTCGTCATTGGGCTAGTGTCATCTAGTTATGTTTGTTGGTGGGCATTATTGGTTCCGAGATGACAAGTGACTAAACATTTTTTCATATATCATAATACTACAAATCCATTGGAAATTCCATACACATCTTAGTAGAATCATCAATTGGTGCAAAATTTGAGTTGGTGGAGATGTGTTAGCCGATCCTCTAGCCAACATGTCACGAACCAAATTTAGACTAGTAATTTTCACTTTATATTATTATGCTAAACATTGATACATGATGACATTTTATATTATGATGCTTATAAATATGTTTGATGACATTATGAAATGATGTTATTTATTGCTATTAACGACATTATTTTTATGTGATATTATTTATGAGGTGTAATGTTAATTATGTTATGAATTTTATCATGATGATCTGACGTTTTAGATAAGTATGAGGTGGATGCATGGTCGATTGTCGAACACGGACATATGACTGAGGAGGATTTTTCTAGTTTGTCAGCAGTAACTCATGAAATGTGACCCTGTACACACACTAATAAATAATAATTAAATAGAATGATTACATTAAGTATTAAAACCAAATTTAAAGTTTGAAAAGTTTATAAATAAATAAACAAATTATAATATTAAATTAAATTAAATTCAAATTAAGATTCTTAAAAGATAAAATATTAAAATTTAAAATTAAACATGTTGAAATTAACACGAGTTTTAAAAATTAGAAGTAGAGTCGAACTCTTTGTAACTTCATGCCAACTCTCAATTTGCATTTTATAACTGGCTAATCTAAGTTCTTTACTTCACTTCAACTCCCTATTCTCCCTTGTTTTCATCAATTCAGATCCATGCATTGTGGATCGAATCCTCAACCTTAACAATTATATAAACTGAACCCAGCTACCATTCTACCATGTCCAAAAAAAAAAATCTAAATCGGAGATCGAATTCTGGCAGGCTGGAGCCGATTTTGCTCAGTCCACCTCTCCCTCCCACAAGTTTGGTAGGTCTATTTCTCCTTGGTGGCATAGAATAGATATGGGATTGAAGCAAGGAATTGTGTTACTCCACCTGAGATCACGCCACCTTACCTCTCTCCCTCACCACGTTGTTTTTCAACTGGGTTGATTTTATTGCAGGGTAATTTTGTACAGCTCATAGCCCCCTTTTTCCTCCTTTTCACCTTGCATTTTGAATCGATCTATAGTATATATATATTGGATTTCAGTTTGTTGACTTAGCCGATCACTTCTTTAGTAAAATATTGAATTGCTTGATGTCAATTTTTGAGTTGCTTGCTAGCCACAGAGTTGGGTCTAAATCACTGAACGGTACATGTCAAGTTGACTCAAGTTAAATCATTTTTCATTAAAACTTGTCCCAGTAGGATTGATTGCAGGCAAAGCTCAGTTGGCAGCCAAGGTCGACCCCCTTTATTGTTAAATCATAACCCCCTTTCACTCTCTCATTCTTCCTTTGTTTTTGTTAAGTCGGAAGGAATTGTTTTGGAAAGGTAAATTTTAATTTGTTGTTGACTGCATATCATACATCTTTTATTTTGTGAATCTCTTACCATCTGATTCTATTGTTTTGTCCTTATTGGCTTAGTTGACTTCCTAGAGTGTTAACTCTCAACCATTTCTCTCTTTTGCGATTTCTAGTGCCTGTATATTTGGTTTAATTTCTGGAAACCCCATGTAATATATATATATTATATTTTGTCGATATTTATCTCTAAATACTGAGTCCTTTGGTTAACAAGAATTTTATATATATATATATATATATATATATATATATATATATATATATATATATATATATATATATATATATATATATATATATATATATATATATATTTGTCGATATTTATCTCTAAATTCTGAGTTCTTTGGTTAACAAGAATAAAAAAAAACATAAGCAGTAGCCACAAGATTTCATTGGTTAATAGTATTTGTGTATTGTCTATTTTAATTTGAAACTTAAAGGATAGTGAATAATTTAGGTATGATTAAGAACAAAAGAAAAATCATCATAAAACAAGTTAACCGGGAGGATTAAATTTACCGTCTATGATGGATGATATAGGAAAGATGTGCTTGATTATGGGATAAACTGGGGAAGGGTAATTTTCTTTCCACCTACCCCAAAAGTGTTAATTGGCCAATAAATTAAATAATTTTCTCCCTGCCATAACACATGTAGCTAAGTTCAACAGTTTTGTTGTTAGATACTACATGCACGCACAGGTTCCATTCCTGACAGTGGGTTCCGAATTGCTAGGAAACTCTGTCGTAAGGGACGGGAGCTCATCATGAGCATCAAGAAGCAAAAGTTTCATTTGGTCGGGCGGATAAAACGTCTAGGTCATATGTTTGTCTTCCAGTTTGTAGATGGAGGTGAATTCGATGGCAATGGAGACGATACATCTGGAGACAGAGATTCGTTGTAAAATCCTATGGACTATTATATTTTTGTATTATTGTATTTTGTAAAACTGATCAATGTGGTCTCATGATCAAGCTATGTAGCTATGTAAGGGGCCTATGAGGTCTATTGTTGAAGATGCGACAGGAAGTCACCATGTAAATGTAACTAACAGAAAGTAAGGAAAAACCCCCTACCCACTAACCTACTAACATGTGTCAATCATGTCCATGACTTATTGCTTATATGTTTTGTTTAATTAGTTTTCTTTCTTTTCATTTGAGAATGCTTAACGCATGGGATGGATGATTATATCGATGCTAATTCGAGTTTGATGAGTTATCCTTATTTATATGCACCTTAACTTTAGTTTATAATAGTTGTTAAATTGATATAACATTTTGTAACTTTGAGTTAACCTTAATTTATCTTATTTTCATTTGCACACTAAATATGGGTGTGCGATAATTATCATATTTGCACGTTATTTTCTTAGCTTCTACATGCACATTACATCTAGTTTATCTCACCTTTATTTATTATACAAACGCATGTGATTTATTTGATATGCATGTAGGTTTAATCTTGCACTTAACTTAATGGTAATTTGTATTCTTTTGTATAAATGCATGTTAGACTTTAATAAGACTTAGTTACAATAATTATTCTAAGGATAGGACTAGCGGGTCCTTACACAACACATCAAGTTATAGTTACAACAACACCTCAAAAGTAAATGAACTTGCATGAGGAGTTTGAATGTATTTATCACTCCATTTTTAATAGATTTGGGAGGATTTCATTTGATAGCATCGGTCGGGAATCGATGTCATGAAAATGAACCATCAAAATCATATGTAAGGACATTGCCATATTGGTATCACTTATTTAAGCCCTCTGTGGTTGTTAATGACTCTGTATATGCTAAAATTCATCATTAATTCAACTAGAAATAAAGGGAAAACATGAATCCCTATCTAATCAAAGAATTATAAACAAAACCAATGAAATAATGTGAAACAAGAAATAGGAATATAAAATATTATATTCAAAACCCCCTTTTCCATGATCGCATGTAGCTTCCATTGTTCTTCTCTTCTTTGTGGTATGATGGCTCTCAGATATTGCACCGGCAACCTGCAATTGACACAAAGATTCAAAGTTTGTGATTGTTGAAAATGGAGATTGAATGCTCAATTTATAGATTTTTGGAGAGGATTGAATGAGAGGTGGAACATAATGATCAAGAGGTGGAACTTAGGTGAGCTCATGTATTGATTGATCATTGAACTGTTGATTTGAAGGTGGAACTCAATTGATTGAATTGTTAATTAAGTTAACTGATTGAGAAAAAAGTTGATTGAAAGATGAAAAAGAATGATTGGAGGGTAATTAATTGATGACAAAGAAAGCTTTATTTAGAAAAAGCTAACTAGAAGATAGAAAAAGAATGATTGCAGAGAATTAAAGAAACTAAAATGGTTAACTGATTAAAGGTTGATTGAGAGCTTTTGTAAAAAAGCAAAGTGGAAGATAGAAATAGAGATTGAAAAGATAATTGAATTAATTAATTTAGCACGTGCTTGCACTTTGGCTTTGATTTTCAATTTAATCTTTGCATGAGATTTAATTCAAATATTGAATTTATTTTAAATTCAATTTATTATTTTAATATATTTAGAACTTGAATTTGATATTCAATTTGATTTTTAAAATCATGCACATGTATTTGAAACTAGAAGAAATGTGAATTTGAATTAGAATTTGGAATTTGAATTTGAATTAGAGGAATATGAAATTAGAATTTGGGGATTTGGAATTAGAATTTAAAGAATTAATTAGCTAACTAAATAATTTAAAGAAATTGTTTAATTATTTAGAAATTTAATTTAATTAAATAATAAAGATTATTTAAATTAAAGGATTTAAATCATAATTAATTAAATAATTAATATTTAGAAGAGGGCTAATGATTAATTGAATAGAGATAGAAATTGAAAGTGAATTTATTTAAATAATAAAGATTATTTAAATTGAAAGATTAAAATCATAATTAATTAAATAATAAATATTTAATTAACATTAAAAAATGGTTTAAATGATTAAACGATGATAGAATTGAAATTGGAATAATTAATAAGATGGTGAGGAAATATGAATTTAGAATAAGATTAATTAACTTAATTAAATAATTAAAAAATTATTCAATCAATTAGAGGAATAATTAGTACATGATCAATGAGACATGTTTAGGTGTCTACAGACTCATCTTTATTGTAGAGTGAGTGTTGGTAGTTTAGTGATGGGTATGGATACTCCATTATGCTTGGTGGCGAGGAAGAGACAAATATTCTTTTTAGGTCAAGTGACTGAGAAACGTCTCAAGAAGATTTTATTTTTTGGTCATATTCAATTATTCATGTTGTGGAAGTTATTTTGAGAAATGAATTTATAAGCGCAATTGATAGACATAGGGTTAATATTGATGTGCCTCCCATGTTTCTAGGGGACGCTAAGGAAATGGCAAGGTTGTGCCAAAAATTGATCAATGAATTGTTTATTGGAGAGTTTCAAGATGTTCTTGAGAATGTTGACGAGGACAAGTGAGTCCCACTCCCTAAAGATTACTATGCAGTTTGTCTTGAGGTAGAGTGGTGGGGAAGCTTCCATTGATTTCCTCAATGGATTCCTCTTTGTTCTTGGGAAGGAAAGAACTAATTTCTAACAACATCTTGTTTTTGAAAGAGTTGATGGGTTTGGCGATCAACGATGGGGAGGGGTGGATGCAAAATTATATGCAGTTTGAAGGTTTTGTGAGTGATATGGACGAAGAGGAAGAGTTCAAGATCAACATAAAGGAGGAAGGTGGTGATGCTAGAATGTCCAAATTCTAAAAAAGACAGAAGTTGTAGCGCATGCAGACTACGGCCCAAGATGTCATGTGAAGGCTAGGGAGAAACTCCTAAAGAAGTGTTAGAAAGTTTTTTGTATCTTGGGGTTTAGCTTTGGTATGATGTTTGTAATTGTAGACACCTAAATTTGGTTAATTAATTTAACCAATTTAAATCCTATTCTTCCAATTAATTAATCTAATTACTTAATTTCCTATCCCTTTCTTCTAATTAATTAATTCATAATTAATTAATCCCCCAATCCTATTCGTCCAATTAATTAATTCCCCAACCCATCTTCCTAATTAATTAATCTAATTAATTAATTATCTGGATGTTGTCCATCCCTTTTGATTAATTACTTTAATTAATTAAATATCCCCTTTCCAAGCCCATGGATTAATTAATTTGGTTCAAATCCCATTTGAGCACATGACTCCTAACTTTTCTCCCTAAACTCTTTCCAATCCTATCCTAACCAACCCTATCCTTCCAACCCACTTCCCTAGCCTAATCAACCCTCCAACCAGCCTTATCCTATCCCTTCTAACCTCCCACACATGTGTGCACATCCTAACCAATTCCTTATTCTGGGGGAAAATATCCTATTTCGGGTGGCCTTTCCCAAAATAGACATGTGTCCTTATGTCACTCTTCCTATTTTTGGGTGGCTTTGCCCAAATAGACATGTGTCCTCATGGACACATGTCATTCATTTTCTTTCTAGTTGAACCACTTGTGTCTCCTCTTCACCTCCCCTTCCATTCCTCGTCTCTCCTATTTAATCCCCCTCATTTTAGACCAAATCATCCGCCTTTTATTAATTATACCATCATAATGCCAAAATAATCTCTCTGATCCACCTTTCATACAGCATACCGTTATGCCACTGGAATTATCACTCAACCTATCTATTATCATTTTCATCCATTTATCATTGCATCAATATCATGGAGCAATATCAAACATCTGACGACATCATTGAGCATACATAAAAATTGAGGAACTATCAAATCTAAGCAGGATTTTGGTTTGCATTTGCTATTTCATTTGAATTTTGTTTTCATTTTATCATTCTAATCTTGAGGTGTATGATTTCTTGTGTTTGTTTGGTTAATTAGATTTTTTTTTAGCCCTTAGTTTATCCCACACCTTTTTCATCACACATTTTCTGGCACGCCCAAGGGGACCCACTTCACGGGTCATTCTAACATTTGTTGTTTGAATGCATTTTTTAACAAAATTTGAGCACTTGCAAGCAAAAAAGCAGATCTGCAAATTTATTTTCACCTACGCGAAAATCTATTTTGTCAACCTGTGATTTCACGAAACAACGGGTTTGCACCTTGAAATAGCGAATTTGCGCTCTAAAACCGCAGGTTCGCTATTATCATTTTCAAACGAAAGCGAGTTCACCATTATCATTTTCGTATGGAGGGTAAAATTTTCATTAAGTTTCGGGTTTTTATAAATGATAATTGGCTTATGTATGTGAAACAACGGGTTCACTATCTTGCACCAACAGGTTCTCTATCTTACACCTATGAGTTTGCTATCCTGCACTAGCGGGTTTGTTATCTTGCACCAATGGGTTCGCTTAAAATAGTGAGTTTGCGCCACACAGTAGCGGGATCACTAATTATCATTTACATGATTTTCCCGAATGTTATTTTGGTATTAATCAGCTAACTTGTCTGTTTGTGATTTAGATAAATAGCGGGAACACGTTTTAGACAACCAGCAGGTTTGCTTAAACTAGCGGGTTTGTGCCTTGAAATAGCGGGTTTGCACCATACAGTAGTGGGATCACTAATTATCATTTACATGATTTTTCCAGAATTTTATTTTAGTACTAATCGGCTAATTTGTGTGTTATTGGATGGTTTTGCAAACGTTTGTGCAACATTTCAAGCTATAAGAAGACCCCTAAGCATTTAAACACTAACATTTTGCTTGTACAACCACTAAAGAAAATGGGGTTTCGTTGAAACAAATTTTCTCATTTCATTTGTTTCATTTCTTTCTTTATTTTGTGTCTTTTGAGTAATTAGGCACACTTCAATTCAAGTAAAGGAATGAACCCTGTGTCTTTTGTGTCTTGCATGCTTGTGCATCTGTAGAGTGGTCCTATTGCTAACACACACTATCCTCTCCCTATGGCTCTCATAGTCGTAGGTGCAAGAGAAAAGTGTTAGCGACATTCAGTTTTTACTTTCTAAGTAGGAGGGTTTGTCCCCTCGAGGAGCCTATAAGGTCGGGTGAGGGGAGAACGACCCAAGCAGTAATTTCTTTCAATCCGCTATATAAATATTTGTGATTTTAGCGAAAGCTATAAATCAACTAGTAACACTGTGATACGCACATACTGAAGAAACTCCTCATGTACCCCCCAATTCGAGATAGAGAATTCACTAGGAAGTGATTACTGAGGAATTCAAAGCTTGGCATGCCCAAGAAGTGTGTGTTGAGGGTGAAGCCAGTGTTGTTAGCCTTCTATCTATCCAGTTGGATGTGGTATTTTAGGGTCAAGAGATTTAACACATATTGTCCTTTGACTATCCATAGGGTTGTACTTAACTGATTTTATCTATTTTATGGTCATATCTTTATGCTTGATGTGTTTGGTGTCAACTCTATTGTCGATATATCAGTCTAGCAGGTTTGAAGTCAGTTCTAGCAGTTATGTGGTCTATTACAGTGGGTTCGCGATCTTGTATTAGCGGGAATGTTGTCAACTTTGAGCCAGAATTGACATACTTAGCATAGTCACTAACATTTTCTCGACCAATGGGTTATCTCTTTGTTTAAGCGGGTTTGCTCTTTGTTCTAGCGGGTTCGCTTTTGACACTGTCTATTGTGTTGTTCCAGTGGGTTTGCACCCTATTCCAGTGGGTTTGCACCTTGAAACAGCAAGTTTGCACCCTAAAATAGCGGGTTTACATTTTTGGTGTCATTGTGTTGTCCAAACATTTTTCAGTCTTGCCTATCTTATTCTAGCGGGTTTGCACCCTTGTCCTAGCGAGTTTGCTTCGTCTTGTCCTCTTTGGTTAGTTTGGTCTCATTATGCTATCGGATTTATGTTTCATTGATTTATAATCTTACATTTCCCTAACAGTTAGGGTCTATCTTTGGTGATCCCAGTCTTAGACGCCATTGTGATGTTTTTATGATGTTCGCATTGCTTTATACACTTCTTGATATCTTGGCAGTTTGCATTTATCTTTTATGGTCTTGGTCTTATATGTTGTTACATTGTCATTATGTTGTCTACATTGCAATAGACCTTTCTTGATCTTTCTGTAGTTACGACTTATCTTTTGTGGTCTTATCCTTAAAGGTCATAGCGTTGTTGTTATGTTGTTTGCATTATCTTAGAAAATACTTGATCTACCAGCTTTCAGGATCTATCTTTTTATGATCTTGGTCTTTTGATGTTGTTGCGTTGTCATTATGCTATCCGTGTTGTGGTAGAAATCTTTGGATTATCAGCAGTTGATATCTTTATCCGTGTGTTTCTCTCATCCTAGATGTCATTGGTCTAGGCATTATGTTGTCTGTGAGTCTCTAGATTCTAGTTCGATTGGTATCCTTTGTTTCTTGGCTTCGTGTGGCGTTCGGTCATTGTGTCTCATTTGCGTCTAAATGTTGTCGATTTTCAGTTAGATCACTTTATGTCTCGTATCTCCCAGCATCAGGATTATCGTCCATCATCATATCTTGTCTCTCAATTTACATCATCATTTCCTTCTTCCTAAGTCAGAGATTGAATATTAGATATCCAAAATTGAACATCAAATTTCATCCTCTATCCAACTTCTTCAGATTCAGTCCCCATCTCATCTTGAACTTTGGTCTATCATCCATTCTCATCTTTCACCCATATCCATCTCACCCACTAATCGTCATGCCGCAATTCTATTATGATGAGTTTGGTCTCCCTTCATTTTCTTCCACTCCACCCTATGTCGATGACGATGAGGGTATGGTTGATCAACCTGATGACACATATATCCAAGTCATCCCTTAATCCTGCTATGATTAGTATGGTCATTCCTCATTTTATTCCACTTAACTCTATATCGATGATGACGATGGTATGGTTGATCAACCCGATGAGACGGATCTTCGAGTCATGTCGCAATCTTATCTCACTTCTCCATCCAGTTCTAATCTTCCATCCTATCTCAATTCTCCATCCAATTCTAATCTCCCATCTTACCTCACTTCTCCATCCAGTTCTAATCTCCCATCTTATCTCACTTCTCCATCCAGTTCTAATCTCCCATCTTATCTCACTTCTCCATCCAATTTTAATCTTCCATCCTATCTCAATTCTCCATCTGGTTTTAATCTTCTATCCTATCTCAATTCTCCATCTGGTTCTAATCTCCCATCTTACCTCACTTCTCCATCCAGTTCTAACCTCCCATCTTATCTCACTTCTCCATCCAGTTCTAATCTCCCATCTTATCTCACTTCTCCATCCAATTCCAATCTTCCATCCTATCTCAATTCTCCATATGGTTCTAATCTTACATCTTATCTAAATTCTCCATCCAGTTCTAATCTTCCATCGTATCCAAATTCTCCATCTGATTCTAATCTTTCATCCTATCTCAATCCTTCATCTAATCCTAATCCACAATCATTTGTCGCGCAAGCCATGATAAAGGGCATGAATTACACAATGGCATTATCATATGTGCCCCCACCCATCCAATCAGTGTCACAAGTGGTCAATGCTTCATAATATCAATCTCAAGTAACATCACAACCCATTTTTTCAAAACCACAATTCACTTATTTCCGTACACCACCTTCACACATTGTTGTGATAAACATTTATGAACAAGCACGTCGCACCAGTTGCAATCCTTCATCTCACCTCAATCCTCCACCATCCAATTCCTCCTATCTCAGTCCACCATCCACCACATCTTATCTCAATCCACCAGCTTTACCTCCAAGCCCCACACCTATCATTCCTCTCCCACTTCCTAACACCATTAACAACCTTTCATCCATTGAGATCATCCAGCCACCATCCCCATCACCTACTCCTACCACCATTCACACTCAATCCAAGGAACCTCTCATCCTTCCATCCAGGCAACCTACTCTAGTTGAGGAACTCCCCATCCTTCCATCCACTCCATCTATCCCAGTTAAAGAACCCCTTGTCCTTTTATCTACTCCATCTATCCCAATAGAATAATCTCTCATCCTTCCATCCAGCCCATCCACCCAAGTCATTGAACCTTGCATTCCACTTGAAGATTCTACCCATTTACCCCTCGTCACACCATCCACACCAATCCCCTCATGCCAAGATCTTGTTCCAGAGAATGTTCAAAATATCATTGATCCAAGTCAAGATCCTACCATTCCATCTCCTCCATCTCAAGATCCCTTAATATGCCCTCTTCCAAGTCAAGATCCTACCATTCCATGTCATCCATCCCAAGATCCCTTATCATCCCCTCTTCCAAGTCAAGACCCTCCTATCCCATATACTCCATTTCCTCTTATCCAAACCATCCCACCACCATCACTCTATTCCCTTGGTTTCTTACATTCGTCCATAATAGTTTGTTCGCAGCGGAAGAATATCTCATATGCACCACCCATTCTACTACATTTGATAAAGGACTCACATCCTGTTACCTAGAGAACAAGTATCCTACTTTAGATAAAATGCTCAAAAAAATGAACTATGAAGGAAAAGGCTTAGGCCTACATGCGCAAGGTACTTTGGAGCCCATCCATGTCAAAGCACATCTAGGATCTCATGGTCTTGGTTACATATCCCAAGGCACTTCAAATCAAAATGTTGGTACAACTAATGCAAAATCCAAGTATGCCTCCAAACACACCATCACATCTCTTCATCGTTCCTCCAAATCATTTATCGCCATCCCCCCTCCTCTATCATATAAAGCTAAAAGAACCATCCATCTCCCTCCTTCATCCTCTAAATCCATTTAGGGTCCCTATATCCCAAAATTTACCTTCATTTATCCCCCACATGCTAAATCCATTTTGGGCCATTATATCCCAAAATCTCATCCTCCATCTTTTCCTACTCATCCCTCCATACACAAATCCACTATCTCCATCACCCATCATAAACATCCTATTCCTTTCATTCCTAATCAGGATCAACAAAGCCACATGCCCTCACATTCCATCCAAAATCCTACCTCCATCACTTCACCTATATTCCCTCCATCTCCTACACCTTCGCACACTCATTCCAAGGATACTAGTAGAAATTTGGATGCCAAATCAAAAATGCATAAAGCTAAACATCTACAAAAATATAAAGATGGCCATATCCACTCAAAAATACATGCTCCAACAAAGCAAGATTTTATGCAAAAATGCAATGAATCCCAATGGTCGCAAAGGCCCACCAAAGCAAAAGCAAAACCAATGTGGATCCCAAAGAAAAAATAAGCAATGCATCCAAAAGAAGATTCTCCAATGGCATCCAAAATTTCTAGTCCACCAACTAAATATTCTCCCCCTCCATCTCCTAAATCTATTTTGGGTCCCTATGCCCCAAAGCTACCTATCATAATGCCTCCATCATATTCACATGTTGCATCCATCTCTCTTCTGCTCATCCCACATCCTTCACAACATGTGCCAATGTGGGTCCTGACAACATCCCCCCATCATATTCACTTTCCCTCTTTCCATCCAAACACCTTCCAAAACCATATCCCTTACACTCTGTTCATTCCCCATAAAAAACATCTAATCCAAGCCTTTGCATAATCCACTCTTTCCTAATAAATTTGTACCACCATCCAGTGATCACTCCAAATAAGCTCTTAATACCTTGATATGGAACTTGATGCTTGAGTCCTCCATCCACCTATCTTCTTAATCCATTCATCCTTGTCCCTCTCCATCCTTCAATTTCCTCTAAAACATTGGAAAATACCAACAACAAAAAAAAAAATACATCCAGTGATGAAAACTTGGCAAACAAGCACTTTGGACAAGTACCACAATGAAAATTTGGTAAACATATGTCATGTGTAATTCCCCTCATCCTTTTTCTCTCCATTCTTGGGGGCACGTTCTATTGGACATCTAGCCATTTCATCCTCTGTTTTCATCATATCTTATCCAGTTCGCTTCCTTCATCCTCCCTTGGATCTTGAAACAAGAAAAGGCCACTGTGTATACATGCTTTGGACACCTCTTGTCTTTCGTTTCTCTATCACACTTTTCCTTCATAGTCCTTATTTACCCATCACCTATCTTCCATTCATTTTCCTCATCTTCCTATCCTCATGTTTGTCATCTTATCCTATCATCCCCCAATCCTTATCTCCCAGTTCCTCCATCCGTTTATCCATTATCGGTTCCTCCTAATCCCATTCGTCCATCTCTTATCCTATCCATTCATCCATCAATCCTTGGACCTCCTAGTTCCTCAATCCCTTCAATAACCTGATTCATCTCCAATCCTTTTCATCCTATCCCCCATCCTTTCATTCCTTCTATCATATCATTTCATCACCTCTTGCATCCCTTGTCATTAGTATCTAGCTCTAGGCTACCCCCACACAATCCAATGTCATCCATCCAATCAACCCGTCTGCATAGTCATCGCATCCACCTTTCCTCTGTGCGGTATCCCATGGTACTTGCATTCCCTTGATCCATCTGCTTCTCACAATATTTCATCTCATGTGAATCGTATCCATCTTCCTCAGTTATTCCACACCATCCATCTGATCATCCAATCACATCCTTGGTCTTGTTCTTAAGACTTGGTCACAGTCTTCTCATCATCATAGGGATGTATCCTTCCCAATCCTCATCATCAATCTCTCATCACTTTTCCTCTTGATTGGGGCAACATCATGCTTGTCACTGGGTCCTCTTCCATTATCTATTTCTCTTGTACATCTTGTATATAGGTGTCATTGTACATAAGAGTTCGTCGGTCCATTCCTTCGAGATCATATCCTACCAGCTCGTTCTTCAACAATCATCCTAAAGCATCTTTGTCATCATGATCCTACTAGATCCTTTTATCGATCATCATCAATATTTTATCCTGGTGTTGTTCTGAGATGTATCCTTCTCACCAACACCCATCATCTGTTTGTGCAAGTTGTGTCCTTCCTCAAGTCAGACATTGTCCAATCATCATCCAATCAATCATCATCTTTTGACAAAACACATATGAGACACTCGTGTTGGCTTTGATTCTTTTTTATCTTTGTTTATCTTTTTAAGCTCCTAAGGGATTTGTTTTCTCTTGGTCACCACAATCTTTTATATCATCGTGTGCTAGTAATAACAAGGCTCAAGATGTGATCTTGTTGCTTTTGGTTTTTTAACTGGCATGTCTTCTTGGTGTGTCCCTTTGTTGTTCCCTCATGAGGTCTCTGGCATGTCATGTTACATTGGGGCATAACTTCTGTTTGGGGTTCTTCTAGCATCGTTGCCTGTAGGGTCTATGTAACTTTGTGTTGTGGTAAATTAGCCTATGTGTCTGTTTATATGTGTCATTCCATGCAATGGTTGTGAAATTCTACCTTGGTTTTATATACCTTGGTGACTCACAAACATTGCTAAATCAAAATAAGTGCTAAGTACATGGTGTCCCATTTTACGCAGGTGTTCGCTCTCCATGATAATTTCATCCATATCATCCCAATGTCCATTGCATCTCCTTTTGCATTCTCTCCCTCCCTTCCTTTTTGGGATGTGCACACATTCCCTTGCTAGCAACATCTTGTCGGTCTCTCATTTGCCTTTTCGACGGCTTGCCTGGTTGTCCCCCCTTTGCAAAACCGCGTCCACCCCCGGAGAAAATTTTCTTTTCCCCTCTCTCATCTTTTTCTTTTTCTTCTTTGCTCCCTTTTTGTTTCTATTGTGCCTTTCGCATGCGGGGTCCCGCCCTCGCATTAACGAGGATGTGCCCGTGTTCCCCCCCCCCTCATTTGCGGGTGTGTCTCTGCTTTAGCGGGACCACGCTACCGTCAGTCCCCGGTTTCTTCTCCCCGAACCTGATTACGAATCTTTGAGTCGGTTTTGCGTATCTCCTTCTGAGTTGTCATTTTTGCTTGTTGGTTCCGTTTCTTATCCCCTTTCTCTCTGTTCATTGGGGCAATGTCTTTTTTGAGACGCCGCCCAGGCTCCCGTCTTCTCGTACACCCTCTCGAGGGGGCACCCCTTCCCTCGTCCTTCATTCTCAGTCGGGCTTGGGGCATTTTTTTTCACTTCCTTGCTCTCAGGTGTTTTATTTTTCTTCGTACCAACGCTATTCTAGCGCCACCACAAAGTGGGGCAAAATGTAGACACCTAAATCTGGTTAATTAATTTAATCAGATTTAAATCCTATTCTTCCAATTAATTAATCTAATTAATTAATTTCCCTATCCCTTTCTTCTAATTAATTAATTTCCCTATCCCTTTCTTCTAATTAATAAATTCATAATTAATTAATCCAATTAATTAATTCCCCAACCCATCCTTGTTGTCCATCCCTTTTGATTAATTACTTTAATTAATTAAATATCCTCTTTCCAAGCCCATGGATTAATTAATTTAATTAATTAATTTGGTTCAAATCCCATTTGAGCACATGGCTCCTCACTTTTCACCCTAACCTCTTTCCAAGCATATCCTAACCAGCCCTATCCTTCCAACCCACTTCTCTAGCCTAGTCAACCCTCCAACCAACCTTATCCTATCCCTTATAACCTCCCACACATGTGTGCACACCCTAACCAATTCCTTATTTTGGGGGAAAATATCCTATTTTGGGTGGCCTTTCCCAAAATAGACATGTGTCCTTAGGGACACATGTCACTCTTCCAATTTTTGGATGGTTTTGCCCAAAATAGGCATGTGTCCTCATGGACACATGTCATTCCTTTTCTTTCTATTTGAGCCACTTACCCTTTTTGGAGAACAAGTGTCTCCTCTTCACCTCCCCTTTCATTTCTCATCTCTCCTATTTAATCCCCCTCATTTTAGACCAAATCATCCACCTTTTTTTAATCATACCATCATAATATCAAAATAATCTCTCTTTGATCCACCTTTCATACATCGTACGATTACGCTGCTAGAATTATCACTCAATCTATCTGTAGTCACATAAATCTGTCCACTTAATTAAATGAATACTTAGTATTTATTTGATTATTTAACCATCAATTAATAATTAATTAAATTAATATTTAATTAATTCATCTTAACCCTCTTCTCCTATTAATTAAATAAATTATTCAATTTATTTGATTTAATTCACTTAACCAAATTCATACCATTAATTAAATAAATAAATCATATTTGTTTAATTAAATCTTCTCTCACATTTAAATAAATTAATATTTATTTAAATCCCCCAAAATCCCACCTCTCACATTTAAATAAATTAATATTTATTTAAATCCCCCAAAATCCCACCTCTCACATTTAAATAAATAAATCATTTATTTAAATCACCTTTATCCTCCACCCACTTGTATTTTCCTACAAAAGCAAGTTGCACAACTATTTTAAATAAATTATTTATTTAAAATCCTATTTATCCTCACCCACTTGAAACCTTTAATGGTTTCCCTTAAAGTAGTCAAACTTGATGGCTTTAAAGTCTTCAAACTTGATGGCTTCCTTCTATAGTCTTCTTAAGACTTTAATGGTTTTCCTTAAAGTCTTCAAGCCTTTAATGGTTTCCCTCAAAGTCTTCAAGCATTTTAATGCTTTATCTTCATTTTTCTCATTTAAATAAATTAATATTTATTTGAATATTTATCCAAATGCAACTTACACCATTTAATTGAAATAAATGATTTTATTTTAATTGAAAATACCAAAATTTCTCCCACTTGCATTTTCCTACAAAATCCACTTGTATGCCTAAACCCCTTCTAGATTCTTCTAAACCCTTCCTAATTAGCCTAATCCATCCCTTAAATATTGTCACATTCCTAAGCAAATTGGAGTCACTTCTCAAAGACTCCAAAGTCTTTGAAAAGCAATTAATGCTTTGTGTGTTCAACAAATTAACCCTCAAAGTCTTGGATAACCTTTGAAAGCTTCCAACCTTCAACCACTAAATGGCTCAAAGTTTTGGATAACCTTTGAAAGCTTTCAACCTTCAACCACTTAATCCCCAAAGTCTCCAATAACCATTAATGGTTAATTCAACCCTCCCACATGGTTAAAACATTTGTTTTGACTCAACCTCTACCCAACCCAAAGGTCTCATCAGGCCATTAATGCTTTGACCATGATTATCTCTTAAACATTTGCACAAAGGTTTATCCTTGGATTAACTCTTAATCCAATGGGTAATCTTAATTTAGACTTGACCCTTACCTTCTAGATAACCATGAGGTCTTCTCAGGCCTTTAATGCCTCCAACCTCTTCTCTCAACCCAATCCTATGTTGACACTTGTCACCATTTTATTGGTGCCAATTGTGCACATGGATCCCCAACTTTCAAACTTGGCCCTTGATTAAACCATTCAATCTTAACCCTTCATTTCCCCATTTCTTCTATAAATAGAACCCTTCTCCTCAAGCAAAAGGAGAAGCATTTTAGAGTATTGTTGTTATACTGGCATTAGCATAGAGCTTTTTCATAGCATCACTATCTACTCTAGCATAGTATTTAGCTTTTCATTTCATATTTGAAGCTTAGTATTAAATCTCAATCCTCCATAAGCATCCATAGTGCAAAAAGCTGCTGAGAGCTACACTCATTTGGGACTTGGAGAGGAGAGGAACAAGGGAGGAGCAACTATGAGCATCTTGATTAGCTATTTCATTTTATGTTTATATGCTTTCTATTTCATGCTTAATATCTCTCTTGATATGCCTGTTTAGGATAATCTTTTGTTGCTAACACTAACGTTTGTTTCTTGTGCTCTTGTGTGTGTTGCCATCAAACAGATTTTCTAATCCTTTTTGCAGAGCATCATTTGGTGAACCCGACGTGAATCCAAACACCAAAAAGATCAACTTTTTTTTTTTTAACCAATAACATGTTTGAATGTTGAAAATGTCACACAGGTTGCGCTTTTGACACTGTTTTGGTGCGTTTGACATTATTTTGGCGCTATTCACTCTGTTTCAGTGCTTTTCCCTTCTCTGTCTTTCCCTTTCTTTTAGTGCGTTTGTGTTAAATAGTGCCTCTGTTCAAACGCAGACTAGCGCTATTGTAACAAAACGTTGTACAAATCACCTTGTAAAAATTAAAAAAAAAAAAAATTAGGCTTGTAGAAGCCCACCAAATAGGCGGATTTTACTAACTATTTTTCTCTTTTGTGCAGATTTAAATTAGATTAAAAAGTAGATTTATATTTTTTACTAACTTGTTTTTTTGAAGTTGGTTTTAAAAATGAATTCACTTTTTATTTTGGTTTAAAATTAACTTCACATTTCAAATTTGGGCTTTTAAAAAAGAATCACACATTTGTTTGGGGCTCTTAAAAAGAATTTCATTGTTCAAAGGTAAAAAGAACCACAAACTTATACAAAAACAACTTTATTTTTTTTGCAAGTTAGGAAACAAACTTCGTTTTGGTGCTTAAAATCAACAAGGCAAATTTTATTTCTTGCATCAAGATAAAACTCACAATCCACACTTCCATTTTTGGTGCAAATAAAATTCACAATCAACTTGTCTCATTTTTAAAGCAATCTTACTTCATGCAAACGTGTTTTTCATTAAGTTGACCAGGATTTGCAAATTCTAGTTTACTCAAACAATTGCCTTTGAAAATTAAAAAGAACACCATGATTGTTGGAGCAACATCTCCAAATAGTTAGATCACATTGCAATGATAGATTAAAAAGAACAGGTGTTTTTCGTGCTTGGCACACTTGTGCAAAGAGTTGGTCGAGTGGTCCTACTTCTAACACACACTATCCTCTCCCTTGGCTTTCGTGGTCCTAGGTGCAAGAGAAAAGTGTTAGTAACACTCACATTTTATCTTTTTAAGAGAGGCCTGCCAAGGGATCGATACTCTTGGGAACGACCTCGAGCGGTAAATCCTTCGAGCCGCTATAGAAATCAGGTGAGAGCGAAAGCTGTAGCCTTGGGTATAGCTGTTCCTACAGTGTAACTGGCCGAAAGGACAAATGGGCCCCACCACCAGTTACAAGGCTCTTAAGTGAGTCACTGCAGAATGAACTTATGTCCAAAGCCATCGAACATGACTAAACACCTTTAAGTAGTAGCCCACCTGTTCTATTGATTGAGGATATTTGAGGTATAATTTAGTGCAAGAGCATAGATGGTTTTGCTCCCAAGATACTCACCATACATATTTCCTTGAGTAGAAACATAGCTTTTTGAAAAGTCACTTGTGGCTTGATAAAAGTGGTGACTCCCCCATCATAGGGATCATCTATTTGTTATGCTCGTGCAAGACTTAGTATATCACATCCTTACCTGCCATGGCGGGATTCATAAGGTATGTAGTACCAAAGTCGAAGAAATATCAAGATGTGGGCTAAATTTATCACAACTGGCCATTTGACCTTAGGGATAAAGAGTGTTTGAAGTGTGTTCGTTTTACAGACCTAGTGCAAATTGAGCCGACTTCAGGCTTTGGAATTACACCTTAAAATAAATCTAAAGGAAGGGTCAAAAACAAGTCCAAGGATTGGGTTGATCTAGACCCATACTCATTTGTGCCTTTTGAGGCAACATTCTTGTGTTTGTGTGCTTGCTTTGTTTTCTTGTCAAAGAAAAATCAGAAAATCAATCCCAAAAACAAAGTATTCATCCAACATCTGTCAACACAACCAAAAACATCAAAAACAAGGTACAAACAAACAAAGAATCAAAAATTTATGACCATTCTTCACATCTTGCGAAAGAAGAAGTGTCATCAGAATATCACCTTGAAAAGGAGACCACTAAGCTCAAAGGCTTTGATCAAAAGGAGGAAATTCTTCTATCTCAATAGATGAATCTTTGTCTCACATAGAGTCTTTCTACATCGCATGCGTCTATACCTTCAAGGTAAAACAAATGAGTTTGATTCAGAATTATTGAACCGCAGAGCTTTTATGCAATATAGAGCTCTGAGTTATCACAAAAATCAAGGAGGAAAGATTAATCCCAACTTCTTCCCAAACATCTGTATCACCTACAACACAGCTCGAGAAGTGCCACCAACGCCCGAAAGGGAAGAGATAGAGTTTGTCCCATTTGTAACACAAAGTTTTTATTGAAAGTTGAAAACATTTCCATCCATCATCCCACTCATACATCATCACTTCATCATCAATTCATCCCAAAACTCTCAAAACATTCAGAGGTTCTTGTCCCAAGATCCTTTTTTAGATATTGCTTGAAATCAAAACACATCACATCACTTTTAGATTGTTTCTACATCTAGGATAAGCTCATCCTAAGAGACACATCTACGCAGGTTAAAACTAGTTCATGAGTGAATCCTCTCATTGCTAGGTAGTCAAAATCTGTAACACATCTCAGATTTCTCTACACCTTATCACATCCAAACTTATCAAACAAACAAGCAATTCAAAGAAAAGAATTTCGGTTACATCTACCTTAAAAGTGCTAGAGATCCCCATACAACACGAATCACCAACCAATCAATCTTGCATTTCATCACCACTCATCATCATCTTCAATCAACTTCAACACAAACTTACAAACAAAATGGCTCAAACCCGATCGCGATCAAGGCAACGAGAAATAGAAATTGAGGAAGAAGAAGACAACCTCAATGAATTTCAAGAAGCACTTGGAGGAATTGTAACTGATGAAAACCCAAGTACTCCCACTCCTTCAACAATCGAAAGGGCTCAGCATAACCCTCACTTCAACAGATTATTTGATGAAATATTAAGGAGCAATGCGGATGCTCACTTCTTAAAACTTGCTCAAGAAGGAGCCAAACTCCCCTCAGACTTTGATCTTGCCCAATTAAGACAAGCATCAGAAAGACAAAGTCACCATGAGGAGGAAAGGCGTAGAGATCCCATCAGATATAACATCCCTCGAGGTAACCCACCACCTCCTCCTCCAAATGAAATGGAGATGTTGCGGCAACAAGTCGCGAATCTCGCCCAACAAATTCATAGTGGTGTTAAGACCAATCAATTTTCACTTAACGACATCTGTCCCTATCCGTTTGATAGGAATCTTTATATGCCACCCTTTCCACGCGGGTTTGAAACACCAAAATTCGAAAAATATAGAGGAAAGGGAGATCCCTGCGATCATGTCCGAGAATTTCATTCCGCTTGTCTTGAAGTGGCTTATGAGGACACATACCTAATGCGCCTTTTTCCCCAAAGCTTGGGAGGAACCACCACATCATGGTTTTCCCGACTACCAGGTGGCATAAGAACATTTGAGGAACTCATCCAGAAGTTCCTATCTCATTACTCTTATAATATTGAACGCGACATCACCATGGCTGATCTATGCAACACCAAACAAAAACCAGGTGAATTATTCTCAGTATTCCTGCAACGATGGCGCCAAATGTCTAGCAGACGTTCTCTTCAGTTACCTGAACGAGAACTAGTGGAAATTTTCATTTCCAACTTAAACGAAGAAATTGAATTTCACCTGGATGTCAAAGACACAGACTCTTTTAACGATATGATCACCAAGGGTATAAAATGTGAAAGGGCACTCATCAAAAAAGGACTCATCAAAATCTTTAATGAAACCAAAGATGGTCCTCGCCCGCGTTTCAATAGTGATAAACCGAACTTCTGGAACAAGAATAAGAATATCGTTAACGATGGAGTTGTGGACGCTCGGACTGTCCAAAATGCACAACCTGTGGTTCGATTTGCAGGACAAAATCCTCCACCTCAAAATAACACAAATATTCCTCTTAATCAAGGTCGCATCACATCTCATGATGAACCAAGACCTCGTCCACAAAAACAAAAACGCACATACACTCCCTTAGGGGAACCCATTGAAACAGTGTTGCGACAACTCCTCTCTCAAAATTTGGTCACTCTACCTAAGCTATCAAACTATGAGCCTCAAGTCAAACCAGCATGGTGGAAAGATACTGAACACTGTGAGTTCCATCAAGGAAGAGGACACAAAACAAGTAATTGTCACCGATTGAAAGATCTCATTCAGGATCTTATTGACCGAGGAGAAATTGAAATTGAAGGGCATGACCCAAAAACAACCAATAATGATCATCAGATGTTCAAGAATCCACTTCCATCACAAGATCAAAGGGGTCCTTCCACGTCCAGACGAGGTCCTGATACCACTGATTATACGCAAGCTGCGTATAATTACACTGTAAATCACCTGTATGATGCCAGTGAACAAATTGCAACCATAACCTTCAAAAATCCCACCTCAAATTGCAATGTTGTTACACGTCGTGGCAAGGTCACCATCAAGGCAGCTCCACAAGGCACCACCTCCAATCCAAAGCAGTACAATCTTGTGGAACAATTAGACAAAACGCCTGCGCTCATATCCATTTTAGAACTATTACGCCTATCGCCATCTCATAAAACAATCTTGGATCAAGCACTGCAAGAGGCGTCAGTCCCTGCAAACCTGAACACAGACCAATTTCAAGCCATGGTTGGAAATCTAAAGTCATCACCTTGTCTCACTTTTTCCAAAAGTGACAACTCTTCGTTCCAGCAACCTCATAACGCCTCACTCCACATTGAAGGCTTTGTCAACCAACACAGGATCAAGCGAGTCTTGATAGATAATGGAGCAGGCCTAAACATCTGTACACTACAGTTGGTCACAGCATTGGGATATGCAATAGAATCAGTGGATCCTCGCAAGAAGATCACCATCAAAGCCTATGATGATGCAGAGCATTCATCCAAAGGAGCTGTGGTACTACCAATCCGAGTGGGCCCTGTGGTAAAGCATATCATTTGTCAGGTTCTGGACCTTCCTCTGCCATATAATCTATTATTAGGGAGACCTTGGATACATGCCATGCAAGCCGTTCCATCTACCTACCATCAATGTATCAAGTTCCCACATAACGGTGTAGAGATCACAATCCTGGGCGATGCAAATCCCTTTGCATTTTGCCATAATATCAGCCATCAACCAGAAATTACTGTTCCTAATAATAGGGAAGCCATTTCCTCCACATCATATGTAAATCCCGCCTCTCTTGCTAGTTCAAACACCCCTATACCCAAGCAAGAAAAGCTTAAGATGAAAGTCGCAGAGGAAGGTCCTGGAGAATACAACTTGAGTCAGCTCTTTTGTGTGGGACAAATGCCCACTTCTCCTAGAACACATGGTAAACCACAGCAGTTGCTCCAGCAACCACTAATCACGCCTCCATGTGCCTTAACGCCTTTCATTCTTGGAAAGAGTCAAGAGGAAGAGACACAAGATGAGGACCTGGCGGACTGGATCTATAAAGATCCCATCACCACTGACAAACCGCAAGTTACACTTCCTACGGAACAATAT
The DNA here is from genome assembly GCF_030272615.1 of Cryptomeria japonica. Taxonomy (NCBI): domain Eukaryota; kingdom Viridiplantae; phylum Streptophyta; class Pinopsida; order Cupressales; family Cupressaceae; genus Cryptomeria; species Cryptomeria japonica. The sequence continues at coordinate 509,344,497 of NC_081413.1, read as the reverse complement.
GGCAAAGGCCTCCTCATTATGCAAAGAATGGGATATGATGGTCAGAGTGCTTTGGGATACTGCAAACAAGGACGACACGAACCTCTACTACCAGAATTCAAGCCCAAAGGTAATACAGGCCTTGGCTTTGAAAAAGAGATCCTTCCTAAACTCAGATTCAAAGGAAAACCCAGCAAACCATTTTGCCCACCTACTATAAAGAGGACACCTTTCATAATCAAAGCACCATCAAGCACTATCCCCACTGCCCCCTCAAGGCCCACAACTCCACCATCACCAATGTCACTCATCCCATCAAACGAACCAGTAATCCTATCAGCAACACCATTTGTAGCAGCAACTATATTGGAACCCGCAGCAGCATCTATGGCACCAGTAGTTCCAGCAGAAGCCACTGAGTCACCATTACCGATACTTCCAGTGACAAATCCATTAAACCCCATCACAATTCCTGCAGCACCGATCACTACAAGGATACATAAACCAATCACACCTGCCGTGTTTAACTCCAAAGACATCCCAGTATGGTATAGCAATCGGATGCTGGAGAGTGATTCAGAGACCGACTCACATGAGTGGGAATTCGATTCAGTGCAACTTAACACTTCAGATGAGGAAGACACATCACCACCTCCACCCCGCAAAGACATCCCTGTTTACGGAGAAGCACAGATAAAGACCACTTGGGTACCTGAGCTGGAAACATCTTCCACAGACCCTACGTCTCATCCTACGCCTGATTCTGACAGGGAGAGTACCATCAACGACCTTCACCACACTGTCTTAACCCTCACTGATACATCTCCCGCACTTAACTTAATCGATGAAGTAATGCCCATTATCCACCCTGAACTCATCGAATGGAACCAACCAAATCCCCCATGTCTTGACCTCTTCCAAAATGATGAGGCTATCATTGACTTTTTGGAATTAAGGGATAATCTACCAAGCGGGGATCACAAAGCTGGATTCGCCATTGAACTTAATAGCGCAGCATACTTCGGGGCGGATGCCAAACCCTTCAGCTGCAAAAATATAACATTAAAACATGGATCTTCCAGTGAAAACCACACTGTGGCACTGTTTGATCCAACAAAAGTAAAAAGAAAGAGCGTATCCAACGGTGAAAACCTCTCTGAGGCACTTGAGGATGAAGGGTTTGACATTCTCCCTGCTAGTACACAACAGGAACGATCGACGATTCTCATGGAGGAGACTAAAGAATACAATGTGGGGACTCCTGAAAACCCTCATATCATACATCTGGCATCTCTTCTCACTCCAGAGGAACAGCCTCAATTTATAGAGTTCTTCCAACAGCGTCAGATCAACTTTGCATGGTCATATGTAGACATGCCTGGGCTTGATCCTGATTTAGTCATGCATCACCTCACCGTAGCAAAAGGAGCCAAACCTGTCAAGCAGAAGCTTCGTAAGATGCATCCTCAGATTGCCATGCTAGTCAAAACAGAACTCAAGAAACTCCTGGATGTTGGTTTCATTAGACCAATTGATTATGCAGAATGGATCTCCAACATTGTACCAGTTGGCAAACCAAAAGGGGGCATCCGCATTTGTACAGACTTCAGAGATCTAAATAAGGCATGTCCTAAGGATGATTTCCCTCTACCAAATATCGACATCATAGTGGATTTGACAGCAGGACATGCCATGCTTTCACTCATGGATGGCTTTTCAGGATACAATCAAATAAAGATCGCACCAGAGGACCAACATAAGACAGCCTTCACATGTCCATGGGGCACATACTGCTGGAATGTAATGCCTTTCGGTCTAAAGAATGCAGGAGCAACCTATCAAAGAGAAATGACCACCATCTTCCATGACATGATGCATACCATGATGGAAGATTATGTGGATGACTTACTAGCAAAATCACTTACTAGAGATGGACATCTCCACATCTTATATAAAATCTTTGATAGACTAGAACAATATCATGTTCGACTCAACCCAAAGAAATGTGTCTTCGGAGTGACCTCCGGGAAGCTTCTAGGATACATTGTCTCAAGCAAAGGTATTGAGGTCGATCCAGCAAAGGTTAAAGCAATCATGGACATGCCACCTCCAAAGAATATCAGTCAGCTAAGGACACTACAAGGACGGCTTCAATCTATCCACAGATTCATTGCACAATTGGCTGATAAGTGTCACCCATTCACACACCTGCTACACAAGAACATCCGCTTTCAGTGGGATGACAGATGCCAGCAAGCATTTCAAGCGCTTAAAGACTATCTCATGAATCCACCATTGCTGATGCCACCAGATCCAAGTAGACCATTATTGCTCTATATCTCAGCAACAAGTACAGCATTGGGTGTACTACTGGCACAACATAATGCAGAAGGAAAAGAGTGTGCTATTTACTACATCTCTCGCACACTTGTGGACTATGAACTCAATTACACACCTATTGAGCGAGCTTGCCTAGCAGTAATCTTGGCAGCCACCAAACTAAGGCACTATCTGTTAACACACAAGGTACAACTCATTGCAAAGATTGATCCACTCAAGTATTTACTCAGCAAAGCAGCATTGACAGGTCGCTTAGCCAAATGGGTGATGATTCTAAGTGAATTTGATATTGAGTACGTGGACCGTAAAGCTATCAAAGGGCAGGTCATTGCAGATCAGTTGGCCGATGCACCTCTCATAGGCGATCATCCTCTCATTTCCAATTTTCCAGATGAAGAGATATTCATGATCACAGAAGCACAGCCATGGAAACTATATTTTGATGGTTCATACACTAGGCATGGCTCGGGGGCAGGCATTCTGTTTATCACACCTCAAGGTGATAGCATCCCGAAGTCTTACAGGCTCACATTTCCATGCACAAACAACATAGCAGAGTATGAGGCTTTGATCACAGGACTCAGATTAGCCATACAATGGAAATTACAAGAACTACAAGTATATGGCGATTCCCAACTAGTCATTCGACAAGCAACAGATGAATATCAGACCAAAGATGATAAACTCATGCCATACAAGCAAATGGTGGACAATCTAAAAACATCATTTACTACTATCACTTTTGAGAAGATACCAAGAGATCAGAATCGAGCTGCTGATGCCATGGCTACCATCGCATCTCTACTAGATCTTCCACAGAATTCAACACGCTACGAGTTCTTGGTAGAACAGCTTTGGATCCCCGCTTATGATATCCCTGAATCTGAGATGATATGTCGCCTTGTCGGTTCAGAATCCCCATGGTATGGTGAGTTCTACACCTATCTCCGTGATCACACCCTTCCTCCCAACCAATCAAATAACCAACGTAAAACCTTCATTCGCCAAACTGCTCGATATACCATTATTGCCGAAACCCTATACCGACGCAGTCTTGATGGTACTCTCCTTCGATGTCTAGAACAAGGTGAGATAACAAAGGCTTTGGAAGAGGTACATGAAGGAATTTGCGGGACTCACTCAAGTGGTCCATCACTAGCCAAGAAGATCATGCGAGCTGGATACTATTGGCCATCTATGGAAAAGGATTCCTACTACTTTGTCAGGAAGTGCAAAAAATGTCAAGTTCATGGCGACCTAATACATGCACCAGCTCAAGAACTACAACCAATCACAACACCGTGGCCTTTTTGTCAATGGGGTCTTGACCTTGTGGGTAAAATCCATCCATCTTCATCCAATGGCCATAAATTCATTATTACCGCCACCGAATATTTCACCAAGTGGATCGAAGCTGTTCCACTTACCCAAGTCACCGGCAAGCAGATCGCCTCATTCATCCTCAATTACATCATCTGCCGGTATGGTGTACCCATGTCTATCGTCACAGATAACGGTCTTCCTTTCAAAAATCAGGATGTCCGTGAGCTTTGTGAGAAATTTCATATCCAACACCGCTTTTCCACTCCCTATTACCCACAAGGCAATGGTCAGGCCGAAGCATCCAATAAAAACATATTGAGAATCCTAAAGAAGACAGTCAATGATGCCGGTCGTGATTGGCATGTTCAATTGAATCCAGCGCTATGGGCATATCGAACTAGCATTCGAACCCCTACAGGTGCAACTCCTTATTCATTGGTCTATGGTGCTGAAGCTATCTTACCTATTGAGGTCGAGATACCATCATTAAGGGTTTCCTTGCACAATCTCATCGATGATGAAGCATACAGAGTATCTCGTCTTCAGGACTTGGAGCTACTTGATGAGAAGCGACAAGCTGCATACAACCATCTCAAAGCCTATCAGCAGCGCATGAGTAGAAGCTACAATCACCGAGTTAGACCTCGTACATTTGAGGTAGGTGATCTTGTTCTTCGAGAGAATCCTCGCAACCAACCAAACAGAGAACATCAAGGCAAGTTTGAATCAAATTGGCTAGGCCCATATGTTGTCACTGCTGTATTTGGGTCCGGGGCATATCAGTTGGCTACATCAGACGGAGAACCGCTCGCAGATCCAATCAACAGCATGCACCTCAAACGGTTTTACACATAAGCTGTACAGAGCATCAGGCTCCCCTGCCTATCAGAAAATACCAAAAAACATTCAGAAAAATGTCCTGAAGAAAATATAAAAACATTCAAAAAAGTAAAGAAAAATCATGCATCCAAACGGTGAACAACCACTCCGGTGGCACCTTGGGTAAGAACGATGGTGAAAACCTGGCAAACAGGCGCCACTCGTAAAGGCTATGGCTCCATTATCTTTCAGACTTGTGGCGATCACATCTACTTCATACATACATCCATCCATCCATCAACCATGGCTTGTTATTCCTCTGCAATTATGATAGTACTCCATACATCTTGCATCCCGCTTTTTCATAGTCATGTCTAAAACTGGGGGCAATGCCTTTAACCTATTGATGGAAGTGGATTCTACATTGTCTTATGATTCATTAAGTTCTTCATTCAAACAATCATCAAAAATCCAAAAACATTCAAAAATATCTCGCAAAAATACCAAAAACATTCAAAACAATTCAAAATCCAAAAACATCGACAAAACCATTGAAAAATCACACAAAAACATGGCAACACCTTGTACATATTTATCCGATCAGATACAAAATAAACATTGACAAAATACTCACACAATGACCATTTACCAATCAAACCACACAATCGACATTAACAAATCCAAACCTGTATTTAAACAAGGATGCATCCTTCCTTACCAAAACAAAGACAAGATGACGTTTTCTTTGACAAGAAAATTATGTTAAGCTATCAAATACTTGGTTGATTTGTGAGTACAATCGTTCGTTTATCTGTATCGGGATCTTTCAGCATTGTTTTGTATCATTTGCGCATTATTTCCGATGAAGTTCTGGGGCATGTACTAATGGTGTCTACGTGGGAAGTTCACCAAGCTACGTGATCTTATGCCAAATGCAGTCATAGATCACTACGGCTTGCTGACTACAGCGTATATCTCGACCATATGAGCATGAACCATTACCAAGGATCCTTATTCTTTATTCTTTATGTATATATTGTTTGTTTGCAGGTACAATGCTCATTCTTTGGTTCCTCTTCCTCCAAATTGGATAAAGGTTTTATCTCTTAGTACGGTATGAACTTGTCTCAGGATATGATCAGCCTAAGATCAAGGAGGACGATCCAAGTCATGCACGAAAGGAGATAATCCTTGTCTGTTCCGCAAGCAATACTCAGGTCAACTTGATCCATTATATCAAGTTGCTTGTATTAACTTGCTATATAAAAATCCATGTAAGAAATACTCTGGTCATCTTGAATCTTTATGTCAAGTTGCTTGTATTTTCTTACAACATTTTAAAGCTCAATGATGAAAAATAAAGCACCATGGATCGTCATTCCATCTCATTTGTATATATTGCATTTCGTTGCATTCCACCCATCCATACATTCATAATAGCTGCATATCATGCATACGTAGTCATAATAATGCATACTCTATTTTACTCATCTTCTTCCATAGGACTCGATCCTAGTCCTCCATATCTTCTATCTAACATCAAATCCCCCCTCACCCTCCCTATCTTGATCATCAACATCATCCTAATCCCTTCATCGCTTCCCATCCTCATTCATCCACACAATCCAGCAAGTTGCTCTGTCTACACAGATACATCGACTCCCACACACCTAGACTATCAACAGATACTCTGATCAAGTATCTTCGGGTCTCACCAGGTAATCGATTATGGTAATCCTAGACTACATCAGGCATTTATCATAATGACCTAGTCTCAACGGGACTGCCATGATTCCCCACAGCCATCCATCACATGCACACACTATCAATTGATCAACCAATCAAACACAATCCAACGGACAATTACATCAATTGTCTACGTCTCAACGAGTATTTTGCTTCATATACCTTGACTTCATCGGGCAATTACATCAATTGTCTAAGTCACATCAGGTCACTTTGATTCACTTACTCAGACTTTATCATGTCCAAGCGACCAACTGACATCAACTGTCACGCTTTGACTTGACCGGGGCAATTAAACCGATTGCACCAGATTGTCCAAACAATTTTGATCAATTGTATAGCATCAATCCAAACCCCACACTACATCTGCTATGTATCTCTTGCATGACCTCAGGGTACTCGTTGGCTTGTTGTTTCTTCATATTCACTCCATTTTCTCCCATTCTTTCATCATTAGTTCTAATTTCTTCTATTCTACCTCCCCTCCGCTTTTTATTCTTTTTCGAGAGATCGCCCGATTTTTCAAAAAAATTCGGCCCATCCCTCGAGGGGGCATACCACCCATTAAATTTACATTTTATGGGGCATTTCTTCACACCTATTTTTCTTTCTTTGAAACGACGCGATAAACCGCACCGTCTCAAAGAGGGGCAAATGTAGTCACATAAATCTGTCCACTTAATTAAATGAATACTTAGTATTTATTTGATTATTTAACCATCAATTAATAATTAATTAAATTAATATTTAATTAATTCATCTTAACCCTCTTCTCCTATTAATTAAATAAATTATTCAATTTATTTGATTTAATTCACTTAACCAAATTCATACCATTAATTAAATAAATAAATCATATTTGTTTAATTAAATCTTCTCTCACATTTAAATAAATTAATATTTATTTAAATCCCCCAAAATCCCACCTCTCACATTTAAATAAATTAATATTTATTTAAATCCCCCAAAATCCCACCTCTCACATTTAAATAAATAAATCATTTATTTAAATCACCTTTATCCTCCACCCACTTGTATTTTCCTACAAAAGCAAGTTGCACAACTATTTTAAATAAATTATTTATTTAAAATCCTATTTATCCTCACCCACTTGAAACCTTTAATGGTTTCCCTTAAAGTAGTCAAACTTGATGGCTTTAAAGTCTTCAAACTTGATGGCTTCCTTCTATAGTCTTCTTAAGACTTTAATGGTTTTCCTTAAAGTCTTCAAGCCTTTAATGGTTTCCCTCAAAGTCTTCAAGCATTTTAATGCTTTATCTTCATTTTTCTCATTTAAATAAATTAATATTTATTTGAATATTTATCCAAATGCAACTTACACCATTTAATTGAAATAAATGATTTTATTTTAATTGAAAATACCAAAATTTCTCCCACTTGCATTTTCCTACAAAATCCACTTGTATGCCTAAACCCCTTCTAGATTCTTCTAAACCCTTCCTAATTAGCCTAATCCATCCCTTAAATATTGTCACATTCCTAAGCAAATTGGAGTCACTTCTCAAAGACTCCAAAGTCTTTGAAAAGCAATTAATGCTTTGTGTGTTCAACAAATTAACCCTCAAAGTCTTGGATAACCTTTGAAAGCTTCCAACCTTCAACCACTAAATGGCTCAAAGTTTTGGATAACCTTTGAAAGCTTTCAACCTTCAACCACTTAATCCCCAAAGTCTCCAATAACCATTAATGGTTAATTCAACCCTCCCACATGGTTAAAACATTTGTTTTGACTCAACCTCTACCCAACCCAAAGGTCTCATCAGGCCATTAATGCTTTGACCATGATTATCTCTTAAACATTTGCACAAAGGTTTATCCTTGGATTAACTCTTAATCCAATGGGTAATCTTAATTTAGACTTGACCCTTACCTTCTAGATAACCATGAGGTCTTCTCAGGCCTTTAATGCCTCCAACCTCTTCTCTCAACCCAATCCTATGTTGACACTTGTCACCATTTTATTGGTGCCAATTGTGCACATGGATCCCCAACTTTCAAACTTGGCCCTTGATTAAACCATTCAATCTTAACCCTTCATTTCCCCATTTCTTCTATAAATAGAACCCTTCTCCTCAAGCAAAAGGAGAAGCATTTTAGAGTATTGTTGTTATACTGGCATTAGCATAGAGCTTTTTCATAGCATCACTATCTACTCTAGCATAGTATTTAGCTTTTCATTTCATATTTGAAGCTTAGTATTAAATCTCAATCCTCCATAAGCATCCATAGTGCAAAAAGCTGCTGAGAGCTACACTCATTTGGGACTTGGAGAGGAGAGGAACAAGGGAGGAGCAACTATGAGCATCTTGATTAGCTATTTCATTTTATGTTTATATGCTTTCTATTTCATGCTTAATATCTCTCTTGATATGCCTGTTTAGGATAATCTTTTGTTGCTAACACTAACGTTTGTTTCTTGTGCTCTTGTGTGTGTTGCCATCAAACAGATTTTCTAATCCTTTTTGCAGAGCATCACTATCCATTATCATTTTCATCCATCAATCCATTTATCATTGCATCAATATCATGGAGCAATATCGAACATCCGAAGACGTGATCGAGCATACATAAAAATAGAGGAATTATCAAATCTAGGCGGGATTTTGGTTTGCATTTTCTATTTAATTTGAATTTTGTTTTCATTTTATTGTTCTAATCTTGAGGTGTATGATTTCTTGTGCTTTTTTGGTTAATTAGCTCTTTTTTTAGCCCTTAGTTTAGCACACACATTTTTCATCGCACAGTAATACTCTTTGTTTAGTTTAATTAGGGTTATGTTATAAGATGTAAATGTATAGTCTAGTCTCCATTTTGTCATTCAGAGACATTTTGGGGGGTAATTATCTTTGTTAATAAATAATTGCTATTAGCCTTTTTGGCCACATAATATCAATTAGTGGATTTAGGAGAGTAATTATAAGATCTTTGGTTTTAGCTTCATACAGAACAATGTAATAATTTTTTGAAACCAATACAAGGGTGTAGCCCTAGCTACTATTAATCAATAAAAAAAATTATCGTGCATTTAAATTCATCAAAATTAATAAAACAAAACAAATCCAAATTTTTCCAAAAATATTCAACCATAATTTCATAGTTTTTCAACATCATCACTATTCGAGAAGTTGGATTTACACTACTAATTCTTAATTTTACATTTGATTATTTTACAATCATATTTAATAAGACTCTTAAATCATTTTAGAATATTCTCCAATATTCTATTTTATTCATAAGTAGATTTACACTTCAAAACCTGAAGAAATCATCATTCGAAGAGTAATTCTTCTCCAGCAAGTAGTTTGCCAATTTCATACATAAAATCCATCCAAACTCTTTATATTAATTCACAATAAATCTCAATTTTATTAATTATATAAACTCATATATTAATATATAGTTCTTTTTTAAAAAAATTGCATGTAAATTCACATATATATATACTAATATATATTTAGTATATTTTTGTTATACACACATTTCAAATACATAAATAAATATATACATAACTTTTATATTTACATTCACATGTACATATGCATTCATATAAACTTAGCTCCGCTCTCATGTGTATTCTCAAACATATTCTTGTATATAATTGTACTATGATTTTGATTTACTTTCTCATTATATATAGTAATGCATTCATATGTGTATGCATGCACTTTCAATTTTGTCAACCTTATAGATAGTACTATGTTGATCATTTGAATATATATTTATGTTTGACAATAATTGAATCATGCACACTTATTTTCTCATATTTGTTGGATGTTATTGTTGGAATTACACTATCATATTGGGCTCAAGTATTAAGTATTGCTCTTTGTCATTCTTATCTTATATATTTTAGTCAAAATAGAGGCTATCTACTCCTCCTCCCTTGTGGATTCTTGTTCTTACATCTCCTTACTCCACTCTATTTAGTTATCTTGGTATGCTAATTGTCATTCATTTCTTTTCTCTTGTTTCCAAAAAATATTTCATGTTAATATTATTCATGACAGTCGTGTTTTTCAAAACATGAACTAAAGTTGCATGCATATAGCTACAATAAATAATCTAAGTTATATGCATGCAACTTTACGATTATTTTATGATTGTTTTAGAAAATATTTTATGATTATTTTAGTATTATTTTACATATAGCTTAGATTATGCAACTTTACGATTATTTTACATGTCTCCTAACTCTAATCTGTATCTATGAGGGAAATAGAATTAATTAATTTAATTAATTAATTAATTCTATGAGGGAATATTAGGAGGAAAGTACAAAAGTGAATTAAATAATCAAATTATGCATTTGATTTATTTAATATAAGAAAAGGGCCAAATTTAATTAATTAAATGATTTATGATTGTCAAACAATTAACTAAAGGAGACCTATAGTGTAATTAATAAGACTAATTAGCTAGAAGGAGGGAATACTAATTAATTAAATAATGCATAATTATTTAATTAAAGGCACACTCGGGATAGCTAAATTCAATTAATTAAATTAATCAAATGTAGGTGTCTACATTTTACCCCTCTTTGTGGTGGTGCTAGCATAGCATTAGTGCGAAGACAGTAAGACACCACTGACTTGAAGAATAAAGAGCAAGAAAATGCCTCAGGAAAATGAAGGAATAGAGGAGTGAATTCAAATGCAACGAATGTTATGTATGAAATGATCATGGAGCGTGAGCACCCTTAGAAATGGGTTAGCATGCAGTGAGCACTTATTTTGATTTAGCATTGTATGTGATGCACCAGGGTACAAGAAACCAAGGTGATTTTCACAACCAATGCATGGATTGATGCAACAAATAAACACAAAAAGGTTAGTCTAGCTCCACACAAATTTACATAGAACTTTGTGGGAACTAATGCTAGAAAAACCACAAGCAAAAGATATGCCCCAGTATAACATGAGATAACCCAGACCTCATGAGGGTACAACAAGGGACACATCAGGAATAAACACGCCAAACAAAATAAAAACAAACAAGATCACACCCCTAGTTTTGTTATTCCTAGCACACCATGATATAAAGGATCAAGGCGACCAAGAGGAAACAAAACAAAGGAGCTCAAAAAGATAAACAAATATCAAAAAGAATTAAAGACAACATGAGTACCTCAAACATATTTTGCCAAAAAGGATGACTGGATGATGGGATTTGATATTGTCTGACTAGAGGAAGGATACATCCTGCCTAGACTAATGATTGGATGAGGGATTGATAAGATTAGATAACAAAAGATACCTGATATGATCACGATGACAATGATGCTCAAGGATGATTGTTAAAGAACCAAATGATGGGATATGATCTTGATGACACACAAATGACTAATGCAAAGGATGAGACCTAAGGACACATATGCACAAGGGAACCTAGATGGAAACACGCGACCAACACTATGTATAAGACATTCTTTACAAGATGCACAAGAGCTATGGATGATGGATGAGGACCCAAGGACAAACATGATGTTGCCCCAATCAAGATGAAAAGACATGATGGATTGATGATTGATGGGGTGTTGTTGATGTGGGAACGATATATCCCAAAACAACACAAGGATTGGGAAGGATGCATCCTGATGATGATGATTTGATTGTGATCCAGGCTTGCAGCAAGGCTAGGAACAAGACCATGGATGTGATTGGATGATTTTATTTGGTGTTTTCTTTTGGATAATTGAAGGAGATGGATAGGATTTGTCTGTGATGGTGGATTGCAAGGAGTAGATGGATTGATTGGATGGATGGCATTGGATTGCGTGGGGGTAGACTAGAGCTAGATACCAATGACAAGGGATGTAAGAGGTGATGTAATGATATAATGGGAAGGATTGAGAAATGGAGGATAGGATGAAAATGATTTGGAGATGGAAGCATTATGGAAGTGGCTAGGGGTTGAAAGGATGACGGACAAAGGGATGAAATTAGATGAGGATTGGGAGAGGATCGTGTTATGGATGAAGAGATGGAGGAACTGGGAGATAAGGATTCGTGGATGGACGGATTAGTAAATGGATTGTGGGTGTGATAGGGTCTCCGGGGACTATGTCACAAAAGGATAAGGTGCCCCTTTTAGGATATTCCACATGTAACGAGACACTAGTAGGGATATTGTGGGAGGAATGACAAGATAATACAAAGTTTAGGGAAGTGAATGGAAGATAGGGTGATAGGTGGATAAGGGCTATGAAGGTATATGGAAGGATTATATGGATGCAGGGAAGAAGGATGGGTGGATAGGAAGGATAATGGAGGAAAAATTGTGATGGGGAAATGGATGCCAAGAAGTCTCCAAAGCATGTATACATGATGGCCTTTTCTTTTTATCAAGATCCAAAGGAGGATGGAGGAAGTGAAATGGATAGGGCATGTTGGGTATGGTAGGTGAATAAGATGGAGGAGGTGATGGCTAGGTGGTTAAAAGAACTTGCCCCCAAGTGTGGAGAGAAAAAGGATGGAGGGAATTGCACATGATGCCTATTTGCAAGGTTTTCATCATGGTACTTGTCCAAGGCACCTATTTGCCAGGTTTTCACAATTGGACGAACTTTTTTCTTTACTTTTTTTTCTTTTTTAAAAAAAAAAAATTGACATTTTTCAAGTTATTAATTTATGGATTTTTTTAATTTTCGGGAAGAAATTTATGGATGGAGATGGATAATGATAAAATGATTTGGAGGAACGATGGGAAGATGGATGGAGGACTCAAGCATAAAATTTTATTTCAAGGTAACAAGAGCCCATTTGGAGTGATCATTGGATGTTGGTACAACTTTATTAGGAAAGAGTAGATTATGAAAAGGCTTGGATTAGATGGTTTTTATGGGATATGTAGGTGGGATAATGGATATGGTGGTGGAAAGTGTTTAGATGGAATGAGGGAAAGTGACTGTGATGGGGGGATGTTGTCAAGACCAACATTGGCACATGTTGCGGGGGATGTGAGATGAGTGGAGGAGGAATAGAGGGAGTATGTGGATATGATAGAGGAGTAATGATAGGTAGCTTTGGGAAATAGGGACCCAAAATAGATTTAGGAGATGGTGGGAAAAGAAGTTTAGCTTGTGGACTAGAAACTTTTGATACCATTGGAGATTTTTATTTTTGATGCATTGCTTCTTTTTTCTTTGGGATCCATATTGTTTTTACTTTTTCTTTAGTGGGCCTTTGTGGCCATTGGGATTTACCGTATTGTTTTATCAGATCTTGCTTTGTTGGAGCATGTCTTTTTTAGTGGACATGGTCATATTTATATTGTTGTGGATGTTTAGCTTTATGCATTTGTGATTTGGCATCCAAACCACTGCTAGTAGCCTTGGAAGGGATGTGTGAAGGTGTAGGAGATGGAGGGAATATGGATGGAGTGATGGATGTAGGATTTTGGATGGAATATGGGGATATGTGCCTTTATTGATCCTGATTGGGAATTAAAGGAGTAGGATGTTTATGATGGGTGATGGGGATATAGGATCTGTGTATGGGGGGATGAGTAGGGAAAGATGGAGGATGGGGTTTTGGGATATGAGGGCCCAAAATGGATTTAGCATGTGGGGGATATGTGATGGTGGAATTTGTGATATAGTGACCCAAAATAGATTTAAAGGATGAAGGAGGGAGATGGATGGTTGTTTTCGCTTTACATGATGGAGGAGGGGGGGTGGCAATAAATGATTTAGTGGAACAATGGGGAGATGGGATAGTAGATTTGGAAACATAGTTGGATTTTGCATTAGTTCTACCAACATTTTTGGATGAAGTGCCTTGGAATATATAACCAAGAACACAAGACCCTAGATGTGCTTTGACATAGATAGGCTCTAAAGTACCTTGCTCATGTAGGCCTAAGCCTTTACCTTGATACTTTATTTTTTTTTGTATTTTATCTAAAATAGGATACTTTTTATTCCAAGAACAAGATGTGAGACCATTATTAGATGGAGGAGAATGGGTTGTGAACATGAGGTGATCTTCTACTGCAATGAACCACCATGGATAAATGTAAGTGAACCAAGGGGATAGAGTGATGGTGATGAAATGGTTTGGATGGGAGGCAATAAGGGATCAAGAAGTGGAGTATATGGAATAGAAGGCTCTTGACTTGGATGAGGGGATGATAAGGACTCTTGAGATGGAGGAGGTGAAATAGAAGGATCTTGATTTGGATCAATAAATATGTCATCATGCTCTAGAACAAGATCTTGGCATGATGGGATTGGCGTAGATAGCAATATGGAAGATAAATAGATAGACCCTTTAGATAGAATGGATGGAAGGATGGGAGGTTCTTCAACTAGGGTAAATGGAGTGGATGGAAGGATGGGAGGTTCTTCAACTGGGGTAGATGAAGTGGATGAAAGGATGAGAGACTCTTCGACTGGGTTAGATGGAGTGGATGTAAGGATGGGAGGCTCTTTGACTGGGTTAGATGGAGTGGATGGAAGGATAGGAGGATCGTCAACTGGGGTAGATGAAGTGGATGGATGGTTAGGAGGACTATCAATTGGGGTAGATGGAGTGGATGTAAGGATAGGAGGCTCTTCAACTAGGTTAGATGGAGTGGATGTAAGGATGGGAGGCTCGTCAAATTGAGTTTGAATGATGGTAGGAATAGGAGATGGGGATTGTGGTTGTATGATATCAATCGATGAGAGGGTTTTGATGGTGTTAGAAAGTGGGCTAGGAATTATAGGTGTGGGAGGTGGATGGGAGGTTGTAGAAATAGAGAAGGGCGTGGAGGGTGGTGGATTAAGATAAGATGGAGTGAATGAAGGTGTATTAAGGTAGGATGTGGTGGATGAAGATGTAGGAGTGGAAGATGGGTTGATATAGGATGAAGTGGGTGGTTGATGGGGATAGGATGAAGTGGATGGTTGGTTGAGATAGGATGAAGGATTAGGATTGGATGGAGGCTTTGTTGAAATGTGGCGACTAATCAGCAAAGTACTGTACACTTAGCACGTATCCTTGTTGGGGTCTCTGTTGGTCTTGTTGATTGATAATTGTGGAATTTATACTAGTCGAGTCCTAGTGTTTTATCCAGCGGATGTTGCATGTACAGTGGTGTCATGTAGTATCAGTCTCCAAGTGGGAGATTGTTCGGTGTGGAGCCTGATCAGTCTCCAAGTGGGAGATTGTTGAAATGTGGTGACTGATCAGCAAAGTATTGTACACTCAGCACACCCCCGAAAAAAAAAATTGGGGGTATTTTTTTGATGAAAACTAACATTGTAATAAAACCCTAAAAAGGCCGACTTTGTTTGTTGCCCTAAAAACACATGTTATAAGCGGTCGGGATGCTTAAGGCATTGTAAGGTTGATGTACTATTTTTGCTGGATAATAAGAAAGATTGGATGGTTGTGTATGGTGGATGTAACCCATCCTGGGTGAACCACGTTAAATCTATGTGTTATCTGTGTCATGTTTTATTTCTTTATCTTTTGTATTTAAATCTGCATATAAGTATTAGTTCATATTTGCTTCGGATCTGTTTGAAACCCTAACAGGCTTGAGGTAGGATGGAGAGTTGAGGCAGGATGGAAGATTGGGATTAGATGGAGGATTGAGGTAGGATGGGGAATAAGGATTGGATGGAGGATTGAGGTATGATGATGGATTAGGATTAGATGGGGGATTGAGGTAGGATGAAGGATTAGGATTACATGGATGATTGAGGTAGGATGGAGGATTAGGATTATGGATTGTGTAATGGGTTTGGGGATAATGAGATGGTGGGTATGGATTGGGGATTTAGGTGGTAATGTTGTTATGAAAAGATGGAGTTTGGGATAGGATCATGGGAGAAGATGGAGACATGGGTGTTGCATATGAGGGATACATGGATTTGATATATGAGGAAACTATGGGTGGAATACTTAATGGATTTATGTTGTCAAAGGTGTGATAAGGATAATGAGTGGATGTGTATGGAGGAATGGTAGGGTAGCTAGGATGAGCAGTTGGATTTTGGTATCTAACACTTGGCACAAGCTTGCTAAGGATGAGGGCATCAAGGTTTTCAATTTCATATTCATCTTTATCAACAAGACTCTCATCATCATCATAATGGGATGAAGTGGGGGAAAATGAAGGATGGCCAAAATCATCATAATAAAATTGTGACATTATGATTTAGTTGATGAATTGGAGAGATGAAAGATGAAAAGAGACAATAGACTAAAGCTCAAAATAGGATGAATGACAAGCTCAAACTAGCATGGGGACTGACATTGAGGAAGTTGGAAATGGGATGAAGTTTGATGTTCAATTTTGGATGTTTGATGTTTGGATTGATTACTTAGGAAGAAGGTAATGACGATTTGACTGGTGGAAATGACAATGGATGAAAAATTACGATTATGATGGTGCAAATTTGGATGATAATGGTGACTATGCTAGGACATAGGATAATGATCACGAAGATGCAAGTTTGGGACTTTGATGGACAACAAGTTTGGACTTCAGACGACTGATTTTTAACTTGTTCTTTGGAAACAGATAGTGACACAAAAAACACAAGCATAGAAACAAAGTGTCTGACTCAACTGATATGATGAGGGCCTAAATTAGACCAAGATGTTCCACTGGTATAAACGAGACAAAATGCAGAATCAAACATACGTCCTAGGTTGGAAATGTGATACTACCTAATGAATCCTTACTTGGATTTATCCAAATATTGAAACACGGCAGACAATAGAGATCTTAGTGGTGATGACTCCCCCACCACAACACACACTTCTCAGGCACACCAAAATATCATACCCCAAAGATCGATCTTTTGAATCGGGGGACATCTGTCTCAACTATGAACAATACAAATTGGGGCGAGTTCAAAGGTCCGACCTCCTGCACCAACAAGCAAAAATGGATTGGTGATACTAAACGATGGTTTGTGGTGGGGTTACTTTTAAAGTAATCTAGTGATTATACATGTGGTGACTAGCTCATTTAAGAGATATCCCAACCTGTAGAACATAGGTTTTTACGCATCTTCCATACAAGCACCAGGTGATTTTGACTTTCATCAAGATCACAAAGGTATTTGTATGTAGATACTGAGGGAAACCATCAGTATAACACAGCGCTACCAGTTGATTATGGCTTTCGCCAAAATCATGAATATTTATATAGTAAACCGAAAGAGTACCGCTTGGGTTGTTCCCTCTCACTTGGCCTTATCGGCTACTCGAGAGGCCTTATCGGCTACTCGAGAGGCAGGCCCTTCTACCTAAAAGGAAGTAAATCCAGTGTTGCTAACATGTTTCTCTTGCACCCAAGACCGCGAAAGCCAGGGGAGAGGATACTGTGTGTTAGCAGTAGGTCCACTCACATGAACAAGTGTGCCAAACAACAAAGACACTGATTCATTTTAAGCACCAATTCAAAGATTGTTTACTCTAAAAAAAACAGTCTCCTAATATACCTCTACAAGCAAGTAATTAGTAGCTTGAGGTTCTATAATTGTCTTTGACTGATCGAAACACCTTTGTTGCACTCCACTTTGTCGCATGTTGCAGACATATTATTAGTAACACTAGAAAAGTCTCGAGAACACAGACGGATCCAAAATAGAACAACATTAGAATAACCAATTGAATGCAAAACAATACCTAAACGCATGCGATATACTTCTTAAACTTATGTGAAATATTGATTATACTTATGTGAAATACTGCACATACTTAAGTGAAATATTGCGTATACTTATCATGTTGGTGAAAAATGGGATCAGCTAGTTTAGGACCTAACCCCAATTTCCTCCACACATTGGAATACGAAAGAGCCTAAGCAAGTCATTCACTTTGACTAACTCTTGTAAAAGAGAGTCAAGGAATGCTCTTAGGGTTTCTATTACTTTGCTTCTATGAAAGGGAAGTGAGCTAAATGTCCAATAATGATGAACTAAGGTAGGGAGATGAATGAAAGTGACAATATAAACTGAAATAACACCTAAATATTGAATTGAAACTGAGGTACAAACCACATAACTGGAAATGAAATTCAAATGTGCACTTGATATCAGAAACTAAGCCAGAATGAGCCAGACCAAGGCGTTAGGTGGCTTGGTTCCTGTTACCAAATTGCACTGTACTTCTGGAAACTGCAAACTGAGATCCTGAGATCCTGATGTGCCTTGTTCTTAGTAAACTGAGGTATGCTTCTGGATCTAGATTTGTTCTTACTAATTTTGTCTTTCTGAAAGTCTGCAACTCCGTCGGAATCCTGCAAATGTGCTTGCAAGCTAGAAAATGATGTGTGGGTGGCTATATAGGGTTTTTCCTTAGTCACACCCCTTATTTTGGTGATTTTCACCTCCACAAATAGCCAATAATGTATTGAAATGTGTGTGTGTGTGTGTGTGTGTGTGTGTGTGTGTGTGTGTGTGTGTGTGTGTGTGTGTGTGTGTGTGTGTGTGTGTGTGTGTGTGTGTGTGTGTGTGTGTGTGTGTGTGTGTGTGCTAGAATCTTATGTGCTTACAAGATCCTAATTGAACTAAAATGCAAGAATTAGAGTCATATCCTACGTTATGAGCATAAAACCCTAAATGAATGTAATGTAAATGAAATGCTTCAAATCACAAATGCAATAACGGATCTAAAGCAATAATGTAGATCTGAAACTAAGTGTTTTGAAACTCATATAAATATATGAAAATAACATAAAACCATACCAAACCCTAAGGGAGAGGTACAAGCCAATCAACAGTCAGTGATCTCCTATTATTCTTCAATATCTTCAAAGCTTCAATCGATGACGAAAATGGTTGATGAATGTTTGATTTGTTGATTGAAGACTCCACATAACATGTACTTTCACTTCATAAGAGGATCCTTCAATTGCTTGTAGATGGATCCCTCAAATGAAGAAAGGAAAGGCTATATGTATGAAACCCTAACTTTTTTTTATCATAGGCAAACCTCAAAATGATATAATTTTGCACCAAGTCGAATTTAAACATTATAATATCGCCAAAACATGATTCCAAAATTTGGGGAGAAAAAGTCAGGACCATGGTGGATCACCATGGTCCGATCAACTTTTTGCAATTTTTTAGGGATGCGAGGTATGGTGATTATAAAGTCAACCCCAAGTGGATGTGATGATTCAAGGCGTTAAGATATGCGAAAAAGGGGCCTTGAAGGTCGAAATAGGACATAATTAGGGCTTTTTGATTAATTAATTAATTGAAAATAAAATAAAAAGGGGCACACTTAGAATTAAGGGCCCAATTTTATGATGTGTAGAGGGATGAAAGAGGGCCTTAGATGCTTAAAGGGAAATTAAAATGCAAGAAGCAACACACTAAGGCAGGTGCTAACCAAAGCATGGAATTGTGCCACACAATTGAGGGTGTACAGTTTACGACGCTACACTTATGTGAAATACCACATATACTTATGCAAAATACTACGTATACGAATGTGAAACACTAGTCACTAAGATGAAAATTCATACTGAATTTTGCAAACAGAGTTGTGGGAATTCATTTTTGCCTCCAATCGTCAAAATACCTACAGTTAAAAATCACTGAAACAACACCAAAAGATTAAAATGACCCGTGAAGTGGGTCCCATCAAGCATGCTAGAAATGTATGTGAAAAATTGTGGATGTAAACTAAAGAGATTGAAAAGATGAACTAAACAATCAACAAACACATATTTCAACCACACTCAAGCTTAGGACATTAAGAAGGAAGAAAACTAGATAAACAAAACAGAAGCAATTAAACTACAAACTCTAGATTGTCCTTCAATCTGATAGTCCCCTGATTTGATGTGTGCTTGTTGAATGATGGATACTCGATTTTGCTCCATGATAGTGAATGCAAGATGGATATTAGGCTAAAATGAGATGCAAGATGGATATAAGATGCTTAATGGATGTGCAAAATGGTGAGTGAACAATTCTGCATTATGAGGTTATGAAAACGGAAATGGATGAACAATTCTACATTATGAGAGTATGAAAATGAAAGTGGGAGATCAATTCTGCATTATGAGAGTATGAAAATGAAAGTGGATGAACAATAAAGGAAAATGGGGGGTTTAAATTGGCTAGAATGAGAGCTAGAATGAGAGATGGAGAGAGATGAGAAAGAGACGTGTCCCTAAGAAGGGCATGTGTCATGGATGCAAATGACATGTGTCCTTAAGAGGGACATGTGTCATTGGAAGGAATGGCATGTGTCCCTGAGGACATGTGTCTATTTGAGAATGAGATGCCCAAATAGGAAGATTTTATTCCAAAAGAGATTACAAAATAGAGATATTCTCATGGTTTAGGATATTTGGGATATTTTCCCAAATTTGGGAATGCGCACATATGATGAGGGATAAGGGATAGGGTTGACTAAACCCTTGGTCAGTTAGGTGGGTTAGGCTAGAGTAAGGGTTAGATAAGGGTTAGAGTTAGGAGACATGTGGGGAAATAGAATTAATTAATTTTATGAGGGAATATTAGGAGGAAAGGACAAAAGTGAATTAAATAATCAAATTATGCATTTGATTTATTTAATATAAGAAAAGGGTCAAATTTAATTAATTAAATGATTTATGATTGTCAAATAATTAATTAAAGGAGAAGTATAGCATAATTAATAAGATTCATTAGCTAGAAGGAGGGAACACTAATTAATTAAATAATGAATAATTATTTAATTATAGGCACACTCGGGATAGCTAAATTCAATTAATTAAATTAATCAAATTTAGGTGTCTACAACTACAACATTAAGATAATGCATTTCTAAGCACAAATTTGGCAGCATTCTTTAGCAAACCTTAAGAGAACAACATTTAGATCAACTAAGTTGTTTTCATTTGAGATGAGAGTTATATTGGTGACTTAGTGATTGAAAATTTATGCTAATTAACAATTATTATTACATTCATTTTAACTTATCTATTTTTTATATTTATTTATGTCTTGAACAATTTTTTTTTTCTATTTAATTGTTAAGTTTTTATAGTGTATTTTTTAAACATAGAAAAAATCCATTGAGGGGCTTTCTAATAAGAGCATACCAAGGCTTTGAGTAGATAGTACATATAGGATAAATTTTGAGCCAATTTGGAAGAGGTGGTTGATAAATATTTGGTGGAGAGATTTGTTTCTCTTTCTATCATGGGTTTTGAGTATCATGGTCTTGTCTCTATTAGCTCTACGAGGATCACTAAAAAACAGTTGGAGGAGCTAATTTGGGAGGTGGTGGTTATTCAAAAGTTTGTCAACCTAATTAGGGAAGATCATCCTTCAATCTTGGTCTTAATGTCATGAATCTCCTCAAGCCAGAGAATCCTCTTCTCTGCAAGAGAGATTTAATGTTTTACGAAAGCAAAGAAGGGAGATAAATTCCTAGCTAAGTGGATTATGTTGCTAAAATTGGGAAAAGTGTAGGAGCTTGAACTGTGGTGGTCTTCTCTTGTTTTCCTCTCGTATTGGGTTTGAGTCTTATTGGTGAAATTATGTTTTTGGTCCTCTTTGTATATTTCTCCTAACATATGTAATAAGTTGATTGCTTCTTTGTAAGCATGTTTTTGGAAATGATTGCGTGCGAGTTTTTAGATCAACATTTCAGATCACACTCGGTGATCCATCATTAGGATGAGTGGGAGCACAAGATGCAAAAAATGAGTGGTTGCAGACCAAGGGGAAACTTTAAAAGGGGTGGAGAGGAGAGAGAAAGCCAAAAAGTACATAGAGACAAAAGAGGAAAAAGACTAATTAAAAACAACAAAAGCAATGGACAATAATAAACTACAAAATAAACACCACTAATAACCAAAAGAGACAAATAACAAATAAGGACCAAAAAGAAATACAATAACAAATAATACATTAAAGAAGCAATCCCTATAAAAAAGACAAGATAAAAAGGAAGCCAAAAACTAACCTAAAAGACAAAATTAAGAAAATAATCAATGAAGAAAAATGGTAATCAATAAATAAACATGATAAAGAAAGATAAATAAAAGTGTGAATTAACCAAAATAAATAAAAATAACCAATAAATTGTGTGTGTGTGTGTATGTATATGTATATGTATATATACACATACACACACACATACACACAAATCACACAAAAAATAAGTGAAGACAAAAAACAATAGACTCAAAGACAAACAACAAAAGCAAAATAATGAACAAAATAAACAAAAATATAAAAAATATATGAGTATATATATAGATGTGAGTGTGTATACATACATACATATATACATACATACATATATATATATATATATATATATATATATATCTATATATATATATATATATATATATGCATAAGTATATACATATGTATATGTACATGTACATATACATATGTATATATGTACGTATGTGTACTCACACACACATATATCATTTATTTTGTTTAATTTATTGGTTATTTTTATTTATTTTGGTTAATTCATATTTTTTATTTATCTTTCTTTATTGCGTTTATTTATTGATTATCATTTTTCTTCATTGATTATTTTGTTTTTGATTAAGTAAAAACAAGTTTTAAAGGGACCAGAAACCCTATACAAGACAGATTTTAGAAGGACCTACAACCTGAACCGAAAGATAAACTTGAAAAACCACTCAAAGAAACAGAACACAAAAGAGATTCAGCCTAGCCAATCGAAAGAAGGGGAACAACATTAACCCCCACCAAAAATCAACAAGCTGCAAAAAACCAACAACCCTACCCCAACCAAGAAAGATCAAGAATTTGACCTACCCTTATGGGATCGAAGGGTCAAATCAAAAGAGGACTGGGACAGTTTAGATTTTTTACTTTTAACAGTAATCCATCCCTCCTCAACCCTAGCAGCAGCCTTTTGCCAAGAGGATGGGTCCAGAATAGAGGACCTCCCATCATCAGGAGGAGCAGAGTCAGCATCCACAGAGGCAGAGACAGCAACAGTAATCTGAGATGCGGGAGGGTCATCCATTAAAGAAGAAGATCCATCATTTTTCAAACGATCACTAAGGATGCCACCGCAGGCATTCACACATTCCTGAGGCACGGCAACACAAGAAACAAGAGGCGTACCCTCAGTCTGAGGAACCTATGCCACCACCTGGGAGAAGCTTTTCTTTTTGACAAAGTAGTGTTCAGAGGATGCACCTTTCCACCAAGAAGCAGATCTTTTTTTCTTTTTATCGGTTTCACACCCTGCAGCAACATATCCAGTCTGGAAGCACTTTCGACATCTAAAGGGGATACCTTCAAAGTTGAGTGGTTGGACCCAAGATCCCAAGGAAGATTCAATCTCTAACTCAGCTGGAAGCCCTTTAGAGACATCAATGTTAATCAAAATACGAGCATAAGTAGAATGATAAATTTGGTAAGATTCCTTATCAATCATTAGGAATTCACCTAAAGCCTCCCCCACTTCTTCTAGCAAAGAATCCGTCCAAAGATGAAGGGGAAGGTTGGGGAGCCTAACCCAAATAGGAATCTCATTAAATGAATCAGTAGATGGATTAAAGCTTGAGAACCAGGGTTTAACCATCAAAACATATTTGTCCTCCCAGCTGAAAGGATTAATCCCTAAGATTTTCGATCTATCCTCTGCAAATTCAAATTTAGCAATGAAAAAACCCTTGGCTGAGGGAAAAATGTTAACTAAACCTTTTATGATCGGTTCCCAGCTTTGGGAGATCCAAGTGTGTAGAGGAGGAAGGCTTGGCCAAAAACCCCGGAACCTGCAGATCAGACCATGAGCTTCAAACACAGAGGAAGTGTGGATGATCTCCATGTCAGTATCAGCGGACACCTTGAAAACCAGAGGTTTGCAAACAGAAACCGCCACAGGCCCTAAGCCATGGATACCCCGATCGGCTGCAGAGGGCGCAGGAAGCACCGTATCACCATCTGAAACCCCCGCTGAGCTCCCATGCACAGCACCAGGACTAGCCGCACCAGGGGAAACGAGAGACTAGACGACATCACCAGTCGATGTCCTTAGGGCAGCGGTGGCAGCAACAGCAGTCGCAGACGGCCTTAGGGCGGACAACCTTGCCTTAGGGCGGACAACCTTAGGGTGGATTGCAAAGGGTCGGCATCGCAAGCAGCAACGGCGGCCTTAGCAGCA
Organism: Cryptomeria japonica; assembly: GCF_030272615.1. Classification (NCBI taxonomy): domain Eukaryota; kingdom Viridiplantae; phylum Streptophyta; class Pinopsida; order Cupressales; family Cupressaceae; genus Cryptomeria; species Cryptomeria japonica. The sequence goes on along the minus strand of NC_081413.1, from coordinate 509,320,162 downwards.
ACAGTTGCAGACAGCAACGCGGCGGCCTTAGCAGCAATCGCAGACGGCATCGCGGCCTTAGCAACAGCAGTCATAGGCGGCAACGCGGTGGCAGCAATCTTCGCAACAGTCTCTTCCCCTTGTAATTTTTTATTGTTGTTGTTTATTCCTTGATTATTTTGTTAGCTTTGTCTTTTAGATTAGTTTTTGTCTTCCTTTTTATCTTGACCTTTTATAAGGATTGCTTCTTTAGTGTATTATTTGTTATTGTATTTCTTTTTTATCCTTATTTGTTATTTGTTCCTTTTGGTTATTGGTCTTTTTTAGTTTATTGGTGGTGTTTATTTTGTAGTTTATTATTGTCCATTGCTTTTGTTGTTTTTTATTGTCTTTTTCCTATTTTGTCTGTGTACTTTTTGGCTTTCTCTCTCCTCTACACCCCTTTTTAAGTTTCCTCTTGGTCTGCAACCACTCATTTTTTGCATCTTATGCTCTCATTGATCCTAATGGTGGATCAGAGTGTGATCCAAAACGTTGATCTAAAAACTCGCACACAATCTTTTCCAGAAACCTACTTACAAAGAATTCTATGGATTGTGAAAATCATATATCATTAATTAAGGTGATTGATATCTATTATATTTTGACAAATTTACAATTTGGCAATTTTGTATCTTGTGTGGGTCACTACTTAATACTATAGATATTTTTATTGTTTGTGTTTGTTACAATAGTCTATTATTTTGGTCTCTATATTGTATGTGTTTGTTTCAACTAGTCTAATATTCTAATATGTAATGTCTTTCAGTTTGATGTGTGTGTTGATGGGAAAGTGGGGGAGTGGGAGAGGGCCTTAATCTTTCACTTGATAAATAAAAACAAATTATAGTAAAAAATTATTTTTGAATTTTAATTAAAAGATCTAATGGATTAGCACATTTGATTAGTCACTATGATCATGTATGTCAACCTTTTTATCTTTTTTCTCATTATTTGTATATTATATGACCCATTGCTTAAAACTATGGATATTTTTATTGTCTATGTTTGTTTTAGCTAGTTTGTTCTTCTCGTCTATAATGTATTCTATTGACCATGATGAACTTTGTAATCTTTTTTTTAGTTTGTGTGTATTAGGGGAGAGGACCCAATGGAGAGCATGTTTTAATAGACGCTATGATCATGTGCGTCAACTTTTGATTGTTTTTTCTCATTATATCTACATTATGCGAACTATTGTTCAAAACTATGGGTATTTTTATTGTCTATGTTTGTTTTAGCTTGTTTGCTCTTCTGATCTATAATGTCTTCCATTGAATGGGATGAACTTTGTAATCTATACTTATATTTTTGTATGTGTATTGTATGTGTATATGTACATATATACATTGAGATATATATATATTGTATGGCTCGTTGCTTAAAATTATGGATATTGTTATTGTTATTGTTTGTTTCAACTAGTATGTTCTTTTTGTCTATAATGTCTTCCATTGAATGGGATGAACTTTATATATATATATATATATATATATATATATATATATATATATATATATATATATATATATATATTATGATGTGTGTGTGTGTGCATGCGTGAGAGAGAGAGAGAGAGGGAGAGGGGAGGTGATGCGTTGGAGAGGAGCTTAACCCCTCACTCGATCAATAAAAAAAAAATGTTTTTCATTATGAGAATTCCCTTCTAAATTTTAATTAGGGGAGAGGACCTAATGAATGAGCCTATTTTAATAGTCATTATGACCATGTACACTGAATTTTTTTATACTTTTTTTCGTTATATATAAAGTTCTGCAATAATATTTGTTAAATTTGTATCTATAAAATAGACAAAAAGCATCTAGTTTGACACATCAAAGGAACAACCATCATATAATGACACATAAGTGATCAATAATAAATCCCTTGATGCACGTGTGTGTGTGTGTATGTGAGAGAGAGAGAGAGAGAGAGAGAGAGAGAGAGAGAGAGAGAGAGAGAGAGAGAGAGAGAGAGAGAGAGAGAGAGAGAGAGGGTGGGGGCCTTAACCCCTCACTTGATCGATAAAAAAAATATCATAGTAAGAACTCCCTTTTGAATTTCAATTAGGAGAGAGGACCCAATTAATGAGCATGTTTTAATTGTCCCTATGACCATGTATGCCAACTTTTTTTCACTCTCATTATTTTTGATGACACGTAGGTGATCAATAATACATCTCTTTATGCATGTACGTGCTAATGTGTGAGTTGGAGAGGGCCTTAACACCTTATAGGATTGATCAGAAAAAGAGATTCATAGTGAGAACTTTTTGAATTTCAATTAGAAGACAGGGTCCAATTAATGACCACAATTTAATAGTCATTATGACCATGTATGTCAACTTTTTTTTCTATTTCTCCTTATTTGTGAAGTTAGTCATTGGTGATTGTTATTTTTGTAGCTATGAAAATGGACACAAAAATCTATTTTGACAAGTCACATTAAAGAAAAACCATCATATGATGACATAAGTGATCAATAATATATCTCTTGATACACATGAATTGGTATAACCTTTTTTTTTCTGATAACTCATCAAAAACATAGTTAATTTGGCTGCACCATTAATATTGAAACTCCAAACAATAATTTTGAACTCTTAATTCACCAATAAAAACCTACTGAATTTTTTATTTTTATTTTTCAAATATTATTTAGAACTTGAAGGATGCAAAGGATGCAAAGTTTAAATATACAGCTACTAGATCCTCTCACCTGACCATTTTTCCAATGGCTAATCTTGACTAAATGGTACACCTGCAGGGTAGATCTTAACATAATTGCAGTATATGCCATCCTACTCTTTGACACAATCAATGTACCTTAAAACTTGTATGTCATCGGCTAGGTATCCATATTCATCCATCCAAATCTTCTGAAACGTTTTGAAACAAGAAAATTAAACAGATACAAACTGATATTTTTGCTTGGATAGATAACAGATACAAACTGATATTTTTGCTTGAATCAGTTCAGTAACTCTAATAATATAGAAGCTGTGTTGTTTGTATTCTCTCTTGAACTTATATTTATGATATATTTTGAATAACTAATATGGTTTTCAACTCGAAACTCTAAGAATCTAAATTATTTAATTTTAGGAATAAATCTAATTTCTATATTACTGGAAGTATTACAATTACAGGTTCTTGTGAGCATAATCACGAAATTAATATTAGCTCATTTGAAGCAGCCAGAGTAAAACCAACCTATGAAAGACCAAAGGTCACAACTCAAGAATCCACTTATTAGAAACCACCTTCAAACTAGAAACCAACCATGGAAGACTAAGTCACAACTTAAAATTCCACATTAAATGTCCCTTTAAGATTAGAATTTGGATCTTCATAATGAAAACTTGATGCTTTAATTAATTGAGCTCAACGCCTTTAACAATTATAATTCTAATTGTATGAAATTCATATTAAAATCCCATTTGAGTTTTAAGGGTTTCTTTTATTAATAATTTTGGTGAGTAATAAAGATTTGAGATGTAAAGCTTTTGGTAAAAACTGTCAAATGTTTGCACCTAAAAAATTAGGAGATTTGATACTATTTTATCACTTTCCTATAATTTATAAATCATAGGAACAATCAGACATCAAAGTGTAGGTTTGCTAAGTCTCGCCATTAGTGTACAATTTTCATATCCGACTGCTGTCAGAAAATTATGATAATTTGTATGTTATAGTTAAATATTCACAGAACATTAAAAGTTGATATTGAGTTGAATTGCCAAAGTTTTTACGCGTTGATAATTGTATTTAAAAATATAAACATAAGCCTTTTCTTAAAGTATACCCCATTAGCAACTAGTCACGTGCCTGAGTCCATAAAGCAAGCATCCTTAATGCCCCCACCATAAAAGAAGCATGGGATGAATGACAGGAAAGGTTTACCTGTTAATAAGTTTTAATTACAGAAATGGTAGTACAATACAAGCAAGACAACATAAAATTTCTATGTAGAAATATGAAACTCTTCTGTTAAGACGGTAATGCTACATAGAAAAGTTGCCTGCAGCTCAAGAATTAGCACATTAACTGTACAGCTGCTTTACAAAATAATGGATCCGTTTAAGGAAATTTTGTTACTGCTTTGCCATAAAATGCAAGTTATGCAAAGCCTTCAACAAAGAGATCAATCATCAGTACACCCCACATTCTGGTGAGAAAGAATCAAAGCTGGAGAGCCAAATCAGGTTGTTGGGAATGAACCAGTGTCTCAGAAGACTCTCTAACTGGAGACTTGGGATGCTGAAACCCAATGCAGATATTGGAAGGTACAGAATGAGATAAGTCTGATAGCTTTTGGAAATGCTCTTGTGAACATGCAACTTTCAAAGGGTTGAGATGGGACTGAGGTGACTCATTCCCCCCTAGTGACTTTGCATTAGTCATTCTGATGGGAACATGTGATTCAAATAGTTGCCCTGCATTCTCTTGTGAACATACAACTTTCAAAGAGTTGAGATGAGACTGAGATAACTCATTGACCCCTAGTGACTTCAAATTTGCCATTCTGTTGGGAACATGTGATTCAAATATTTGCCCTGCCTTCTCTTCTGAAATATTGAGTGTCGCCATTGATGAATTTTGAGGGTTCATCCGGATTGCCTGTGATTGGAGATAAGAGGACATATCCAAGAGCATTTGCTGTTGCATTAATTGAGAAATACCAGAAGATGGTCTTGGTTGAGTTTCACTTTGCATTGAGTTCAAAGATGCACTAGATACAGTTTGTATTGTGTTGTGAGTTGATTGAGAACCAGCATCCAGATGGGCTATATCTGAATTTTGAGATCGTATGCATGGTTGCAATGTATTGTGCTCTTGGGTCACTATTGGTTCTATTGACGAAACTGACAATAGTGAAGTACCAGCATATATATCAGGACTTGCCTTCTGTAATGGTAGGAACATTTTGCTGTTATCTGACTTACTCAAATAATTCAAACCCCTAGCAGTAAAGTTTTCACCAGCAGGTCGAGTAGAGGAGGCGGCAATTGACCTATCTTGATAGTCATTAATAGAAGTATTGCGTGTGAGTGTAACATTTGAGCTGGCAGAGCTGGTTGGTAATTTAGAAGTATCAAACACTTCTCTGGGACCACCCCTGTCAGTGGCAACACTTTGAGAATCAGTAGCTCGGAAATTCATTATGGACTGTCCTCCATCAGCCTGTTGAGTTGGCATCCATTGCATAAGCTTGTTATTTCTTGAGACAATTTCAAGCAATCTCGACTGAGATACTTCAGATGTAAATTTGGTATCTGCTGCGATTGATCTTTTGTCCATCTGTTTTGTTGCTTCAAAGGGCAAGTCCATGGTTGGCTCCCGGACAGAATTCAATTTAACAGATTGATTGTTTGGTAAGAATGAACAATTTGCTGAGGTTCGATGTGCATCAGAATTTGTTGGTGATTTAGTGTTGGTAGAAGACATTGTTGAAGTTAATTGATTTGACTGACCTTCACACGTCCCTTTTATAAGAAACCTTTCGTTCCTGCCAAGTTGAGTAGAAAGTGTCCCATTGAACCTGCTTGCACCCTCATCAGTATGTAGTGCTAAATGGACTGGTTTGGGTTGAACTTTGTTCTTCTCTATTGAAAATAGATCTACAGAAGTAGCTGTGATATCCCTGTTGTTCTCCAGGTGAGATCCTGCCCCAGAAGACCAGACCTTTTTAATTTTCTGAGCTGCAATTTTCCAGGCCACGGGTCCCAAATCTGCAGAGAAACGAGCAAGGCTTCTTGCATATGCAGATTCTGACTGAGCCCCAATCTGTTAAATTTCGTAAGGCCAAAGTCAGCAGACATGCAAGTAATAATAAAGATCTTCTAGCTGACTTCTGAAATGCCATGGTCATAACCACATAAAACAAGGCATATTACATACAGGTATTAGGCGTTTTGACATGCCACCAGGAATTGCAAATGCTGATTCATCTCCATTAGCTGTATCATTCCATGGCCTGTAAGTGTCACGGCGTTCATCTTCCCATAAGAGAGCTCTTCGGCCATCTTTCACAGCTCTTGTCTTCAGTGCGGATGCTGCTTCAAAATTAAAATAATTATTAATGACCCTAATTTCACACAAAAATTGACTCATAATCTGACAGCTGATAGATGCCACATAATCACCACAAAATCCATGGCGAAGATAATAAATCTTAGGTGTATGTTAATTACAAGTGTTTCACCACGTATATATGCAATACAACATTGAAAAACACATGAAAGTCATCGATTACTGGTTGTCATGCATGTCATATACTGGTGAACATGAAATTTCCATGTCCCTCCAAATTTGTGAATCAAGAAAATGCACAAATTTTCATTAAGTTAAGCTACAGGAAACACAAAATTGGGGACTGAAACAACAAAAAATGAAGGGAGTATAAGGTTCAAAACCTGAAAAAACTTCTGAATGGTCAGCTTTGCTGTCAACTGCTAAACTATTACCATCAACATTGTTACGCCACTGATAACCAGTGCCATTTGAATATTCAAACCCAGTTCCAGACCTTTCAGAGGCATCTCCCTTCTTTAATTTAACAGAATCCTGAAGATAAGTATCAAGCAAGTTTGCATAGTTTCCATTTGTAGCCAGAATTTCACCTGAGGCAGGATCTGATCCTCCAGATTCAAGACGCAATTTTCCTGGAGTCCTATTTGAAATTTTCTGGCCAGAATAATTAGATTTTGAATTTGATGGAGATTTATGCTCCAAAAGAATTTTTTCAGGGTCAAGCCGTAACATCTGAAAATACTTTTGTGCCAGTTCCTGTATAGCACGTGCCTGAAAAGAGGATTCCTTTGATTTAGAAATGCATATTATGATCTCACAAGAGATGTGTCAACTTGCTGAAAATAAAGATTTGTCAGTTTTTTTATATGTTTATATAATGATACAAGAGAAAACTCAGTTTCCTCAAGGTTTCATTTTACTTCACATTAAATCCAATAAAACTAGGTTTGAGTGGTATTAACTTTACATGTCTGTAGTAGATGGTTGATGATGCATTATAACTCATTGCATTGCTACAGATCAAGAACACGTCCTCCTGCATTCCAGAAGACAAAAGCTTTGATAAATAGGGAAACATAAAAGATCATATAGGCATACCGTTAAATCCATATTACGAGACCAAAACATGGAATATTTGAACAGAATAACATAAAAAGAATTAAAATGTTATTACTAGTAACAGCACCTCAAGGTGGTTTTTGAATGGCCAATTCCACAAATATTTATAGCCCATTTTAATGTCTTTAAATATTTTTACTGGAAATATCTGTTTTATTGTATAATATTTTCTATTAATAAAGAATTAAATTTTAACAGGTTTTGATACATGTAATTTATAGCCATCTTGAGATGTCTTCAATTAATAGACATTACAGTAATGGTATTTATAAGGGCACCTACTTAGCATATTACCACTCCAAACAGTTGAGAATAGAACAATTTAAAAACTTGTTTCAGGGTTTTAAACTTTTTGGTTCTCACCCGGTTTCTTTTTCTCTTGATAAACTCGGATAAACCTTTTAAGAATATTAATAATACAATGCAAAATTTCAATTTCAAACCATGTCCATATTTAAATTAAATTTAGTTTTATTTGTTATCTCTAATTACATTATTATCCTACAGATAAAATAAATGCCACTTAGTTATTACCCTACTTATACGATAAACCACTAAGTGGCATTTGTTTTTTATTAGATTAGCAGGATTTTGAAAGGACACTAAAACCTTATACAGCGGAAGATACAGCGATCAGCTCAGCAGAACAAAACACAATACAGCAAACAAGGGTAAACAGGCACCCAAAGACCAACAGGGTTTTCAAAAGGACCCTGACCCTTCATGGGTTTTCACAAGGCACCCAAAACCTACAAGTCCAGAAGCTAACTATCTGGAAAGACAGAAACGGGATGGCAACCAAACCATCCAGTTACAAAACCACCCTGACAACTAGGTGCAACAAGAGGAGGGATTTTTCCAAGGTTCCCCAAACCTTCAATATGGGTTTAGAAATGGCACCCATAACCAACCATCTACATCTAACCTGAAACTCCCTACACCGCAGCAAACTCTCTCCAACATAACTCCTCTCCACCTCAATGGGGGCAGTGGAGAGTAAGAAAGCCGGAAGGAGGAACCAAAAGGGCTTCAAACCTACATCCAAACAGCAACAGTCGAGGGAGTACCACACCAAGAGACCACCATCCTCCCTCCACATGCAAATCCCCAAATCACTAGGAGATGCCCCCACCTCAATAAGAAACAGGAAAGAGAACAGCAGAAGCTGAATATGCCAATCCCACAACAGAACCACCATCAGACACCTCACCTCAATAGGGGCAGACTTCACCTCCATAGAAGCCATACAGGAAGAAGCACCTCCCCCCTCTGAAGGGCTGACAGCACAGATCGGAGGAAAACAAGGCACCCCCACACAAAAAGAATCCCAAAGGAAGAACACCATCCAGCGATCAGAGAGGGCAAACCATAGAAACAGAATTCTGGAAAAAATTGCGACAGCTTTCAATTAATCGGGAATTGCCCGGGAAACCAATTTTATCCCTGATTTTTTGCAATGTTTTTTGAGTCAATGATTTTTAACCATTATTACACGTTTAAATCGTTGCAAAAGATCAGGTAAAAATCGCAAAAAATGCAAAACCCTGAAATCGATGAAAAACAGAAAAAGAAACCGCTAAACAGAGAAAAAACCCTCGCACTACATACCCGAACCACAGCTGGTCGGGTCACAACAAAAAATGACATGAAAGTGCATCAGAAAGTGGAAAAAAAAAAAGGCTAAAAGTATCAACCAAAAATCTTCAAAATTTAAACCTAATATGAAGCCCACAACTTGTGTGACAAACTCCACCCACGTTTGCACATCAGAAGCCAACTATATTTTTTTATCATACGCAGGGATTTTATATTTGTTTAATGTGACGTCATTTGCATTCCATCGCATAAATGCATATATAGCGTTGATATTCATTGTTTTTTAAGCTATTTTAAAATAAATATTTTTATACATTTGATAAATATAAATGTGTAAAAAATATTTGATTAAACTTAGTTGATATCATGATTTATTAATATTGAATCAAAAAAATTTACTATTATAAATTGTAATCATGCAATTTTATCAAACTTCACATACACTTTTAAATATATATTTTTATTATATTGATATGCATTTTTATTATAATTATTAAAAAATTATTATTATTATTAATTATATTTATTAAAAACAAATAAACATTGAAAATCAAATGAGATTATATCCTTTCTTAGATCTAATTTCTTTACTTCTTATCCATATATGGAGGAACTGGCCTATAGACATATCTTGACCAACAAATATTTGATACAATTATTTAAGTTTATCTTCAATTGAATCCTCCTCCTTGCAAGCTTATTAGTTTTGATCAAATATCTAATTTCTTTACTTGTTATCCATATGTGGTGGAACTGGCCTATAGACATATCTTGACCACCAAATATTTGTTACAATTATTTAAGTTTATCTTCAATTGAATCCTCCTCCTTGCAAGCTTAGTTTGGATCAAATTATATTTAGCCAAGTTTGGTTAAGTAAATTAGGTTGTGCCCAATAACCCATGTATAACATGTAGCAATTTTACACCTCATTTATACTGAATATAATACCTCCATCTTCGAGCATATTTCCCAAAAGAATGATAACCATTCCTGCAATTTCCGTAGCTTTTTCCATCTTTTCATTTATATTATGTGTCTGCTTCTTTGTGCACTTGACTATCAGACCAGGAGCTTCTAAACCCAAATACATCTGATACGTATAAGACTCAAGATATTGATATTGTATAATATTTCTCAATACCTTTCTGGTTTCACTGAAGTTGAGCACAAACAAAAAGAGATGTTTTGTGCAATGTAATTAGCGATATGAATATAAACAACAAAAATCTATTTTCTACAATTCCTGTCTTGAAGTCTCTATATTATTTGCTTACAATGTCTCTATGTTATGGAAATGCCCTTCAATATTAAAAATAAAATAGTTACCAACTGTTTTTCTTCAATTTTTTACATTTTTATATAAATCTGATTTTTTCCTTATTTTTTTCCGATTTTTTCAAAAAATCTTGTACTTTTGGTTTGCCAATTAATTCCCTAAACGATTAATGCTTCTATGGGGCAAACCACCATGCCCTAAAATAAGCATGACCCAGAGAAGGACAGCCACCGTAGCACAGTCTTCCAACAAAAACCCCAATAGAAGGGAATACATCGCGATCCCCAATCACTACCCATCCACACAAACACCCCTGTATATGCAGAACTTAGAACCCCCTAAAATAGGCCCACAGACTGAGAAATACAGAGCCACAAAAGTCTTCACAAGACCCAGAGCACCAGCAACCACAGACTCAGAAGGAAAGCCTGTAATATAACTGGTATCATTCACCTCCAGAGAACGAACAGCCTTAGAAGACCACACACTTCTTTCGCCATAAAAAATATACATTATCATCCCAGGAGGAGAGTAAAACCCGGGGCAGAACAAAACCCCCCACTGAACACACAGACCCCCAACACAAAGCAGTGCCCAAGCGGCAGCATTCAGGAAAAGGGCAAGGCCTCCCCACAAAGAAACTATGCACCACGCACTAGAAACACCCACCAGGAGCCCCAAACGCAGAGGGGTGCACAGTACCAACATCAAACACACCCACACTCCAGGCAACGAGGGGACTCACAAACAAGGGCACCATTGAAAGACCCAAACCCCAGCAGCCACAACGGAGGCCACTGAGGGGGCCCAATGGCTGGGCCCAGCCAAGAGGAAAGCAACAGCCATAAAACAACAGACCAACAAGGCAGGGGGGGCAGATCTTAAAGACCCAACTCCAAGCATAGCCAACACAGGCCTTCCAGCAAGCATCGCTCCACAACACAAAGCAGAGACAGAACCCCCACCGCATCAGACACCAAACCAGGCTCCGCAGAAAAGGCAGCTGCCAAACAGCCTGAAAACAAAAACTACAGAGGGCAACAAGGAAGATGCAGCGACCACTGGCCTCAGGTACCCGCTCACCATCACCCTCCTCATCTGCGTCCCCTGCGTACTCCACTCCACAGGAAACCCTACCCCCTGCTCTGCTCCCGCTCATTCCACTCATATGTACCATTTGTTACTAAGTGGCATTTGTTAACATAAAAAGGTTTGCTGCTTAATTGACTGTTCTATTTACCAAGCAAAACTAGTAGGATCAAACAAATCCTTTTCATATTCAATTACACTTAGATTCTTCTAATACTTTTACCATATGACTTTCATTTGAAATGTTAGATGCGAATCTTAGTTGACTAAGTATCACACTTAAGATTAAAAAATCTACTGTTATATTTAACCATTGCACATTACTTCTTTAATTGAAAATATTTTATGTTACTCATTACAGAATTATAAAATTACATTAGTTGTATAAAAGCAGTCCAAGGAAAATGTCCTAGAAAAGCACCAGACAAATCTGACTTACAAGACTGTCTTGCCTTAAAACTTTGAATTTCTTAATAATCAATGCATCCTAAAAGAAATCATAACAAGTTAGCTTAAATTAATAAATAACCCCCCCATTCCTTGCTATAGATTGTACTAGGAGGAATTTCCCTTTTTGACTTTCTTTATTAGATTATGCTCCTTCCCTCTTCACCCTCCATACTAGAGGGCAGATTACATTGCTTATTGCCCTTCCCCTCTCTGCAATGTCACAGCTTGAAAAGATGATTCACCAAATCCAAGACCTCAACAACAAGCCCATTGTCCAACATTGTGTCCACCAAGTCCCACGCATGTTTAGTTTTCTTTGATTATACTGCTTCTATACCAGCTGCATGAACAGTTGTAAAGAACAGTTAAAAAGTCATTTTTGTTCTTTGCTCTTATTACACCCCATAAATACTAGTCTCTTCAGTCACCTCCATAGTCACCACTTGATAAAAAAATTTAAAACAATTAATATTATATTTTATATTTGTTATGCTAAGTTACCAGGTTCTTCTGAACCAGTTCCCATTCCTGTAACCAACTGGACCAGGCTCGGGAGTGGTGACAAGAGTGTCCCAAGAGCAGGCAAGGAGTACCCATTGGGAACCTGGGATGGCAAGGATGCTCCCTGTCCACTTCTGAAGCTCCTGCGAGTAGAAAATAATTAAAACACCCAAAAGAAAATTTAAAACACTAAAACATTGTTATAAAACCCTAAAAAGCACCGTAAACTCTGAAGTCTAAACGTGCCCTTATGTTTGTAGTTTGACAAACACAACTATACTTCACATAAACACATTCTTCCTATTCCATTTTTAAGGAGAAAGATCACAAACTACCTAATTTCGCCATTAAGTGATGAAGTTGTGAAAATAGTGTGCACCATAAAGGTTTTTGTTGTTTCAAAGGCCTTAATTTGGGCTTTGTGGCAGGGGCTCTGCCCCTTGACCCTGCCTTGTATCACAAGGAATACACCTGAGGAGCTACCCCCAAACCGTGAGGGGTGCTGCCCCTCAACCCCACTGGGGTCTCCACTCCCAACGCCCACTACTTATTGGGATCTCTTGTCACATAAGAAATTTGATTACAATGAGGGGGTCTGGGTGTGGGCACCAAAACTGACAACTAAACAATTATCTTTATGACTATAATAATATCATTGATCAATGATGAAGTATCATAATACTATCAAAGAAAAAGCCAAAAAAAAAAAAACTCCATACCAGCATACCAAACCCTCATACTCATACCCGACCCTGTAGCAGAACAGGCAACTTAGTTGTTATTCAAATGAAAGTGTTTGTGATTTGGAACCTGCACACCGAAAAGCTCATCATGCCCAACAATATCTTTTATTATAGATTTGTTGCATGGAGATAAATTTCCAACCACTTTCCACACAAATTGTAAATACTGTTAACCATTCATATTAAGGGCAATGAAACCATGGAGATGTCTTCACAATAGGGTCTAACTTGTGGGTAAGGTGTGAGGCATTTGGGATGTAAGGTGTCTTTCTTCACTAGGGATGAGCCTATGTATGCCACCATTTGCAGGGGCCGAATAATCCTATCCACCAACCTGGTTACCAAATCCTCCCCACTGTGCAATACATGGCTGACAAGACTGCAATGGTATTCTCTTCTTTTTTTATAAATACCCTATCCAAATCAGTCAAAGCAAAAGGGAAAGCAAAGCGAGAGCATCAGGTTTAACGCTTATGCCCCTCTCCTCTCTTCTTTTCAAAATCATACCCTACAGCATACCAAATGCTACTACACCAGATGACTGGTGTTTATTGCATTCTATTAAGGATTGTGCTATGAAACAGGCATTTCTGGCAATATAGCAAGCAGCCTGTGATAAGGAGTCACTACACATTCTGGCTGACTACCACTTTCTACTTGGGCCACTTGCCTTCTTGGCACCTTGCAAATGGAACATACCAGGGTACACTAGTGTTAGAATTCACACATGGACACTTCTGACTTGCATTGTTACCAACACCACCACACAATAAAACAATTCGAAATCAGCTATGTCAAGACACAGCATAATCACTATGGCTGAACATTCCAGATCCAATTCTGCATGTACGAAATGTGACACTTAACCTTAATGTCTGCAATGGTGATATATTGTGAGAAGTGTAGCTCTTATCCATTTCCCCAACCCCATGTTAAATTCATATAGTACTAAGCACTGTTCTACGGGGAGCATCCCCCCCCCCCCCCCCCAAAAACCCACGTCCCCTGTAGGGGGGTGTTTCCAAGACTTGGGGAATTGGGGGAAACGTCCCCCCACAGCACCACCACCTTTTCCACCTCTGCCAGGGATGCTGCCAAGTAGCTTGCTATATGGACATGTCATTACATATTGATTGCAACCTTTAACTTTGTGAAAACTACTTTACCTTTCATGGGGCACTCACAGATGTTTGCAGATTTTGACTTGAAGAATTCAATTCACCTCAATTTGTATATAAGCGTCCCCCACCACTCCGCTGCCATCCCCTTGCCATCTCCAAATTTAGGCCCTTGGTCACCCCATCAGGAAACTCCCTGAAACTATGGACTACTAAGCAATGGAAACTGAACCATATTTTAACGTTGTACAATATTTATCCATGCTAAAAGATACTTTAGTTTGGTGGAGATCAGTATATAGTTGTGCCATTCTCTCCATTAACCAATACATTTAGGCCCTCAAAGCGATCATACTGCATTTCACTCACTCTAAATACCTTGAATTGTCACCCTCTTATGTGCATTTTACATATATTTATAAATTCTGCCTATAAATAATATGTATGAATGTAGATACAAGCAAAGTTTGTGTAATACTTAATGCATGAATAAATTTACCCACCGTTCAGATTGACACAACAAAGCTTGACTAATACAACAAAATCAACCCCATGCAATTGCAGATATACCTATACTACATTTGCGGGAGATACGCTCAATTTTCCTTCTCACTGGTGCCGTATCTAAAATGCAAGAAACTCCTTTCATATCAATCAATTATTCAAACCTCATTATATTGACTGTAAGATTATGCTAGCAAGCAGTTATAAATCCTCCACGAAAGACCAAGTCTAGATAGCTCGAAAGAACCCTCTCCAAAGAAGCCTGTCCATAATCTCAGTGAAGCCATACAAGTCTTTTAAATTCTTCCATAACACATGAATGGAAGAAAGAAACATGAACTAACAGTGGCCCATGTTTTGGTATCTGAAGATTGTTTGAATTGCAAGTATGTTTGAAAGAAAGGTTTTTTCTGTATAAATCAAAGGTTTTTTCTGTATAAATCAAATGTGGCATGTATATTACGTGTTTCATATTTCAAGCTGTCAACAAACCTTTCAAGTGCGGCAAAAAAAATTGATGACAAGTGGAGTACTTTTTAAACTTCAAACTATAAATGTAGCTTCTAAGCTTAGAAGAAGACCTCACAAATTATAACAATTTCTTCAGACAAATTTTCTGCCATTATCAAGAAAGTTAAGCATACATTGGTCTATAGGCATGTAAATAAACACATTTTATATCGTCTTGTCAATTGTTCATAGTGGGCCTGTAGATATTATAAAAATGAAATATTTCGAATAAAACAAATTGCATTCCCATCCCCTGTCTTCTGCCTTATAACAAACAGTTTCTGTTTCCAGTGCATTTCCCCCATTAGCACGTGGCAATTCAATCATGACACATTTATAAATTTTTCTCTATTAATCAACTCAATAAGTTGCAATCATCTCTTGAGAATTACAACACTGATAACTCAAGTGGGAATAAATTTTGAACAAAACCACCATAAATTTGAAAAAATGTTATAAAAATATATGGCCTACTCGTGAATGAACAGAGGTCCCTTGTACAATCAATGTGTTGAACATTCAACAATGAAAATATTGCAAAAGCTGACATTGATTTGAGTCCTAAATGACTCAGTATCTACAGCTTACTTGTTCCATATTGTGGTTCTACAACCTACCATCTCAGTTATTAATTTCTATAATTAGTTTATTTAAATAGTTAGCCAAAAAAATTGGATCAAGAAAAAATACTGCAAGGATCAGAGAGAAACTCAGAAAAAGAAAAAAAATGAGGTGAGCCCCACCCACAAAGCAAAGATGGAAAAATAAGAGCAAAAAGAAAAATATTAAATGGAGTAGAAAAGAACAAAAGTAAATTAGAAAATAAAATAATAAATTTTTGAACCGTACAACAGCTAACAAGTAAAAAGTAAGAATATTAAAATTAAACAAAAAAGTTCACTTTGACCATATGGTCATCCTATGACTCCATCATACAGCAATCAAGACCAAAACATATTAAAATAAATAATAATACCCTCTCTTTTGAAACTATACAACCAACATTGACATCCTCATTTCCAGCCACAACCTGATTTGTCCGCATCTTATTTTGCCGTATGACTTTCTTGTTTGGCTACTGTAAGAGTTCATTTTCACACTGCAACCACATTCTCCTCTTACTGCAACCGTACGATCTTATCCATTTTTTGTTGTATATCCAACACTTCACTTCCTTCCCCATAAGGGCCCTCCAGTTAATTTCCCCCATCATGCAATCAATTCAATTCAGTTGCATAGTTCGACTGCTATAAAAGACTTTTATTGGTACCGTACGGCTCAAGATTTACCAGTTTTTTTTGCACTCTGTGGTCTGTACTTTGCCTGCTGATTTTGTACGGCTTCCTACAGTTGGTGAGCACAGCAAGTTGTACTATCTGGTTTGGCAACTTCCACCTTCACACTGCTATTATCCAGTCTGCCCGGCATGATTTTGATCTTCCAGTGTTTGTTGTACACGACGCTCAGGCTGCAACTACTTCATTTGTATGGCCATTATGGGCTGCTCTTTATCATTTTAGAGACTATGAATTTGGAAAAAAAAGGGAATTCTTCATCCATGTTGGTGAACTGGATGAAAGTACATGGCAATATTTCATGCTCTGTGAATTTATGAGATGCCTACAATACTGCCTGGATCCAGTGATCGCTTGGTGCAGCATTTTTAGACCGCAGTTACATTGGGTTCTTTGGTTAGTCAGTTCTCACCATCCTCAATCTACTAGCATGCATCCAAGATATGTCGGTTCTACTTCTACTCTGTGTCCTTCCAAGTTTGCATACAGGTTCTTCGTCTACAGCACCATCACCAGTCTTTTCTTTGTCTACAACATCGTCACCAGATTGGAACACCTTACCTAATGTTACTTGCTGCTTTTTTTTTTTGTCATCTGGAAGACGACTTATTCTTTTGTGGGGGATGATGTAGTCAGCATATGATGATTATTATGTTTCAATAATATGAGTTATCCGACTATATGTTAATTGGCTGTTGACTTTTGGGTAGTTATAAGAGACGGTTAGTCAATGATTGAGTTCCTCTTGGCAACCATTGGGTCCTTTGAATAGATTTTGTATTCTCAAGGAAAGTAGGATGATCTAGTGTGATCCAATCTGATCCTTGGCCAACCATCTTTTGTCTACTTTTCTGTAATAAATTCATGTGCAAATAAAGATATACTTTTACTCCTCTATCTGGTATGTATCATTGATTTTATTCCTTACTTCAGCTATTCATTTTATGAGACAGGAAGGTAAACAAAACTATTCCTGATATAAATCTTAATAGCAAACCTTTAGTTTTCTGTATCGTTTATCCAATAGAAAGGTTCCTGAAATCAAGCGCAAATAGGGTGAAATGTGATTGCCATATCTGTTAACTACCATCTACATCTACTTTGCTGATTCAAATATGTTCATGCCTCAAATACAAGATTATGATACTGGCAATCAGATTTATATGCATTCTTGTGCTGAAGCACATGCTACTATCAGAAATACAAGATGTTAAAGCTGAAATCAATTATTTAATATTTACATGTATAATATATGTAGATATGTTAAAACAATACCCAGTAGATAGAACCATTATTCATCTTCATGCAATATTAAATTTTACCCAATCTAATACAATAAACATATAACAATGGAGAATATTATATTATTAAGAAATATAAGGAGTAACAAAATAAAGAACATGACATGAACCCCAATATGGTAAAATAACTCCACCAAAAGCTATACTTTCTTCATCAAAGGAAATACAAGAAGAATCTCTCGAGCATGGAAGCTATCAACAATTCCTCTCAGCTATAGGAAGTGCTGCAACCTCCTTATCTCCACCCATACGTAATATTTTTCGTTTTCTCTCATTATGGAAAGGATACAGTGGAACAAACTCCATCTCTCACCTCTCTCCCTCCCTTAAATGTTGGGGAATGCATGTATTTAAGATTTTGGAGGTGAATATCAGGCTCCATAACATTTCAATAATCCAAACTTAAACTTCCTGGATCATGCCTCAAATTTTGGGCCAAAATTGATACCTTGTTCCACGTGCCATAAAAGATTAAAAAATCACATCTCCAAACCTGTAAGTTATTTAGAATGTTTTACAGGACCAAATAGACGAATTTTAAACCACATTATTGCAGGTAGACAAATTAAGATGTCTGGTTTCTCCAACTCAAAATTCACCTTGTTTTGACACCATGTGGCCAAGTTACGGCCAGAACACCGCAGACTGTTTCCTGAACTTGGGCAGTCAAACCATCCGGATCATCCAACAGAGAGCACCTTGGGTTCCATATAAGGATGCTCCATATCCAGTTTTTACTCAATTTGATATGGTGTCACAGAAATATAGCCAAAAAAAGTTTAAAAACAGTCTTTGGGCCTGAGCTGTTTTTCCACATGTTTGGCAAGCTAAATGGATGAGGTTCAATCTTAAACTTGCTGAGCACCTCAAGGACTGTATGAGGGTGCTCCCTGTCGCTTTTCATGCCTATATGCCTTCACATAAAGCTTTTATGGCCATTTAATGAATTGTCATTTTTCCAGTCTCTACTTCAATTTATTTTGGATCAGACTGAGTCCATGACAAACCCCCACCCTCCTTAAAATGCTTTAATTTTATCATCAAAGCATAAATGCAACTGTGGCATCTTCTGTTGTTTCTTGATAAAGGAAGTTTGTTTGGTCTGGCTTGAGTTCCACAGGCTTTCCAATTGCAGCCATTAGTATGGTAAACTATGTAATTTGAGGAATTGATAGATTCCTTTACTTGCCTTAGATTGGTGGAGGCCTACATACCCTTACCACAATTATGCACAACCTTCAGAAGTTCATTAGCTGATAAATTTATCAAATAATGAGCTTCAACAACCTAAATTTGGGCTTTAATAGATTTGTTAAACGAATCATAATTGTCACAAACGTCATTTATTGACCACAATGATACAAATACTCGTATTGGCATTTTTTGTTCTCTAAGTTCAGTGTCACGTGCACTAAACCAAAGAGGTCTAACACTGCAAGTAAAAGGTAGCCACTTACAACGGTGCACATGCACAATTGAATGAATAATCAGGATAAAAACATCATATTCAAATATCCCCACATCAAAAATGGTGCAAAGCTCGTAGCTCTGTCATGTTGAGCTAAACTGGTCTGGATCTGACCTTATTTTTGGTCCAATGGCATGAAATTATCAATTGCTCATGTCTCAAAAGATAGAAAAAACTATGGAAGAAAGCATATAAAGGTAGCTAAAGCTCCCTCGTTTCTTTGATTTTTTCACGAAGATACATTTTTTCTTTCCTCTAGCATACACCTAAAGCTTCTAGTTAAAAAAGGTGAAAACTAACCTCAAGGAAAAACTTCAAAAGCAGAAGATATGTTCCACGTTTGAGCAAAACACTAACCAAACTAACAAAAAGAAACAAAGAATAATGCATACCAAAAATTAGATTTTATAACTTCAAAGTTCAATGAATCTATAAAGATTAAAATTGAGTTTTTTAAAATCACAAGTGAAATTTATGGGTTAAAAGCACGCATTTTAGTTGATTTTAGGTGGACTGATCATTTTTGCTTGAAGAATCGTAACAAATGCAAATGCAGATTTATGAAGCCCTATTCAACATTGACTGGAACTGTAAACAATTAAGATATCACAACAGTAGACTGCATGATAAAACACTACACTGTATAATAAAAAGTACCATGCAACCATGCATTATAAATGGATTTGCAAGTATTATATTTTGTTATATCTTATAAAGTACGTTCATATATTTTGGAGATGCAATTATATGAAACTATTTAGGGACAAGTATACCTTGTTGGTTTTCTTCACGATTTTCCACGAGTCAAGAGAATGGCTAAGAAGTGATGTCACTCTTTTGGTACATCAAAGATTGTAATGGTGGCTTACTGACTCTATTTTTGACTAAAATCTCTCTTTCAAAAGTATTAATACTTTAGTTTTCATGGTAATAAGGTTTGGCCAAACCTCAGTGATTTTTGCCAAACTTGAACTTTTTTCAAATGGCC
This sequence comes from Cryptomeria japonica, assembly GCF_030272615.1. Taxonomy (NCBI): domain Eukaryota; kingdom Viridiplantae; phylum Streptophyta; class Pinopsida; order Cupressales; family Cupressaceae; genus Cryptomeria; species Cryptomeria japonica. Next base: position 509,300,151 of record NC_081413.1, on the reverse strand, counting down.
AAAGTCCACCAAACTATTGGATTGAATCTACCAATTTCGTTCAAAGGGCTTCTCTCATGGTTTTTAAGGGCAATGTCCCAGGAGTTAGATTAGACCATTACATTTAATATCATTTAGAACAACTGTCACAAGGTGAAGAGTCGTGTGGAAACACAGTGTTTCAACTTTCATAACAGTTCTTTAGCCTCCATGGCTTTTTGACATTAATGGACATGGCTAGTGTAAAATAGACAGCCATACATCTCCCTAAAAAGTATCTCACGTCCAAATACAATTTAATGAACTTTTTTTCGTTTCAGTTCTAATATCTTCATGTGCATCTTTTCTCAGATCAATACTTAGCGTCTGTGATTTGTTGTTTACGTTGCCTCCAAACATAAAATGTGTCTAGACTCTAAAAGTTTAGAATTTTGACCTCCAGATATCACCTGAATCAGAATCATTTGAACCATACCACTGGCATAAGTACAGCTGTCAGTAACACCAACTAGGTCCTCTAGCATTAATTAGAGCATTGATTGACAGCTTAATCCTCCTTCAATCCTATCTATTAACAAATAGACGATAAACTACCCCTCACCAAGGAATCTCTAGTATTGACCAGGTAATCTGTTGCTCGACCAACCAATCTACACTGCTGAGCAAATTCCTAGCTGTTGTCACAGTTTAGCCTGCTGTTTGAACAGAAAACTTAAGGTGCAATGACTATTTTATCTGCTGTTGACTAAAGTGCATGCATCTTTACTACCAAAAGTATTTCTCACGACTTATGGATGTACTGCTATTGTCAAGTAATTCACTGCATTTGATGAGAATCCCAGTCGAGAAACCTATAATAAGTCATTGTGTGAGGAAAACTTACTGACATTGCTGACTTTGTAAATTCTCCCATTATTTAATGGATTAGAATTCAAGTGTTTTATGTTCCAGAACATTAATGGAGCTTGTAACTAATACCCTTCTAGAAAGACACGAAGCTTGTAAATATGGCATGCTGAAGATGTGTTCATAAATATTCTTGTTATTGAAGGATTGTAAATCATACCATGAATGTGTGATGACGTGTGATTGGCAACATCAGCAAAATTATTATCTTTAAGTGAGACACATAAAATTGTCCCTAGACAACATCATATGATTTATAGTTTCCTATGTTCCAGAGGAATGTGTCCCCTGGAATTTTCTGGCCGCCCCTGGACCAAAACATTTCAGAGACATGTCATAAACATCCCTAGGCCATCCCCTATCCCTCAGAGCCAATTGGAAATGTCTGGAGATATCTGGAGATGATCAGCCATCTCTGGTTGGAAAACACAAATAAAATTAAAAAATCCACCCATTCGATTAAAAAATAAAAAATGAGAGGGTAGGCCCCTACCACCCTTTCCTAAAACTTCAAAGTGGCCCTCTTGTTAACAACAGAAAATATATTGCAGTTGCAGGCTGCCTTGAAGTTTTAAAATAAACGAACATTTGAATTCTCATTTGTGAGCTAAAGATCTGAGGCTTGAGGAGTGGCAGAGCAGCCGCAGTTAGGAGAAGAGCAGCAACAGTAAGGTATGTGTTTGGGTTTTTTTATTTTCAGAATTTATTTTATTTTTCAAAAGAGTTAAAAACTTAAAAACTAAGGCAGTTTTTTTTTTATTTTTAATTTTGTTTTATTTTTTTCAGTTTACAATCTGTTATATTCTCAAATAACATGAGCAACAGTGAGGGTAGTGAAAATGAAAATGTTCACAAAGAACAAATAAGAGCTAAGGGTTCATCAAAGTGTCAGAGTGCTTGGTGAGATGAAGCAGCCACATAACCCATTTGAATGCCCTTCCATCCTCTAAGAAAAGTATGTGAAGGGCCCATTCAAACCCTCTAAACCTCTTTTGTAATTTGTAACAACTTTAAACAAAGATAAAAAGAAAAATTCAGGGGGGAGTAAAGTTTGGTTGTCTTTTTTGTATCAAAGTTTTCAGAGGAAGCTACACTGAGGTATTCAGTCACCTTTTGAGTATTATAGGGCAAGGAGTTAAGAATAGTACAAAGATAACCACAGCTGAGAAGCAGAAGTAAATAAATTGTTTATAGAGATCAAAGCATGATCTAAGGGAATGCCAATGGAGTCTACCAAATCTCCTATGCTATCCATGGTTGCTAGTGGCCAGGTTTCTACAAGAAGAAAGAGGAAGACTATTGAGAAGTTGGGGGCAATTGCAAGGATGTTAAATGTGCAATTATGAGAAGCGGCAGAATCTTCACTTGCCAAATTTTTCTTTGCCCATATCATCCCATATTGTATGTGTTGGAAGATACAAATGCCATTGGTTCCTCACATCCCCCCTTGGAGAACATAAGATACTCACCAAACTCCTTGATAGAGAGTATTCTAGGGTCAATTTGTCAATGGAGAGCATGAGCAAATTTGGCTAAAGATGGGCTGCTCTACTAGTATACCTATCTTTAAAAAAACCTATGCAAAACACGGCAAGAAATATCATTATGGAGGAGTTATAATAATTGTGTTTTCTTTCTTTGTTTCTTTTTTATTGAAAGAATTATTTTTAAATTACTTATTATGTAATCTGATAAATAAAATAGTAAATAGTTGTATACTTGTATAAATAAAAATATAAACTAGTAAGTAATATTAATGAAATAATTGTCATTTTAAATTTTAAATAAAAAATTGTCACATTATTTATTTTATATTTTATTAAAGAGTTTTTTTTTTAAAATAGTATGACAATAAATATAAAAAATAAAATAAAAATTATTTTAATGTTTTCTTTGTCAGTTTTTTTAATTTTTCGTATGAATACCAATATTTATTTAAAAAAAAATTAATTATATTTCACTTTTACATGAGATGTTTATGTTAAAAAAAATCATTTTATTTAGTTAAAGAGTTATTTTATAGTTCGTATATTACTTTAGAGTTTTATTTATTTAATTTTATTCACTTAGTTTTTATTATTTTTGTATGTTAGCTTTATAGTTTTTGTTAGCACACTCACATCTCACTCATGTTGCCACTGTAGTTACGCCTTTCTGCATAATAATATCGCATTGTTAATTTTACACTCTCTTTATGGAAATAAGCATTTTAATTTTTGTCAATAGATTTAATCAAAACTAAATGTAAGGGGAATATAGGAGTACATCTTAAATAAAAACTACAATATTTTAAATATTTTAATCTAATACTTAGTTATTTTTATTAAGTGATAATCTTTATATTGTTGTTAATTATGCAATGACTTTTAATCTATCTTAATAAATATGGTGCACCTAATATATTAAATTGTGTTTAGATTTAATGAACCATAATAAATATCTTTGCTATTAGATTTCCACAATCCATATAAAAATTGTCTGTAGTTTCTGGATTAGAGTGTGTAAGTAATTTTTAATCATCAACGTTTCGGATCACACTCTGTGATCCATCATCAGGATGCAAGAGAGTTCAAGGAATGAGGAACTCTAGGTCTGCAACCCTCTTTGCACTGTTTAGATTTAACAGATAATTCCCTCCCATGAAGGGCATTGATCAATGCTATTAGACTTCCACAATCCATATAAAAATTGTCTGTAGTTTCTGGATTAGAGTGTGTAAGTAATTTTTAATCATCAACGTTTTGGATCACACTGTGTGATTTATCATCAAGATGCAAGAGAGTTCAAGGAACGCTAGTTCTGCAACCCTCTTTGCACTGTTTAGATTTTACAGATAATTCCCTCTCTAAACAGTGCAAAGAGGGTTGCAGACCTAGCGTTCCTTATTTCTTGAACTCTCTTGCATCTTTATGACAAATCACAGTGTGATCCGAAATGTTGATGAAAAATTACTTACACACTCTAATCCAGAAACTACAGACAATTTTTATATGGATTGTGTAAATCTAATAGCAAAGATATTTATTATGGTTCATTAAATCTAAACCACAATTTAATATATTAGATGCACCATATTTATTAAGATAGATTAAAAGCCATTGCATAAATAACAACAATATAAAGATTATCACTAAATAAAAATAACTAAATATTAACAGTGCAAAGAGGGTTGCAGACCTAGCGTTCCTCATTCCTTGAACACTCTTGCATCCAGATGATAAATCACAGAGTGTGATCCGAAACGTTGATGATTAAAAATTACTTACACAATCTAATCCAAAAAACTAAACACAAGTTTTATATGGATTGTGGAAATCTAATAGCATTGATCGATGCCCTTCATGGTAGGGAATTATCTGTTAAATCTAAACAGTGGAAAGAGGGTTGCAGACCTAGCGTTCCTCATTCCCGCGTTCCTCATTCCTTGAACTCTCTTGCATCCTAATGATGGATCACAGAGTGTGATCCGAAACGTTGATGATTAAAAATTGCGTACACACTCTAATCCAGAATCACCCTTCATGGGAGGGAATTATCTATTAAATCTAAACAGTGCAAAGAGGATTGCAGACCTAGCGTTCATCATTCCTTGAACTCTCTTGCATCTTGATGATGGATCCAGAAACTAAAGACAATTTTTATATGGATTGTGGAAATCTAATAGCATTGATCGATGCCCTTCATGGGAGGGAATTATTTGTTAAATCTAAACAGTGCAAAGAGGGTTGCAGACCTAGCGTACCTCATTCCTTGAACTCTCTTGCATCTTGATGATGGATCACGGAGTGTGATCCAAAATGTTGATGATTAAAATTTACTTACACAATCTAATCCAGAAACTACAGACAATTGTTATATGGATTGTGGAAATCTAATAGCATTGATCGATGCCCTTCATGGGAGGGAATTATCTCTTAAATCTAAATAGTGCAAAGAGGGTTGCAGACCTAGCGTTCCTCATTCCTTGAACTCTCTTGCACCCTAATGATGGATCACAGAGTGTGATCCGAAATGTTGATGATTAAAAATTACTTGCACAATCTAATCTAGAAACTACAAACAACAAATATCTTTTCCAAAATCTTAAATTTTATACACATTTTACAATTAGCATTATAATTTTTGTAACTTCACAATATATCATTTACAAGGTATTTAAACTTAGATAGTTAAATATACTTTTGATTTAAACTAAACATACAACATAATATGATAATAAAACATAATAATATCATTATTTTAGTCTAAAAAAATTGTTATGCTCATATTAAAATTGTAAATATATCAATCTATCTCAGTAAAATTACTTAATAATCTACTTCTAAGAGATAAATATAACGAGTAGATTGTTTGATGATATAAAAAATATATAAATATAACATAAAATAATAACATGAGATATTTAAAAAATTTAAATATAAAAAATTAAAAAACTCTTATCTATATAAAAAATAATTTGATATATTTTTAATCTGAAACATATTTGTCTAAAAAAGGACTAAAATCGATGTATTTACAATGAATGTAATTACTGTGCATTCTTCAAATAGAAACGGGACTCGGACTCGGCAAGGCCGAATCGTCTCGGGACTCGGGACTCGGGACTCGGAGTCAAAACTCGGCTCAAACTCGGCTGGACTCGGCAAAGTGAAAAACTCAAGAAATAACAAACATAGATATATAAATATTGTCAAATGTATACAATATTACAAAACTCATGGAATAAAAAATCCATGTCATCATATGATCAAATGAGATGCAAACTCTTCCTTTCCAACTCTTGATGCACAAATGACAGTATATATTTTTATATGTAGCCTAATTAGACTCTAAGGTTAAAATTTCCTTACTTTTATCAGCACAGTTTCCCTACTTTTATATCTATTGTTTCTCCTCACAACTCACCTTCCTCCTCCTATTTTGCCAAATGAATGAAATGAAGTTCACTTTTAGGCTCAAAGCATAATATAAACCAAAAAAATCAATTCGAAACATATTAGAAGTGTTTTTTTTAACTTAAAGTTACATGTCGCCCACCAAGTTTGGGAGTCGGGACTCGCCAAACTTGGCGATTTAGGGCAACTGTGATTTTTGGCGATTTTTTGAGCCAAACTTGGTCGAGTCTGAGTCTGAGCCCTCTGGACTCAGCGAGGATGACTTGACTCGGAAATCGCCCAAACTCGACGATTTTGGGCGTTTCCCGTTTCTCTGATTCTTCCTATTGTTCTGCATATGATTATAGCCTGTACGCTAGAAGAACATGCAGACAATTTATATGTCTTCTTGAATATGCAGGCAATCGTATAGATATATATATATAGGAAACATTTGTTGACAGTTCTCCCTGTAGAAAGATTTGAACTATTCACGATGGAAAGATCAGAACTATTCATGCTTATCTATCAGTTTTAGATCTAACCCAAGAATATAAACTATAGATATAAGCATAATTTCATTAATAGTTATTACAAACAGGAAATGCATGTACATTCAAGAGCACGTTTATGTTCATGTAAATATGAAGAAACTAACTTTTTTAAAACGTATATAAAAATATTATATTTAATCTACAGATATTTATTTATGTAGAATATATATGTATACATTATTGAAACAAACACCATAACCCATGCCTGAATATGTTATAGTGAGAAAACAAACAAAAAAAGAGGGAGGGAGTTTTGTGTATATGGGAAACACATTAAGATTGGACAAAAAGAAATGCATATATTTATACAAAATAGGAATAAAGAATAATAACAAATGCTAATAAATAAAAAAGGGAGCAAACGTCTGTGAGGGGGAATGAAATCCCTTGTTTGCAAGAGGCTCGACGCATCTGTGAGTAAGGTGGCTGAGCCAAAATAACCACACAGCTAGGAATTGTGACCCTGAGAAGGTGCTTAAACATGACCTATTCAGAAAGACCCTCGGGTATGTAAAACAAACAAAAAAATTAGTGGTAAGGATGTAAACCAAAAAAATAGAATGCAGACCTAGAGGGCATTCAGCGCCTGGCAAAGGAATTTTGCTGCATGGAATTAGTTGTTGCTGTTGATTCTCTATGCTCAGTGCACCCCCTGCTCTCCTCATGGCATCACTGGCCCTACTCCACCCAATCAGAAACTACTGAGTACAAACAAGATTTACAAAACAAAATAGAAAAATATCACAATGACCACACTGATCATGATTTTTGACGGAAGAGATGCACAGCTGCTCAAAAGAACACGAAATAGAAATTTTATATTGCCTCCCTCCAGGAAGCAGACTCTTCTGGAATAGTGCAGAGAAATGGCTATTAGTAGCCGTGTGATGCCTCTTTTGCTGCAGCGCATCATGCACATTTAAAATCCATTAATCACCACATGTCAGTTACAAGAATATTTAATTATTGACATATACCAAACGCTATAAATGGACGTCAAATTCATTTTAAAAATTTGATTTGTTTACGGAGATGATTGCTTCCATTGTAGATCACCTCTCGGCAAAATTAGAATGGATGGGGGGGGATCAATATTAGACATGGCCACTTATCAGCATAATAGTCACATGTGTGGATCAATATAATATTCACATGCTAATTTTCATCTTCTTAGAGCTATTGATTGTTATAGGAAGAACAAGGATGCAAACTTCCAATTAAATTTTCAAGGAAACCATAGCTTGAAGCCTCAAATGTTGTACAAGTGGTCACCAATTCAACACGTGTGTAAATTAGCTGGCATGATGGTGGAGAATGCTTACAAGCACATTTTTTGAGCCCATGTTGTTTCATTCATTGAATGATGCATTGAAAGACATATGGAAGATAATTGAATGAAAGGAATGGTGGCAAAGCCAAAGATATACAACTATTTATTTGCAAAAGACACACCTTGCTCTCTTTAAAACATATTGAGGAAGGAATTCCTCAAACTCATGAAACTAGACATGTTAGCTATTTTATTTTGTTTGAGTGGATGCTAGAGGTACAAGAACCTCTCAAATTAAAGATGGTTAATCCAAACTCAAAGCAATGGCCAGAGGCAAACACAACTAATGGAAAAAGTGAGAAACAAAACATCCTTGATGATGATTGGTGGTCCACTATAAGGTAAGAGATTTGTGATTTACTATTAAATCATAAATTTATTAATGTTTGGAACTTGTAAATTATTGTTCTTTTCTGTACTAGCATTACTCTTTAATACTTTATCATTTGAGTCTATCATTTTTTGAAATTTTGTTGTAAAACATTTGCTCCATCTCATCTGTTGTGTGGATCATTAGATATCCTAATACACATTCCTAGTCTTGAAGAGATTTACAAGACATTTGACAGCATGCATGGGCAAATGAAGCAGGCAATTCATAGCAAATATCTTGATTGGGCACTACATGAGATGCATATCATGCCAAGTGCGATGCAACGGTAGAACACTATGAACACACCATTTTATATGGTAGCCTATGCTCTAAATCCAAAAAGTTGTGAACCGAGGGGTGGGAAAGTGCCTTCTTGTGATGATGAGAGGTCAAACAAGGGTTTATGAAGAACCTTCAAAAAATGTGTAGTGTTGAGAAGGCAACTTTACTTCAAATGTAGTGAATTGCCTTTCTCAATCTTTGAGGTCTAGCATTTAGCAAATCAAAGGTGACGACTAAAAGAGTTGCATTAGCTCAATCCAGCTCTATTGGAAGGTGGGATGGCATGGCAAAGATACAATAGAGCTAATGATGCTTGACACTTGCCTCCTTTCACAAGTTGCCAATTCCTTTACTACAAATTGAAATTGTCCACATTAAACTTCATTCAATCAATAAAGAAGAATAGGCTGACCTCTCAATGAGCAAAAAGTTGGTGGCCATGCATGGTGCCTTGTGACTTCAAGATTGAGGAACTCTTGAAAATCAATAGACTCCAACTCTACAGTGACTCTAAAGATTCTACATAGATTGATGAAGAGGCGGAACAAGAGGTACTGGTTAGGGTTCTACTAAATGAAGCGGTCCCTCATATTGGCGGCAACTTAACTTTCATACTCAGATTATGATTTAGGTGAAGATGAGGCAAAGGAATTTGTACTTGTAGCCTTTTGGTCTTTTCATTTTGTTGTATCTGCACATTGGTAATGTAAACTCCAATGATTGGATATTGAAAGTTTGTCAATTTGTATGTCGACTCGTGATTCTCAATTCAGCTCTGATGTTTCATAATATGATTATATAATGAATATGGTGAATGCCTTATACCTTATCATATGGATATTTGAAATTTTCTATATTTTAAAATTTTCCCTTTTTTTTAATTATAGTCCCTTCCTATCCCCTACAAAAGGCCTCTAAGTCCCCTGCCATTCCAAAAACCTGTCATACCCATCCCAGAAAGTTGGAAATGTCGTGGAACATAGATAATAGCTTTGTAAATTACAGATGTTGGCACCAAACTATATGATTTGAGAAAGGTGATTTGAAGAAAAGAAGTTACTGTTTTGACCTCAACAAGAGCCCGAGTTTCTACCTGCCATATGCTTAAGACCTTTGTTGCCTCCTCCATTGCCCTTCTAAGAACCTAGATTAGGAACTACCCCTTCTAAACTCAAATAAAGGATTTTTAAATGTTGAGATTATTTGAAGGGAAAACCTGCAAAAAACTTGTTGTATTTTAAAAAATAAACAAATAAATGAAGCAATTGCCAACATCCAAAGGTTAGTCAAGACTCAAAATTCACTAGAGATGTAGCAACACAGATGAAGGATGACAAGGAGGGCACTATTCTGAAATGACTAAGATGACCATCATATCAATATTACAATATTATTTTAATACTCTCCCTTAATGGTCATTCTACTAACTACCTTAGAGAAGATGCCATGTATGCATAGAAGGCTGCCCCCTTCTCCTTAGAACACTCTGCGAAATGAGCCTGCTGCTGAGACCCTCCCTGGTTCTGCAAAACTTATGAAAATAACTAAATTTACCATAATCTTTCTACCACAATCCTTCCAACATGATGTTGGATAACAAAGCCATCCCTCCCTTTATCCAAAGACACCAAGATCAGCTTCTCAAAACTCGCGCAAAAAACTCGTGATTTTTTTCCCCAAAAAACAACACCCTTCATGATTGTTTGTGGAAAAAATCGTGCAAAAAACAAACAGAAAAACCAATATTTTGAAGATAATATCGTGCAAAACTCTCCATGGTTTTTTGTGGAGAAAAATCAGAAAACCCATCCATAATTTTTGAGGAGAAAATCATACAAAAGCCCCCAGTCTGTTCAAAAACTTTACTCGTAGGCATAACGAGTAGTAATCAGAAATAAAACTCCCTAATTTTGTGGAAAAAAATTAAAAATTAAGCAAAACCCTTCCATGATTTTTTTGTGGAAAAAAATCAGAAAACCCACAAGATTTTTTTACTAAAAAAGTTTGCCAAAAAAAAAAACTAAGCTCTGAAACCATGAAATGACTAAGATGACCATTAAATCAATATTACAATATTATTTTCCACACAATCTCTTAACTTCTTTGATTAACCAAAGGATCAACAAAAAAACCTTGTAATAATTGTTGTAAAATTCATGTGTGACGGGTTAAAGAAGGCATTGTAACAGAGCAATGAGGAAAATCTCACTGCCTCACAGTTACTACTTACAAGTTTGTTTTCTGACTTTGTCATCCCTCTGGTTTACCACCTTATTCACTCACTAGAGCAAATTCTTCACAAGACATCAAACTGTACAGATGCAAGGATTAAAAAACCAGCATCAACCACATATATGAACATGCTATTAGTGGAAAACTAGTCCAGATGCTGATACATTTGAAGTGCTATTGATATTTTGCCATATAATCAAAAAAGGGTGAGATACAGTTGTGCTCTTTTACTCAGATAGGGTGGCGTAGTAAACATTTATTAAGTTTCAGTCCAATTTTAACTATATTTGGAGTCAAAGTCGATCAGATATGTTCCTTCCTTGGTAGTCATTGTAGGGCCTTCTGTATAACCACAGATGAAACAAGATGAGAACAATCTTGCTGGAAATCAAGGATCATAAATTATGCAATTGGCAAAAATAAAGTAGGCCAAGAGTAGTGCAGGTTGCTCTACTGTCCTTATGGATGGATATTTACTTTCACATTAACCAATCACCAACATTATTATTACATCTTCAGTAGGCCCATTCATCTTTATAATAGTTGACTGTTCTGGAAAGTGCAAAGATAAATCATAAAACATTTCAAATATGAGCTCCTTTGAGTCAGGGTATCAACAAGTATAGTTTTTGGATGTGATGGTGTTTAAATGCAACAAGCATTGGTACTTGCATTCTTTGAGCAGCCCATTATAGAGGATCAATAGTGATGATGACCATGAACTTTATGATGTTGAACCACTCTTGAGGCACAATGCAGCAGAAGACTAACCTAGAGATTATCCAAGATTTGCTAGTCAATGCTTTGAGTTTTAACTTGACTCTATTTTAATCTAGAAGTCCATTAAACTTTTATGATGTTTCAAATCAAAGCATATCGTTGGATTTCATTTTATTAGTATATTAACTAGGTTTACAAATGCAATAATTGCCCTCTTGAAATTAACATTGTGTAACTGTGAATACCAAAAAGGGTATGACAATGAGGGCAATCTTGCTTGAGTTAAGCACTACAGTTTATATCATCCAAAGTTCAAACAAATCATTCCTACACCTCAGTTTTGTTACGCTCTTTTTAATAGATTAAAATACTGGCTTCTATAAGTTCTGGAGAAAGAACAAGCTCCTCCAACCTCTTATACAGATTGGCTTGAGGGATAATACCAAAAACTCTCTCAAAGTCAACAAAGTTCTTATTTGTAGTTTACACAGTCCTTAGAGATGTCTCTGAGACCAAGTGTTAGTTTCAGAAACTAGCTTTGCCCTATGGCAACTTTACCAATGTCATCAATCGCATTGTTAACTTTAATTTGTAAGCTTCAACAAAAAGGTGTTAATCATGATAGTTTTGTGATTAGACAGGAAATTTTAGTTTTATGTCATAAAGAGAACAGTCAAAGCTTCCACACCACTTGTTGTGGAAATCATCCAAGACTGTCCAGGTTTCAGTCTTCTCGTGAGTTCCATCATAAGGTGTGTAACATGTAGAGCTGCAAGTCCTCTTCCTCGCAAAGGAGGTCACATATATCAACTAGATATGTTGGCCAGGTTAAGACCTTAAAAAGTTTCCATTAACATTACCCTCAAGGCTTTAACATTATAGAATTATTTTTTGGTAGTAATCAATGTCATTTGTCTTATTATTGGCAAGATAATCAATACGAAATTTTATACCCTGCAAAGAAATCCGTCCAATAGTGTGTATGAGTAATCCAAACATTTTGAGTAGTTTGAAAAAACTTTCACACTTTCAGGGCAAGTAAGAAGTTTATTAAGATAACGAGTTCCAATCATCTAAAGTGATATATTCATTTCCATTGCTTCCTAAGGCAGAAAATTCCTCCCAGGCTTTTTGGGATATTTTTCTATGTTTTACAAAAATCAAAAATAAGAAAGCAGGCACGGCTAAATCAGGAAAGAACGGGTTTAAGGTGGACTTCTTAAGTAAACATCACAAAACTAAGAGAAACTCTTGGAAACAATCTGGAAAATTTCAGACACTCCCCAAAATATTACTGGAATCTTCATTAATTATAGAAGATGTTCCAGCACAGAAAATTTGTGGAAACTGCTTGAAAATGGCTTGAAGCTTCTGCAAGCATTTCTAACTCAACCAAAAAAGCTGCTAACTTGGAAACAGCTTTCAAACATATTAGAAACAACATCTAGGAAACAGATATTTCCCCTATAAATATCTAGAAGCCTTTCTTTATTTCCAATCCAAAACTAAAGTTTTTCGTTCTTTTTTAAAATTTAAGTTTTTCCTTTTTCTTACTAGTTTTATCTATCTCTAATGACCTTTTGGGCTAGTTTCCATCTGAAAACTACAAAGGGTTACATGAGTGAATTTATTCCCAAATTGGCAACATTACAAATAACTATCACACCTGATGCATTTTCAGCTTCAATGGTTATCCTGCAAAGAAGAATGTTGTACATTTAATATGCTCAAATAACGACAAAGAAATAAACAATAATCCATTATTTCAGCCTTGTCAATGCCCATTACTGCCCCATTAGTCCATCTTCAGGTCAAAAGTAATTCTTTCCTTCTGGCTAGCAATGTTGATGTAATAGCAGCAGGAGATTTCTTTCTCCTTTAAATCGAAACATATAATAATTTATCAAGGCCGACTCAAGAGGAGTAACGCCTAATTTAAAATAATAATAATTATATTTATTTATATTAAGGCCGACTCATGGGAAAGTCGCCTCATTTCCTTTTGTGAAGTTGTCTCCTTGATGAGGCCGACTATTCATGAAGAGACACCAAGTTATGTATATATACTCATGCCAATCTCCTTCATTTGGCATCCAATCGAATTCTTCGACAGCAAGTTCGTACCTTAGCAGCAGATCTTCATTTGATAGCAGCAGATCTAACCATTCAAGGAGGAGAACAATTATCTTCAGCAGATTGTCATCTTGCTTCAGATTGATTATAATCAAGGAGAAATAATATCATTTACAGATTTGCATCTAGAGAGGTGCTATCATCTTTGCATCAATCGGCCTTGTGATTGGCACAGTTGTAAAGCAGATTTTCTGCCTTATTCAATATAAAATATGTGATATATTATCGGCTGGGTTTTTCTCCCTCGAGGAGGGTGGTTTTCCTAGGGTAAACTGCTGTGTTAATTAGCTATTGTGTTGTGTATTTCTACTTATTTCATTTCTAATCCTAAACTAACATGGTATCAGAGAGGGTATAAGAAAAGATCTGATCAGACTTGTTTTAAGCAGTCAAGTAAACCTTTCTCTAGGGTAGATCTTGAAGGCATAGTATTGCAGATCTAAGGTTGCAAATTATTTCAGACCTAAGGGCAGATATTTGAAGGAGAAGTTATGCAGAAAAAGAAGATGGTGAACGGTGTCAAGGTAGAAGATAGGCTTGATGGAGACTCAAACTTCAACTCTTGGAAACCCAGGGTACTCATTGCATTAGAGGAGAATGATCTTCTTGATTTCATGGAACGTGATATGCCCGAGCCTTCCGATGATACTGAGAAAATCAAATGGAAGAAGAATGGCACGAAAGCTAGGAAGATCTTGATAGACTCTGTGATGAATCACCTAGTACCAATCATCTCCAAGTTGAAGTCAGCTAAAGAAATGTTTGATACTCTAAAAGGCATGTATGAGATCAACAAAACCAACAGAGCCCTTGCTTTGAGACAACAACTTTACCATGTAAAGATGGATAAAGAAGATTCAGTCATCTCATTCTTTATGAAGATTGCTGATTTGAGAGATCAGTTGAGCGCTATTGGGGACATAATTGCAGACAGGGATCTTGTTATGTTGGCACTAAATGGTCTTCCCCAATCTTGGGAGCCCTTCATCCAAAGCACCAGTGGGAGATCTAAGTTGCCCAAGTTTGATCATCTTCAAGCTGATTGTATTCAAGAAGAGTCCAAGTTGGCAGCAAGAGGAATTGGGTGAAACCATCATGATGTAGAAAATCAAATTCTTGCTACACATACTTCTAGAGAAAGAGGCAAAAGAAGAAAAAGGAATAGAGACAGAGAATCAGATTCTGCCCCAAATCCGAAGAAGAAGGATTTCTCTCACATTCAGTGTTTCAGGTGTGACAAGTATGGTCACTTTGCTCGAGATTGCAAATTAAGACCTACACAACCTGCTTCTATTGCGGAAATTGCCATGGGGACATCTCAGAAGGAGCCAAGCTCTAAAGTTGATTCAGAAGGTTTCTTACTCTAAAGTCGATCAGTTTCTTCGAAGAGGAGGAATTAACATTCAAAGGGAGTCTAACAAAACAACAAAGGCAACCTTGGACGAGAAGGTCAAGAGGTTGATACTAGTACTTGAAGCCCTTGCTGAAAGGGAGGCTTAGCATCAGTGATTTGTGTTATCTGTTGTTAATGCATTTTTTCTCTGAGATGGAGAAATTTGAGGTGAACGCCCTTGTTAATGCATTTTTTCTCTGAGACAGAGAAATTTGAGGTGAAAGCCCTTGTTAATGCATTTTTCTCTGAGAGGGAGAAATTTGAGGTGAAAGCCCTTGTCCATCTTTGAGACGGAGATGTGGTTCTTTCCACCCCATGGGAATAGCCATGGTGGATGTCATGTTGAGTGACTCCGTGATGGGCACTTGTGCACATAATCCTTTCCACACATGGGAGTAGCCATGGTGGACGTCATGTTGAGTGACTCCATGACAATATCACATTGAGTGACTCCGTGATGAACCTTCTTCCACAAATGGGTGTAGCGATTGTGGGTGTCATGTTGAGAGACTCCATGACATGGATATTTGGAAAGATATCTCCCTAGCTAAGAGGGAGTGTTGATGTAATAGCTGCAGGAGATTTCTTTCTCCTTTAAATCGAAACATATAATAATTTATCAAGGCCGACTCAAGAGGAGTAACACCTATTTTAAAATAATAATAATTATATTTATTTATATTAAGGCCGACTCATGGGAAAGTCGCCTCATTTCCTTTTGTAAAGTCGTCTCCTTGATGAGGCCGGCTATTCATGAAGAGACACCAAGTTATGTTTATATACTCATGCCAATCTCCTTCATTTGGCATCCAATCGAATTCTTCAGCAGCAAGTTCGTACCTTAGTAGCAGATCTTCATTTGATAGCAGCAGATCTAAACATTCAAGGAAGAGAACAATTCTCTTCAGCAGATTGTCATCTTGCTTCAGATCGATTATAATCAAGGAGAAATAATATCATTTACAGATTTTCATCTAGAGAGGTGCTATCATCTTTGCATCAATTGGCCTTGTGATTGGCCAAGTTGTAAAGTAGATTTTCTGCCTTATTCAATATAATATATGTGATATATTATTGGCTGGGTTTTTCTCCCTCGAGAAAGGAGGGTTTTCCTAGGGTAAATTGCTGTGTTAATTATCTATTGTGTTGTGTATTTCTGCTTATTTCATTTCTGATCCTAAAACTAACAAGCAACACCTCTAGCTTTGCCAAAAGCTAACAATTCAATGGATAGCTCTTTTAGAGCAGTAATTGGAGATTGAAACAAATTTCAAAGAATATTGTTGAATATATTCAGAAAGGATTTTTCACAGTCAGCTGACCTCAGCACGTTAAGATAAATATGAGATAGCTAATGCTTTTACTTCTACCAAAAAAACATTGCAAAAAAAAAAAGAAAATAGCTCAGTGATGTGGAACCAAATGATAAATTATTATTGAGAATAAACCAAGATGAATTGAGGATTCAATTACGCTCCAGAAGGTGCCTAGGAATATTTATAAGTGATTTCTCTTATGGAAGAATATGCTTGTAGAAGAAATGCTTTATGACCACTATTTCTGATTATGTTATCTCAGAGACAAATTGTAAAAGCAGGAAATAATATTTCAGAAAAGTAGGTTAAACAAAAATGCTTTTGACCAACCTCAAACTGCTCCAAATTAGCATACTCTCCTTCTGCAAG
Organism: Cryptomeria japonica; assembly: GCF_030272615.1. NCBI lineage: Eukaryota > Viridiplantae > Streptophyta > Pinopsida > Cupressales > Cupressaceae > Cryptomeria > Cryptomeria japonica. The sequence goes on along the minus strand of NC_081413.1, from coordinate 509,283,690 downwards.
CTTCAACCGTATTGTACCAAAATCCATTGGATTTTTTATATATTCATAGTAGTCTGGGACCTGATATATGGGAAATGTCACTTTTGAAATCAATAACACTGATATGTTAAATAATAGGAGTGTCATATCTACAGTATAATACCTCCTCTGGATCAACTGGTTCAGCAAAAACTTCATATTTGTCCTTTCTGTCAGAAAAGGATAGATAGATGTCACAAGATTACATAACAAAATGAGGCTTGAAAACGAAATTCTCCGTAAGATTATAAACTCAAATCATGAAACAGAAGGGTGAAGCAGTATATTCCAATAAAAACCATTCAAAGACACACAAAAATAGAGAACCTAAACTTGCAAGTTGCCACAAAGGTTAGTCATTAGAAAGCAGAGAAAAAATCAACCCACTTTTGAAGCTTATCAAGGACAAGTTCAAGCAGTTTTCTTTCTGGAATTGGAGTTGCCATCCGCTGCTCTGTTAATTTTCCTATTCCACAGATATCAAATTTAGAATTTCAATTTGTTAAGGCCAGCTAGCTAGATAAATCAAGAACTGCATGCAAGAACTTTAACAATTCCAAGGCAGAAATAAACAAACCTGAAATTGGCTCTGTTGCTTCATTGCTACTTTGCTTCTCTTTCTGCAAGAAAAAATAGATCATAAGATGTCTCATTCTGAACCATGTAATTTTCATTTTTCAAAATTATTTGAAGATATTATTAGTAATGTAAGAAGGCATAACTTATACACATCTAAAACAGAAAACTAAATTACTCAAAAGCATGAAAAACAGATACAGAATGCAACTTCAGTGCAATTGCAAGAATCATGCTCAGAATCATATCGACCAGAAGATATGCTGGGCAAATGGTAACTCTCATATTCATGTGATTAGGCAGCCTGCTACCAAGACATTAAACAAAAGGTAGTTACTAATTAACCATAGTTGTAAGCAAAGGTGAATGTAAACTGCAAAAGATTATGTATATACTCTATATACTACTATACTGTCGTGATATATATCCACATTGTTACCTGACTCATATTCCAACCAGATTCTTAAATGTGCTTTGCAATTTTGGATCTGGATTTGTAGTTACATTTTTTATTTCTGTATTTTCTATGTACAGATCTGGAGATATGAAAATATGTTTCCAAACACCCAGTTCCTAAAATTGGAGCCTCACCTACTCTCACATGTCTCTCAGAACACACATGGCTTTATATCATGATGTTTTCAATCCAAATTCAATCATTAAAATATAGCACAATCCAGTTGATTGAAATAATTAGATTTTATTCAACTGTTGCATGAATAAGAAAGTGCTTTGAGACATGTCTCCACTCACTGCATGAAAAAATATTTGGTCAAACCGAGAATGCAGAGGATTTGAAGCAAAGCCAGGTACAAAATAAGACCTCGGTGTGAACCAGGCTCCCTGGGCCTGCAACAGTTGTACGAACATGATATGATAACATAATTTGCACATACATATTTGAAATATACCAAATTCATCCAGATACATAAGGTAGGATGCATATATTATCAGCAATGCAAAGTATGTCCTCGCATAAGACAAAAATTAAAATTCTAGCATCCCAAGCAGCAGGAAAAAACATTTCCTCTTACATGCTTTTGTGGGGGTTGGCATTCAGAGTCTCTTTTCAGTCATTAGCTTGTATAACTATACCACTTATTGTCCCATGATGATCAATCTAGAAAAATTGTAAGATCATTATAAATGTCCAGTAGTGAAAAATGTTGTTTGAGTAAAATTTCAGAGAAAGGCAAGATTGTGTATGTTGATTTCAATGGCATATTGCAGAGGATCGGCACATAAGTAACTTTATATCTCTGTTGAAGAATTGTGCAGAGAAGCTTCCAAATCTATTTCAAATCATTTTCCAAGTTTGGGATCAACAAACATATTTATGATGAATATAACTACGGGTTGTTTGCAGGCAAGCTTTAAACCCCAATTATTTGTATTTGTAATGGATTAAATGTTGGTGTTTATAAAAAATATTGCATTGTACTGAATATCTAATCGGACAATTCTAAGGTTGCAACTCACTTTACTTATAAAACAATTTGATGCTCTCTATTTTCTCTTCAGTTAACTTTCACTTCATCTATGATAATATTATTAGTGGCCTGTGTTCATTTTTGACTTCCATCAATAGTTTAGTATAATATGCTGATTATTTGATGTTTATAATGATGTGTTACAAATGGCAGTTATAATTGAAAATAATTTCCCATGGGTCATAACAATTATTTAAAAGCAAAATATTCTACCTCATTGGGAATCACATGCAGCCATTATATTGGAAGCAAAAGAAATCAACAAATTCTAAGTCCATGAGTAACAACCCTATTCTACATCACCAATAGAAGTCTGGTCTACAAACTACATATAAGGTAAGTACAAAGAAATTCTCTACTAGGCTTCCCCAAGGGGTCTTGTGGCTTGACCTCAACCAAAATCAACCTCCATTATTGTAAAATGAAGTTGAAAAGCTGATGTGGGTCATTTTGCAGGCCAAGTAAGTTACTATATTCATGTGGGTGATCAGCCATTGGAGTACTAGCACATATACAGATGCAAATGCATGTATACGTATTTGAGCAGCTAATGTAGGTCGTTATGCAGAATCCCTAAGTTGCTCTACTTATATGGGTGACCAAACAATTGAAGCTATATGCACATTCAGCTGTGAGTCTACGTACTTGCACAGCTGTTGTATGTGATTTATCACAATAAATAACTTTCTCTACTCGTGAGATGCTCAACCATTGGAGCTCAATAACTTCAACAATCAAAGTCACATATACACATGCAAGTGGGTGTATATATGTTTGCACAGTTGATGTGGCTCATTTGCAAGCTGAGTAAGTTGCTCTTCTCGTGTGGCCATCAATCAATTGAAGCCCAACAACTTCCACAATTCAAGGCACATGTAAATATCAAGTTTGCATGAAGTTGAAGATGTAAATGCATATTCTTAGCCTTCAAAATAGATCACATCAATGGTGCAAGTTTCTCCGTGCTTATACATATTTGCACAGCTGATGTGGGTCATCATTCAGAATGCCTAAGTTGCTATACTTATATGGGTAATCAAACAATTGAAGCTCAATAACTTCCGCAGTTAAGGGAACACATAGACATTCAACTGTGAGACTACTTACTTGCAATTGCTGTTGTACGTGATTTTGCAGGATGAAAAACTTTCTCTGCTAATGTAGATGCCCAATCATTGGAATCCAATAAATTTGACAATCAAAGGCACATATACACATGCAAGTGGGTGTATATATAAGTTTGCACAGTTGACGTGGGTCACTTGCAAGCTGAGTAAGTTGCTCTTCTGATGTATAACTTCTACAATTCAAGGCTCATGTAAACATCAAGTTTGCATGAAGTTGGAGATGTAAATGCATATTCTTAGTCTTCAAAATAGATTACATCAAAGGTGCAAGTTTTCTCTCTATTTATAGTGATGACATCAGAGTAGCAAGCAATGCTGATGCAGTTTACCCAAATTCAATACAGATCACACCAATAATGCAGATTTCATTATAATTGTCGAAGCAAATTTTCACAACTGATGTGTGTCATTTTGCAGGACGAATAGGTTGCTCTACTCTACTCATGTTGATGATCAACCAATAGAACCCATTAAGTTCCACAGTCAATAACAAATATGAACATTCAGTTTTTTGTGTGTGCGTATATGTCAACAGAACAAATTTCTCTATAATTGCAAAGAAAAAATCCACAGCTGATGTAGGTCATTTTGCAGGCTGAATATATTGCTCTACTCATATGAGTGAAAAACCATTGTGGCCGATAGATGTCCTAATCAATCCAGCATTTACGCGTTTGTGTGTATATGTAGAGGCATCAATATTGCAGATTTTGTGTGTCTATAAACACATTTAAACACACATCAACAATACAGATTTCACTATAATAGCAGGAACAACTTTTTACGGCTGATGTGGATCATCTAGTAGGATGAACTTGATGCACTCGCGTGGGTGATGAACCACTAGAGAGCAATGTGTTCCACAATCAAAGCCATACACATGCAGGGTTGTGTGTTTGTGTATACCAAAATCAACAGTGCAGATTTCTCTATAATTGCAGGAACAAATTCGCTCATCTGATGTGGGTAAGGGTAAGTTGCTCTGCTCATTTGTAGCCCAATAACTGCCCCAATTAAAGACATATCTGCACATGCAAGCAAGTGTTTGCATATATACACACATATGTGTATACACCCAACTGCTTTCAGTTAAAGGAACAGGGCATGGTATGCCACCATTTTCACAACAGAAAACACAAAAACCCCTAAATGGGTCCACCAAAAAAAGGCAAAAATTAAAAAATGTATATATATAAAAAACTAAAAAGACCCAACTGGGTCCCATGCGAGTAGATCCAATTCCTAATTATTCTCTCATGGGGACAATGATTCGGCGTTAAAATAAAGAGATCCGGTCAAACCCAATCAGCAGCCGTACCTTGTAGTCCCTCAAGGATTCAGGGGGTGATCCAGAGAACCTCTTTGATCTAGACTGCCCGTTACCCAAAACACTGCCACCAACAACACCCTCCGCCTCCTGTGATCCTCCTTCAGCTGCTGCAACAACAGCCCTAAGATTCTTCTTTTTCCTCCCTCTCCTATGATTTTGGTGATCATCATCATGGTCATCGGCAGAAACAGAAGGTGATCTGATTATTAGGGCCACTGTATCAGATAATCTTGGTCTTCCTCTTCCTCTGGGTCTTCCCCTTCCTCTTGGTCTGCCTCTTCTTTCTTCATGGTCATCCAATTTTTGTTTTTTCTTGATTTGATGATCTTCTTCTTCATATTCTTCTTCTTCTTCAGGTTGATTAATATTCAAATCATTGTATTGGGAATGTGACGGCTTTGCAGTGGGTTTTGAAAGCTTATCTCTCTCCATGTTTTTTTTTTCCTCTGCCCAATGCCAAGCACACATATTCCTTCCGCCTTTCGCTTTGTCCCTTTCAACTATCCCTCAATTCTCTCTCTACTCAGTCTCTCTCTATCTCTTTACGTCTCGTATTTCTGTCTAAAGAGAATTTCCTTTCTCTATTCAAGAGTTGTTTGAAATTTGGCCACAATTTTGATACGGAAGGCAAAAGCTAAGACGCTCGTCATAGAGATAATGGGTGCAAGGAGATCATATGACTGATACATAGTCTTCCATAAATGTGAGATACAAAACTTATTACATTGCATAAAGAGGATTTGAAGAAAATTGGTTTTATTTATATATTTTTGGAAAATTTTAGAGATATTTATTAATATTGCATTGTTTAGGGGTTAATAGTTACTAATTTTTATTATTTTTATTATTTTTTATATATTTTATATGAATTTTTAAAGTATTTTTTAGGTATTTTATTTTTAACTATTATTTAGATAGAATGAATATTAATCATGTAATGTTGAAAATTAATTTATTTGTGTGTGGATGTTGGTAAATAATTTGATTATTATTTTACTTTATTTTTATACATTCTAAGAGATTGATCTTGATCGTATTTTTTATTATTCTTATCTTGGATCAATTTTGTAGGTATGGAAGGAAGCAACCCAAGTCGAATCTATGAGCATGTAAGTGACCCATGAACTTTTAATTCAAATTTTAAAAGTAAACATGTGCTTATCCTTTCCAACTAGTCGCTATGAATTGACTAAAGCTAATATTTCAAATTATCCACCAAGATGACATATGAAATAACTAACCCTTATCCATTATTAGGTTATTCAAACTTCATTAAGGAGTTATATTACACATTGCATTATCACAAGAGCATGACATCAACATTGCATTAGCACTCTATGCATATTACATGATTACTTGTTGTCTTCAATCATTGTTTTATATCTTTGACTCAATAGTAAAATTATACCAAAACTAAATAATTCGAGCCTAACAAACTTCTAAATATTATCTATCAACACTAACCCTTTAGAAACAAAGTTGTACACACAAACAAATAAGATCCTAACATCACAAATCAACGAAGTTCAAATCCATGCAAATGATTTGATTGACAATCATAAAAGTGAATCAAATTCATTCCAAGGTATTCATCTAATAAGTTGATTTTCTCACATATTGTTGAATAAGTTGGCAACATGTAGCATTGCAAGATCTGTTAGGATTCCCACAAATACTGAGACGGGGGGGTGAATCAGTATCTAACCAGTTGTAAGATTTTCTTAACTTAAAACACGTGGAGCATATTAATACTGTGTACCGATAAACAAAAAGTAATGCAATAAACAGAGACAAAAGCAACCACATGAAAAACACACCATAACACAATATTTTAACAAGGAAACCCGATGTGGGAAAAACCTCGGTGGGATTTGTGACCCACAATATTCACTTACTGGCCAATAAGAGAATATTACTGCTACAAGAGGGGCCTACACATGCAGGAAGGCCAAGTGCCTAGAGCTCACTGCTCAATTACAAAATGGGAAGTCACACTGACTTACAAAATGGATTATATAAATCCAGTGTCTTGTACTGCTTCAAAATAGCATCTACTATGTCAGATCCAGTACCGGTTTCTACTCTGCTTCTTACATAAACCCTTAACCTATAATTCGCATAATAAGTATGCCTTATTTCGCCTGATTACATTCCTCTATCTGTATAAAATGTTCTATAATGATCTCTCTTATATAAGAGTCATTTTACAACTTGCCAAGTCGGCTTACAATGATTTTACAATAATAAACAAAATATATTAGCAACAAAATTCATGTCGGCTTCTATGTCAGTATGCTTCCTTTCACTGTCGGTGCCGGTGATCTGTGTGTCGGTGTAGAATCTAACTTTGCTGGTGTCGGTGGATTGCCTTGCCGGTGTCATAGGATTGTAAGGTTGCCATCAATGACAAAACCTTCAATCACCTACAATGTCTCATTGGAGTGTGCATTTGCCAACAATCTCCCCCTTTGGCATTGATGGCAACACTCATGAGAAAAATTCAGAAGTGTATCCAAGAATTGAAGTCCAGTAATTGTTACCAAAAATGTGTGCTCCCCCTGAGCAGATGATCCCTAAGTTATTGGATTTTTCTCATACTACTACTCCCCCTTTGGCATCAATGACAAAGGTTGTCAAAGTCTCAATAGAGTGTAGTTTCTTGTCTCAACCTTGTAACCGGTTGGTTACAATTTGAAAAAGTTCTGCCATAACCAAATTCAAGTTCTTAATGAACTTTTTACTGTCTTTTATTGCGGCCTCTGTCCTCTGAACTGTACCGGTGAGGTGTTGCATTTGCTCTATCGATGTTTTTTGTCCTTGTACTAATGCATCAGATATTTCTTTCCTTGAACATGCGAGGTAGTCCAACTTTGGACTTGATCTCCATTTCAGATCCTTAGCCTTACTTTTTATTTTCTCCTTTTCTCTTTCTAGCTTTAGTAACTCTTCCTCAAGACCTGCTCAACAATTGATAATGAATTGAATGAATTAATAAAATTGTCAGCTAGCTTATTAATTTCCTCATGTATCTTGCTCATTTTCTTGTCTATGTCAACTGTCAAAAAATTTGTCTTACAAGTGTCTCTGTACAAAGTTTTGAACTCCTTAAGTGTGTTGCACAGTTTTGGTAGAAGTGTGTCAAACTGCCTTGTAAACTTCTTTATTTGTTCCTCAAAGAATTTTTCTTTTTCTTTTTCTAACATCTCTTTGAATGCTTTTTCCTTTATTTGCTCAACTGTCGCTATGTTGTCAGTAATATACTTAGACAAAGTGTCAAGTTGACTCAAAGAATCCTTATTATCTACATTGCATTTTGGAGCTATCATCTTCAAAATTGGAATTGTGTCATCTATAGCTTTATATGCCTGTGAACTACAATTTGTTATTTTCTTTAAAGAATCTAAAAGAACTTCAGTTACATTTGTTGATTTAAATCTTGTAGTTGAAGAGTCAACACTCTGAATTCCGTCGGCGGGAGTAATATCCTTGCTTGTAGTGACCTCTGGTAGGTCAGTCTGTGTTTCCATTTCTTTAAACAAGGGTTTGTCTTGCCCAATAGTTGTCGGTGGCACTGGTTCTGTATTAACATGTTCTTGTTTTGGAGCTTGTCGCTCTGCTTGGTGTTCTGTTTGATGTTCTGCTTGTTGTTTTATTTTCCTATCTGTCGGTTTACCTTCAGTGTTATCTGTGTTATCAGTTACCGGTGACTCACTAGCCTTATCTGTTTTGTCGGTTGTGTCCTTATCTACCACAATGTTGACCTTCTGAGTATCAACATTTACTGTATATAGTACCTCAGAATTAGGATTTGTATCCTCCTGTGATATATCCATACTCTCATCAGTCGGTTGATCTTCAGTTGTTGTTACCGATGGAGTAACCAGTGGTGGTGGGGATAGATTGTCTCTTATTTTGATGCTTGGAGGTCCACCAACCTTTTCTTTTCCCTTATCCTTGTCTTTCTGATGTACATTGATTGGTTTAGGGTTTCTATACTCTTCCTGTTTTTCCTTCTCAACAAGGAATATATCCCATCCATTTTCAGTTTCTTTTGTAACCTCATTTACTCTTCCAACCATTAGTGCAATATGTCGGTGTGCAGTAGAGAATACTGACTGGTTAGCCTCTACAATTAAATCATCTATTTCTTTTGGAGAGCTAACTGGGTAGACAACAAGTAATTTTTCAATTTTTATTTTCTTGTCAAGCTCTACAATAGTTTGTCTTCTTTCCAATCTCTTGAATAGTTCATCTAGTATTTCATCTACAATTTGCATCAAAAATTTCTTGTAGATATCCAAGTGTAAGATAATATTGTTTTCAACTTTCTCCTCGTCATCAACTGATAATGTGTCATATAGTTTGTTGATGTTTTTCAACTGTCCTTTCTCTGTTATTTCATCTAGCAGTTTGTCAATCGGAGTAATATTTTGTTGAGTCCTTTTCTTTGGTGTCAACTTTTTCTTCTTAGGAGTGGACTTCTTGACCGAGGGCCTCACTGCCTGTTGTTTTTGTCTGGTTCTTCTAGGCGAAGGTGTGGATACCGGTGAAGGTTGTCTTTTCCTCACAACTCTTTTAAATGCAGTCGGCATGTAACTCTCTGAAGAAGTTGCTAGCAGTGAAAGGTGAGTTTCTCGTTGTTGTGCCTGTAACTCATCTTTAGTGATACCGGTTTGTTTTAGTGCATCTTCTTTGATAGCCTTAGTCTGCCTTGAACCTCTCCTCATTGTTGCCTCTACTTTCTTCACTCTCTTCTCAGATTGAATTTGATTCTCAATGGTTTCAGCACTACCGAATACCTCTTCCTTAGGTTCATTGGGTGCTTTCAGAAGGCCTTTTGCATATGTTTCAATGATGTGATCATCTGTCTCATAACCCATTTCAGTAACCCAAATTGTTCTTGGGATAACTGCTTCCATCCAGATCTCATCCTTCTTAATCATAAAGCATATGTCATCTTTATATTTATCTACAATTGTTTGTGATAATCTTACTTTAGTGTTCGTTTTGGCCTTTAATGCTTGAAAGTATTCATTAATATTATTTTCTTTGTTTTCACCCATGTTGTTCAATAAGTCAGATAGTTGTTTGCCTACCGGTATGTCAAATCCAAGGTTCTTATTACCTATACCAGGCACCTGTTTGGTTATATGTAGCATTAAGCATACAAGTAAGTTACCAAATCTGAATGTCTCTTTCTTATCCTTCTCGATCTTTCCTAGATTGTCAATAAGTTCATCCTTTAACCATTCACATACATCAATTTTCACATTATCTTTAACCATATCATGAGCACTTTTTATGCATAAGCTGGAAACTGAGTTAAGTCTGTTTGCATGTGTTGTTTTGTAACCTAAAATCATGCTAATGAATCTTACATTTATGTCAGTTACATCATTCACCCTTAAAGACCTTTTGTCGGATGTTGCACCGATTAGGTTCATTACCAGGTCATTTGAGACCTTCTTTGTCTTGTATGGTCTGTTACCGGTGGAAGGTAACCCTGTTACAACTTTTACAGCTTCCTTGGTAATTTTATGAATTGAATCTAGCCAGAAAAATTCACCATGAACCCTGCTCAATACTATCCTTATCACTTCCTTGGGGAATTCTGGAATGCAGAGAATTTATGTGAATCCTAAGGTTTCAATAATTTTGTGTTCAGGTTTCACATTACCGGAATCATCACATATGGCAATCTTGTACATGTTCTTGATTTCTTCATCACCTGGTTCTTCTACATGGCAATGGATGTACATTCTAGGGTCTTCTGCAAAAACAACTCCTTTGGGGATTTGGGAAAATGCACCAATATTATCATCCTTTTTAGCTATCTCGGGAACTAACTGAAAAACGGGCCTAGGGCGCTTGATTACTTCCACTACAATAGGGTTTGCTATGAATTCAAGTACAGAAGAGGATGCCATGATAAATACCTTTTTCTACCTTTGGAAAGATTGATTGCTGAAATGCTTTGCCTCTTTGCTCGAAATGCCTTAGCTCTGGAAATTTCGTGCTCTTTGAATGTTTGAATGCTCGGTGTAGTGTCCACCCTTGATTCGACTTATTTTGACTAGAGTTGACTTTTATATCTCGCTTGATAGACTTATCTAGACTATATTTTGATGATTTGGATGATGATTACTCATGTGCTTCAGTGACTTATGATTGATGTTAGATACTATTGGACATATGCTAATTTGATGATCTATATGGATGTTGGTACTATCATGATTGATCATGTGATTTGATGATATATGTACTCAATGGATTTTATATGCTCACTATGTGATGGATTATTGATAGATTAGATTTATCATGGTTTTGATGATGATTACGATTATACTAACCCTACTTTATGTTTACATATGATGAGATGTTTATGAGATGTGTTTGACTATTGTTTGACTGTCTTCATGATAGAGACGATTCCACATCACTCATTTGCGAGCAGGATGTGTCGTCGTGATTCTCTATCACTTGCTTGTTCTACTTATGTATATGTATATGCGGTATTGTTGTTTTGTGGTTGCAGGATTTTGCAGGTACCAGACATCGACTCCACCTGGCTTCACAGGTTTGAGCGTGTCTTAGTTCCAATGGCTTATGTGGTTCGGAGATGGCATGAGATTCCCTTCACATACTCTACGTCTAAGTTATTCACCATGTTTAGTCAACATCTTGGCATAATTTGCCATGTCAGTTAGTAAACTTGGTCCTTTGGTATTGTGAGTCCAATTTATGCCGGTTGATTTACTTGATGATGTTAGAGTAATTATGTGTAGTTTTCTATTTGGAAATGTTTATTTTAATGTATTTAATTTATAAGTTTTCAATATTTAATTATTTGATATTTATATTTATTTGACAATTAACATTTATTGATTTTATGATTATTATAATATTTGGTAAGCTTTATTGTTGTTTAATATTTATTTAATATTTGCGACTAATATTTAATGGTATTTGACTATTTAATTATTTATTTGACTTTCTATGGTTTAACATTTATTCGACATCTTTTATCTATTTGGTTCTTTAATTTATTTTAATTCCCTTTTGGATTAAATTTATTTTCATCTTATATTTATTTAATAGTTTGACTTTTTATTTCTAAGTGGGGTGTATGAGCACAATAAATTAAATAAAGAAATAAAAACAATCCCACTTAGTTGAATAAGTATATTTTTTTTACCTTACCTACCCTTCACTCTCATTGGTTAAATTCAAAATGGGTAAATAAATTATATTATATGGTGGGTTGGTAAAATATACTCCAAAATGGAATATTTTGATTGGCTGAAATCGAGGCTAGGGTTTTTGGATTATTGTTGCTTTTAATTTTCATTTCCGTGAAGTTTTTCGGTTGGATTTTTGCTATTCTCTGGAAATTTCTCCAGCAAGTTTTCTTCCTTGGTTTTGGATTGCTGCACTTTTGGGTTTTGGCTGGAGCTTGATTGGATTTTGGTTTGGCTTGTGGGAGCTCTTCTTCAACTACAAACCATCACACAGGTTGCAGGTTGGAGGCTTCTCCATTGGTTTCTTGTTTTGCTTTCAAATTTTGAAACTTGTATGCTTCGTGTTTGATTTGATTAAATAATAATAATAATAATAATTTGGTTTATGCATTCTCTTTAATCTTCCTAGATTTGGAATGGGTAACCGGGGGATTTTAGATTCTTTACTTGGTTTATAGTTCTGGAAATAATGTTTCCTGTGCATTGCTCGTGAATGTTCAAAATGAGGAATATCTTGCAGATTTTGTATATGTCTTGTATGAATTATTTTAATAAGATTTGTATTTTATATTAAGGAGATTTTAACCTGGTAGATGAGTTCTTATGGAGATTGTGAATCTGGGAAATAGGAGAGTCTTTGTGAGCTCCCAATCTGGCTCTGCTGTAGAGGAGACTCACAGGACTTTTTCCCCTTTTTATTTTCACACATCCCCTTATGTATGGATGTTATTGGTTATGTGGAATGTCTTTTTAAATGTATTTGAGTCATATATTATTCTTTCTATATTTTAGATTCAAGGTTGTAGAATTTCCTCAGTTTTTGACAGTGCTGGAGATGTTCTTCCTCCAAAAAGTCTGCATTATGTTTTCAATTGGAGTTCCTTGGGTGAATTTTATTATTCTATTTTGTTCACATATTCTTATAGTTTATTTCGTGACAATTCCAACGAGTATAAATACATCATATTTGGCTGTTTATATTTCGAGCAGTTTTGATTTCACACTTAAGTAGTTTTCTGCCAAAATTTACCTTTTTTTTTATGCGCTAAAATATCAGTCATATGTGCCATTATGTGTATTTTTAAAGTTTTGTCCAGTTTGAAGTCTATTTGAAGTCAGTTGGATTTGGGGTTATACCACAGGCTTTTTGAGGGCATTTATGATGTTGTCTAAAATTATTTATGATTGGTGATGTCTTCATATTATTTATTTATTTATTTTTGTATGCATTTTACTCCATTTGAGTTATTTGTGCTTCCTCTCTTGTTGATGCACCAAGAGAGAGATTGAGATTCTTGTGATTATGTGCCAGCAAGTGGATAGGCCTTGCTGAGATTATGTGATGATTCATTTTAGATTTGATGGCATTTCTTATGGCCTTGCTATGTTTATTTGGCCAAGAGGCTCATTGATTTTTGGTTCTCATGATGTTAACTTTCTCATGTTTCATGATTATGAGATGATATTATTGTTTGCATATGGATTATTTGTGATTTCAGATTTGTGTATATTCTCAGATCCAATTATGATTCTAGAGCCTCTTGTGTTTTCATGTTTGAGACCATGTTAGGGGGGAGTGGGCTTCCTTGTGATGACCGGGGTCACGAGAGATAGGCTTGCATGAGGTTCCTTGTAAGGATGCATGAAGTCTAGACCACTAGGGCACATTGGAGTTTTCTGTGATTTATAAATAAGTGATAACCTAATAATTGATGGGTTGGGTAGTTAGATTAATTAATAAGATGATAAATTGATTGTGCCTCATGACTTAGTCCTAGGGAGGATGTTTTAGGATAAGCATGAGAAGGCCGTGAAGATGGTAAGCTAATCTCCCTTAGTCTCTCATAGGTTGAGATGGCTCCACATGTCCATCAGGCTAGCGCCTTGTGTTATTATGTTATTGTGTTATGAGGATGGCATGTGATGACACTCCACTCCTACATGTGTTTCCCCTTATTGATTTATGGTTATTCTTATTGGATGCACTTATGTCTTGATGAGTTTTATGCCTCTGGGAGTTCATTCTTGTTATATTGTGTAAGTTCTTGCTTGAGAGTCTTTGTGTGGTTATTCTCCTTGGTTTTAGGTGCCGGCTTAGGTTTAGAGTGTGTGTTGGGACCTTGTGTCATCTCCTAGCACGAGGGGTGGTTCCTTTGGTTCCACATGGTCGGGAGGTTGGTGCTTTTTAGCCATTGGGATGTTCTTTTGGATTCTACTTGCGTGGACGTGGATTCTTCTTCATGATGTACTATGGATGTACCTTATAGCAGATTTATGTAATGGATAAGATAAAATGTATGTAATGTAACACTTTTTGTATTTCATAGATAGAATCTTGTAGTAGAAAGAGCTATGCTCATGATGTATTTAATGTACTTATATTTGTAGATGAATTGTAGTTGGAAATTGGAATTAAGGCCTAGTTGTATTGTACTATTGTAGAGAGGTGATCTTATGAGTCATGTAAATGAATGGATAATGGTTGGAATAGAATGGAATTGCATTATGGATTAGTTGTATTATCTCATGGGATGATTAGAGGCTAGTTAGAATGTTAAATAATCTTGAAAGAGGAATGTTCATGGAGTAATAAAAGAATATGTTATAGGATGTTAAATGGATTTAGTAAACATGAATGATTCATATAGATGCATTGGTAGAAAGAAAATTATGCATATCACGGGAAGTAAGTAATGTTGTAGGTTGCATATCTCATGAGTAGATAATTATATTATGATGCAATAATGAAGGTGAAATATATATTTCACGTGTGTAGTATGTTATTGTGGAAATGAATTTAAGTAATGATGCTAAAGTACCCTAGGGAAAGATTAATGATGTTGTGATATTTCCGCTTGCGTTAATTCATGAAATGAGTAATGATATATGTTCATATTGGTTAATTGATGAACGAATGTAAATAGATGGAGATGTTATGTGTTGCATTAATTGTTATTAGATGTTAATTAAAAAAAAAAGTATCTCCATTTGTATATTATTGTTTAGTTTCTTTAGGGTATTTTGGCGGGCATTACAACTTGGTATCAGAGCCAAGTTCAACATTGGGTACTCTGGTTTCGATTGAGCCCATTGTGCATTTTAGCATTTGGCATGGGGTAGCCCAGTGGTTTTGTCCCTGCTATTTATTTTCTTGTTATAGTTTTCTTAGATGTTTAGCTTATAGTCTCCTTTGCATTTTTCTTAGATAAGATGCCTGTTAGGGGTAGAGATCATCGTCGTGTCGGTTGTATGGGTACTTGTAGGAACCCTCGCCCTGAGGTTTCTGAAGAGTCACACCATGAGGAACAGGAGCAGGAGTAGCCTAGAGATGATCCAATCCCGCAGTTGGTGAACGTGCTTCAGGAGCTTCTTGGTCGCCTAGAACCGAGACAAGAGGAGAACTAGCAGGAGGGATCTCGTCATTCAGAGCATCGAGAGAGAGAGCGTTCACGTTCTCCTAGGAGGAGAATTGAGGTGGATCAAGAGGCACTTGCAGCTAGTCACATCAGGGATCTGAATAGGACTCATCCTCCTACATTTGATGGCTTAGGTAGTGGCATGGAGGCAGAGACTTGGTTATTGGACTTAGGTAGGTGTTTTGCTATGCACCAGTGTAGCAGTAACACCAAGGCAAGATGTGCGATTTTGCATCTTCGCGATTTTGCGATGACATGGTGGCACATGGAGGAACAGAAGTTGCATAAAGAAACGGAAAATGGAAAAATTGGAATAAAAAGAAAAGAAAAAAACATTTTTGATATTCATTGTGATTTGGGAAAGAAATGGGTTTTTTTTCTCTAAAACCCTCTTCTAACTAAATATTGTTTTTAGAATTGAGAGTGCAATTATGGGTGGATTTGTATGAGATTTGAAACAACGAATAGCAATTGGAGTGGGAGGTTTGCTTGTGGGGTGATCTCCATCTCTATCTTTTGGATTCTTGTGAGTTTTTCTTATTGGTTTGTCCAAAAAACTTGAGATATTCTTCTCTTTCTTCCTATTTTGGTTTATGTTTTTATAGTTGGATGTCATGCTCGCCCTTGAGGGAGAATAAGACTTCCTTTTTAGATTCAAATTCGAGCAAATATATTAATTTTTAAATTATTTTGAAAATTTTGAGAAAGTCTATTTTGTGCCCTTTACTATGGCAAAAAAATATCAAAATTTAGGAAATGTGAATTCTAGGTTAAAAGTGTGTTGTGCATATTTGCAACCAAAGGGTATTATTAGAAAATTGAAACTTGAATTTTAAATTTCGAAGCTTTTATTCAATGGTGGATTTGGGAAACTTTTATGGTTTTCATGTGAATAAAATTTTAGAAATTGGAAAATTGGGAAATATCTACAATGAATTTTAATGTGGGAAAAAGAAGTCTCTTTAATTATTTTTGAAGTAGAATCGAAGGATATTCTTTAAATTTTGAATTTTCAAACTTTTTCAATAGAGATTTTAGGAATTTCTTTGATTTTGTGATTAAAAATATTTATAAATTTTTAATTTTAGAATTGAAATTAAATGAATTGGATTGGGAGAATTCTTCCCTCCTTAATGAATTTTGATTATAAATCTTATGGAAACATGTTTATTTTTGCATGTCATATGTTTGCATTGATTTGTGTGTCATGAAAAATTGTAAAAATTAGAGCATGAAGAGCCTAGGATTGAGGTTCAAGGTAAGGGAGGAGTGGCTCTATATGGTGTCCTAAGTTTGATTGTGACCTTGTGATTATATTTATTGTAAGTTTGTAAATCATATCCAGGTTTTAAGGAAATTGTGTATTTAATTGAGTTAATAATATTAGCTAAGAAACATTACTTGAGTGCTTGTGTAGGCTTCGTATGATTGACCAAGGGTTTTCACACTCAACTGGATGGTGGATGTCACTTGAGAACTCCCTTTTTGCATTGTGGTGTGGGAATTTTTACTCTACTCTGCAAGCTATCTCTTTGAGCTTTCCCGTGACACTTATTTCTTCTCACTAGTTTCCTTGTCTATGTGATCATTAAGTGTTATCCCTAGTGTATGTTTATCATATCATATTGTGTTCTTGATTGAGCGATTATTTTATGTTGTTTGTACCTATTGTGTATGCACCATGATTGGTGTGAGTGTAAGCCTACTATATCATATTTAGCGTGAGTTGATTTGTGGAACGTGTGACTATCTCCTAACATGATGGGAGTGGACCTTTTAGTACCACATGGTTGAGTGGCATGGAAACCACCATCGAGGTTTTAGGTTCTTTGGAGGAGCTTCAAGATCGAGAGTAATCTTGTAATGAGGTTTCAAATTATTTGGCTATTAGTGTCATGTAAAAATACAATTGAAAGACATTCGGTTCATTGCAATTTTTTGCAATTGTAATAGACCTCCTTATTAGATGGATTGTAAATGTGCCATATATGTGGTGCCATTATTATAACTATTTTTACATATGTTGGTGTTGGTATCGAGCATAAATTATTTCATATATACCTTTTAAATTTTTCATGCAATGGGATAAAATAAACTTAGAGCAATTAATTTGGGTTTTTAAATGAATTAAAGTTTAGATCACATCAAACCAACAAATAGACAAATATAAGGTCTCTTTTGTGTCCTTGTGTGAGTTGTTTGTAGGGATTATCTCACTTAGAGATTATTTAGGGTCCATCAAGTAGTCTTGGAGTAGATGAATGGTGTGGAACGCAATTTCTCATTCATCTTGTTTCTATTTCCAACCGATTATTCTAGAACTCCCATGAATTAGCCATATTCAATCAACAGGTTCTAAGGTCAATGGTCAACAAATAGGATTCAACCAAAGGTTGATATCCTCTACATTTATGGCTCTGCAGGACCAAGGTGGGTCTCCCTAAGCAATTCCTTAATGATCTACTACATTTTAAACCCAGGCACTGTATTTTATAGTAGATGGTTCTCAATGAAAATATACCAGGGAATGTGTGATTTACCCAAGTAATTTGACTTTATTCCTAGTTGTTCACCATTTCATAGCAATTGAGAACAAATTTCAATCTAAACCTACACATAAAAATAGGAAAGTAACATGATTTTGATATTTGAGTTGTTTCGGAAAATGTATTAATCCTTACAATAGACCAGTGCCTAATCTAAGGCATGGAGTCAAATATGAGACCACAAAAGAGATCTTATCAGCAAATTAAGTTCAACTAGTGGATTTAAATATTTTCAATTCCTTACATCAACAAATCCACTTATGTCACTATAAGATCATACTTATAGATCCAAATTTTCCATTCACAATTACAATTGTAATTTGATCAAAGTAATTTAACATCTACTTGAAAGAGAGCAGTGAGAAAACAACACAATTATGGGAAAAACTAAAATGACAAACTCTAATATGCTTGATATACTTAATTCTTACAACTAGAGTGTACAATTTGGAGATAATTATGTGATATGATGATTGAAACTTCAAAAACTGGTTAACTTTTTATTCATAAAATCAAACTCTTACTTTCTGCATATTTTTCTATGACAAAGACTACTCGCTATTATATTCTACGTACACCATACAAAATTTTCAAAACCTGTACAAATGGTCTTGATTTCTCTTTTATAGAAACAAGGGAGCAAAAATAATCTGCAGGACATATATAGTTTCATGTTTTCATTTGGCAAACAATTTTAAAATGAAGAATATACCAAAAGGCATTCTCGATGGCACATGAGACAAAAAGAGATGCACTGCCTAAAAAGGTGAAGAAGAAACTCGTAGTTGCATGAAGAGTATGTACTCCAAGGTTGATGCTAAATCTTCGAACTGAATTGGTTAAAAAAATATTGAAGAAACCATTGGAAGCTAACAAATAATAGCACAAAGTGGAAAGACAAGGCACTAAAATCTGATGACAAATTAATATACAAATCAAGCAAATTTCAATTTCATTTATTAACCATAGGGTACCCATGATAGAGTGTTCTGACAAGGTCCCATATGAAATAATTGAAATGTAACTTGATATTTCACTTATCTTTATTTCTACTCAATTGTATCATATTCTTCATGACAAAATTTGAAGACAAGGATAATACTGGTTAATCAACATGAGTGCAATACTTTTCCTACCACTAAATAAAAATAAGCTCATGAGGTCACTGATACTCTTGTAGTTATTGCACATGAGACAAATGTTATCTCCATCTATTATCTAATGTGGCTCTAAACTCCATCATGAACTTAGTATACCCTATCTTTATTGTAATCACCCTATCCAAAGTGAAGTTAAACATCTATACATTTACCTTGTCTCCATCATCCGACAATAAAAGAATCATTGGTAGGCTTGCTAATGGGCTTTTGAGGGCTTATCCTCCTAGGGCTATTGAAAAAAGTCATGTGTGGATGTCGCCAGATAGGGGATGGATCAAAATCAACTTTGATGGGGCATCTAGGGGGAATCTTGGGACCTCCGATGCAGGGGTCATTGCTCGAGATGTGAAAGGTAGTATTTTAGCATTTGGAGCAAAGAGATTGGTGGATGGCACTAATAATGAAGCTGAGTGTTAGGCGGCAATTGAAGCAATTCTTATGGCGAAAAAATTGGAGGTGAAAAACTACACCTTGAAGGGGACTCCCAGATAGTGGTGAATGGCATCACTAGGGGTAGGATGGATGCTTGGCACCTGGATAAACATATCAGAGAATACATGACCTTCTGATTGGGTTCAAGGACTTTAAAGTATCGCATGTTCTAAGGGAAGTGAATGCAGAAGTTGATGTGCTCTCGAACGTAGGTGCAAATGGTTCCTTGGCTGAACATTTTAAGTTCTTTGAAGACTTAAGGGATTTGGATCCCTTGGAATTTGTATGAAGAAGCACTGAGTATGAAAGGTGAACCCAAGAAGTTGTGAAAATCTATGTGTGAACCCATTTTAGATATGCATGTTGAGGGGTGGGAACGGCTTATGTGGATTGAGTACACTACATTGGCAACAAGTAGAGAAAATGGCGGCGTAGGTGCAATTATGACAGTGGATGGTACTTTGGTTTTGTCGGCGATGTGCGGTGTGAGGTGGTGTGTGCGGAGTAATAAATGGAAGGGGTGGCAACATTTTGTGATATTATGGTCCTCAGTTTTTGGCATTTCGAAGAGGGATTGCAATTTCCTTTGCGAGTGTTGTTTCTAGGTTGTGTGGCAGGGGAACGATGGAAGCGAATTTCTCGTTGTTCACTCTGGGCCAAATGCCTTTCTTTCGAGGCCCTATTTCATGTCATCATCTAAAGCATGTTTTTAGGGTGGAAGAGGAAGAATTTTGGAAGGTTGCTCGTTTGATGTTTGGAGATGAATTCTTGAACACTGATTGTCGCGCACGAACTAATTTGGTCGTATCGTCCCTATTTGTGGCACTAGCGCTGATGGTGGGAAGTTCAAGGGAGGAGGTGATGCGGGTGGTGTCTCTCATTCTGAGACCAAAATGGTTGGTTGGCCTGGCGGAGCTGGCTAAAACGTGTGAAGATTGGTGTGGGTTTACGAATGGAGCAAGGGTTGTGGAGGTGCTTAGGCGGGCAAAATGATGCAGTGCAGCCTCTGGTGGTGTGGTCGGCCTCTCGCTCGGTTGAAACCCAGTTGGAGGATGAAAGGAAAGGGTGGCAGGATTTGCTGGACTTTGTGCGGAAGATGGGTCCGATGGAGCGGGCAAAACTGTGCGGCATGCAGACCCCGGTGAAGTCGCAGGCTCCGATTGGTGAGGATGGGCGGTCGATGGTGTGACATCAAATCCCACGAAAGATTGCGAAGATCGTGGAAAGCATCGAGTTGTGAGGAGGACGGTCAGGAACCATGACCAATGTTGGGATGGTGCAGTCTAATGTAGGACCCAGTCATGTCATCCCCAGTTTCTCCAAGGAGGAGGCCCTTGGTTGGATCCGGTAGGATGGTTTCGTGAGGAATTTTCGGTTAGTAGGCCATTGTTTTTTTTTTGTGGTTTTTAACTGATGTGAGGAATGTAACCTTAGTGGTTGGCATAGCTGGTGTTGTTTTTCTGTCTCGGGTTTCATTTTGAGTTTTGTAGGGGCAAGACCCCATGTAGTCTTATGATAGTGGAAAAGTTGCAGAGCAGCTGAAGGCATGTAATTTTCTCCTTTCAATCAATACAAATATTAAACCTGTTATCGATCAAAAAATAAAATAAAAGAATCATTGGTAGGTTTAGGTTGAACTCCTCCATCCATTCATCCATTTTTTTATTTGCAAATCCTCATTCAAGATCTCTATAACTGACCAATGTTGCACAGTGTGAAAGATTTCAATCGTGGACCTTAACATTTTCTTTGCCCTTGGTATAAATTAGTATTCATCAATAACCATCCTCGACATTTTCTCTATTGACTTCAAAGTTAGCAGAGCATATTGATTATGTATTGTAACCAAGAATAAGGTGTTTAATGTATGGTGTTTCAAGTGTCATATATCAAATATAGGCTTGAGAATAGGGAAATTGAACCTACATTGGTTAAAGGCTTGCAAAAAAGGTTTGTAACCTTTATAGACATCATATAATTTGCTAATAATATTCTTCAATCTATATGAGAGGATTTTCTCCAATGTTGTCGTGATTTTCCCTTTAGTCTTTGTCCTCATTCTCACCAAAGCTTCTTCTAACAAATTAATTATGTCTACCATCTTTATTTCATTGTGTCAACTTTAGCAGTTGCAAACATGGTAGCAAATGAAGTAGTAGCAGCAAAAGGTTGATAGACTACTATGTTTGAATTTGTAGCATGAGGGACAATACCTGAATTTAAAGCTTCCCTCAAATTCACATTATTAATGTATAATTTATTATATGCCTCATTTAAAGCTTCCCTCAAATTCACATTATCCATGTATAATAAATTTATTATTATATGCCTCGTGATCCTCTTCCAATTTTACATTTTCTTCCTATAGGTTTTTGGTGGCCGCTTGTCTGAACATGGTTGCATGAACAATTACAATTAGAGTTGAAGAATCTAATGCTGATTGTAGACACCTAAAATTGTCCTGTTTAATTAAATAAATATTTTTATTTATTTAACTATTTTATCCTAATTATTCTATTAATTAAATAATTCTTTATTTAATTAATTAATTAATAAATCATCTTCTAGCCTTTTCCCTATTTAAATAAATTTATTTATTTATTTAAATTATCTTTCCCCAAATTAAATAAATATTTTATTTATTTAATTGGTTCTACTTTCTCTATTAATTAAATAAATCTTTATTTATTTAATTAATTCATTAGCTTTTTTTTCTATGATACATGTCATTTATCTTTTAATTTTCTTCTACCTACCCCCTTCATATTTTATTATTTTTCCTACCTACCCTCTAATCCTAGCCGACCTTTTATCCTTTCACTTTTTAATCTTATCCCTTCATTTTATAAAGTGTCTTCTATATAGAACGATTCTTTTATCCTTCTAATCCTAATGTGTGTCTAATCTAATCTATCTAGCAATCAAGCTTTCTTGCGATCAATCGTCTTTACAACCACAATTCCGTTCTTTATTGAGCTCTTGTGCACAATACAAAAATTTGAGAAAAAATATATCAAACAAGATCAATGGAGATATGAGACAATGGAGATCAAACCCTACTTGGCATGTGAATGGTATTATTGTTTTATTTGTTGATTTACATGTTCTTAGGTTGCTTCATTGGTGTATGGTGAATGCTTTGTTGTAAAACTAGGGTTTTACTTATGGTTGGATCTTTGTGGTTTTACAATAGTTTTTCGTCATCATATTTCACCTTGCACATTTTGGCACACTTAGTGGGACTCTTTTCCCTTAGTTTCTAATATTTATTTGTAGTTTTAGTCTTTTTTGTTAAGTTGCAGGTCAGATCGGCGAAGATTACAAGTGAAATCGCATTTATGGATCTTCTTGTCGCATATGTGTTTCTGTTTGATCTTTTATTTTCTTTTGCAAGTGTCAGGTTTTGTGTCTGCATTGAGATTCCACGTCTATGACTATTATTTTCGCGTCTACGTTATGGTTTCATGTTGTGTTGCCTTTTCTCATGTCTGTGTCCTCCTACAGTGTTTGCATTTTATGTTTCTGTTTTGAAGGTTCTCTGATTTTTTCATGTTTGTAACTACTTTTTATCACGTCTGCGTTCGAAAATTGCATTTGTGTTTCAGATCTTTAGATATTTTTGTGTCTATGTTTAGCATTGTCGCATCTGTGTTAGGTATAAACACATTTCTATTTTGCATCTTCAGTTTTTTGTTTTTAATTTTCTTTCTTTGTTCCTTTTTTGGGGGGTTTTCCAAATTTGGTTGTTTTGTTCTAACCCCTTGTTTGGACTAGAAAATTGGTACAACTGTTCAAATCAATCAAAATATATTATTGAAGGCCCCCCTTTTCACATTTCGATTTGGATTTTCCAAAATTTACCTAGCAAGTGTACTTGCAGGTGGGGATGGTTATGAAAAACTACTAATCATTTGTTGCAGGGGTAATTTTAGTGTGTGCCTTTGCATTTCAATTCCTAGCTTAATTAGGCTCACACATTTTTCATCGATCTTCTTCTTTTATTGTTGAGGGTTAATTAGCTTGTTTGGTACCTTTGGCACATTTTATGTTCAACCCTAAGGTGATAACAAAAGTATCATCTCCCCTTGGATTTTATTGGACCTTGGGTGTAAGAGAAATTGTTATTGTCTTTTAGAGGGTCTGCCTCCCATCTTGTGAGAGGGAACGACCCAAGTGGTAATGGGCTAAGGCTAAGTCACCTCTTAACCGCTATATAAAACACGTGGGATGAAAGTCTTCACGATGGGTGCTAATTGCCTACCTACACTGACTTCCCCAATACCAGTGTTCTACGGGAAGGAAGCTTCCCGAGGGAGAGATCATACATGGACGCCCGAAAGAGAGTCTCGTGCTAGACACCTTTTGTTTTAAAGGCCAAAATCCTTACATTTGATGGTTCAAGGTGTGTGGATCATACTCCGTAGATACCCCTCATGTACCCTTTCATGTTGAGACAAAAATCCCTCAATGGATCTTTGGTCTTTGAGGTAAGAGAATTTGGTATGCCCAAGAAGTGAGTGCCATGGTAGGTGAGCTAGTGCTACCAGAATCTCTAGCTATCCACTTATTTGAGGTATTTCTATGTCGCAGGGGTCCCACTGAATGGTTTGCTTTTAGCCTAGGATTGTGCATGTTTTCAAGTGTCTTCAAGTTGAACATATATGTACACAAAATTTTGGAAAAACACCTTTAGACATTGTGTCTTCATTGTTTTCTATGTTTTCTTGCCACAAGACCTTCAACATTAAAGACTTGGTCACACTCAACAAATTGAAAAATTTGGGGCAGATTATAAAACTTTGCCAGAAAAGCGTCTACGTCAGTTTAAATAGCATCTGTGATTAGAAAACGCATCTGTGCTCTACAAAAACGCGTCTGTGTTTCAGAGAGTTAAGCAAATTGTCAAAATCTCAGAAAACATGTATGTGTCCACAAATCGCATATGTGTTGGGCAGAATCACATATTTGATTATTAGAAAAGTCAAAGAATATTGCATAAACTGGTTAAAACGTGTCTATGTTTTGAAAAGGTGTTTGAATAGCATATTACTGCGTCTGAGTTGCCTAAAACTGTGTTTGTGAAAACAACAATTATCAACTGTAGAGAAAGTGCGTCTATGTAGGACAAAATCGCGTTTGTGTTTCACGAAAACTTGAAACTATCATTATCAACAAAAAAATGCACTTGTACTTTGAGATCAAAAGAGCTTCTAAGGTAGCTTCCTATAAGGCTTCATTTTTTTAGTCAAACGGTCTTTATCACGACTTCGTCAATCATTTTCACTCATTTGAAATCCCTCATACATACCTTCCAAGTTAGAGTCAAAAGGTTGCTTTGTTGTCCTAATCACATCTTGCAAATATACTACAACATGTCACTAAGTGGTGCTCGTGTCAGATCTATCCTCTTAGGATCCCATTTGGTTCTCTTTAGTCAAGGTCAACTTACCTCATTAAGAGATCTATCATCTCTTTGGAAGTCACACCTTACTTTAGAACACATATCTTGGACTTACATTCTTGGATATTGTAAGACAACCCTAGATTCTCATTCCATCTCATATTCCTTTCTTGGTCTCCCATAGTCCTTACATTTTCTTCCACCTTTCATTATATCCAAGGTTTAGTCCATGGTTGAAACTCGTTCACAAAAGTCTAAAAGAGAAGCCGAGGAAGCTCTAATATCTCTCAACATGAGTACTTATGAATTTGATGGAGATGAATTCTATAATTCACAAAATTTTGATAATCAGAGTAATCCACCAGAAATTGAGAACAACAATGATAATGATAATGACTTTATCACTTCCACAGACGTTGAAGAGACTATCATAGATCCAAGATTCAATAGAATGATTGAGGAAATTATGAGAAGGGACCGTGAATATTTCTTGCAAGTCATGACACGAAATGGAACAAGATTACCTCATGATTTTGATATGTCATAAATTTTAGAAGAGGATCCAAATCAAGTGAATTGAGCAAATACGAATCCTAGTGGGAATAATTATTGTAATAGGAGAGAACGTTTCGTGCCTGAGTCACCCTTGTCCTTATTTCAAAAACTAGAAGTCACCAATACTTATGCTCAAGCCAATGTTGCTAGAAATTCTCATGAACAACCCCGTGCTCGTCTTCTTACATGGAGACGAAATGCTAATACACATGCTCAACAACATGCTAGTACCCATGATCATACCAATGCATACAATTACACCCAAGGGAACATTCCAAATCATGATACGAGGAGACCCCAGATCAAATTTAGGGGCAATACTCAAGATCATTCTTATGATACCTCCTATTCTCATGGTCATGACATGTATAATTGACCTAGGCCTAGTGCTCCTTATTATAATACCATACCAAGTGGCCCTTATACTACTTACAACTATACTCCCCCTCCATATGAGCACATCTATGATCAATACCATCCATACATGCACTACATTCCTCCTTCGCTCGGTGGCTCAAGCATGGGACCAACTCAAAGAGAAAAGACACCACCTAAGAATGACTTGCAACAACTGTTGGCATTAAAGTTGTCATTGATGTCAACATGTGTATACAAAGATGATTGATGTCAACAGTTGCAGTACTGGATAGAGATGCATCATGATAAGTGCCACAGAGAACAAAGTGCATCCTGATAGGGAATGTGCAAAGTGATTGCTCCACACACATTGAACTTTATCGAGATGCTAAGTACAACGATGCAGGATGATGAGGTCTTAAAGGAAGATCAGATTGGCTGATATGGTGTTGCATCAGGATAGTAGAGTTGGATAGCAAAGTTGTGCAGGTTGAACGACCAAGCATGGGATGTGATATTGTTAATGACCTCAAATAAGATAGAGATGACAATGGAGTCTTCTATTGGACTTGCAGGTGGATAGAGGACCAAGGCCATAATGTTGTGATGGCATGGGGCAAACAAGATTGACCAAGAGAATAAGTGGTGTTGTAGCATCATATAACACATTGTGTTAGTCCCACATGGAGATATAGAAGGCAAGCATGGGATGTATTATTTGGGACTAGAAATTAGACGAAGAAGTCATCAGCCATTGAGTTGGTAAGGGATTGTGCAATCTGGTTTGAATCATAAAAAGTAAAGCTGCAATTATGTATAACACACCATGTTAGTCGCATGTAGCTACAGGGAGTGTCAGTCGCAACTGTGTATAACACGTCGTGTTGCTTACACAAATGTTACAAGTGGTGTGTATAACACACAGGTTATCTCAATCTACAAAACTGCAAAAGGTGATTGAGATGTCAATAACACGATAGTTATGTGACCAAAGATGTCAATAACACGACAGGTTAGTCGTATCGGTTTCATGACAGAGGATGTTAATAACTTGGTAGGTTATGCTAACTGTGATGGGGGATGTACATAACATGACAGGTTATGTTACCCCGCTATCCCATGGTAGGAATGGTCAAAGAAATATGACCCTATGGGGTAACACAAAAGTGAAGTAAATGACATCTCCCACTACCCCACGATATTGAAAAGGAAGAAGTAATGACGATGCATGGTAATGAGGGGAAAGAAGATAGTGGCTTCCGCCATCCCGCAGTCATACATGCAATGCAGAGAACACGAAAGGGTTTAAGGTTATTATGACTGTTAGAGGTGATTCAGTCAACACGTTGGTTGCTCGATAGACAAGATAATCCATGTGTCTATTGACCAAGTTTGACCAAGTGTTTTGGATACCGAAAACAAAGACAAGTGGCTTCTATGTGGTCGAAGGATGAATCATATATGTCGAAGTCAGTGACTACAAAGGTAGTGCATTTAAAGGAGGTTGTTGTCGATCCTTTTAGAGAAAGTTGAGAGAGGATGGAGAATGCACTAATGGCGACCACATCGCAGGGTGTTCATATGGCTCAAGGAAGGATACCAAATCTCTGCGTGCAGATGAAGATTACTAAACTTAGTAATCAGTACACAGAGAACTACATGTTGATAGAAAGGATGTATTTAATATGGGTGGCTATCTGTTTGAGAGATGAGTATAAAATATCCAATCAACGAGAAGATATGATCTCTTACAAACTTGAGAAGACATCCTTGAATCCAGTGCATGTTGATAGATATAGAGATAAATGGTCCAAATTCAAATAAATTGAAGAACACGTTTTGGTGCGTCAACTTAGTGGTCTAGGAAATTGAACAAATCATTTTGGATTGCCAGGTGGTTGATATATATAAAAGGTGGTAGATTTCCTATGCCAAACTGATTAGATTAGAGTGCAAACTGACTGAATTGATGATCCATATGCAGTCTAGGAAATATCATAGATCATGTGTTGCATGAGAACGATACAAACTATTTTTGTTTTATATGTGATGAGTAATGATCTGACCGACCTCATGGAGGTGAATGTTGAGTATGTCAGTCGACATGAATAAGGTGAGTATGAGTGAATGATTGATGAATGTATAGATTGTTGTTAGTCGTTGAACATAGAAGGAGAATGAGTTGCAGAGTTGGGCTGGATCAAGAAAAAGAAAAAGTGTAGCAGAAGGAAGCTGAGAGTTGCAGCTGTATGGGAGCTGAAAGAAAAAGAAGAAATAGTAGAATGTAGACAAGAAGAGAAGAGTCTATCTACCAGAGAAGTGCAGAGATGTGGTAGAGTGGTTGCAAAGCATATATAAAATTGTGTGTAGGATAAAGAGTGAGATAGAGAGTTGAAGAGACCTAGGACCAGAGAAGTGTAGAGCCAACATAGATAGCACAATGGGAGGAGGAATTATTAGAGTAGAAAGTAGAGAGTTGGTTGCAAATAGGAGAAGAGGACATAAGGCATAGAGCATAGATTAACATCAAAGATCAGAGGGTAGAGATCAAAGCTTGTGAGCAGGAAAGAATCGGGTCAATCTCAAGAGCAGAAAAAAAAAAGTGAGTTACAAAACTTCATTTATAACAAGGAGTTTAAACTATTTTTGAATACTTGTTCATTATATTTCTCTAAGTGAGTTCTCAGAGCAGGGGTAGGTGCTCCTTTGGGTTGGTGCCCATAAACTATAGGGGTTGGTGCCCTAAACATTGTAATTAGTTTTATTTGTGAGGCTAGATTGGAGTAGTAGACTCTAGCAACATTTCTCACCGAGGTTTTTTCCCCACCGTGGGTTTTCCTCGTATCTCTGGTGTTATGTGTTTCCCTTGTGTGTGTGTGTGTGCAAATGTATTCAGTATCTCTGCTCATAGTTTTGATTATTTATATTAAAGGTTTGTGTATTTAGATAGTTATAAGTACACTCTCAGTGGTCCATTGTGTTTCTTCAACAACAAATCAAGGATTCACAAAAACAGATGGCAGATATGCATGCACCAAAATATAATTACACAATGAAGGACATATGTCCTTATCCATTCAACATAAGTATACCAATGCCTACTTTTCCTTCACATTTTTTTACACCTAAATTTGACAAATATAGAGGCAAATCATATCCTAAGGCACGTATAAGAGATTTTTTCATAGCCCGCTTTAAGGTAGCAGCAAAAGAGACATACTTTATGCGATTATTTCCACAAAGTCTAGGTGGACAAGATATGGAATGGTTTTCACAACTCCCACAAGGAATTAAATCATGGAATGATTTTTGCAAAGGCATTTATACAACACTTATCCTACAAAATTGGAATAAATGTGTTAGTGACTACTTTATGCAATACCAAGTGGAAAAATGGAGAGTCCTTTGCATCATTCGTACAATGATGGAGAAGTAGCTAGTTTATACTCTTGTGATATCCCACAAAAACAAATAGTGGAAATGTTAACTCAAAACGTCAACAAGGATATTGGATATGAACTAAGAAAATATCGTTTGTCCACTTTTAAGGAAGTTATTGAAAAGGTATTGGCAATTGAGAAAGTCCTTATTGAACAAGGCACCATTAAATTATTCAAGGACAACAAAGATGAGTCAAATGGGAAAGATATACCCTGCTTTTGGAACAAGAATAAGAACACAGTCAATGATGCCCGGTAGTAGATGCAAATACGGTGAAACCAAAGATGACTTTTCTCAGTGAAAGATCATCCAATTCTAATAATCAAGTGTTTTCTCAAAGGCCATCAAAACCTTTGAGAAATTACACTCCATTGGGAGAGCCAATTGAGACAACATTTAAGAAATTGGCTGCAAACAAGCTTATAACAATACTAGACAATCCACCATATGAACCAAAGGTAAAACCTGCATGGTGGAATGATGATGAGTTTTGTGAGTACCACAAGAGCAAAGGACATAAGACTAGCAATTGTCATAGATTGAAGAACATCATACAATATCTTATTGATAAAGGTGACATAGAAGTTGATGGTCACACTTCTGATGAAGAACATGTGATGTTTAAGAAACCATTTCCTAAACATGATAAGGGAAAAACCAAAGTAGATAATCAAGCTAATTATGTCAAGATGTCCTATGATTATGTTTCCACCGTTAACCACATTTCAATGGACAATCATGTTTCTACCATTGTTATAAAGGACAAAACTCCTGAAGGTTCTACCCAAAGGAGTAAAGTTGTTTTGAAAAGCATTAGACCATCATTTTCACCAACTCCTTAATGCAGTGTTACAACCTAATGAGGCAAAGTCACCTTGTAAGGTGTTCCATCCAATACCACAACTTCACCATCTACCAAGAATGAGTATGATCTTCTAGACCAATTAGGGAAGACACTCGCCCTCATTTTCATCCTTGATATTTTACGTATATCCCCCTCACATAAGGCTATCCTTGATAAAGCATTGAGATAAACCTTTATTCCCACTGATCTAAATGTGGACCAGTTTCAAGTCATGGTGGGATATCTTTCCACTCCTCATTGTCTTACTTTCACAAAAGTTGATGATGCATCTCCTTGTCAGCCACACAACGCACCCCTCCATATTAAAGCCTTTCTCCATAAAAGGTGCATCAAAAGAGTCTTGATAGATGGAGGAGTGGGTCTAAAAATTTGTACATTGAAAACAATTTTACAATTGGGATACTCTAAACAAACTGTGGATTCAAGAAATAAGATCAACATCAAAGCTTATGATGATGAAGAATGTTCGTCCAAAGGAACAATCACCCTACCTTTAAGTGTTGGTCCAGTTACAAAGGATGTTGTATGCCAAGTCCTCAATTTAGATCTCACATACAACATACTCTTGGGACATCCATGGATTCATGAAATGAGAGCAGTACCATTAACACATCACCAATGTATTAAATTCTCGCATAACGTAGTTGAAGTAATAGTCAAAGGTGATCCTAACCCATTCATATATTTCAATAACCTATGACCAAGATCAGAGATAATAGTACCAATTAATAGAGAATCAAATCCATCTTCAACATATGTTGATCCAGAATCATTAAAAGCTTCTACATCAAAACAAGGTGAGCTCAAAGCAAAATACAAAGAAAAAGGCATGGTAGAATATAGATTGAATCAAACCATGTACTTAAGACAACTAATGGACTCTCCTAAAGACTATGGATGACCACATCCTTTAAAGAAAGTATATGTAATCACAATAAATTGGGATTTGACTACATTTAAAAAATGGGTTGAGATGGAAGAAGAGCTCCACAAAATGCGTTATAAATAACCTGAGGAAACTATGCAAGATCACATCAAAATACCATGTGAGAATTATGGAAAAGGATTTTAAGTTCTTACAAAAGATGGGATATAAAGGAAAAGGCCCTCTTGGATTACAAAATAAAGGTATAGTTGAGCCATTGCAACTAGAGTTAGTACCCAAGAAGTAGCACACCAAGGGACTTGGATTTGCACCATTGAAATTGCATGGTCTATATTCTCAAACAACACTCCAGATCGAAGGTTCTACTTCTGGCCAACAACAAGAGAAACATTATTCCATAGACTCTAATGAATGGGAATGGGATTTAGATAAATCATCCAGTAATTATAATCTCACCAAAACATTTAGAGAACTGGGTGAACCTACAAAAGAAGAAAAGTTTAGAAAGCAATTCAAAGTTGGTCAAACAACATCATCATATCCTACATCTCAAGAATAGAAGAATAGTGGAGAATCATGGATAAAAACATTTTGGGATCCCAAAGCCTCTATGTCTCGAAGCTTTAGGTCAAAACCACGAAGAATGAAGAATCCTATTGTCGAGTGTCCTTCTAGTGACGTCGATTTAAATTTGGTTATAATTGAAACTGATGAGGAGAGTACTAGCGATGACCCCGACGATTACATAGATTGCATAGAAATACACAAAGACTCTAGTGTTTTTACCCTCACTCCTGCTAACTTTGAACACACTGATGGCCTTCCCCTCATTCATCCACAACTCACTAATTGGGACCAACAACCTAGAGCTCCATGACTCGACACATTTGAAAACGATGAGGCCTTTATTGATTACCTTGGCATACAAGATGATCTTCCACTCAGGGACCACAAAGCAGGATACATTGCAGAACTTGATAGCGTGGCATATTTTAGAGAGGGAGCCAAATCTTCCATTCACAAAAGTATAAAAAGTAAAAACAAATCATGGGTCTTATGGTGAAAACTACATTGTGGCGTTGTTTGACCCCAAAAAAGTAAAAAGTAAATCTGATGGTGAAAATATCTCCAAGGTGCTCGAGGATGGAAGGTTTGACACTCTCCCTTTGACATCATATGAAGAAAAATTATCAATGTTGATTGAAGAGACTATCAAGACAAATATTATCACAGAGGATGTATGCACAACATCTTTTCGGCACAGTCCTTGACAGAAACATAGAGACCAAAGTTCATGACTTTCTTCATAGAGCGACAAATCAATTTTGCATGGTCATACACTGATATGCTTGGATTGGATCCTAATTTAGTTATGCATCACTTGATAGTTGCTCCAGGTGCTAAACCAATAAAACAGAAACTCTGAAAGATGCATCCATAGGTGGCGCTATTAGTAAAAGTGGAACTTGAGAAATTACTAGATGTTGGCTTCATCAGTCCAATTGATTATCCTGAGTGGATTTATAATATTTTAATTGTTAGTAAACCAGATCGCAACATCAGAGTATGTACATACTTTAGAGATGTCAATAAGGCTTGTCCCAAAGATGATTTTCCATTGCCAAACATTGATCTAATAGTTGATCTTACAATTGGTCACATAATGTTATCATTAATGGATGGATTCTCCAGGTATAATCAAATCAAAATAGCACTTAAAGGTCAACACAAAACAACATTTACATGTCCTTGGGGTACTTTTTGTTAAAACGTCATGCCCTTTGGGTTAAATAATGTAGGTGCCACATATCAAAGAGCAATGACAACTATTTTTCATGATCTCATGCATGTCACTATGGAAGACTATGTTGATGATCTCCTGGGTAAATCAGTAGCAAGGGAAACACATTTGGACACCTTATCAATGATATTTGAATGATTGGAAAAGTACCAAGTCAGATTAAATCCTAAGAAGCATGTCTTTGGGGTAACCTACGGGAAACTCCTTGGATACATTGTCTCATAGAGGAATTAAAGCAGATCCGACAAAAGTTAGAGCCATACTAGAGATGTCACCTCCCAAGAGCATTAGCCAACTTTGATCTCTACAACAAATACATCAATCAATACAAAGATTTATTATACAACTTGCAGATAAATGTCATCCTTTTCAACACCTACTATAAAAATGTCAAGTTCAAGTGGGATGATAAGTGTGAATAGGCCTTTTAGATTCTTAAAGACTATCTTTTATATCCACCAATTTTGATGCCACTTATTCAAGGAAAACCCCTATTACTCTACATATCAGCTACATAAACAACATTGCGGGCACTCCTAACATATCAATATCATGAAGGCAAAGAGCGAGCTATCTATTATATCAATCAAACATTGGTTGGTTACAAGCTTAATTATACCTCAATTGAGCATGCATGTCTTGCCATGATTTTTGCTTCACATAAATTGCATCATGACATGCTAACTCACAAAACCAATCTTGTTTCAAGAATAGATCCACTCAAGTACCTTCTCAACAAAGCAACACTTACATGTAGATTGGATAAATGGGTTATGATGTTGAGTGAGTTTGATATTGAATATGTTGACAAAAAATCCATTATGGGACAAGTCATTGTAGATAAACTAGCAGATGCACCTATGATTGATGATACCCCTATTGTCTCAGAATTTCTGGATGAATTCATCCTTACAATGATAAATTTAAAGCCTTGACAACTATATTTTGATGGCTCATACATGCAGCATGGTGCAGGAGCTGGTATACTCTTCATCACACCCCAAGGGAATTTCATTCCAAAGTCATACTGATTATCATTCCCTTGCATGAATAATCTAGCAAAATATGAAGCATTAACAACAGGTCTACAAATCGATGTTCAATGGAAGATCCAAGAACTTCATGTTTTTGGGGACTCTCAACTTGTGATTCACAAAGAAAATGATGACTACTAGACTAAAGATGTAAAGTTAATGCCCTACAAGAAAATGGTGGATGATTTCAAGCAATACTTTACACAAATAGCCTTTGAATAGATTCCAAGGAATAATAATCGAGTTGCAGATGCCATGGCTACTATTGCTTCTTTCATTGACATGCCTTAGAACGAGATTCGCTATGAGTTCTTGGTGAATAATCTTTGGGTTCCCTCGTATGAGATCACTCTCGCAGAAATAATGTGTTGTTGGTCCCGATTTCCCTTGGTACGGTAGCATTTTCACTTACCTCTGCGACAATATCCTTCCACCCGACCTTTCCAATAATCAATGTTATACCTTCATTCACCAATCCTCCCACTATGTCATCCTAGCTGATACCCTTTACCGACGGGGTCTAGATGGTACTCTCCTTAGATGTTTAGAAAGTGACGAAGCTTGGATTGTGTTATGTGAGGTTCACAAAGGTATATGTGGTGCTCATTCTAGTGGTCCAACCTTAGCCAAGAAACTAATGAGGACTGGATACTACTTGCCCACTATGGAAAAGAACTCATATCAGTTTGTCAAAAAGTGTAAGTAGTGTTAGATTCATGGAGACTTCATTCATGCACTAGCACAGGAACTTCATCCAATCATCACTCCATGGCCTTTTTGTCAGTGGGGACTTGACCTCGTAGGCAAGATTCATCCTCCTTCCAATGGTCACAAATTCATCATCACAACTACATAATAATTTACAAAATGGATCAAGGTCGGTCCTCTCACCCAAGTCACCGGAAAGTAGATCACAACTTTTATTCTAAACTATATCATTTGTCAATATGGTGTTCCTTTCTCCATTGTCACAAATAACAGGTGTTCATTCAAGAATCGAGATATTTGTGAGCTTTGTGATCAATTCCATATCCATCATCTTTTCTCCACCCATATTACCCTCATGGTAATGACCAAGCTGAGGCATCCAATAAAACTATTCTCAAAATCCTCAAGAAGAAAGTCGATGACATCAGTGGTCGTAACTGACATATCCAAATCAACCCCGCACTTTGGGCTTATCACACAAGTGTTCGCACACCTACTGGAGCTACTCCTTACTTGTCTATGGTGTCGAAGCCATCTTGCCTATTGAGGTCGGGCTACCATCCCTATAGGTTTCTTTGCGTGACATCATTAGTGATGAAAACTACAGGGTCTCCCGCTTACAAGATTTGGAATCATTGGACAAGCGTAGACAAATTGCATTTAATCATCTCAAGGCTTATCAACAATGTATGAGTCACAACTATAATCATAAGGTAAAGCCTCACACATTTGAGGTCGGTGACTTAGTCCTAAGAGAAAACCCTAAGAATAAACAAGACAAAGAGAACAAGGGTAAGTTTGAACCAAATTGTCTTGGGCCTTATGTCATCATAGTAGCTTATGGATCATGTGCATATCAACTCTCGACACCAGAAGGAAAACCTTTGGAGGATCCTATCAACAACATGCACCTTCACAGGTTTTACACATATTTTTTCAAAGTATCCTAATAAAAAAATACAAAAAAATAAAATTAAATGAAAAATACAAAAAAAAAATGAAAAAATGGTAACTTGGTGAAAACTTGGCAAATAGGGCACCCTGTGACACAATTTTTTTTTGAAAAATCAGAAAGAAGTAAAGAGAAATTGTAGACACCTATTTTTGACCACCCAATTAAATGAATTTTATATTTATTTAATTATCATCCATCTAGCTATTAATTAACTTCACATTTAATTAATCTATTATCCATTTTTTAAATATTAATTAAATTAATATTTAATTAATTCATCCCCTTCCTCTATTAATTAAATAAATTAATCAATTTATTTGATTTAATTCATCTAGCCGAATTCATACTTTTAATTAAATAAATCGTATTTATTTGATTAAATCCCCTTTTCACATTTAATTCAATATACATTTAATTAAATACCCTTGTCACATTTAAATAAATCAATATTTATTTAAATATCTATCTAAATGCAAGTTGCACCAATAATTGAAATAAATGAATTTTATTTAAATTAAAATCCTAAAAATCCTCCCCACTTGCATTTTCCTACAAACCCACTTGCATGCTTAAACCTCTTCTAGATTCTTCTAATCCTTTCCAACTTAGCCTCATCCTCCTCCTAATCATTTGCACATTCCTTAAGAAGGGGTCACTTCTCAAAAACATGCAAAGTCTTCAATAACCATTAAAGGTTTTATCCCTTTTACAAGATAACCTCCAAAGTCTTCTCAAACCATTAATGATAAACCCACTTGTAACCCTTGGTTAGAGACTTTCTCTCTAACTTAACCATCCATTTAACTCATGGGTCTCTTCAAGCATTCATTGCTTTGACCATAGCTATCCTTTAACCTTTGCACAAGAGTTTATCCTTTGGATAAAAGGATTATCCATTAAATCAACCTTAACCAAACCCTCTAGGGTAACCATCATGTCTCTTCTCTCCCCTCTCAAGCCTTCTCATATTGACACTTGTCAACACTCGATTGGTTTGAAATGTCACATGGATTGAGAATCATTCAATCCTATCCCTTGTTGAGATAACTCAATCTTAACCATCCAATTGCCCATTTCTTCTATAAATAGACCTCGTTCCCTCATTATCAGGATCCCCAAGTTTTACATATCCAGGTTATTGTCTATCAAGATCACCAAATCTTAATTTTGCCTCTCTTTGTTTCAATCACAATCTTAAACATTTAGAAGCATTTTATCATTAGTACAATTTCATCATTAGCATAGCATATATCATGTTAGCATAGCATGTTTAGTTTCATTATCATAGCATAAAATAAACATCATATCAAGATTTGTTATCATCTTATAGATCTTAGTTGCATTTGCATATAGATCATTTTCATCATATATCACTCGTTCTTGGAGTTGTCATTCTAAAGGTCAGTTGCTCAATGATTTGAGAGCAACCATAACTTGATGAATCCTATGAGATAGAGAACAATGGGACATCTTGGAGGGATTATTTATTTAACTTATTTTGTTTATTAGATCCTTCACATATAATGTTTCATTGGTATACTTGTTGTTCTTTTCATATTTGACCTTAACCATATTTCAGGTATACATAAATAAATTCATCCAATGGTGAAAACTACTTTGGTGGCGCCCTGGGAAAGTACCATGGTGAAAACCGGGTTACCGATGCCATGTGTAGGAACTTTGCTCCTCCATCCTTCAAGATTCAGTTTCATTTTTTCACTTTACACACACTCACAACCAGTCATTCCATAATTGACCCATTTCCCATCATGGTTTGTTATTGATCTATCTAAGATTAGTTCTGTGTAGGGGAAAAAGTGAGACTAGGCTAACATGCCCTAATCCTACCTTTTGACACACATTGTGGAATACGAAAGAGCCTAGAGGTATCACACAATTGGCTACTTCTTTTTGAAGATAGAGCCACGGGCTACCTATTAGGGTTTCTATTCCTTTGTTGTAATTGAAAGATAAAATGATGCAAGTTCAATTCCTAACCCCAAAGTGCAAGTATGAATTGATAACAAGATTGCAGAATTGAAATTAAACAATGGAAAGTTGTAAACACAAAGAAAAGAATGCAGATGCATACCCGGAGTTAAAATCTGAGTGAGAATGTTCGGGACGGGGGCGCAGGCACCACTGTCCTGATTCTGCTCCTGAAATTGTTGTTTTGCAACCTGAAAAGCTGTTGGAGATGCTGAAACTTGTTGTCTGACAGAGGGACCAGGGCACCCAGCACCCCTGTCCTAGTAGGACCAGGGCACCCCACGCCCCTATCCTGGTCTTTTGCCCTGAAATTTGGTGTGTAGCTCAGTTTCTGTCTACTTCTACCAGATCTGCAACTTGCGGCGTCGTCCGAATCCCGAAATCTGCACTTATATCTGAAAAGGTACGGTGGGCGGCTATATAGGGTTTTGCTTTAGTCAAACCCCTGCTTTGGTGATTTCCACCTCCATGAATAGCCAAGTTGTATTGTAAAAGTAGTGTGTGTGCAGACCTTGTGTGTGTGCAAGATCCTAAAATGCAAGTAAGCAAACTAGAGCAACCTAAAAAGTAAACCCTAATTGCTTGTAAATGATAATGTAAATGCTCCAAATCAAGATGCAAAGTGATCTAAAGCATGAATATAAATGATATAATGAGGCTTATGCAAAGATATGAAAACAACATGAAATCATACCCAACCCCAAGGGAGGGGTACAAGCCAATCTTCAGTCGGTGATCCCCTATTGCTCTTCAATGTCTTCAAAGCCCTAAATGGATGAATGAAATTGATGAATGCTTGATGGAAGGATATTGAATGTTGTTGAAGTCTTCAAAGATCTTCTCTTTCGCTGCATAGAAGGCCCCTGAAACCAAAATTTGGATCCTTTCAAATGAAGAAAGAGAGCTCTTATATATGAAACCCTAGGTCTTAATTTCAACTTTTGGCCGACCTAGAGATTGAATCTCCCGCCAATTTCTTGGGGTTAAGCTTTATTTTATGATTGGATTGTGCTCCTAAAATTTTGGGAAAAATATTCGGGACCGTGTGCACTCTGGGCGCCATGGTCCCGACAACTTTTCACCAAATTTTCAGGGCCGTCGAATATGATGATTTTAGAGAAAATCCCGAAGTTACAGCTGATTTCAAGATGTTTTGACCCCCGAAATCAAGCCCCCAAGTTCAAAATAGGACCTAATTAGGGTTTTTGATTAAATGATGTATTGGAGGAATAAATGAAAGGGGCACACTTTAATGA
The DNA here is from genome assembly GCF_030272615.1 of Cryptomeria japonica. Taxonomy (NCBI): domain Eukaryota; kingdom Viridiplantae; phylum Streptophyta; class Pinopsida; order Cupressales; family Cupressaceae; genus Cryptomeria; species Cryptomeria japonica. Next base: position 509,245,109 of record NC_081413.1, on the reverse strand, counting down.
AAGGGCCCAACTGGAAGATGATGAAATAGGACCTTAGACCTAATTAATTTGATTAATTAAGTGCTAAAGGAAAATGTGATGCAAAGTACAAGATGTGCCAAGGTGGGAGCTAAACCAAGTGTGAAATTGTACCACTTTAGCAAGTGCGTACAATTTACGACACTACAAGTTCATTATCATAATAAACCATTTTCCCCCTTTTCTTCGATAATAAGTCAGGTCCAAATTGGTAAATGGGGGCTATCCTAAATCTAGTAATGAAAGTGGAACCCTGAGCATTGCATGTTTTGAGGAGCATCATCTTTTCATTTCTCCTTCTTCTCACACACAATCTGCAATAAAAGATCATTTGCATCAATGATCCGCAATAAAGTTTCGTTCTTCTTCATAATAAAGTATCAGTTTCATGGATTCAGTCAGTTTCAGATAAGATACAAACAAGAATAGACTTTCAACAAATCAAATCTTTTAGCAAACCTTGGCAACAACATGGTTTTTTAGTATAATTTGTCCTTCATCAGGATGATGATATTGTGACCAAATCAAACATGTTAATATATGTGGCAAGAAACACAAACAATTTGAGGATTTCATTGAATATTGGTGTCAAGTCTTGGTTTTCTTTTGATTTTGTCTTATGGTGACATGTCTTTTAGCTTTTTCAAGATGTCTCTGACTAGAGATTATATCTCCAGGATGTCTTTGACTAGAAAGGCGAGGATGGGGTATGTTCACTTATTTTGCTATTTGTGTATTGTCTCTTAGTAATACCATGGCTTGTCCAATGATATGAGGACACTGTGAGTCTAGTATGAACTAGGGAATTCCTTGTTTGTGATTGTTTGATCTCCATGCAAACAGGTACAAGACTTTCTAGGTCGAACTTATACTTGGATGGTCATAACCTATTTGCCATAATAAAACTCAATGATGATAATAGCACAAGAAACTCTTTTCACTTGCATATTTTCTACCTTGCATCCCTCTTTTCCATTTTTCTTCCATTCTCCCTTCCTAGGTCCATATAGCCTGCTATCATATGACAATATAATGAGACACAAAAAATATTTGCATCTCATTTAGTCTTCACATGCATCAACATATGTTAGTCCATCTCATTACATGCATAACATCACATCCTGCATACATCACTTGTTAGAACATAATATACGCATCATATCGATACATTCATTTACATTAGTGCACATACATTTGTATCTTGCATAACATTAGCATAAACAATACAAAATATAATGCATTACACCATCCATATATATTATATTGCATAATAGAATATCTCACAATCATCATAATCATAGAACATAAGCATCATAAAATCATATAAATGCATCCATAACGTAGCTCATCATATAAGCATATTGCACGGTAAGTACATATTCTATAAGAATCGTAGATACATCTCATGAATCATATAAAAAAGCATACATATACTGCATCATCACATCACAAAGCATATAAAAGAAGCACATAGGATGATGACCCTGTCTCGGAGCCAGTAGGCCTCGATGGAATCTAAGGTCCCGAAGGCCTTGCCCTTGGATCATCTCATCTGCCTCCTCCTGCTAACCCTGCTGATGGTACTAGTGGACCCATTACACCCCCACTAGAGGTCCTCTATCTCTCCCGACCTATTGTCATGGAGCAGGATGCCTGTTTATAACTACCCGCTCTGAGATGAGGAGGAACTACTACCATATACAGGTTCCTCCAATACTCTATCTCCTCTCCTACCCGAACACAATAAACATATCCAAAAGATGTATCACCTCCTAGGCTAGCATGAGTTACCCAGAGAGCCTCCTCTACAATTTTATATCATTAGATGACCTAGTTTCTCTAATCTTGCATCTCCCAAAGTTGTTGCCTCAATCGAGTAACCTCTATCTCAAGATCGTCGATCTCATTGGCCTATCCCTATGATGCAGTCAAGGCAGGGAATCCAATGAAGGACAACCCAACCTTGCAGCCTAACACATAAACCATGCAAGATATATCGGTAACAAGATTCCAGAAACAACAGAAAGAACAACTGGTAACAACACACAACACATAACTGGTAAACAATGTGAATGAATCTTATTACAATACGAAGGATTACACATGCCACATGCCATATGCTAGATCATAGTACAAGATACAAATAACGCTTACAACACAATTACAAGATCCGCAGATCATCTTCATATCAAATCGGCTTCTGGGAACAGTCTCCCGGTTCTACCCTAACCTGGACCTCAAGCTTCCGATCTCAGTCCTACCGGACCAGAATCTCGTCGGACCTACATCTTTGCTTGATCTCAAAACTCTATCCTTGATCTCCTAACTTCTATATCCTCAAATGATTCACAAACTTCCATTTATACCGCCCGCGAATATTCCAGTCGACGATTCTAGTCCCATAGAAGTAGGGCCCTTAAAAAACGTCAATAAAAAGGTAGGTTCAAATCTTCTGATCTCTTAGGATGCCTTGGCTGCATGCATCACTGCACTTCCACTTGACACCTATCGTCTAATAAACGGCTCGTCTCGCCATGACCTATTAGTCATTTAAAACACCTTTTTTTTTTTTTACTCTTTTTTGAACTATTTAATCATAAATGACTAATAACTAATAAGGATAGTGCAAAGTGGAAATCCTCTACCTTCCTATTCCAAAAGGATGATTCGATAGTAGAGACTTCTCAAAATTGTTTCTTGGAACTAGTTACCCTCAACTACATATAGGAGCAGACATTAACGATAAAATTGAATTTTATCCGCTCTATTAACAATAGAGCCTGAAGCTACACAAGTTGTCTCCAAAAGACATGGAGCCAAATGGAGACTTTTATATTCCTTTAACTTTGTTTACGCTACCAAGGTGACACCCAGATTTGAACTGGGGATCAAGGATTTGCAGTCCCCTGCCTTACCACTTGGCTATATCGCCATCCCCAGATCTAGTTTAGATCTCTTATTTTTCCTAAAGGAAAAGACATTTTCCTTTATCACTCGGATATGTTATGTAGGGTATTTCACTTCACGTATCCTTTTTTATCACTTGGATATGTCGTATAACCAATTTATAGTCCCCAGGTCTAATAGGGGGATTTTTACTTTCCAATAGGAAAAAGAGGTTGGTTTTCATGAAATGGAATCTATAATTTCTAATATAGGTTAGGGCTTTAGAGTTAGTTCCTCCCTTTAGTATAGGATAGGGATTTAGAGTACCCATTAATTATAGTATATTAAATCACATTTGTCAATAACTAGACGATTAACAACTAAGGTAAAGGAACCCTTGTTATGAAGAGAAAGGCAAGTAACTCACATTTGATTTGATGGTCAAAGGCAGATTCGAAGCTGAACAGTGAAAATATTTTTATTTTTCAAAAATAAAATTTCTATTTCAAATGCCTCCTACGTTATCCGAGAGATGCGAAAGCATTAACGTAATTTGATAAAGTCATTCATTCCGAATGCTACATGAAAAAAGAACATAAGCCAGATGATGGAATAAAAAAACCTAGGATGTATAGAATAAGGACATAAAGGAATTTAAAGTATCCCCTTCATTTGAAATTTATCTATAAAATAGATATTTGTGTATCTATATATACATATATATATATTGAGTATATAAATATTTATTCACATCCAGAAAGTTGTATGCCCTGAGAGAGGCTTGTACAGTTTGGGAAGGGATTTTTACAAATTAAAGGTCTACTTCAACCAATATACCTTTAGGCATGACTATACATAAAAGAACTATACTGATGCTGACTAAAGAATGAGATAGTATTCCAGTTTTTATTTTTATTAGTTAGTATATTTCATTAAGTGAGTAACAATGAAATGGGAAGGTTATAACCCATAAAACCTTCCGAGTATTCAAAAAATCATTGGGGTGAAATGAAAATCTGAGGTTTAGATTTATTCATCTATTGAGATCTCGACAAGATAATTCCTATTGATCTATGCCACTTGTACCGGGTTACTTTAATGACCGATTTTTGATATACAAACTCGCAAGTCTCTTCTTAAAACTAAAGAAGAAGAGAATAAATGTAAATCTTTTCGATAGATCTCAACGACGAAGAAAAAGAAAAACTATTGAGGATGTCAATGAAAAAATTTCAAGTTCTTTTATTTTCGAAGATATTCTCCTTCCAAGACGTCGTAGAGAATTTCGAATTTTGAATCTTTTGAATCTAGAAACCCCTATAGATCAAAGTATAGCATTAAATAGTAAAGCGATACTAAATGACGAAGGTCTCATCGAAAAAGATGAACCTCTTTGCATAGATACAAGAGCAAAAATCAGACATTTTCTTTGGCCTCGTTATCGAGTAGAGGATCTAATTTGCATGAATCGATTCTAGTGGAATACTAGTAATGGTAGTCGATCTGTTATGTTGAGGGTATGCATGTATCCCAGAATAGATCATTGGGAGCATATGCAAAATAGTTTTTATTTTATAAAACAAAATTTTGTTTCAATAAGAGAGATTCTTCAAGATTTGGCAAATCGGACCAAAAGTTTATTGGGTACAAAGCATTCACCGGTTTTTGGACAAAATGAACCTCTAAATTAGGTAGAGCTGCAAAAAAAGAATATTTTTTGTAGCATAAGTGCGTCTTTTCCTTCCGACCGCTCCCCGTACAATGAACTTCTTACAAAAATGATAAAATTGATATACAAAATATGTCTTGAAATTGCGGAAGCTTGGTTTGATCAAGCTGCTGAGTATTGGAAACAAGCTATAGCGCTTGCTCCAAGCAATTATATTGAAGCACAAAATTGGTTAAAGATTACAGGACGTTTTGGAGAATGAAAATGTCTCGATTACTATACTGCGAAATCATCAAGAATATGAAATTTATCCAGACAAGATAAATCCATTTTTCATACTATTCGAGCGAATTAGCTTCTCTTATTGCATTGTCATTATAAAAAAATATGTTTAAAATAAAACAAAGAATACTTTCTATGGATCATTAATGAAAAAAATCTTTTCTCTATGGGCAAATCCCGTCCAGAGATATAATTTATTAAAGATTCATTAATAATTTATCAATTCAAAGTTCTTTTGAATTATAAAAGTGATCTGTAACATATGGGTCCAGAGATATGGATAAATAAATCTGGATATGAAGATAATGATTGTATTAATATTGATATCTTTTTTTACCAAGAAAAAAAGAAGAGATACTAAAGATACTGAAGATATTGAAGATATTGATGAGGAGGATATTGAAGAAGAATATCCTTTATTTCTTTTTATGACTTTCCTCTCCAGGAACGGGTTCAATATCATAATACGCGCTCAAAGGAGGTTCAAAATTTGTTATCTTTAACAAATTAAATCCCGCTCAAATCTCTTATAATCTATATCTATATAAAAGCTCATTTTGAATCAACTTTGTCTGGAGCTTTAGTAAAAAAATAAACAAAAAACTACAATAGCGTATTATGTAAAAATGTAAAAATAGATATTTTATTAAGTCAATTGTTCATTATTTTTCATGAATCATCGTGAATTCGTTGGACAGATCAGAAAGAACCTGATGGAGACTTCCGTTTCTTTTTTTTTTTATCAGAAGCGGAATTTGATTCAAGGAATCAAATGTATAATGAAATACCATTATATATATAATAGTACGCTATTTGAACAAATAAATGAATTATTTTGAATCTAGAAACCCCTATAGATCAAAGTATAGGATTAAATAGTAAAGCAATACTAAATGATGAGGTACAAAAAGGAAAATGTTATTCTCGAGGGAATGATACATGTCAGTACTAGATTCAACCGTTTGGTAAAACAGAGCAAAATGAATTCGAGAACGAGTAAAAAAAGTCTATTTATCAATAAAGTCGAAGATTTTTTTTTTGAGCATCAATATCAAGTCTTGATTTTATCTCTTAAACAAAAAACAAAAAACAAAAAAGAAGCTAGTAATAATAATATACTGATGTTGATTGGGCAAGCAACATTGATGATAGGAAAAGCACAAGTGGAGGAGCTTTCTTTTTAGGAGAAAGACTAGTGAGTTGGCTTAGCAAGAAACAAGGATGTGTTTCACAGTCAACAACAAAAGCTGAATATAACAATGCCAGATCCATGGGAATCTCATCCACGCACCAACACAAGAATTGCATCCTATGGCAGGATCATGGTCATTCTCCCAATGGGGACTTGATTTGGCAGGTAAGATAAACCCTTCATCCTCTAATGGACATGAGTTCATTCTGACTGCTACTGATTATTTCACTAAATGGATTGATGCAGTTTTCAATATTCATCTCAATTGGATCTTCCATAATTTTCGAAGATCCATCTTTTTCTGCATCTCTACACGAATATCTTTTGAAGGCGTTTCTGAATAATCTTTCACCATTATTTCATAAATTGGTCAAAATATATAATCAAGATTGTATCCACATCATCTCACATTTATTAGCAAATCTAATAGGTTTGGTTCTTCTAAGTGTTTGTCTCATTCTGGGTAAGAAGAAACTTGGCATTCTAAATTCTTGGATCCAAGAAGTCTTCTACAATCTAAGCGATACAATGAAAGCTTTTTCTATTCTTTTAGTAACCGATCTATGTATTGGGTTTCATTCGCCCCATGGTTGGGAACTGATGATCAAGTTGGCCCAAAGACCAACTGGTTCATGAAACGTGCAATGGTAATATGTTAGCTCAAATCACTAAGAACAATCTCCAAATCATAAAACAATGTGCAAACCTTCGGGAATACCGACCAAGGCCCAAAGCAACACCTCTAATGATCCGCAAGTCACAAAGATCAACCGCAACCTGAAATCATCTTCGCTCAACACATTGCCAAACTAACTGGTAAGAACATATCAACCAGGCCAATACCAGAATCCACATCTCATCAAAAACAAAGCCAAATGCTATGAAACTCGAACATGACAAAGATCATGAACACAAGGGAATAAATCCAAAACCACAACACTAAACACCCAAACATGAAGACATGCCATGATCTCAAGCAATTCCACTAAAAACTACCCAACCAGTAAGAACTAGACCGGTGTTCCTGCATCAGACTCTCGAGGTTAATTGAAAAGTGAGTCCCATCACTTGATTTGGTTCGGTGATCGATCAATAGGTACTTGCAACTGCCTCAGGGGGTTTCGACGATCAGACTCAAGCTTCCGGTTGCCTCTCCACGATGATCTACCGGTCCAAACTGCAGCCTGCCTCTATTGACGATCTATTCAAGTATCTACCCACTAACTGCCTCAAGGTCAAGCTCTAGGATCAGCGATCTACCTGCAAACCTTGCTCTACCTCACGTTTGGCTATCTAAACAAGTTCACAAGTTTCCTCAATCTTCTCTCCAACCAACTGGTGCAGAAACAACACTTTGTCCAACAATAGGTTCACAAACTAGTTCTGATACTATTTGACGTAGTCAAGGCAGGGAGATCCAACGAAGGATAGCCCAACCTTGTAGCCTAACACATAAACCATGCAAGATACCAGTAACTGATAACAAGATGCTAGAAATGACAGAAATAACAACCAGTAACAACACATAACACATAACCAGTAAAAAATGTGAACGAATCTTATTACAATTTGAAGGATTACACATGCCACATGCTGGATTGCAATCCAGGATATAAATAATACTTACAACACAATTAAAAGATCCCTAGATCATCCTTATATCAAATCATCTTCCAGGAACAGTCTCCTGGTTCTACCCTAACTTGGACCTCAGCCTTCCAGCCTCAGTCCTACCAAATTAGAATCTTGTCGGATCTACATCTTTGCTCGATCTCAAAACTCTATCCTTGATCTCCTAACTTCTATATCCTCAAATGATTCACCAACTTCCATTTATAGCACCCACAAATAATTACAACTCAATCAAGTCGGCCCAAAGACTAATCGGTTCATGAAACATGCAACAGTAACAGGTCGACTCAAATCACTAAGAACAATCTCCAAATCATAAAATGATGTGGAGACCTCTGGGAATACTAGCCAAGGCCCAAAGAAACACCTCCAATGATCCACAAGTCACGAAGATCAACCGCAACCCAAAATCATCTTCGCTCAACACATTGCCAGACTAACCGATAAGAACATATCAACCGAGCCAATACCGGAATCCATATCTCACTGGAAACAAAGCCAAATGCTATGAAATTAAAACATGACAAAGATTACAAACACAAGGGAATAAACCCAAAACCACAATGCTAAACACCCAAACATGAAGAAATGCCATGATCTCAAGCAATTCCAATCAAAATTGCCCAACCGATAAGAACTAGACCAGTGCTCCTGCATCACCCTGAGTAATATCCCTGAGAGCTAATAGCTCATCCTCCTCCTCATCTCCCCCCTCCTCCTTCCTCCCCTTCTCTAGAGCATCTTGTACCTGGGCTCTCCATACCTGTGCCCTCTAACCCTGTCCCTGTCCACCCTGCACTTGTGCCTGTACCTGTAGAGCAACCTACAATGGCTATCCTCCTCTGTCTCTATGTGACCTTGGTGGTCTGCCTCCCTCTCTGTCTCCTCCCTTGGCTCCGTCTCCCCACCCTCCATCTCTCTTCCCTACTCTACCTCATACCATCCTCCTATCCCCTTCATCACCCCCCTCCATCCTCATCATCATCTTCATCATCATCCAACCCTAGCACTGGCTCCACTGGATCTGTCAATCATAGGAAGGGTTTAGTCACAAAGTAGGCTACATACTCATCTCCAATACCAACATCGACTAAATCAAGCAAAATATCTCATGGCATGGACACCATCTGCTGGAATTATTTGAGAGCTGCATCGTATGACAAAATGGGGCCCCAATGGACCCGCTCTCTAATTGTATAAGCAAACTCTCCCGATACCCTTGGCATCTATTGTACCTTGCCAAACTGCCTAGTAATCCTATCAATCAAATGTTGATCCAAAATGTAGGGAGTCTGCCTGATGAGATACTTGCCATGAAAACAAAATGGTAGCTCTCTTGCATCCTCCTCCCATACCTCACAATCTAGATACAACCTCCATATAACACTATCAATGTCATCTATAACTCCTTGCCAATACTTTGTGTTCCCAATATGTGGCTGGGAAGTAATCATGCTATACAAATGCACATACGTTTGGCCATGCCCTCTGAATCAGAAGTTAATAGTGAATAGGTCGTGTCACTAGTATATGCTCATAGGCCCAAACCTGTAATAATCTAACCTCACATCCCATACCGCAACCATCGAGGTACACAAACTAATGGAGCTCATGATACATACATACATACATACATACATACATACATACATACATACATACATACATACATACATACATACATATATATATATATATATATATATATGTATGTATGCCAACACGCATGGCCCCCAAGCAAATCTCCCCCTCTCTGTGATCAGGATCTCTAGTGCCCTGCCACACCCTATAGCCAATCCGCATGTCACTCTGTCTAGACATAGGAATCCACTGATAACTCCACCCACCACTACAACCGATTTATGTCCACTAGTGTACATGACCTCCCAACTCAAGTGGTCTGGCCTCGTCTCTCACTCTGGGTCTCTGAAGACTCATCGTAGCGCATCCACGTCTCCCTCCCAGTCATAAACCACTAGCTCCCCATTGATCAGTATCCTCAAGATCCTGTAAACATCCTCCAATGAGATTGATATCTCGTTGGTTGAGAAATGAAACGTGCACTTCTTAGAGTGCCATCTCCCTTCTAGAGTAGTCAAAATTCTAGTGTTTGCCTGCATCTTAAGCATATACATGATGTGTCTCAGTCCCATTGCCTCAATCATAGTGTGGTCATTTGTAGTCAAATCTATCCTCAATCTCTCTCTAGACTCAATCTGGAGCAAGTACTCTTGCAACCAATCAGAATCAATCATCTCAATCCTAATGGTACTCATGTTCATCACATATTGCTACTTATTTTATCCTATCTTAGCCTAGTGGTAACTATGTCTATAACATGGTGCTACTTATCAAGCTCTATCCTAGTCCTTATGTTTATCACATGGCGTTGCATCCTAGTGTATATGTTTATCATATTGCGCTTGATCCTATCTTGCTATAACACTCACCGAATTTTATCAATTCAATGGCTTATTCTATACCCAACTTAGAAAACCTATATAGGGCACTTGTTTGAGTGATTCATCTCAACAACTTATCCTATTGGCAAGGCATGTTTATCGATTCTAGCCTAGTTTTAAGTTTGTATTTCCTAGGGCACCTATTTGAGTTATTCCTCTCAGCAACTTATCCAATTGATAGCATATGTTCATCACATAACTGCCAATTTAGGCTTCATTAGGAACAACTATGTTCTTACAACATAAACACAATTTTATCCAACTTAAAATGCACCTTGGCAACACAAACATGCTATCTTAGCATAGACGTGACGTTTTTCTACCCATACACACCTCTACTATGCAGACGTATCACTATGATGCAGACGCGACCACATTATTTAAACACATTCATATGAGCACATAGACGCGATTACATACATAAACGTATGCAATGTTGGCATTTTGCATAGAGATTGTATTAATGATATGTTGTCATCACTGGTTCTAGCAAAGCCTATCTTCATCAGATGAGTATGAAGTCGTTCATACCATGCTTTAGGTTCCTGCTTTAATCCATACAAAGCTTTATGCAATTTGCATACCATGTCTTCCTTATTTGGCAATGCATAACCATCAGGCTGCTCTATATAAACCTCTTCTTCTAGTATCCCATTCAAGAATGTAGACTTAACATCCATCTGGTATACCTTGAACTTCTTATGAGCTGCAAATGCAAGTAATGTTCTGATACCTTCCAGTCTTGCTACTGGTGCAAAAGTTTCTCCATAATCTTCTCCTTCTTCTTGCGCATAACCTTTGCATACTAATCTTGCCTTGTTGTGAACTACAACACCATCTTCATTTAACTTGTTTCTAAACACCCATTTAGTACCTATAACATTCTTGTTTACCGGTCAGGGTACTAGGGTCCAAGTGTTGTTCTTCTCAATTTGATCCAACTCCTCCTCCATAGCTTTCACCCAATGATCATCACCAAATCCCTCCTTAGCACTTCTAGGTTCAAAGGTGGAGATCATGCATGAGTTCTCTCTTATTCTCCTTCTAGTTAGTACACTGACATCCTTATCTCCAATTATCTGTTCAAGACTGTGATTCAATCTCACATACCTAGGAATAACATGATCATTCTCTTTAGGTTCAACTTCTTCATTATCATCTTCTTCTAAAATTTGTTTGTTCTGGTTGAACAAGTACATCAGGATATGCTTTACCAGTTTCTAATTTAACAGTTTCAAGTTCCAAAAGCAAAATGCAAGGATCTCCATCCTTCTTCTCAGAACTGGTTCCATCTGAAACTTCAGGACATTCATCTACACAAACATCATCACTCTCAACAATTTTCTGTGTTCGGTTGTTGAAGCATTTGTAGGCCTTACTCTTGGTGGAATAGCCAAGAAATATGCCTTCATCACACTTAGCTTCAAACTTGCTTATGTAATCACCTATTTTAATAAAACATTTGCTTCTAGATATCTTAAAATAGCTAACATTAGGTGATCTCCCATACCAGTATTCATATGGGGTCTTGTCCTTACCTCTTTTCACAAGAACTCGGTTCATTGTGTAGACAACTGTACTTATAACTTATTTCCAAAATGTTTTTGCTACACCTCCTTGTATCAACATAGTCCTAGCAGCTTCAATCACTGACTAGTTGTTTCTCTTTGCTATACCATTCTGCTGTGGTGTCCTTGGTGCAAAAAGTTGCCACTTGATACCAGTATCATCACAATACTTAGTGAACTCCACAGAAGTGAATTCACCGCCTTGATCTGTTCTTAGACATTTTATCTTTTTGCCACTCTCTTTCTCAGCTAAGGCTCTAAATGACTTGAATTTACCAAAACCTTCATTCTTATCCTTCAAGAATGTGACCCACATCATCCTTGAACAATCATCAGTGAAGATCATGAAATATTTGTCACCTTGAATGCTTCTTGATCTTATTGGTCCACATAGATATGTATGAACCAAATCTAACAAGTGCTTTGCTGAGAAGGAATTGCTCTTGAAAGTTGAAGAAGTCATCTTTCCTAGCTGACATTCTTTACAAAGAGAATTAACCAGTTTCTCTAGCTAAGGCAGACCTCTTATAGTCTTAGACTTGCTTACTTTAACAATATTGTCAAAATTTATATGACAAAATCTCCTATGCCAAAGCCAACTATCATCTACTTTTGCAATCAAACAGTTGCTAACTTTAGGATTGAGATGAAATAGATTACCTCTGGTTTGTTTCCCAATTGCAATCAATTCACCTTTGTTGTCAAAGATTTTGCACATTCCATTTCTAAACTCCAATGGGTATCCTTTGTCATTAAGTTGTGCCACACTTAAAAGATTGTGCTTTAGTTCTTCAACCCAATAGACATCATCAACACTGCTCTTCCCATTAAGAGAAATAACTCCCTTACCTTTAACCATACAAGGTGAGTCATTTCCAAATCTGACAACACCGCCATCAAATTCCTTTAGGGAAAGAAATTTGCTCCGATCACCGGTCATGTGATGTGAACAACCACTATCAATGATCCAATCATCAAAGTTATCCATTCTAGATGCTAGTGCCTTCTAATATGATATTTCTTCCTTAATAGCTACAAACACAATATCTTCACTAGCATCATCATCAGATTCTTCATCAGTAATACCACTGTCAATAGCTACAAGACAATCTCTCTTTCCTTTACCCTTATACTTCTTAAATTTGTCTCTTTTGTATTCATTTTCACCATTAGGGCAATTAGCTGCTATATGACCAATCTTGTTGCATGCAAAACATTTTAAAGGTAGCTTACCTCTATATTTACTAGTGCCTCTAGGCAGTCATTTTGCCAACAATGCTTCAAGTTCCACTAAGTTGTCTTCATCATCAACATCTTTGCTGGATCTAGATTCATAGCTATGGCCGATATCTCTACTTCTTCTCACATATGGGTTAGAGACAAAAGATCTGAATGCAGATTCTGATTTTTGTACACTACCATCATAGTCATTTAGTTCAAAAGCAGTAAGTTTGCCAAAAATAGAGTCAAGAGTTACCTTTGTCTTGTCAATATATTTCAGCTCCTGAATAGTTGCAACTCGGATAGCATAGACTGGTAGCAAGGTTCTCAGTACCTTACTAATTACTGTGGCATCTTCCACTTTCCCTCCTGCACTCTTTATCTCACCAACTATCTCTTTAATCCTTTGACCATACCACTGGATATTCTCACCTTCATACATTCTCATGTCATCAAGCTTTCCTCTTAAACTCTACTTTTTGGTAATATTAACATGTTCATCACCGCTATAAATCTCTTCAAGTTTTTGCCAAACTTTATGTGCAGTTTCGAGACCATGAACATCTACATATTCAACATCAGACAGAGAACTGATAATAGCCTCTAATGCTTGGTGATTTTCTTGTTGTTCTTCCTTCTCGTCATCAGTCAGGATTCCAGTAGGTGTAATATACTTAGTTCCTATATGATCCCAATACTGACTACCAAGACTCTTAATGTAAATCTTCATTCTGTCACTCCATATTCTATAGTTATCTTTGTTGAACTTCGGACCTTCTTTCTTCATCATGATCTACAAGATCTTTTCCTCAAGTTGTTAGGCTTTTAGATTAAGAGGACCTGAGATGTTCTGATACCAATTGATGGTATGATGAAAGAATAAGTATCTGGTAGAATATTGGGGGGGGGGTGAATCTGTATATTGAAAAACTGATACAAAGTTCCCAACCTCAGACTCAATCACACAAAGTAAACATATCACAATCAAGATCAATATTCATAAGAATACTTGACATCAACCAGTTTAACTGTTATGACAACTTAATAGTAAACAAATTTAATCTTGTAAACATAAACAATGCTTAATCATAACTCAACATATTCATCTCTCAATGCTTCTAGTTATCATGCCTTATCATAAGTTAACCAAATCAACAAATAAGATCATAACCACAAAAACATTCACCACTTGACACAAATGTTTATACGTGGAAAACCTAAATAGGTAAAAACCACAGTGAGATGAGACTCACAAGGATAGCTATCTGAACTCTTCTGAAGTTTGCCCTATTAGGAGCCAAGACTGTTAAAGCTTTACAATAAGTCCTGTTAAGAACTAATTCCAGTTAGGAATCACTCGGTTAAGGGATTTACAAACATGCCTTGATGAAAAGCACAATACCCTGTTAGGAGTAACCTCACTGGAGTATTTAATAATCCAAGCTAATGGACCACCTTGTTAGAGGATTTAATGAGTAACCAAGCTTGTTAGAGATTACCCAGTTAAGGGATTTCCCTTCTGCTGTAATTGTTAGAAAACAACAAGTTTTCTTGATCTGTCTGAGTAGCACTACATTTTCTTGATTAAATCCATTTAAGTTTCAATCTACCTTCACTCAAAGTGTAGATCCATTCACTGGTTAGGCAACTACACACTCAACAGGTTTCTATCAATCTTGCCAACAACCTTTACAAACAACTTCATCGACCTTAAATACAAATCAATTAGGTTGGTAACACAACAAAAACCTAATTCTCATCATCGAGATTACAAACAAGTTGGTACAATCTTGACCGTTAGAAATCATGACAATCTCTTCGCATTCTTCAAGAAAATTCCAACCGCTCCATGACCACCGCTTCATCGAACTTTGTAACTCATCACACATTGTGCATTAGATGCAATCCACTTTGCTCCTTCCCTAGACAAAAACAAACATGCCAAAACAATTTGAACTTATCCTCATACGTGTCTCCATCATTACTGCTCATCAGATAATAAACTAACAAACTTGGTCAGTTAGGGTTTAACAACTGATAGGGTTTACTTGTTACATTGCATAGAAAGGTTTAACCCTTTACACCGGTTTACCGGTTCAACTTACAAACTTTACATACCGGCAAAGTGGATTGCATCTAATGCACAACGCGTGATGAGTTACAAAGTCCGATGAAGTGGTGATCATGGAGCGATTGGGATTTTCTTGAAGAATTTGAAGAGATTGTCATGATTTCTAACGGTCAAGATTGTACCGACTTGTTTGTAATCTAGATGATGAGAATTAGGTTTTTGTTGTGTTACCGACCTAATTGATTTGTATTTAAGGTCGATGAAGTTGTTTGTAAAGGTTGTTGGCAAGATAGATAGAAACCTGTTGAGTGTGTAGTTGCCTAACCAATGAATGGATCTGCACTTTAAGTGAAGGAATATTGAAGCTTAAAAGGATCTGATCAAGCAAATGTAGTGCTACTCAAATAGATCAAGAAAACCTGATGGTTATGCATTGACAGATAAGGAAGACATGGTATGCAAATTGCATAAAGCCTTGTATGGATTAAAGCAAGCACCCAAAGCATGGTATGAATGAATTCATACTCATATGATGAAGATATACTTTTCTAGAACCAATGATGACAACATATCATTAATGCAATCTCTATAAAAAATGCCAACAAACTCAAAATGCCAATAATCTCCCCCTTTGGCATTGATGGCAATACAAATATCAACGCCTCTGATTGCTGCTGAGATTGGTGAATAGGAATCCTGGTTTACATTACCAATTATTCACCTTGCTCTGTTTGTCTTCAGCTTGCCGCGGGTTCACCTAATCAGACACATAATTCTTCTCCCTCTTTGACAACAATGCTAAAGTGAAATTAAAAAAAATGTAATTCTACTCTCACTGTGCATCAACATCGTTATGCAACTTGATGCTCCCCCTATGGAGTACATCCACTTCTTCATCAATCCATGTAAAATTCTACAAGTGGTTCAGGGACTGATGTAATCAGCATCATGCTTAGCTAGTTTCATGGAGTAGTAAAAAGCAGAGTTGTACTTCACAATCTACTGTTGAAGCTGAGTATGTAGCAGCTTATATGAATTGCACACAAGTTATGTGGATGAGGCACATTTTGGAAGGTTTGAAGATGGAAATCTCAGAACCAATAAAGATTTTGTGTGATAATACAAGTGCAATAAAAATTTCAAAAAATCATGTTTTGCACACAAGGACTAAGCATATTGAATTGAAATATCACTTCTTGAGGGAAAAAGTTCAAAGTAAAGATGTTGTCTTGGAGCATGTTTCTACCAAGGAGCAGCTTGCAGATATCTTTACCAAGCCTCTTCCTAAGACCACTTTCGAGTATATTAGATGTCAATTGGGGGTTGTCCCTCTTCATGAAGTTAGTTGAGAATGATGCTGATTACATCAGTCCCTGAACCACTTGCAGAATTTTACATGGATTGATGAAGAAGTGGATGTATTCCACAGGGGGAGCATCAAGTTGCAGAATGATGTTGATGCACAGTGAGAGTAGAATTACATTTTTTTTACTTTCACTTTGGCATTGTTGTCAAAGAGGAGAAGAATTATGTGATACTTATTGTTTCATCATACCATCATGCAATGCTACCTAGACGCACCTGTTAATCACATACATGCTCAAAACCTACATAGACGCGTTTAGACCTAAATCACCACTTTTGCATTTTTGTTCAATTACTTCTAAAATGAATTAAATGTGCAATAAATGACAAAATTACTAAGCAAGGTTCGAGGTACTTACCGGCTCATCCATGTCGTTTGGTCGCTAGAACCGTCAGATGCGATCAAAGTGATGAATCTGCTCTGCCATCTCTCCTAAACTGCTAACTACTCTCTTTTTCCTTAAAGCCTATATATAAAGGTTGTGTATCCCTAGTCTCTGCCATTTCACTCTCCTGCTTCCCGTTGATCCCTTTTGAGTTGGTCTTTCCTCGTGTGACCTTGTCACCTGATCCTGTTTGTCTTTCTAGTGTTTCTTTTTTTTCGATAGATTGTCTGCGATCTTTTTCAGAATTTTTCATCCAATCTCTCAAGGGGGCATATTATTCCCATCTTGGGGCAACTTTGTATCAGTTTATCTTATCTTCTTTGAGTGAATGTGACAAGCTGCATTGTCTCAAAGAGGGGCAAAATGTAGGCACCTAAATTTTTTCCTATTTACTTTATTTATTTAATTAATTAATTTATCCTCTTCTAGCCTTTTCCCTATTCAAATAAATATTTTTATTTATTTAAATTGTCTTTCCCTGAATTAAATAAATATTCTATTTATTTACTTGGTCCCACTTCCTCTATTAATCAAACAAATTTTTATTTATTTAATTAATTCATTATATTTTTCCTTCCATGATACATGTCATTTATCTTTTAATTTCCTTCTACTCACCCCTTCATATTTTATTATTTTTCCTACCTACCCTCTAATCCTAGCCGACCTTTTATCCCTTCACTTTTTATTCTTGTCCCTTCATTTTCTAAAGCGTCTTCTATATAAGAGGATTCTTTTATCCTTCTAATCCTAATGTGTGTCTAATCTAATCTATCTAGCAATCAAGCGCATCTTTACAACCACAATTCCGTTCTTTGTTGAGCTCTTGTGGACAATACAAAAAATTGAGAGAAAATATATCAAACAAGATCAATGGAGACAAGAGACAATGGAGATCAAACCCTACTTGGCATGCGAATGGTATCATTATTTTATTTGCTAATTTACATGTTCTTAGGTTTCTTCATTGGTGTATGGTGAATGCTTTGTTGTAGAACTAGGGTTTTACTTGTGGTTGGATCTTTGTGGTTTTACAATAGTTTGACATCGTCATATTTCACCTCGCACACTGATGTATCTCTCAAAGTTGTAATTATGGCATTTATCCTCATTTCTTGGTTTACCTACAATAGTTGTGCCTTCTAAGTCCCTGGGGTAGACACCAAAATGCTAATGTCTCAAGCTTAGGATAATATCCTGATCCTCTTATCCCCTATTATGCTTCAAATTCAAAAGCAAAAATTTTTATGGGACTTTTTCCCGTGAAAGAATTTTTAATAAAAGAATATATAAATCAAAACAATTAAAAAATATTATTATAATGAAAGGGTGTGATTTTTGGTAAACACCCTTGTGAAATTATATAAACATATGAATTAATAGAGAAGGTGCATATAGGAGAAGAAGAGAAGAGAAGGATAAATTAAAGGAAGCACAAGAGAGGGAATAGTTAAGGTCTGGTGGGTGGGCAGTGGGCATTGGAGAAGGGGCATACAATGTGTGTCCAACCTGGAGTACATCGTACATCTGGGAGTGTCCTGGCCAGGGTTGTGTTTATTTCATGCCGTGAAGGCATGTGGGGTTCTGTGTGAGAACTGTGTCCTCCTGGAGTGCTCCCTTGCCTAGAAGCCCTATACCTATAACTAATCCTCTGCGTGCAGGAAAGCAGCCTCTCCATGATTTACAGATATGTATTAATCAATTTCATATTGTCATTGCCCTAATATTCCATTACTGCAAATTATTATCTCAATGTTTTATTATTGATTATTGATGTATATACCTTTCTTTTAAATTATTTATCTTAAGTAAACTTAATATTTGATTTATTTAATCCGCTGCAAATACTAAATTAATCATAGGAGAAAAGTACCATTACATTTTGGTATCAGAGCCTCAACAATCTTTGCTCTACTAGTTATTAGTTTTGGGTTACTGTTATTTTATATATAAAATTTTACCAACCCAAATTAGAACCCTAATCTGTTGCATAAAGATTTCTATTTGATATTATAATTAAATAAAATTATTTCATGAAAGATTTAAAGCTAAAGACTCAAAATTCCACTCGAGGACAAATTTTCTTTTTGAAACCATAAAAAGAAGAAAAAAATAAAATGAAATAAAATTAAAAAAATAAATAAATATTTAAAAACTTATCACATTTGGAATCATCTAGTGAAAATTTTGAAAATGTAGGTATAGAGGTTGCAGTAAATCTGCGCATTATATGCATTGGTGAATGCCCTTGCAATTTACTTACGAACATAGTGAGGAAAAAAAAAAGAAGTTTTTAATAGGCTATATTTCGTAGTACCTCATGCTTGAAAGTTATTTCATATAATTTGCAAATAACAACAAATATTCTCTACCGATAAAATTTACTGCATGTTGTATTAATTTCCATAGGCATTTCAACAAAATTCATTTTGGGCACATCCTCCAATCATAGCGTGCCTTGTGACTACATTCTTTTGAGGCATTATACATTGTATTATACATGCTTCCATATTTTATAATCATGTCCATTACCCATTTCTGCACACCATGTTGTCATAAGAAAAATAACGGTGTTGCATTCTTAAAGTTTGACAAAAGGTATCCTCCTTTATCGATCCCCAAAATAGAGCTCTAAAATTTATAATTTAAATTTGTTTCGTGTTCTTAAGGTCTAGTTTGCATTTCAAGAATTTTATAATTGAACAGGAATCAAGACTTTGAAATATCAGCTCAAAAATAAGAAATTGTGACTACGTACAGAACGTAAGTCCTTAGTGTATTTGATAGTATAGATCTGGTTCTTAGTATTCAATGGATTTAGTGAATGAGCGAATCGCTAGAGATTTTAATCTTGAAAATGAATGAGATAAATTCTCATCAAATTTAAAAAAAACATAATTTACCCTCGTATTTATAACAACAAGAATGATATGGTTTCACTTACACCAGTAAATTCATCTCAATATTCATATAACATAGCTATTAGCATACAAATTCACAAGAAAGTATTAAAAGAACAATATAAGACAAGAATATATTGAAACAAAATCTCAAATCGAACCAAAATTTTCATTTAATAGGTTGCAAAAACAACTTCAAAACAACTGAACATTTCTTACCCCATGCCTAAAAACAAACTTTAACTTGCAATTAGTATTCTTATTTAAAAGGCTGTGATTTTTTTCATATAAAAAATTTAGTAGCTCTAAAACCCTGTATTCTTTGTAGATTATTGACAATGGGCGTTGCTCTTGTTATTACGAAGTGCAATAGGGAATTAATTGTCGGATACAACCATAGTTGCCAGGTTTGATTAGGTTGGGGCATGAATCATTGTACATAGATTATTTGAAAACCAATTCTAGATAAAAAATTCTTGTGCAATGTCAGTGGCAAATATCAATTTCAATGTGTTTGATGTGACATTCGCCCTCAACCATAACCACATAGTCATTTTCACATACAATTTCCATTTTGGTGAGATGATAACTTTTTGAGGCGATTTGTTAAACGGTTCAAGTACCTTGTCTCTATTTTTTTTGCTTGCCAAGGTTAAAATAAATCTATCATCTAATTTCAAGGGGTTATTCCCTAAATCTCACTATAAATGTTCTTTAATGCATATGCACTTCTATTGGAATAAACTTGAAGGATTTATATTTTGTAGTCAAGGATATTGTAGACGTATAAAAATGACCATATTCCTAAATGAATATTTTATGTTCATTTCTCTATTTGATTAAATTCAATTTAATTAAATTATCCACATTCTTCTATTTTATTAAATAAATTATTTAATTTATTTAAATTAAATTCACTATATCCATTTAATGAATAAATCATTTTATTCAATTAAATCCCCCCTATCCACTTTTAATTGAATTCAAATTTAATTAAATAGTTATCCTAAAATTGAATAATTCTAATTTATTTAATTTCCCCAAATTGCAACCAAATTGAATTAAATCATTTAATTCAATTAAAATCATATTATCCCTCCATCCACTTGCAAAATCCCAAACCCCTTCCTAATCCCTTCTAGAATCGTCTAATCACTTCTAATTAACCTAGCCCCTCCTCTAAACTTTGTCACATCCCTAAGCAAAGGGAAGTCACTTCTCAAATGGTTCAAAGTCTTTGATAACCATTAAAGGCTTTCAACTTTCAACCACTAAATGGCTCAAAGTCTTTGATAACCATTGAAGGCTTTCAACCTTCAACCACTTAATCCCCAAAGTCTCCAATAACCATTAATGGTTAACTCAAACCCTCCTACATGGTTAAAACATTTGTTTTGACTCAACCTCTACCCAACCCAAGGGTCTCATCAGACCATTAATGCTTTGACCATGATTATCTCTTAATCATTTGCACAAAGGTTTATCCTTGGATTAACTCTTAATCCAGTGGGTAAGCCTAACTTAGACTTGACCCTTAACCTCTAGATAACCATGAGGTCTTCTGAGGCCTTTAATGCCTCCAACCCCTTCTCTCAACCCAACCCTATGTTGACACTTGTCACTATTTCATTGGTGCCAATTGTTCACATGGATCCCCAACTTTCAAACTCAACCCTTGATTAAACCTTTCAATCTTGACCATTCATTGCCCTGTTTATGCTATAAATAGAGCTCTCATTCCTTCATTTTAAAACAATCATCTTTCAAATTTGAAGCATTACACTTATGCTCAAATTCTTTCAAGCTTTCTCATTTCATATATGCTCATCATTTAGCCTCTCTTTAAATCAGGAAGTAGACTAAATATGCATGTTTAGAATAAGTTCTTTATCATTTTAGCTCAATTATAGATTAAATATATCATGCTAGGATAGTATTCATACTAATCTTGTCATCTTATCATCTAGTTTATTGCATTCCTAGAATCATACATAGCTTACAACACATCTCATACTAAAAATCTATCAGTGCATCCCTCGTTCTTGCATTTGCCATCCCTAAACCATTTTGCTCAGTGATCTGAGAGCAAAAACGTTGGTTTGAGGGACATTGTGAGATAGAGAACCATGGGACCCTCCTTGGGAAGTTGAGTAATACTACGTTACTCCATAGCTTGCATCAAGAAGTCTTGTGTGTGTGTGTGTGGACTAGTATTTAACTAAATTTTCACATATTAAGTTTTATTCACCCACTTTTCCCGCATACATTTCTGGCGCCCACCGTGGGGCCCGACCCCAAATAACAAATCGGTTTTTCAAATTAATGACTTTTGCAGGTCTGCGGGAAACAGGAATCGGTGTGTTGGACACATTCCATAGCGCATCTGATCAACAGTCTAGCGCTTCCCGCTTACTTTTTAGTGCGTGGGCTCTATACTTTAGTGCGTGAAGACCTTTTCTTAGCGCATGACTTCACCTAAAATTTTCCTGTAGGTCTCGACGTGGGCAAAACACATAGTAGCGCATCAAGTTAACATATTAGCGCATCCGATCCCCAGTTCAACGCTTATAGTCCATCATCCAGCACGTGCAAATCAAAAGTTAGCGCATGATATTTCAAATTTTCCTGCAGAGCGCGGGAGAAAGAAAAAGAACAGAACAACGCTTCCAATTCACAGAGTAGCGCATCCAAGCAACAGTATAGCACAGGGGAACATCAGTTTAGCGCATCTGATTTTTATTGTAGCGCGTGCAGTCCATTCTGTAGCGCATCAAAGACAAACAAATTTTTTTTTTATTGTAACCGAATTGAAATTTTAGACTTGTAGAAGTCCCCCAAATCATTTAACATTTTATTTCTTTTGTTCGCTTGCAGGATGCTAAGAGTTTCTTGCAGATAGAGCGGGGGATTTTATTTTAAAAACCCTTTCTTTTGTTGACCTTCAAATTGGAAATTTGCTTTGTTGACCATTTCCTTTTTATAGATCAGAAAATCTTTCTTTTCAAGATTAAAAAGAACATCATGCTTGTTGGAGCAACATCTCCAAATAGAAGTTAGCAAATCATTGTTTTGAAGGCTAAAAGGAACAACTTGATTGCCTTGTCTCTAATGTGGAAGGAATATGCTCTCCCCTTAATTGGGTGATAAAAAATCCAGACCACTCTTACAGCTTTTAGTAATTCAAGCATTAAAACCTTTAGCAGGCCTGCCTTCTCGAGGAGTTGCAATCAACTCTTAAAGCCATTTATGGCCGGTGTGAAGGGAATGACCTAAGTGGGGAATGACTTTGACGCCAAGAATTCCAACCCACTATAATCAAATGTGGAAACTGACGAAAGTCCTTTTCAACGGTTGCGCGCAATGATTAGCCTTCCCCTAGTATCCTTGAGATACGTAAAGCCTTTGTTCTAAAGGTTGGGAAGCCTCCTGAGGGAGTTTATCATTGACGGCCGAACGAGAATCCTAAGTACGAACCATAGAATTAGAAGCTTTGAACTAAGTCAGTAACCAAACATTTATAACATCATAGTGCAAAGGTGGGGAAGAATCTGCCTCCAAGATTACTCACCATATATCTCCCAAGATAACTATTCAACTGTGAAGCAATTCACTTTGGGTTAATTTCTGGCAAAAGGCAAAAAAACAGGGGCCCTCTAGGGGGTGACACGGCTGTTTGAGCTGATGGAGTATCGAGACTAGTGGGCTATGATGTTATTTATGACCCTTGAATAAAGAGTCTTTTTGAAGTGTATTACTTGTATCCAAACCTGTTAAAACATTGGGGATTTGAACACATCCTCGTAGAACATACACTTTTTGTTAGATTAAGCAAAATGGTTGTACTTTTTGTGCCGTGCTTGCATTTATTACTTCAGAAAATCATCCATCGCACTTGAAAATTTCTCAACAAAATTCAAAAACCTCAAGAAATCACCCAAACGGAAAAATCAGGGCAGTCTAGCGCATAAGAACAACATCTTAGCGCGTGGAAAACTTTTGTTAGCACAACCAAACCTCAAATTAGCGCGTGAAGTTAAAACAGTAGCGTTTTATCATTAGGCAAAATAGTATAAAATCCTTTAGCGCATCCGAAACACAGTCTAGCGCATGGCAGCAACAGCTTAGCGCTTAGGTACCAAGAATTAGCGCATAAAGTTTAAAAGTTAGCACGTGACAGACCCAGTATAGCGCGTAGATTTTTCAAACAAATTCAAAAACAATTTTCAAACAGTCCTAACTTTAGCGCGTAGAATAAACAACTTAGCGCGTGGCATACAAACATTAGTGCATAAACTTTTGAAACTTTTAGACCGCCATTTTCACAAAATCCAAACTTTAGCGCGTGTCTAGGGGCAGATTAGTGCGTGTGGTCATTCTTTTAGCGCATCCAGTGAATTCAGTAGCGCATGTAGACTCTGTTCTAGCGCGTGATCCAAAACAGGAAAACAAAGAGCAAAAATCGAGAAAAATTTGAAAATTTCAAAAACATTTTTAGAAGCCTTTTCCGTTAAAAAAAAACAAACCATTTTTCATCAAACTAGAGTGACAAACAAACCACTAAAACTATTTCTTAAGCTTAATTTGTGTCACAACAAAAGTTGTCAGAATCCTAAACAAATTGCACAATAGAGGACGTCTCTCCTATCATAATTCAGAAAATTTCATCATCAGTATCAACAAAATCCTTTACCATCTTACGGGTTTCTATCTCAAAACACTTGTTTAAAATTCTCAAATTGTCAAATTCAGTTTCTAGATCAGGAAGCTTTTATCCATATCATTTGACATGCTTTATCGTGAAGGGACATCTAAACCTTCACTCTGATAAAGTAAGATTTGAAAGATTTTCAAAAAGAAGAATCAACTGAATCCAAACACATCAAAGGAAATTATTGATCACTCATGCATGACTAATCCCCTTATTCTGAGAAGAAAGAACCTCTATCGTAACATCACGTTGAAGAAACAACAACATAGTTTTTCCAAATTCATCAAGAGAAATAAGTTTTTATACATCAATTGTCAACTCTTCAAATTTCATCGGGTATTCCTTCATCACGTCAAACGTTATATCCAAAACAAATCTAGCGAATTTGACAAAGAACCTTTGAAAACAAGAGCATACTGTCAAAAGTCTGCTTTTAATCAAACCATAAACTGCGGCGGAAAAATCAATCCAGCATTCTTTCCCAACGAGTGGATCACATATAACACATCTCGACCAGAACCACCAACACCCGAGCAACACATCGAAGAGGCTTTTGTCCCTTTCATCACTGAAAGTTTCTACTAAAATGCCTGTTACTCGCTCTTAATGAGACAAACAAAGCGAGACACACGCTGAGTCCAGTATGAATCGAAGATTATCAAATCCTTTTGAAGTTCCACCCATGGAAGAACCTGAAATTATTGAAGCCCTTCTTCGGGAATGTCAAGAAAATCCTTCCTTCCAAAAACTTGTCGAAAAACTCATGGAAAATGACAAAGAAAAATATCTGTTGATGCTTACAAGCAAGGGCGTTAAAATTCCTGAAGATTTCGACCCAAACATTTTTCAAACTGGATCTCAACAATATGCATATCAAGAACAACACAGAGAAGAAGAAACTCGCATACCTAAACAACATAACTTTGAACAACACATTCCAGAACAACGCATACCAGAAATGCGTATACCTAAGCTAGAAACACCAAAACAACATATACCATTTACCACACCTTTTCAGCTGAGAACCAATACAAGGCAATAACTTTTTCCTCGACAAGACAATATACCTTTGGCAACCCTTACTCAACAAATGCAAATGTTGCAAAGGCAAATACAGGATATGCAACAAGGGACAACAGTGCGGTACTCTTTAAACGAAATCTGTCCTTATCCATTTGACAGAAGCTTGAACATGGTGCCTTTTCCTCCAAACTCGGACGTTCCCAAATTTGATAAATACGATGGGAAAAGTGATCCCCGAGATCATGTTCGGGAATTTTGCACACTGAGCCTTGAATTTGCTCATGATGACACCTATTTAATGAGGTTATTAACCAAAAGCTTGGGAGGGCAAACCATGGAATGGTTATCAAAAATCTCACCACCTGTCAGATCATTTGATGAGTTGGTTAACAAATTCATAACCCACTATTCTTACAACATGCATCATGCCATAACCATGCTAGATGTTTGCAATACCAAACAAAAGAACAATGAAACATTCATGGTATTCCTTCAACGCTGGCGACGCATGGTCTCCAGATATCCTCGAGATATTCCTGAAAAGGAGAAAATGGAAATCTTCATCGATAACCTGAACGGTGAGATGAGTTATAGACTAAAACTTCAATGCATACCATCTTTCGCTAAATTGATTGAAAATGGCATTCAAGTGGAAGAAGCGTGTGTCAAAAAGGGAACACTCAAATTCTACAAGGAAGGAACGAACTCATCAAACTACAATAACCAAAACAACACCAACCTTGATAAATCTCGATTTTGGACCCGAAACAAAAATGAAGGCAACAATGAAACACATGATCCCAAATCTAAGCAGCCAGTGCTTGCATTATTTGGAAATCCTCAGAACACGAAAAATCTTAAAAATGCTGCATCAAATGCTAACACATATGCACAAAACACTGATCAATGACAACTCAATACAAACAACACCAACGATACTCAGAGCAAAAACATGAATCCAGGACCTAACAACAATTCACGCAACAACACGAACAATTTCCAAAAGCGCATCTTCACACCACTAGGACAATCATTAGAATCCGCATTCAGAGAACTTTTGGCAAACCAGATTCCGTCTTTGCCTCCAATCAACAATTATGAACCCCCAATCAAACCACCTTGGTGGAATGATTCGCGCTATTGTGATTTCCATCGCAACAAGGGTCATAGAACAAACGAGTGCATGAGATTGAAACACATAGTACAGGACATGATTGATCGAGGTGACTTAATGGTCGATGGTCTCAAAACAAATGGTGATCATGGAGCCTTTAAAAATCCTCTCCCAAATTACAACAAAGATGGAGCATCCACTTCAGATGATACACGCGGCGCTCGTATTAATCACATCTACAACAACACCATCAACCACATATCAGCTGAAAATCATCAAGTAAATGTCATCACCATCCGAGATCAGCGTGATCATGAATCTGTCAATGTAACAACCTGAACTCAGAAATATGTCTTGAAAGGACATACTGCACCTACAACTACCACACCAAAAATCCAATATGACTTGGTTAGCCAACTATGCAAGACTCCAGCTCAGATATCTATCCTGGAATTATTGAAACTATCACTGAAGCACAAAGACATATTAGAACAAGCACTATTGGAAACCAATGTACCTCAAAATTTGGATACAGACAGATTTCAAGCCATGGTTGCCCATATGACTGGACCTCATAATCTCACCTTCTCAGAGCATGACGATGCTTCCTTGGTCCATCCGCATAATACTCCTCTCCATATTGAGGTCATTGTTTGCAAACACCGAGTCAAAAGAGTCTTAATAGATGGAGGAGCTAGACTTAATATATGTACTTTAAAGCTTATCCGTGCACTAGGCTTCTCAGAAGAATCTATTGATCCTTGCAAGAAAATTACCATAAAGGCATATGATGATGAAGAAAGGTCCTCTAAAGGCATAGTGACATTACCTATTCAAGTGGGACCAGTACAAAAAGATACTATATGTCAAGTCTTAGATATTGATCTAACCTACAATATTTTGTTAGGACGACCCTGGATACATGAAATGCAAGCAGTACCTTCTACGTATCACCAGTGTGTCAAGTTTCCTTATGACAGGCAAGAAATATCCATATCTGCTGATCACAATCCATTTCAACATTGCAACGCAATGGGGGCAGCCCAGGACAGTTTGGTTCCTCATAATAGAGAAAAGTAGAAATCTTCAACATCAGATCCACACACAACAAAATCCAACTCCTTATGGGGAGACTTCAAGCAGAAAATGCAAATCAAAGACCAAGGTATGGGAGAATACTCTTTGGAACCTTTATGTTTGGCCAAATTGCCAACATCACCTAGATCGCACGGTTTGCCTACTACATCAACACATCTGGCCACTCAGCCCATCACTAAATTTGATGGTACCTTCATCCAACTGGGTACTCTAGCACATGAATCAGAGGACAAAGATGTTCTTAGCTGGTTATACAAAGATGAGGAAGAAAATCATAGAGCAGCCGCTCTGGACATTGTTCTACCAACACACCTGTATGGAAAAGGCTACTTAATCATGAAGCAAATGGGATATGGTGGTAAAGGACCTATTGGCAAACTCAAAGAAGGAGTCACTGAACCTATAGATCTTCCTTTACAACCTAGCAGAAACAAAGCAGGATTGGGTTCCAAACTCACGTTCCTATTGAAACGGCCACCACACCTACCTATCAAACCTCAATGGAAAGTAAAGATAAAGTACAAAGAAGAATCCTGGCAGGAAGCACTTTTTGAATCCACAGAAACAATCCGCAAGGCACGGGAACGTCAAGATCAGAAGTTACATCAGGAAAAGCTTCTAAGTCATAAGAAGGCCCTATCTGCAGCAGTAGCTCATATTCAGACACCAATATCTCAAGAACAAATCATGTCATCTCCAGATACCATTCTTCCTCCCCGAGGAAGCACAGTCTATGAACAAATCCAGCAAGTAGAGGACGGATCTGACACAGAACCAACAAAAACCATCAAGATGGTATCAATCATCAAAGATTTATTTTCACCGTACAACCTACCTGTTTACAGCATAGATAGAATATGGGATGATGCTTATGAGACTGATTCTAATGAATATAAATGGGGTACTTGCTCCAATGCTACTACAGATATCTCTAGTGATATTGATTCCATATCTATTTCCCAAGAAGAACATAACGCAGAAGATAGACCTCTTGAATTTGGACCACAAAATATCTATGACACCCAGGAAAGTGAACAGAAACATTATGAACAAGTCTATGTGGAAGATGATACCATCGAGGACCTCGACGAAATCCTAAATTTCTTTAAACCTAAGACCCATCACGATGAAAACTCTATCCTAATACTTACAGTAGCCGAACTTGATCCACCCAACGATTCCTTACCACTTGTCTTTCCTGACCTCATCGATTGGGACGAACCTAACACAAATGATATACCAATTTTCCCAGATGATGCATCTATTGTCCATTACCTATGTAATCCGGAAACAGGCTCTACTAGTGAACAAAATAACGATATCTGTCAATCAGGGAGTGCCAAGTCTCTCAGTCGCAAAAATGAACTAAATAAAGGATCCCATGCTGAAAACCAGTCAATGGCAGCTCTAGATCACAAAAAAGTAAAAATAAAGGACGCATCTGAGGGTGAAAACCTTTTTAAGGCATCTAACGATTGGAGACTTGACACTCTTCCTGAGCACTTTCATGAGCGATCCCCCATTTTGATTGAGCCCACTCAATCAATCAACATTGGTACCACAGAAGCAGCCCGAAACATACACCTTGCAGAATCTTTGACAGAGGAAGAAAGATCAACATTCATCATCTTCTTTAAAGGACAACAAATCAACTTTGCTTGGTCATATGCTGATATGCCTGGAGTGGATCCACACTTAATCATGCATCACTTGTCCATTTCTACAGGAGTTAAGCCAGTCAAGCAAAAGCTACGAAAGATGAATCCACAGGTGGCACTCATGGTCAAAACTGAACTGAAGAAACTATTAGATGTCGGATTCATTCGACCCATTGACTATGCAGAATGGATTTCCAACATCGTTCCAGTATCAAAACCAGATGGTAGTATCAGAATATGCACTGACTTCAGAGACGTCAACAAAGCTTGTCCAAAAGATGACTTTCCTCTGCCAAGTATCGACATCATTGTAGATCTCACAGCAGGCCATGCAATGCTCTCACTAATGGATGGTTTCTCAGGCTACAATCAAATCAAAATAGCCCTAGAAGATCAAGATAAAACCGCATTCACCTGTCCTTGGGGAACGTACTGTTGAAATGTTATGCCTTTCGGCTTAAAGAATGCAGGGGCCACTTATCAAAGAGCAATGACCACAATATTCCATGACATGATGCACACATTTATGGAAGACTATGTGGATGATTTACTAGCCAAATCCTTCACTAGAGCTGCACATCTTGGCATCTTAGCAAAATTTTTTAATCGATTGGAGAAATTCCAAGTCAGGCTTAACCCTAAGAAGTGTGTCTTTGGGGTTACATCAGGCAAGTTACTAGGCTACATAGTCTCAGCTAAGGGTATTGAAGTTGATCCAGCAAAGGTACAAGCCATTATGGACATGCCACCACCACAGAATATCAGTCAACTCAGATCTCTACAGGGATGACTTCAATCAATCAGGCGATTCATCGCTCAACCAGCAGATAAAAGTCTACCATTTAACCATTTTCTACACAAAAATGTACCATTCAAATGGGAGGCTAAGTGTGCAGAATCTTTTTATCAAATCAAGCAGTACCTGATGAATCCACCAGTTCTAGTACCACCAGTCGCCGGAAAGCCACTTATTCTATATATCTCAACAACAGATATTTCACTGGGGGCACTATTGGCACAAGAAGATCAACAAGGAAAGGAACACGCCATATATTACATCAGTAGAACATTGAATGGCTATGAACTCAACTATACATTCATTGAAAAGGCTTGCTTAAAAGTGGTCTTTGCATCTCAGAAGTTCTGACATTATATGTTAGCACACACCATCAAGTTAGTTACAAAAATTGATCCTCTCAAATATCTACTTAGCAAGGCAGCTCTTACAGGCCGATTAGCTAAATGGGTCATGATTCTCAGTGAATTTGACATCCAATACACAAAACGATGTGCCATCAAAGGACAAGCAATTGTAGATTAGTTAGCCGAAGCACCCCTACTAGGAAAACACACCATGGAGATTGAATTTCCAGACAGGGACGTTCTTGCTCTTTCTACTAAACAATGGACCCTATACTTTGACGGATCCTATACACAACATGGTTCTGGTGCTGGCATTCTATTCATCACTCCTGAAGGACACACTATACCAAGATCATACAGACTTATGTTTCCATGCACCAATAATGTGGCTGAATATGAGGCACTGGTCATAGGCATCAAAATGGCCGTAGAATGGAAAATCACATAGTTGAAAGTCTATGGGGACTCGCAACTGGTCATCCATCAAATCAACAATGACTATCAAACAAAAGATGACAAACTACTACCCTACAAGCGAATGGTGGATGACTTCAAACAGTATTTTGTGCACATCACTTTCGAGCAAATACCAAGGTTGAACAACAAAGCAGCCGATGCAATGGCTACTATCGCTTCACTACTACAAATTCCAGAGTAACAGAGTCGTTATGAGTTCCTGGTAGAGCAACTGTTCTCCCCCGCCTATGACCATTCTGAATCCCATGTTATCTATGCCTTGATTGGTTCAGATTCTCCGTTATATGGACAAATATACGACTATCTCAAGCATAATATCTTACCCCTTGACCAATCCCGTAACCAAAAACGTAACTTTATCCGACAAGCTGCCCGTTACACCCTTACCGTTGATACTTTATATCGTCAAGGTCTCGATGGTACTCTTCTTCGTTGTCTTGATCGTAATGATTCCGATTCTGCTTTACATGAGCTTCACGAAGGTATTTGTGGCACCCATTCAAGTGGCACTACTCTTGCTAAAAAGCTTCTAAGGATGGGATACTACTGGCCTACAATGGAGAAAGACTCATATCACTTTGCCAAGAAATTTCCTAAATGCCAAATCCATGGTAATTTGATACATGCACCAGCACAAGAACTGCAGCCATTTACAACATCATGGCCCTTTTGTCAGTGGGGACTGGATCTCATTGGCAAAATTCATCCTTCATCTTCAAATGGACACAAGTTCATTATAACTGCAACAGAGTACTTTACCAAATGGATAGAAGCAGTTCCCATGACCACAGTAACCGGGAAACAAATTGCCTCTTTTATCCTTAATTATCTGATCTGCAGATATGGTATTCCAAGTTCAATCATTACAGATAATGGACGACCCTTCAAAAATCAAGATGTCCAAGAACTATGTGAAAAATTCAAAATACAACATAGGTTCTCTACACCATATTACCCATAGGGAAATGGTCAAGCGGAGGCGTCTAACAAGACAATACTAAAAATCCTCAAGAAAACAGTGAATGATGCAGGCAAAGATTGACATGTATAACTCAATCCCACACTTTGGGCATACAGGACCAACATTCGCACACCTACAGGGGCAACACCATACTCATTGGTATATGGATCAGAAGCTATTTTACCCCTGGAGGTAGAGATCCCATCTCTCAGAGTCTCTTTGAAAGGCTTCATCCCAGATGAAGAGTATCGAGTTAACCGACTACAAGAACTTGAGCTATTAGATGAAAGATGCCAACATGCTTATACTCATCTTAAAGCATATCAGCAATGCATGTGCAGGAGCTACAATCACAAGGTCATTCCCCGCAACTTCAAGGTTGGTGACCTAGTTCTTAAAGAAAATCCAAGAAATCAGCAAGATCGAGAAAAGAAAGGGAAATTTGAGCCTAACTGGTTGGGTCCCTATGTCATCATATTAGTTTATGGATTAGGTGTCTATCAGCTAACAAATTCTGAAGGTGATGTGCTCGATGAACCAACTAACAGCATTCATATGAAGAGGTACTATAGTTAAAGTAGCCTAGTGCACGGAAAAAGCTAAAAACAAACAAAAAAAATAAAAAAAAATCTAGAAAAAGCAAAAACAAAGTACAATAAAAACAAATGGTGAAAACCTGGTAAATAGGCGCTCTTGTGAAAGAATGGCTCCTCCATCTATATCCACACCATTTTATCCCTACAAACACTATCGGCCATCACCCGACACTTAGCAAATATCCATTCAGGACATACTTAGCGTAGTCACTATCCTAATTTGTCTATATATATCCTCTTACCACTAATCCACCATGGCTTGGAATCACTGTATATATTCACATCAAGAGGCACACTCAGCTAGGGGCATGTCAATAATATTGCAAACACTCAAGACATCAAGACTAGATGCAAAACTCAATAGCATGACATCCAACAAACAACTACGCTTCATCGCCAAGCAAAACTAAACAAATCACAAAAATACCAAGGATGGATGATTTTCTGAAGTACTGAATGTTGCACTATAGCATAAAATCTTAACTAATTTTGCATTTTGAACTTTTTGCATTATTGGATTCTCTTCCTTGTCTCACTAAATGCTTCACAGCTAGAGGTCAAGGGGAACTTCCAATATTTTCTTAGTCTTCTGTTTGGGAGGCGATTACTTGTACTGTGTGAATACTTGCCTCAAGACGTGATACATCAAATATCACTGAAGGCCTGATTCCACTTCATGCATACAAATGATCAAATCTTGTCTATTTACGCAATACGCACTCAGGTCATCTTGTTTCAATTATACCTTGATGCTTGTGCTATCTTGCAAAATTAAAAATCATGTAAATTTTTCTTAGGTCATTATGGTTCAATTATACCATTATGCTTGTATAAATTTTCAACATATCCTAAACAAATCAATGCTCAATGATGATATCTATAAAAAAAAAAAAAAGCAATAATATGGTTCTATCGGATGGCACATACAAAATGAGGGATGCTCCAAAAACAATTAATTGCATATCATTTTACAATTAGTTGCACATCATTTTACAATTAGTTGCATAAACATTATTCCATATCATTTAACATCATTTACATATCACGATACATTTAGCAGGATATTAAAACATACATCTCATTTTCACGATACATCTCACAGCATATAAAAAGCATACATCCTGCATCATGCATTACATCATATATTGCATCATCACATAAAATAACTCACATAACATGCATCCATATCAACACATCACATGATAAAAAATGGTGCCATCTATATATATCTCAAAAATGATCAAAATCTACAAAATGTGTCCACACACTATGTCCAGTACAAAGTATAACAATGATCCAAAAATACAACAGAGTTCCTGTCTCTCAAGTATGACTATCTCCTGACGGAGATGGTCTCGCTCCAGATGCCCCCGCCCCTGGATCTCCAGGAGGGTCCCGTCTCGGTGGACCCGTCATACCTCGGCTCTCAGATTGTGACCCAGTGGCTCGAGATTGACTCGATCTCGACTATGCAAAGCTCTCCACTCGCCGATCCCTGGGTACTGCAGCCTCATAATGCCGCCTATAATACTCTGCCTCCTGGGCTCTCAGCGCCAGCTCTCTCAGGGTGTCTCTCATCGGACCACCCGCTGCTGCTCTCTGCACACTCGCCACCACCTCCTCTGCTCGTCCTCGCCGCTCTATCTCAGTATCTCTCTCAGTGGTCAACTGAGAGATCTGCCGCTGATAGGTCAAAATCTATGCCTGCAGCTGCTGAACAGTAATCTGCAAGGTCCGGATCTGTGCATCCTCCACATGACCTGGCACTTGAACCCGCAGCGGTACCTGTGCTGGAGGAAGCCCTCCCACTCGCCCTGTCCTCGGTGCTGGAGGTGGGAGTACATTTGCCCTCCTCCTCTGTGCTGGTCTCCTCAGCTCCTCCTCACCCCCCACTGCAGCTAGCACCTCCCCCACTCTCCCCTCTCTCTCGGCTCCGATAGCCAATCCACCTCTCCCCTTGTCTATCCTCCCCTGCCGCACCGCTCTCTCCACACCTCTACCTCCCTGCCTCCCTCTGGCTCCTCTACCTCCTCCTCCATCATCCCCATCATCTCCATCATCTCCCTCGTCTCCCTCCTCCTCATCCGAGTCAAACGCTGGCCTCATCTCCTCCGGATCTAAGATCCTAGCCATCGCCCGCGCAGCAAACAAACGGGCGAACTCAGCTGTCATCCCTGCGTCCTGGATCTCTGGGGCATAGTCCTAGATCTGCCCAGCCAACTCCACAAACTCCTCCACTGCCACGACACTATCAATAGTCGACCCCCAATCGGCCACATCCTGCTGCCGCTGTGCATAAAGGCACGCTCCCTGTGGAATACCCTGCTGGCGCCCGAACTGCCTCAACACTCGGGTCACCACAAAACGCTCAATGACGAATGGGGTCCTCCCAATCAGATACCTCATCATAAATACAAAGGGCATCTCCAGCCCATCCTCCGCCCATACCTCACAGCCTGTATACGGTCTCCAGGTGACCGTATCTATGTCATCAAAAACCCTCCTCCAATGCTCTAGTTTGCCCAGCTTACGCTGGACAACTAGACCTCTATATTCGTAGGCATATGCTGCGCCTACGGGCCTGTCTCTATCTGCCAGTGGCCTCGCTGCTGGAATGTGCTCCCAGCACCATACCTGTAATAGGGTCACGCCAGCTGATAAACTGCCGTAACCAAGGTATACTACCTCATGTAAACTCCTGTATAAATGAGCTAGCATCGTTGACCCCCATGCAAACCTCCTGCCCTGAGTAACCATCTCCTCCAACACTAACCCCCATCCCACCGAGAATCCCTTTGACCTACGATCAGGACAAAGGAATCCCCCAATAAATCCTGCCAGTACTGATGGCAGCGGTGCATAACCCAAATCCAAAAACTCCTGCCAGGGGATCTCATAACCACAAACTGTATCATCCTGAAATATGCGGCGCAGTGCCTCTATGCCACCCTCCTCTGACTGCTCATAGGGAAGTAGTGCCCCTACTATAGGAATGCACAAAATCCGGTAGCAATCCTCTGGTGTCACTGTCATCTCTCCAGTGGCAAAATGAAAGGTGTTCGTGTCCCTATGCCACCTCTCTGCCAACGCTGTCAAAAGCCCCCGGTTCACAGTGAACCGAGGCATATCCAGAAGAGAGGTCAATCCACATCTCTCTATAATGTCCAAATCTGCCTGTGACAATCGCGGTATCAACGTCCACGGTCTCAGGAATCTCTCCCTCGACTGAACAACACCCAATCGCTCCTGTCAACAAACAAAACATATCCAATATCAGTTTCCACATCAACACACAGATATCAAAATCAAACTTACATCAACAACATGAAATAATTTGCTCATCTACATCAAGTTCAAAATCCTATCATTTCATATCAAATTGTAAAACAACTCAAGTTCTCAAAAACCATATCAAAACTTATAATACAACTCAAGTCTCCACAATCACATAAACTTGTAAAACAACTCAAGTTTCCCACCCATATCAGCTTGTAAAACAACTCAAGTTTCCAACCCATATCGGCTTGTAATACAACTCAGGCTTCCCACACATTAAATTTGAAACAAGAGCATGCAAATACATCATATTTTGATTAACAAAACATGTTGATATCTATACATAACTTGGAAAATCGCAAATCAAAACAAGTTATACAAACACTCATATTGGATAAATCGATCAAAACACGACAGGCAGACAAAACACATTTTCAAATCGGCCAAACCTGCAAAAATTTTCAAATGCGCTAACACAGATCTTCAATGCGCTAGAACACCCCCACGCGCTAGAC
Organism: Cryptomeria japonica; assembly: GCF_030272615.1. NCBI lineage: Eukaryota > Viridiplantae > Streptophyta > Pinopsida > Cupressales > Cupressaceae > Cryptomeria > Cryptomeria japonica. The sequence goes on along the minus strand of NC_081413.1, from coordinate 509,208,888 downwards.
TGCCTCTCCTACACGCTATTCTATCTTACCTATGCGCTAGATTCAGTCTACGCGCTAAACTTTTCACCCAATGCGCTACCTAACCCACCCCATGCGCTAGACTCTGCCTACGTGCTAATCTACCCCTCCTAAGCGCTACCCTTTTACCCCTATGCGCTAGGCTAGTCCTACGCGCTAAACCCCTTTCCTTATGTGAACCCTTGCGGCCCCTATGTGCTAGGTCACACCTATGCGCTAACCTATTGACGCAACGCGCTACCTGACACTTTCCATGCGCTATTCTACATGCACACGCTAACCTATCTTTTTCGGACGTGACCCCTAAAATTGACCTTGATGCGCTACTCTAAACTTCATATGCACTACTCTAGACCTTAGATGCGCTAAACCGATAAACCCGAACTTTAAAATTCAAAAACTGATTGAAAACGACAAAACAAAAAATCAAAAAGGGGTCAAAAACGTTGACTTACTGGTGGTCCCCGCGCTACAGGTCTCCGGTATCTCCGGACGCGCTCGAAACGGTGTCTGTGATAAGGAATAGGCATTTTCTCTCAAGAGCAAATTCTCTTTCTCCAAAGTCAATAAAGCACAAATGAACCTAAATCAAGCCCTTTTCCCCTTTTATAAGAGGAAAATGAAATTAGGGTTAGCCGACTGGACCTATCATATGGTCGCGGTCTCCCCTATACCATAACATTTGTAACTTATCGGGAGATGAATCAATCTGCACACTTTTTACATGCATGCAATCATACACATCATACGAATTTCATCAAATTAAATCAACAATTTTCCAAAAACATTGATTCATCTCTCGAGGGGGCATCACCATCAAAATATCGAATCTGGGGCATCACACATCAAAATATCGAATCTGGGGCACGACTGGCAAATCATAAGAGCGACACAAAAATTGCATTTGATCATAAATCATGATAAAACATCATTTTCTTTGAAATAACATGTGCACACACGTCACTTCAAAGAGGGGCAAAATGTAGACGTATAAAAATGACAATATTCCCAAATGAATATTTTATGTTCATTTCTCTATTTGATTAAATTCAATTTAATTAAATTATCCACATTCTTCTATTTTATTAAATAAATTATTCAATGTATTTAAATTAAATTCACTATATCCATTTAATGAATAAATCATTTTATTCAATTAAATCCCCCCTATCCACTTTTAATTGAATTCAAATTTAATTAAATAGTTATCCTAAAATTGAATAAATCTAATTTATTTAATTTCCCCAAATTGCAACCAAATTGAATTAAATCATTTAATTCAATTAAAATCATATTATCCCTCCCTCCACTTGCAAAATCCCAAACCCCTTCCTAATCCCTTCTAGAATCTTCTAATCACTTCTAATTAACCTAACCCGTCCTCTAAACTTTGTCACATCCCTAAGCAAAGGGAAGTCACTTCTCAAATGGTTCAAAGTCTTTGATAACCATTATAGGCTTTCAACCTTCAACCACTAAATGGCTCAAAGTCTTTGATAACCATTGAAGGCTTTCAACCTTCAACCACTTAATCCCCAAAGTCTCCAATAACCATTAATGGTTAACTCAAACCCTCCTACATGGTTAAAACATTTGTTTTGACTCAACCTCTACCCAACCCAAGGGTCTCATCAGGCCATTAATGCTTTGACCATGATTATCTCTTAATCATTTGCACAAAGGTTTATCCTTGGATTAACTCTTAATCCAGTGGGTAAGCCTAACTTAGACTTGACCCTTAACCTCTAGATAACCATGAGGTCTTCTGAGGCCTTTAATGCCTCCAACCCCTTCTCTCAACCCAACCCTATGTTAACACTTGTCACCATTTCATTGGTGTTAATTGTGCACATGGATCCCCAACTTTCAAACTCAACCCTTGATTAAACCTTTCAATCTTGACCATTCATTGCCCTGTTTATGCTATAAATAGAGCTCTCATTCCTTCATTTTAAAACAATCATCTTTCAAATTTGAAGCATTACACTTATCCTCAAATTCTTTCAAGCTTTCTCATTTCATATATGCTCATCATTTAGCCTCTCTTTAAATCAGGAAGTAGACTAAATATGCATGTTTAGAATAAGTTCTTTATCATTTTAGCTCAATCATAGATTAAATATATCATGCTAGGATAGTATTCATACTAATCTTGTCATCTTATCATCTAGTTTATTGCATTCCTAGAATCATACATAGCTTACAACACATCTCATACTAAAAATCTATCAGTGCATCCCTCGTTCTTGCATTTGCCATCCCTAAACCATTTTGCTCAGTGATCTGAGAGCAAAAACGTTGGTTTGAGGGACATTGTGAGATAGAGAACCATGGGACCCTCCTTGGGAAGTTGAGTAATACTACATTACTCCATAGCTTGCATCAAGAAGTCCTGTGTGTGTGTGTGGACTAGTATTTAACTAAATTTTCACATATTAAGTTTTATTCACCCACTTTTCCCGCATACAGATATAAGTCATACTCAAAGTAATCAATGAGTTATTCTTATCCAACATAGTTTATCTATATTGGGATATTATTAGCTATAAAATTAAAAAGGATTATAAAAACTAAAACCTTGAGTTTTTGTATCTAGGAAGTTGACAAGTGTTTTTTTAAAGGGTATTTATAATCCATACATTGTTAGAAAAATAAAAATAAAAATAAAATATCGCATCTAGATTTACTTAAGTTTGACCTAGGTTGCATGGTGGGCCCATAACCCATAGGTCCTAAGATCATTTTTAAATTTGGTAAAATACTTTAGCTACTATAATATGCTAGTTAAATAATACAATGGCTAAAAAGTTTCAGAACTAAAATGTTCTTATTACACTTAGACATGGGGACATGTACAATTTTTACAGGGGAAGAAACCACCTCTAAAATAATATATGTGGGATAGATTTATCAAATATATTTAGAACTTCATTTAATGATATGCATTTTGAGGATTTTATAGTAGCAACAATATTAAGCAATAATAATGGATAGGTTAGCTACATATATTAGGTGCATTGTATTCAACATAAATGTTGTTTTAGGTTGGTGTTAATAATTTCACTTAATAATAGAAATGTGTTTAGTCAAGGGTTCATATGATCTCAAGTGGGTACACAAACCTCCAAATACATATTACATTATATTTTTGAACATATGGCTAGGTAAATTTAAAATCCTTATCCTCCACTATTTTGTCTTATATCTCATGTAATCCATGTTATATATAATCTAATAGTTTCCAATTCTATTTCATGGAAAGTTTTCCTACATAATTATAGTTGTGAGTGGACCATTACTACTTGATCAAATGATCATTTTTATTAAATAATTATTCATTTTTTATAAAGGAAACACTAGACCAAATTTTTATGAAGTTCTCAATGCAAACTAATAGTTACCTTTGTTCTATTAGTGTTGAGATGCCTAGCAATATTACCATGTTTTATTTCATTCTACCTTGTTATTGGACTTGATCAACCCAATAACCTTGTACATGTGCTTTATTTTATAGTAAAAGAGGATGCTCATGTAGTCTGAAATACATGAATATCATCTTGGCATGTGTGTTGAATATAAAGATTACACTTCTATAAATTATGAGTGACCATATATAGGACATCCATGATGAGTGTTGTGTGACCACGTGATAATAAGTTTATAAAAAGAAGAGGAGTTGAATAAATGAGCAAAGTGGTAAAGTTAAAAATATAGGAGATGAAAATGTTTAAATTATGATTGACTCTTCAACAAAAACAAAAAAAAACTCATGATATGTTTCATAAGACATGTATGAAAATTTGTCATAATTTTAATTAGAAATATGATTATTGAACTTCTGAATTTCGTTGAATCAAAAGATATAGATGGAGTAAAATAGAACATGTAATTATAATGGAGTATACAAATATTCAATATTAGTAATTTTATTTATTAATCACGCTTTATTTTGAGTTGTGATGCAGGTGCATCTCCTACTATTGAGGACAATAGCTAAATTACAGGGGGAGAAATGTTATGGGACTTTTTCCCGTGAAAGAATTTTTAATAAAAGAATATATAAATCAAAGCAATTAAAAAATATTATTATAATGAAAGGGTGTGATTTTTGGTAAACACCCTTGTGAAATTATATAAACATATGAATTAATAGAGAAGGTGCATATGGGAGAAGAAGAGAAGAGAAGGATAAATTAAAGGAAGCACAAGAGAGGGGATAGTTAAGGTCTGGTGGGTGGGTAGTGGGCATTGGAGAAGGGGCATACAGTGTGTGTCCAACCTGGAGTACAATGTACATCCGGGAGTGTCCTGGCTAGGGCTGTGTTTATTTCATGTCGTGAAGGCATGTGGGGTTCTGTGTAAAAACCGTGTTTATTTCATGCCGTGAAGGCATGTGGGGTTCTGTGTAAGAACTGTGTCCTCCTGGAGTGCTCCCTTGCCTGGAAACCCTATACCTATAACTAATCCTCTGCATGCAGGAAAGCAGCCTCTTTGTGATTTACAAATATGTATTAATCAATTTCATATTGTCATTGCCCTAATATTCCATTGCTGCAAATTATTATCTCAATGTTTTATTATTGATTATTGATGTATATACCTTTCTTTTAAATTATTTATCTTAAGTAAACTTAATATTTGATTTATTTAATCCATTGCAAATACTAAATTAATCATAGGGGAAAAGTACCATTACAAAAATAGTGTCCTTTTGGCTTCTAAATTGGTCCAACAAAAATATAGATTGTAGATCCTAATTTAGAATGAGCAACACACCACTATCCTGCATCAACTTTCTTTCTTGATGAGGAGTTACATTAATCTCATCAAAATTAACTTCCTTAAAAGTGGAAGTTGCAACTTCATCATGCTTTGATTCCTCAACTCTTATCTTATTGGATTCTACCTTGTCCTTATATTCTTTTCTTTTCATTTTCACTCAAAATTCTTTAAACTCAAGAGTTCTAATAAAGTCATCATTAGCCATAAGTTGGGTTGATGCAATTATCCTCTCATCATTTTCTTCCTTGGGTGGTGACCTCAAAGGTTGATCCGCCTCTTCATCATTGAATCGGCCCATACTTTATGTCATTTACTTAGTATCTTCATCTTCTCCCTAAATCATAGAATATTTCACAAGGGGAATACTTCTCAATCTTTTTCCTTTTTGACGGTTGTTCTCATGATGGGCTTAGTGGCGCTTCTTGGATAGATTGAGCATCCTACTCAATTATCTTAATACTAGTGGCCCTAAGCACTTGCATCTTTGGTGACTCATAAACTGGCCTTTTTTCTTCCTCCAGGGACTTGCCATACAACTTCTCAAAAATTTCAAGAATGAGGTCAGTTCTCTTTATGGGCTCTTCAACATTTGCATAAAAAACTAGGGAAATCGAGAACCAGACTTTTTTCTTAGCTTTTTTCTTCATCAAAATTTCCGATTTCTTCCTTCTTAGGAGAGCATTTCTGATATTCTGACAGTTTCTTATTACATCTTCCTCATAATAAACCTCTTGTTTATAATTTCTTATTCTCAATGATCATTTCTCAACTATTGAATGAATCTAATCTTTCAAGATCACACTCTCTTAAGACACCAAGCTTCAAATTGTATCTTGTTTTCAAGTGGGTGTAAATATTCATTAGTACTTCAACATCAATGAAAAAATCTTAATACTTTATGCAGCATAGCAAAAAGTTTCTTTCTTCTGTCATTCCATGAATTCTTTCTCAATCCACATTAGTTACCACATATATTCAACGAATGCAAGCCTAGCGAGAACAAATCTAAGCAGAATGTGAGGTGATTGTGGGCAAAAAATGCAATCTAAATATAGTATAATCTGAATAAACGAACTAGTCACTTGAATTGTGACCATGACCTATATTAGGTCTCTTCACCATTGGTCTCAACAATTTCATTGTTCATGGAGGCAATCTCTCTACAACTAATCCAGAAACCCATTATCCTTATAACAAAATAATTGTGGAAAGTCACAAAATCTACATTAGAGAATTTCATATCCCAAACATATGTCTAGCACTGGAAATGTTGCCTCCTATTTTGATTAACAAACATCTACAATTGCAACCTTTTATCCGATTAAGATCTATTACTAAATAAAATCATATGATACAAGAGGGAATAGAATCTAAAATTATTATCTCTTTCATTTCCTTTATGCTCATTAATCCTCCATGGATTTCCTTAAAAAATGTATGAAGAAAAATCAAAATCAATATTCACCTCAAGGTTTTGGATACACATTTTCATGCACATGAACTCAATAAGCATTTTTTCTCCTATATCTTTCCCTAAAACTTGACATAATGCATAGTAAGTTTAGATAAAATATCTTTCAAAAGCTATGACCTAGAAGGGTTCTACTTCATCACTTTGGATATCAATTGGATTATTCCTCCATCCCTTCTTCCTATTCACATCTCAAGGTCTTTCTATGCTTTTGATAATTATCTTTAATCTCCTCAAAGTCAATCTGCATAAAATCCTCTTTACTTAACATAAAAATATCCATAATTGCCACCTTAATTATGGATACCAACGGTGAACCATATTTTTTCCTCATAATCTTGGCAACAGTGTCATAAAATTTAGCCATAATCCTAATTAAATCCACATCCCCAAATATATTGGGAACAATCAACTTACCTAGGTCATAATTCCATAGATTCAACACAAAGACCTCTCTTTCCCTATTTCCATAAAAATACTTAAACAATTCACACCCTAAAATAAGAATCTCAATTTCGCAACATCCTGCACAAGAATCCCTAAACATTTTCTTGTTTACTAGTTATCCATATTTGATTCTAGCAAGATATCTAAAATATCTTGATGAATGAGTCTCTTATTTTTGGAAGGGGTGGATACTTCACTTCTTTTACTCATATTGACTAAAAACAAATGACTAGTTCTTGCAAACTAAAAATCTAGGGCATGATTCAACCACCACAACCTAGAATTAAAATAAATAGAGCATATTTCTCAACCTTATATCACCAACAAAAGAAGCTAGAACACATACTATTTTATTTCTCGTCGAAAAACCCTAGAAGATGCAAGAAGTCACCTTAATGGATGCAAATCCCCCAAATTCTCCATTGAATTCTAAATGAGTGAATTTCATATACCAACTCAATATTTATTTTTGTGGATTTCTATCTACATTAATATTTTCTTCACTAAGTTGAATCATCCAAACAACTAATGAATTTGGTATTCGTGCATACTATTTGAATGTGGGTTGTTGATTAGATTAGAGTATATGATCACGATTATGTCAACACCCACTTGAATTTACAACTCACTTCATCTTTCCATAGTGATGACACATCATCTCTCTCTCCATTTCTCATAATCCTGCGAGCAATGTGGGCTCCTCCTAGATCTTTTTATGGAATGTGTGGTACTTCTCCTCCATCCATATTTTCAGGACTTGCAAGACATGCGACATCTCCTTTCCATCCTGCACTCTAATTCACTTCCATGTTGGTTGGCTTGCAAGGGCACAAGGTATGGATTTATTTATTTATTTTAACTATTACACTTTTAACTTCCCTGCACACGTGCACAGGTTTTATAAATTGTCCGCATACACTTGCAGGGCAACGAGGTTATCATCTTTACTAGCAACAAAGTCAACACTTCTTAATCCCACTATCTTGCACGGGTTTCATTGTTGGCATCATCACTATCGCGAGGATGTAGAGTACTTATCACCCTTAACATCTACTACTCAATAGACCACCTTGCCAGCCCATAAGGGCTAAGGTGCTAAAAGGATAGCCCTTGTGGGAGTGTGAGAAGCTCATAAGATCAAAGAGAAATGGAAAGCAGTGGTCACAAAGACTCAACCCCACCTACTCGCAAGGGTAACATATGCTCCTTAATAACTATTGTGGGAGCACAGGGTCTAAGCTTTACTGAAGACCTAAAATTTGCACGTGAAGACTTAACTTAACTACAGATGAAGGGGCTATAACAAGACATGAGCCACACAGATTAAGGAATAAAAGAGAAACATAGGATTTAGGGATTAATGAACCAAAGGGAACAAATAAGAGTCCTAACACACATTACTAGTTAAAAGACAATGAAGATACCCCTAAATCACAAACTAAGTGACTAGTGTCTGAGTAATGCAAGTCAACTATAAATTAAAACAATGGATTGCATGATACAAGGGTTTAGGGTTTTTCTAACCATTAGAAGGCAAAAAATAAGCATAAAAACATAAATTTTAATAGTCTCAACAATGTCTCCAGCTAGGGACAACTCATTACCAAACGAACGTGAGTGCTCATAAATCTTTGGTGTAGACCAAAACAGAAGAATTGGGCCAAACACAAAAAGGAGAAAGCAAGGAGAAGGAATATTTACAGAGAAAAACCTATATACATAATATAGGAGAATGTACGGTTATGCATGGATACCGATTCAAGAAAATAATTGCTTCAAGAATTATCCATGCACTAATAATTCTTGGATCTCTCCATTCATGTTCTAAAAGTAATATGACTCTTCACCATGTTTTTATGTGATCACAAATGGGCCAAGCTAGAGGGATTCAATTTTTCCATATTTTCCTTTATCCTAGCTTCTTGCATTCCACATGAAAACTAGCTCATCAACCTTGAACCTCTTGTCAAAGGCCTCGTTATCAAACAAATATTTTTCTTGTTATTGTAACTTGATGTTACTCTTTTGAGCATTTGTTCTAACTTTATCAAGTTCTAGTAGTCGTTCCATCCTTTCTTCCATTGGCTCAGGAATATCAGTGTCCTCTTCTTAGATGAACTTATATATAGGCAACACATTATTTACTATTAACCTAGCCTAAGAGACATAAACAAGTTCAAAAGGATATTTACTAATGACATTTTTCACTATGATCCTATCAACCCTTTAATGCTAGCTTCAATTTTGAATCCCATACCCTTTTATTTCTCTCTAAGATTGTCTTGATGATCTTCATCAAGATCTTATTACTTGATTTGACCTAGCCATTCCCTTGTGGATTATAGGACGATGATTAGGACACATTAATGCCATATGAGCTGCAAAAATCAGTAAATTCATCATATATAAAACACATGGTATTATCCATGATGAACCTGAATCTAGTAATAACATTATCCATTAGAAAGTCTATGATCACTTTGCTTGTAGCCTTCCTTGTCAGGATGGATTCTATCTATCTGGTAAAGTAGTTAGTGGCAAACAAGATCCATTTGTGACCACCACTAGAATTATCACTAATTTCTCCAATAAAGTCATACCCAAGTGATGAAAAGAGGTTTCTACTTGCATAGGTCTAAGAGGCAATGCACTTGCCTACTTCAACTTACTTGAAAATTTCTAGCATGCCTTGCATTTTGTGACAAATTTATGAGCATTTGCAAACAGTGAAGGCCAATAGTAACCTATCCTACTAATTTTATGAGAAAGTCATTTTTGTTGTGAAATGACCTCCACATACTCCTTCATGCATCTCCCTCAACATATTTTTAGCTTGATGATCATCTAGACACAACATAAGAATACCATCCCTATCCTTCCAAAATAAATCACCATCAATAAAAACATACTTCAATGCTTGCATCCTCAATATCCTCTTTTGATTATCAGTTAGATTCTCTAGACACTTTAAATGTTTCAAGTAATACAAAATATTGGTGTACTAAGAAGTTTATTGTAAACTTTAAATGATACCTTCATCATCCATCACAACATTGACTTGAGAAGCCTATAATGTTTTTTCCACCATTAACTTTGTCAATACATGTCCTCTCTAACTAGTTTTGTGATCTAAATATCAATGTTGAATTATTGGATCTTGTTGATCCACCTACAACTTGTGATGATTGCCTCTGATTAGAAAAATATGTCCTTTATAATTGCATTAGGTACATATTCTACAACACTAGCACCTATAAGATAAAGCCTAAAATTCTTGATTTCCTTTACTGAAGCATAATATTGTTTTTTTGCAATGTCATGCTTTAGTTTTGTAGTTTGGAGGGACTTACTAAAGAATGCAATTGGTTTCTCATAGCCTTAATCATTTTTTGCAACATAAGAGTAGCGACAATGTGGAATGAATCAAATGAAAAAATATGAAATGGCTTACTAAAATCAGGAGACTTGAGAACTGGCACCTAGTTGATCACTCTTTTGATTGATACAAATGCATTGATAGCCTCATCAATCCAATCAATTTTTATACCTTTTTTTAACATCTTGGATATTGTCTTCACAATCTCTACAAAATTTGAAATGAATCTCCTCACAAAGTTGATCTATCTAAAAATTGATTGTACGACTTTCATAGTCTTAGGGATGGGTATTTTATCAATAGATGCCACACTTTCAGGATCAATCTTGACACCTTCCTTTTAAACAATGTGGCCTAACAACTTACCTTTTGTGATAACTTCTTGGGATTAAGGGATATCTCATATTCAAAAGCCTTTGTAAATATCTTCTCAAGATGAAGACAATGATCCTCAAATTTTTTGGAAAAGTAGTTAAATTATCTTGATAGACTACCATAATGATATCAATTAAATTAGACAATGCAACATCCACGACTCTTTGGAATGTTGCTCTAGCATTAGTTAGACCAAATGACATGCTAATATAAACATATATGTCCCAAGGAGTTGTAAATAAATTCTTATATTGTTCTAACTCCTTGACTTCTACCTGGTTGTAACTAGAAAAACCATCCATCATAGACAATAACACACACCCTATAACCTTCTACAACATTGCCTCAATATTAGGGAGTGTGTAGTTGTCTTTCAATGAAGACATTCAATTTTTTAAAATCTACACATAACCTTACGTATCCATTATTCTTCCTAACTGTTACCAAGTTAGAGATCCAAGTGGAATGTCTAATTGGATTTATAATTCTACCATCCCTTAGCTTCTTTATCTCTTCTTGCATGTTTGGTATCAACATTGGATTAATAGGTCTTTGCTTTTGCCTTGGGATTAAGAAAAATTTCATGCTGGAACAATTTCACTATATAAATCTTTAGGTCATCATATGACCAAGCAAAGACATGCTTGTCTTTTCTCAACAATGCGATGAGAATTGTTCTAATTTTTGTACTAATCTTCTCTCTAATGTACACATTTTTAGGAGATGAATCAATCCCTAAGTTCACCTCCTCCAAATATTCTTTTTTAACTGGAGCATGTTTCATCACTTGACTATCATTTCCATTAAAGACCCTCTACAATGCAACCGAACCTTTTGCAATTTTGTTTGCCTTCAAATACATAACTTCATTCTAAAAAACAATATATTTTTCATGAGCTATTTGCATAAAAGCATTGGAGTCTATCTCTTGTGCTTCATATTGGTCTATACATTGAAGAAACATAAGCAAGTCATCATCATCATTTAACACCCACTAGTTACAAATAATGTCAAGAATAGATGCCCTTGTCTTAAATTCTACTTTGGATATCCTTGCTAATGTTATATCATTTCTCTTCAAATATATGTTTTCCAAAAAAATTGCAATGATGTTCTTTGATCTTTCCACCCAATACATTGAAAAGGCATCAAAGAATTCTAATAAATCCCAAACAACAAACTTATACTACTTTAAACTTTTGTTCTTAGAAAAGTGCTTTGATCTAACCTTCGAAAAAAATAGTTCAGAGTCTCCAAAGGCACTTAACAACTTTATCCCATGTTTCATAGTTAGAATTAGGCCAAGTAATAATGCCTCATATCTAGCAACATTTTTTATGCATTCATTATTGTTTGGATCAACACTCTCTAGAAATATTATGTAGGTTCAACTCTAAAGTTTCCCATATCTATGTTACGTAAACACACCATTTCATTTGGGTCAATTTTCTCAAAAATTATGGATGACCTTGAATCCTTGTTCAATATAACCTTTTTCCCATTGACAGGTATGGTGGCATAAGATAGATCCAATTAAATATTACCACCCACTACTATTGTCCATTGACTTGAAAATACCATCCCATACTAAGGGGGAATGTCAACAACTGTGATATCCATTTTGTAGATAGCTTCGAGAAATGTTGCCAATTTTAATTCCACATTCTTCATTACACCAATAACAAGGATTGCCCTATTATCCATTGCATAACACTTGACATAAGAAGTGCCAACCCACATACCCAATTATTTCACGACTCCCCTTGGCATTATATTAATTTTAACTCCAAAGTAAATCATACAATTCTCGACCAACCTATTGTTTATGAACAAGGTGACATAAAATAGGTTTATTTGGGATGGGCACTTAGTCAAGGTAGTTACTAAGTAAAATTCATAAATTTTCATGATTTCAACCTCTACATCATTGATCTATTTGTTTACCTTTTTAGATGTACCTACATTATTTTGACCCTAAAAGGGGTACTTGTCAAAATTTTTGTGCTATCGTCGATTTTAGAATTGGTAGAAACATGGGATAACCCCTACGAAATTTGTTTATTTCATATCCCACACCCTCTAAGAATGTATGTTAAGGCACTTGTCAAACCCCCTCATGTGTAGTCAGGCTCTCTAGAGATTGTCTTGATTTGAGTCTCAATTGGTCAATCTAAAATATTGACAAATTATCTTTTTAGGAGTTAGTATTTATTTCTTTTTGCATTTTCAGAGTTAAAACTTGATTTTGCACATGTCTTAAGAATAGATGCATTTTGGGTTTACAAACTCAAAATGCATGTTTGCTACACACTATAGGTTTAGTTTGGAGTTATAACCTCAAACTACACGCTTTATCAAAGTCTTATCCAAAGTGTAGTTCAGTGTTATAACTCCGAATTACACCAACATTTTTTCCTTTCCAAGTGTAATTCAAAGTTACAACTTCGAACTACACCAAAGTCCTTCCCTCTAAGTGCAGTTCAGAGTTACAATCCTGAACTAAATGAAGCCCATACTTCTACTAAGTGCAATTTGGGTTTGTAAATCTAAACTACATCAAACTTTCATTGCACTCACAAAGTGTAGTTCAGGGTTATAACCCCGAACAACACCCAAGGTATTTCACTATGTGTAGTTCGGGTTTATAACCCAAACCACACCCAAGGTATAACCCCGAACTACACCAAGCCGAATTTACCTTATAAATATTATAGGAGTTGAGAAAATACAACACCACAGGAGCCCAAATGATCTCTGCAAGTTGAAAAACCCGTTACAAGGAGAAGCAAGGAAGCAAATCACAGAAGGAACAAAAACACAGGAAAAATATGCTCCAAAAGATGAGAGCTCAATAATCTCCAAAATGAATTGTCAATAATAATCCCTCTTCATACAATGAAAAGAAAGAACTCAATCTTTAATAGGTCAAGAAACCCTAAAAGGGAAAACCTAGGTTTGCACATAATAATTAATTAAAATAATTAATTATATGCATCTAAAGTTAGCTTAAGTGTAAAAGAGATAAAGGGAACTTAAATAATTAAACAAATATTGTTTAATTAATCAAGTAAATGCCTGAATACTGTAACACCCCCCTTAAGCTAGACTTAGGGAGAAGCTAAAACCTAGAACAGCTACTGAAAGCAATAAAGATGGGTCCTGACATCAAGGCCTGATCAGGTACCCAAATACAATGAAATCTCTATGAACTAGAGAAATAGAGAAAACCACGTGGGAACAAAATTCTACTCCAAAAAGAGATGGAAAAGAATACCACTAAAGCATGAAGAACCTGCAAACTCTGTCGAAGAATAACTGTTGATCTGAAGAACCTCCACTGAAATAGAACATGACCAGGTAGAGAAGACTGTAATCTGTATGAGTGCCCTCAAATGACACTACTCGAATCAAAAGGCAAACAAGGCAAACAACTGAAATCGAAGATACAAATGGCATGAAAACACCAGAGCCTGAAGAGTTGATCAATCGAACCATGGAAGCATTAGAACTAACATGATAAACCTCCCCATAATGCTGAAGAGGGACAGGTACATTGAAAAGAACGACCAACAAGAACTGCATGACGAAGAACCAGGAACATCAAAGGTGCTGAGAAAAGTACATGGTGTCGTGGAAGGAACACTCACTTGACACACATCATGAGGTAAATGTCATGGAAGGAACACTCATTGGACAAAGGAAGATGGCAAACAACAGGCAAACATCAACCCCCCTCATGGCACTTGATCAATAGTGCATGTACAACAAGACACACGATGTGCAAGATCCCAAGTAAACAATGCATGATGGCACTTTATCTCAGTGCATTTGCATAAATACAAGCTACAATGATAAGAAGACTGGAAATAGAAACGTGAACCAAAATAGAGACATCCTACTCAAAGAAGATATCCCAAGACTTGAAACAACCACGATATCCTCCAGAGTGCTGAAAAGAAAAAAATTGAATAAAATATGCATGGATTAGAATCTGGAAATAAAACTTAGATGGCTGGAAAGTACACAACACATTCTTTCCAAAAATATAAACTTTTCAAAAAATGGAGGTCGGATGCTCATTCTATGGCTCTCGGAGTGCAAAAAAAAGACCTCACTTTGACTAGAAAAAAACATAGTCAAACAAAAAAATTGGAAAAAATTACCAGTACCATGAGGTCAGGCTCAGAACCAGCTTTCCGATGCCTATTCGTTTTTGAAAAAATGATTCCGTATGCCCAAGATAGAGCCAAAAAACCAAACCCCCCCTGAAAGAGGCAAAAAAGAGAGCCTGGTGGCTGGACGGGCAGAGGAGGCCAGGGAGAGGCGCTCTGGTGGCGGCCGGGCAGAGCTCCAGTGGCTGGGTAGTTTCTTGGTGGCTGGGTGGTGGTGCCAGGGTGGCTGACGGGCTGGGTGGAGGTGTTCCGGTGGCGGCGGTGGGCTGCAGGAGGCAACCGGGAAGCTGAGCGGCGGTCGGGGAGCTGGGCGTAGCAGCAGCAGCGACGGAGGCCAGACGGAGGGCCAGCAAGCGGCGAGGAGGCTGGGGGCTGAGAAAATATAAGAGTTGAGAAAATACAACACCACAGGAGCCCAAATGATCTTTGCAAGTTGAAAAACCTGTTACAAGGAGAAGCAAGGAAGCAAATCACAGAAGGAACAAAAACACAGGAAAAATATGCTCCAAAAGATGAGAGCTCAATAATCTCCAAAATGTATTGTCAATAATAATCCTTCTTCATACAATGAAAAGAAAGAACTCAACCTTTAATAGGTCAAGAAACCCTAAAAGGGAAAACCTAGGTTTGCACATAATAATTAATTAAAATAATTAATTATATGCACCTAAAGTTAGCTTAAGTGTAAAAGAGATAAAGGGAACTTAAATAATTAAACAAATATTATTTAATTAATCAAGTAAATACCCAAATACTCTAATAAATATAGTGTAGTTCAGAGTTATAAACCTAAACTACATCATTTCAGATATAAGCCGATTTTGTGCTAAGTGTAAATCGGTGTTACAAGTACGATTTACACCATAGTATTTTCAAGGTGCAGATCGGGTTTTAAACCCCAATTTGCATTGGGAATTCTTCAAATAAGAACTTCACTCCACTATAGGCACCAGATTCTACACATCGAGACCAGAGGACTTGAAATACATGCTATCTTGTAACAACATGAAGATTTTCTAAAGAAGGATGATGATAATGAAGATGTGTCTCTAGACACTTAGTAATTTTCTCCATGCTTTCTAGTGTCTTTATATATATATAATGACATGTAACAACAACATGTCCAATGTCAAATAGGACTCTGTTGTTGAATAAGTCATAGTTAGTTGCAAATTTTCCTCTTTTTTCTCATAAGCTCTCCTCTATAAATATGAGGGGCTTCATTGTAAATAGGGATCTTTTGGAAATGCAACAAAACTCTACTGGTTTGGGAATCACTCTAAAAATTTGTTTTTAGATGTAAATAAAATTGTAATCAATAAAAGAGACACGTTACTTTCAATCTTTGTGTTGGAACAAGTTGTAATGTGACGATATTATTCGAAGTTGTTTGTGAGTATTGTGGTGTATTATGAAAGAGATTTAAACCCAATCTTGTAGTCTTTGAGCTTCTTATTGTGTTTAAAATTACTGTGTAGTATCTATGGTGATTTTACCTTCTATGTTTGTGCATTTAAGGTAAAGTGTATGTTGAAGTCTTTGAGCTACATGTATTTCATCTTTGCTCCTAAAATTTTATAAGAAGTCATGAAAAGTATTTGATCTTTCATGAGCTTCTTGGTTACCTCTGCTTGGTTGTACTTGAAAGTTTATTGTAAGAAATGATCATCTATTCTAAAAGAAGAGGATATGATGAAGGAAGAACACCTATTTTGAAAAAAGAGAATATAATGAGAGTAACACCTTATTGATTAACTTAGTGTATATAATTTTAGCTCTAGTTAAGTGTTAGTGGTTTTTAGTAGCAATAAACAAGGTAAGCTCCCTCTTACAAAGAGGAGAAATTGTGTATTACACACTATGGTTGAAATTACTATTTTGCAATTGGTTGAACCAAGTCAGTTGCAAAATATTCACTCAACAAATTTTTGTGACTCTGCAGGGGATACAATATGTATCCAAAGGCCTCACACTTTTGGTTGAAGTATACTAGTATCCTGTTCATTGTAATTTATTTTCTTGCATTTGTCAAGCTTTCACCAAGGACATGTAAAATGTCTTCCCAATGTCCCTAGGGGAATTCTTTTGGTCCATTAAATATGACTCCACCTCTGTATGGTCTTCCTGATAGCTTGCGGAAGAACTTCCCCAAGTTCTATGGGGATGGTAAACAACATCCAGATGAGAACATCATTGCCTTCTATATTGCACATGGTGTGATTGGTGTGGAACATGAGGATGTTTTAACGAGACTTTTCATTAAAAATCTACAAGGTGTGGTTGCAGATTGGTTCTACTACCTCGCACCACAAACCATTACAAACTGGGCTACTCTCAGAGCTAAGTTTGAAGCAAGGTTTAATCCTTCTAAAGATGCTCAAACTTTATTATCTCAACTTACCTAGTTGAAAAAATAATCTCATGTACCTATGCATGAATTCGTTGCCCACTTCAACAAGTTGACACATAAAATTACAACTATTTCTCAATCTACAATCGAGAATTTGAAGTGTTTCTTTATCAATGCTCAAGTGCCTGAGGTAAGTTTTCTATTAAGAAGAGCGACTCCAATTAATCTCGCAGCAACACAAACCTTGGCAATTGAGATTGAAGATGATCTTATCCTTGCAGGTAAGATAAGGATACTGATCCAAAGAAAACTCTTCTATGGAATCAATTTCTATCGATATAATAGATCCCATGGTGCAGAGGTTGGATATTGAAGTGTTATCCCTTAATAAGTAGTTATCACAAGGTTCTTCTCTTCTCTCATAGAGATATCCCAAGGACTTATACAAACAAAGATTTCAATTATGTAGCCAGTAATTAGAATAAGATTCCTTCACCACCAGAAAGGCTTGCACTTGAGGCACCATCAACAAAAGCAGTAGTGGGGCATCATGAATATGAGCAAAGTGATATTGCTAATCTCTTCTAGGAAAAGGAATTAGACATAGCTCGTGAATCTCATATCTGGTCAGTGCATTATCAATGAGCTATTGAGCCATGGGGAATAAATCTCTGATTTATGAAAGTCACATTACTAAAGTGTTGATAAACAAAGGTAATCATGTGTTAGGATGTGAAAATATGGGCATGCAAGAAGCTATTAGTCAAGTTGAAAATAATGCATCTATGTTTTAAGGTCGTGACCTTGGAAATATAATGCATGAGAGAACTATCAGAGAACTTGATGAATAACTTTTCACAAACATAATTGAGGAGTTTTGCTCAAGTCTTGATGACAACTCAATATCTCCCAAATCTGAAACTTGTAAACAACATGATGAAGAAAGATATGTATCCATGTTTTCACTTGAATCACATGAGGAAACTCATTTCACTCAGCATGAGGATATGGTTGAGAAAGAAATTCATAGAAGTGGAACTAGCAGGAAGAATTCAGTCTCTATCTTATAAGGCATCTAGCTTGGTTGGAATTCAACAAGACATCAAAGGCCACACTTGTTCCTGAACACAAAGATACAATTGAGATTGAGGCCAAAGATGCATTTATAGTTGAGTGAGGGAAATCCTAGTTCAATGATTCACCTTGGAGTAGCAGTACATATATCCCATTTGAGGTGGCAAGTGAATTTGTCCATTACTTCCAAGGAGTGGTGCATCAACTTATGGTACAATGTTCATGCTTCATCTTCATGTGGCTTCTTATGATGATGTAACATATTATACCTTGTTGAAGAAGGGTAGATACTTTGGAGTACCAGATAATGGTTTCTTTTGAAGAAATATCCATTGTTGGATAGTCTAGGTTAGGTTAGTTTCCCTTTCCAATAAGTGTAGTTGCATAAGGTTGAGTCTTGTGTCGATAGGTTGCTTCTAGTTAGTCTTGTCTTCCTCTTTAGTGTCTTTTGTTTCTTGAATATGATAAACTTATAAGGCACTAAGGAGGGGGGGGGTGGGTGAATTAGTGTAAGCAAAAACTTAATAAATCTGATTACACCTTTTACCAATCTAAAAACTAATATGCATGAAAGAAATAAAACCACATAAGAAAACACCCAATAAAGAATGAAAACCACAACATAATTATTTTCACACAAAAACCCAAATGGGAAAAACCATGGTGGGAATTAATACCCACAAAGATCAACTATATGCAGAATAGAAATCTAACTAGTTAAGGTCATACAAACACCCTGTTAGGAGTGACACCCGGTTAAGAGATATTACAATAAGGCCTTTTAGGACCCAACCCTGTTAGAAGCTACCTGGCTAAGGGATTTCATAACACAAGCTAATGTGTCACCTTGTCAGAGGATTTAAACCTTCGGACCTGTTAGGATCCCACCACACCCTGTTAGGAGTGACCTTGTGAGAGGATTTTCTTGCTGCAACTATTAGGGAACAACAAGTTTGAATGATATTCTATTAGAACCTCTGTGCCTGATTAGATCCGCTTCTATCACTGACTAAACATCAAAACCTAACTCCTTCCACCGCACAATCAAATTCTCACTCTTGATCCATACAATCATTCAACATTCATCTCCTTATAACAAACTCTGTTAGGTTGGTGAAGAACCTTGGAAAAATTCCCTGGGTTCATTGAATCTAGTCATCTTGCATATTACGCTATCCTTATGTCGACCAAACAAAGCATTACTCAAAAATATAAAATTATGTCTACCAGTGACCGATCAAACTCTCTACTTTATCGGTTCTCTGTTTTTCCTGACTATGACTGTTCTTCCGATCATAACTTGCTCAATACATCGTATCTGCTAATGCGGTTTCAATAAAAGACTCATACCAATGTCAAAAATATGTGTACCAAACCGCAATGTCTAACTCTTCATTGATCGTCTGTATCGGTTGTCTGATCATCACTCTGTTCTTGTTTACCGGTTTGACTACAACTTAGCAGCTTTGTTGTTTAACAAAGTCCACTACCGGTTAGGCTCTATCGGTGGGACTAAATGACTTAGATGACCAAAAAAACATGGTTGCCATCAATGACAACACAAATAAAGTAAACAACCTATTACAACTCTATCATCATCATCATCAAGCCAACAAAATCTATAGCCCAATGGATGGACTTTGGATTCTACTCCCTTAATCATTTCAAAGAATGATCAAAGGAAGTTCCCCTGTCAAAGCCAGCTGTTATCGCCAATTTCAAACTCGACTGAAACTTGGGATGATCCCTACAAAATTTGTTTGTTTTATATCCTACACCCTCTAAGCATGTATGTCAAGGCAGTTGTCAAACCCCAACATGTGTAGTTAGGCTCTTGAGATTTCATCTTTATTTGAGTCTTAATTGGTCAATCTAAAAGATTGAAAAATTGTCTTTTTAGGAGTTAGTTTTTATTTCTTTGTGCATTTTCAGAGTTAAACCGGATATTGTACATATCTTAAGAATAGGTGCATTTCGGGTTTACAAACCCGAAATGCATGTTTGCTACACACTACATGTTTACTTTGGAGTTATTACCCTTAACTAAATGCTTTATCAAAGTCTTATCCAAAGTGTAGTTTGGAGTTATAACTCCAAACTACACCATTTTTTTCCTTTCCAAGTGCAATTCAGAGTTACAACTCTAAACTACATCGAAGTCCTTCCCTCTAATTGCAATTTAGAGTTAAAAAACCGAACTACATGAAGCCCATACTTCAAGTGTAGTATGGGTTTGTAACTCCGAACTACACCGGACTTCCATTGCACTCACAAAGTGTAGCTTAGGGTTATAACCCTGAACCACACCCAAGGCATTTCACTATGTGTAGTTCAGGTTTATAACCTTGAACTACACCAAGTTGGTTTTCCCTTATAAATATAGTGTAGTTCAGAGTTATAAACATGAACTAGATAATTTACGATATAAGTCAATTTTGTGCTAAGTGTAAATCGGTGTTACAAGTCCAATTTACACCATAGTATTTTCAAGGTGCAAATCAAGTTTTAAACCCCGATTTGTAATTTTTGGTCTTTTTTGTCTAACTTTGTGAATTCTTCAACTCACTACTGCACTCCACTCTGGATGTCAGATTCTACACATCAGGACCGGATGACTTGAAATACAGGCTACCTTGCAATAATATGAAGATTGTTTGAAGAAGGATGATGATAATGAAGATGTGTCTCTAGACACTTAGTCATTTTCTCCATGCTTTCTGGTGTATTTTTGTATATATAAAACGACATGTAACAACAACACAATTCCAAAGTCAAATAGGACTCTACTATTGAATAATTCATAGTTAGTTTCAAATTTTCCTCTTTTTTCTCATAAGGTTTCCTCTTTAAAAATGAGGGGCTTCATTGTAAATAAGGATCTTTTGGCAATGCAAGAAAATTTTACTGGTTTGGGAAACACTCTAAAACTTTATTTTTAGATGTAAATCAAATTGCAATCAATAAAAGAGACAAGTTGCTTTCAATCTTTGTGTTGGAACAAGCTGTAATGTGATGACATTATTCAGAGTTGATTGTGAGTATTGTGGTCTTATCTGAAAGATATTTAAACCTAAACCTTGTAATCTTTGAGCTGCTTATTGTCTTTAAAATTAACGTTATGTTGTCAAACTTGATCTTGTAGTCTTTGAGTTACCTATCACGTTTGAAGCTAATTTTTCATGCTCAAGGAAAGAGATAACTTGTAGTCTTTGTGTTGCTTTTACCTTCTATGTATATGCATTTAAGGTGAAGTGTATGTTGAAGTCTTTGAGCTAGATGTATTTCATCTTTGTTCCTAAAGCTTTATAGGAAATCATGGAAAGTCTTTGAGCTTTCATGAGTTTCTTGGTTACCTCTACTTGGTTGTACTTGAAAGTTTGTTTTAAGAAATGAACATCTATTCCTAAAGAAGAAGATATAATGAAGGAAGAACACCTATTTTGAAAAAAGAGAATAAGATGAAAGTAACACCTTATTGATTAGCTTAGTGTACATAATTTTAGCTCCTAGTTAAGTGTTAGTGGTTTTTAGTAGAAATAATAGGGGGAGCCTCCCCTTACAAAGAGGGGAGACTATGTCTCACACACTGTGGCTGAAACTCACATTTTTGTAAATCTTTCCAGTATAGAAAATATTTACCCAACAATTTGAAATCAGAGATATAACACTCTTTCTATGCTCATCCTTCTTTTTCATCTCTAGTAAAGGAACCAGCACCTTAACTTGAGATAAAGCTTGAATCATGTCAAAAGAGGGCATATTAGGAATACATAAAGCATTAGGTTTACTTCATTTCTTGAGATTTTTTCTTTCTTAGTGGAGACTTGAAGCTTTGGAGCTATGTTTCTTTAACAAATAGAGCACCGGGTTTACCCTGGTTTGTACTCATTGTTATATTTCTTAAATTATGGTTTCTCTTTTCTTGAGTGACTACTACAATTATGAGAGCTCTAATTTATTTTTTTAAGGTCTTCTCAAATGAACATCCCTTGATTCAAATTTGTAGCATTAACCATCGAGTTTCTTCTTCTATCATCCTCATCATTAGAGAAAATCTCTTGATGATATCCCTAAGCATAATACCTTTGAATACCAACATAAAATTAAACCCTATCCTGTTTAGATGATGCACATTAATTTTTAACAACACAAGGATTGATAGAAAACATGTTTATAGTATGGTCTTCTTCAACTAGCATATGGATTAACAATGTCATTAATGAATTGAACTACTACACATTATGAAGGGGAATGAGGTAAATTACATGCTACACACCATGGAGTGTCATCAAACACATTGGCATTAGATTTATTCAAAGGACCAAGTATCTTTTAACTAGAAGACCCCTTTCGATTATTGTTCAGAGGTTTTCTATCATGCCAATTTGTGTTATAAGGCATGTCATGTAACATTGGTTTGTCACATATTTATAATTGGGTCTATCATGGGAAAAAATCTTCTCATTTTTAGGTACCTTGTAGATTACATCCTTCAAAGCAATCATGACTTTGTCCAATTTATCCTCTTCTTTAGGCTTTTTGCTTTGACGCCCTTTTGGATTATGCAACATCTTTACATCTTCCCTTCTACCAATCTTGCCTACAAACTTTCTATTATTTTTAATGTTTAAGGCTACTTTAAAAGAATCCCTAAGCATTGGAGGCTCTCTAGTCCTTAATACATACCTCATTTTTTAATCAAATGCATTTAATATCAAACACAAGGAATCATTTGGTTTCAGATGGTTAGGAATCTTATTAAACACATTCATGAACTTTGTATTAAAGTCTTCCACAAACTCTTTATACCCCTCTAAGATATTAGTTAACTCATGTAAACCGAACTTTGAATATGAGTGATCACCATACCACCCTTTGAACATCCACCTAAGTTCATTCTAACAACTAATTGACCCATCTAGTAAGCTCCTATACCAGTCCCTTGCATCTTTAGTTAGTGATTACTTAAAATATTCATGACTACATCTTCTTGGTCTATTTAAAAATTATCTACACATTCATGTGAAAGTTTTTAGGTGATCCTCACCAAATAATGCATTATTTCTAGAGAACTTTGGCAAAGCATTTCTAACCTCATTGTTGATAGGATTAGGGTACCTAGCTATACCAATGAAATCAATTTGTCTATAACTATCCAATTGCATGGGAATCCTTGCAAAATGATTTTATTTTTTATTCCGTTGAACATGGACATACTAGTTTTGTTGGTTACCTTGTGGTTGTTGGAAGTTTTGTTTTGCAGCTTTTTGAGAATTTTGATTACCTTTGATGTTTTTTTGAGGCATATTTTATATCTGATTTGCATTTTAGGGCTAAGGTTGAGGTTGTTGAACAACATTTTATTGTTTAGGAGCATTTTTCTATTGGATATTTTGATTTGCAACTCTTGCAAAATTTTGTTCAATTGGTGGATTTTGATTGCATACTTGAGCCAATCTTGCATATGGGTTATACCCATATTGTTGGTAACCAAATCCTCCTACAATTGCAATTGGAGGCTAAGTGTGCACAGGGGGTTGTAAAATTGACACTGAAGCAATTGACACACGCATTGGTATTGATACTATGGGCATTGATACAAGGAGACTTTGGTATTGTGATTAGGAAATGAAAGCAACTATCAGAGGTACATGATGAATATTTGAAACAAGATTTGATGCTACAATACTTCTCGCATGAGATTTTTGAACACTAGCAACAAGATGTGAGACATTAGACATATTGACATTAGAGGAACATGGTGCATGTGCACTCATACATGTCAAACTATAACTACTAACTTTGACAATAGACACACTAGCATGTATAGGCAAAGTTGGTGGAGGAAGGCATCTTAAAGACAACAACTCTTAGAATAATGCATTTTTCTATTTTAAGAACTACAACTAAACAACTTGAGCCTTCATTTCTTCAATCTCTTCTCTCAACTCTTGATCAATAAGGTCTGTAGATTTTTTTCTAAACTTTGAACATTTCTATACATCTGCGAATTAATAAAAACAAAATTGTTGTGCGTAAGATGATAAAAATTAGGGTTTCACCAATTTGGATAGTAAAACCACAAATTTCACAAGATCAACCTTAAATTTAAAATAGGAATGTAAACCCAATAGATCTAGCCACAATTCAATTAGAGAAGGGGGCATAGATGTTTATTAGATTTACCTGTTTTCTATTTCCTCTTTTAGAGAGTTAGAATTGGATTTGAATTGTAAAGTTGGATCTAGAGCAAATAATGAGGAATTGAAGCAAAAAAACAATTAGAGATTATTCTAGGCTTCACTCAAATATACATCTAGATATTTTAGAAGGGAAAATGAATTGGAACCTGTAGCTAAAAATCTAGGTCGAATTGTTAAAACAAAGAGGGCAGGGACACCTAGTCCTACAACTTTTAAGCAGATAAGCAAGATGTTTTTTAGATCAGGGAGATGCACAAAGCACATCGTCAGAAGATGGGAAAAAATTCTTGACACTAGGGCAATGGGAGCTGCTTGGTCCTTCACTTTTTGCACCTATAAAAGTTGAACATGTTTGTCATCATTTGTTTTATCGAGATCTTCTATCGCAACACCTGAATCAATTTCTCGCACACTAGAGAGAGAGATAAAATGGTTGTGAATAGGGGTTTGCCTTGGGTCAAACCCCAGTTTAGGAATTAACCTTGAAATTGAAATAGAAATGAAATTGAATTATAGCAGAATAGTTTCCTTTTGAGGGAAAGGCTAGATCTGAATTTGAATGCTTGTAATTAAAGTTGATACCTTGATGAAGCTTGCTTGAATCCTCATGCCAAGGATTTAGGATGACATGTAGAATGTCTTCATGAAGCTTGCTTGAATCCTCATGCCAAGGATTTAGGATGACATGTAGAATGTCTTCATGGAAGGTTGATCATGGATACCATCTTGAACTCTTGAACTTGACTTGACCTCTCCTTCAATGCTTGACAAATTCTTGATTGATTGCTCACTTGAATTGAATTTTCTAGAGTGTAATTGAGAGAGATCTATCCATCTATTCTTCAAATGAGAGGGGTAGGCCTCTTTTTATACTTAACCATCCAAAAGTTAATTGAATTTACAAAGAAGGCTGACATGGAACCTAAAATCTTGCCCAATTGAAGTGATCATTGTTAAGACCAAATTTGGGTCTTGATTAGGAGGACCAGGGTGGTGGGGGCACCTTGGTCTTGTTAATGAAAACTCAGATTTGAATAGGGGTTAGAAAGGGAGTTGAAAATGCAAATTTTTGGAAGGTGTGAGTAGAATCAAAGTAGACATTAAGCACTAAAAGACAAAACACTAAGGTGAGGTCTAGATGAGGATGAAATTGTATGCAGATACAATTTATGATGCTACATTTAGCCCCCATTTTAGCGGGAGTAAGAGACTACAACTATACTCATGGTAAAGTGCAAAGTTGCATTGAAAAAACTTCACCAAGATACCAAAGAGACAAGACACACTAAGCCCCCAGGGACTTGCTAATGGGCCTTTCAACACACTTAACATGCAAGCTTCGTGAGACAAAGCTTCTTTGGAAAGAGGACAAGAAACTTAGATATTCCTAACCTCCCAAGGTCTCTATGGTTGGGTCACAACAGTGCGTTGAAAATCAGTGTTCACGTAATTTTGTTTGCAATCAAGGGGTTTGTTGGTAATGCAAAATATGAAATATTTCTCTACTTTTTTATATTTTCACTTAGAAATAAATATTAAAAGATAGACTAGGATAACAAGAGATAACATAGTTAGTATAGACAACTAAGTGAATTATGAAACTGATGCACCACTGTAAAGTATTAGCAATAACATCTTAAACAACAACTATCTTTTCCAATAAGCATGCAAAGCCAATCAAATCACATACAAATGGAACAAGATATTAAAGATCATAAAATTACATTACCACCTCATCCTCATACACCATTTACATGTGCAATATGATTCACGAAATGACAAAGCTGAAATACTAAATTGCTGATTAAAATGAGAGAAGATACTAGAATATGAGAGACGTCAATCATGAAGACACATTTGTAGATCATGCAATCCACAAGTTGCTTTTATTGATTTGAAATTATTGAGAATGTTTCAACAATAATAAAATATCAACACCTCATGAGGATTGAAAATGTTTAGTAATGGAGGAGTTAGTGGTTGTAGTTCAGAAGGAGCCTCAGGAGGTATTGTTACTTAATAAAAACACTGTAGAGGGAGAAGTGTTGATTCAGGACAACAATCTAGCTTGTATCAAATTTAAGCATTTGAAAGAGAGCACCTCATGGGTCTTAACTAATGTGTATACTCCTAACACTAAGACTAGCAGAAGTGATTTTTGGAAAAAAATTAACCTTGTTAAGAAGTAGGTTTGTTGAAGATGGGTGGATGATTATGGGGGACTTCAACACCCCTTTGAAGGAAAATGAGAAAAAAGGAGGGATCCAAACCAATTTGGACAGTAGATTGGATTTAATGGAATTCATCAATAATAATGCTCTCCATGACCTAGATTTGTAAGGAGTTAAATACACTTGGACTAATGGAAGGAGCGGTGAGGACTTAATTCAAGTCAGACTTGATAGAGCTCTTATTTCTCTGGATTGGTTTAATTCTTACTTTTGTTCTTTATCTGCTCACATAAGGGTAGGATCGGATCACTATCCTATATCCTTCATGGCTGATGCTAAGAATAGAAGAAGACACTTCCCTTATAGATTTGAGAGAATACAGACTAAACACTCGGATATGGAAAGCAAAATCAAGGAATGGTGGCAGGTCAGAATTGAATGTAATGCTATGTATAAAGTGGTAAAAAAGTTGAAGTTTGTGAAAGAAAATGTTAAAAGGTGGAATAAGGAATGCTTCGAGAACATCTTTGCTTTGAAAGCCACTATTCTTACAGATCTAAAAGATATTCATGATGGGATTCAAAATAATGGATATACTATTACTTCAAGAGATGTTGAAGATGAAATTCTTATGAGATATCATGACATAATAGCAAAAGAAGAAACTTTTTGGAAACAAAGGTCAAGAAATGTTTGGTTGAAGGAAGGGGATAGAAACACTAAATATTTTTATATGTCCACTTTAAAACATAAGGCCATCAATAGGATATCACAGATTAAATTTAATGGTAGAATTGCTGAAGAGGAAGAATCTATGAGAAAGGCTATCATGGAGTTTTTCTCCAACCTCCTTGCTAAGGATCAGAATTTGGATTTGCAATCTCAAAAGAACCTTATGGATTGTATCCCATCTATCTTGGAGGCTGATTAGAACTCTTATCTAACTGCTATCCCTTCCAATGATGAGATTCTGAAAGCTGTCAATTCCTTTGAAGGTAACAAGGCTCTGGGCTCAGATGGTTTTCCCGTGTTATTTTTTCAAATGTACTGACATATTCTTGGAGATGATGTTTCCAGAGCTGTGAAAGAGTTTTTTGGTTCTAGAAGAATTTTGAAAGAGATAAATGGCACTTTTATTTCTCTTATCCCCAAAAAGATGGGAGCCGATTCCATGAATCTTTTTAGATGTATAAGCCTTTGCAACTCTCTATACAAGATCATCTCCAAGGTTATGACTTCTAGAATCCTGAAGTTGCTTCCTTCTATCATTTCTCCTCAACAAAGTGGTTTTGTCCCTAGAAGACAAATCTTAGATTCGATAATTTTGGTCCATGAAAACATTTTCTTTGTCTAGTGCTAAAAAAGAAGGCTCTCTTCTGAAGCTTGATTTATCCAAAGCCTACAATAGAGTGGACTGGGATTTAATGATGAAAGTTATTTCAAATTTTGGTTTTTTTTTTAGAAGTATTAGTCTTATTAGGAAATTAGTCTCTTCTACTTTTTTTTTTGTTTTAATTAATGGGTCTCCTTCCCCCCTTTTCAAGTCCTCAAGGGGACTCAAACAGGGAGATCCTCTATCTCCGGTTATTTTTATTATCATGGTGGAATGTCTGGGGAGATGCATTGGAAATTTGGTTGAGAAGGGAGAGTTTTGTGGATTGAAACCATCTTCAGCAGATCAAGTTTGCTCCCATCAATAGTTTGTGGATGATTCTATAATTATGGGGAAGGCTCCAGTGTAGGATTCTAGGAGTTTAAAGAAAGCACTTGACAGTTATGGGTCAGTTGCCGGGGAACTTATTAATTGGTCTAAAAGTTTTGTTTACTTCATCAATACTCCAGAAAGAAGAAAGATAAAAATAAGCAACATTTTGGGGTGTCAATTGGGGAGTCTTCCTGCTTCCTATTTGGGGCTCCCTTTATGCCAAGATCCTCCTGAAACTTTCTGGGAAG
The DNA here is from genome assembly GCF_030272615.1 of Cryptomeria japonica. NCBI lineage: Eukaryota > Viridiplantae > Streptophyta > Pinopsida > Cupressales > Cupressaceae > Cryptomeria > Cryptomeria japonica. Next base: position 509,180,496 of record NC_081413.1, on the reverse strand, counting down.
CTTTGGTGGACAAATTCATAAGAAGTTAGCAGGCTGGAAAGGTTCTCTTTTTAGCCAAGCTGGTAAGGTTCAACTTTTGAAATCAACTCTTCAAAGTATTCTTGTTTATGCCATTAGCCTTTTCAGAATTCTCGCCAAGTTTGCGGAGGCTATTGAAAAAATTCAAAGAACTTTTTTGTGGACAGGGGTCGAGGAGAAGAAGTGAATGAATCTGATAGTGTGGGATAAGATTTGTAAACCAATAAGAAAGGGAGGTCTGGGTCTAAGAAGAATAAGAGACATGAATGAATTTCTTATGGTCAAGTAGATTTGGAGAGGGTATAATAACCAGGGAGAATGGAAACTAATATGGGACAACAAGTTTAAAAGGTAATATCCTACACTTCTAAGTTTCCTCAATGTAGAAGATATCCCAATTGGATCCAATATTTGGAAAAATGTTTCAAGAACAAGAGATCTAATTTCCAAAGGTGTGAAATGGAAGATGGGGAAAGGAAACCTTATCAAATTCTGGGAAGACTCCTGGTTGCTCGAGTCCCCTTTGAGTGAAAGTCCAGATTGGAGTAGATTTCAGAACCTGTGCAAGGAAAAATATAGCTCTATGGTGGGTGACTACTGGAAAGATGGATAGTGGAAGGATTTATCCCAAGTTGATCCATCCCTGGGAAGTCTGAACAAAATAATAAACTCCATGGTGGTGGTGGAAGATGAGGATCAATTAATCTGGAAACTCACAACAAATGGTAAATTTACTGTGGCCTCTCTTTATTATCAACAATTTTCTAAAATGGATAGTCCTTGTTGGGCTAAGGCTTGGGTGAAAGGCCTAACACCTAAAATTAATATTTTCTTCTAGACAATCCTTCAAGATAAAATTATAACTATTGATAACCTTAGAAAAAAGGTATTTGTATGCCTAGTGTTTGTTTTCTTTGTATGCAGAATGAGGAGACCATTAACCAACTGCTCTTTCATTGTTCCTTCTCTACTGATATCTGGGGAAGATGCTTGGATCACTTCAATATTAGTTGGAGTTTCCTGGAATCAGTTCAAGAGGTTTTTAATTCTTGGCAGCACCCATCAAGGAATAAGTCTACAATTTTGTTATGGAAACTGGCCTTACCCCATATATGCTTGGGTATATGGAAAGAGAGAAACAAAAGAGTGTTCAAAGAGAAGGTGTCTAAGGCTCAAATTGTGTTTGAGAAAATAAAAAGAAACATATTGGAAAATATTAATATCATAGGTGGTATTGCTAACCCTCAAGACAAGGATGATCAAATAATCTTCAAGAAGTGGAGATTAAAAGGACGAGATTACTTTCAGACTAATCCTAGAGAGGGTGTGAAATGGGAATGTCCTCCCAAAGGTTGGATGAAAATCAACTTTGATGGAGCTTCAAAGGGCAACCCTGGTAATGCGGGATGTGGTGTGGTCCTAAGGGACAAATGGGGAAAATGCAAAATCATTAAAAGGACGAGATTACTTTCAGACTAATCCTAGAGAGGGTGTGAAATGGGAATGTCCTCCCAAAGGTTGGATGAAAATCAACTTTGATGGAGCTTCAAAGGGCAACCCTGGTAATGCGGGATGTGGTGTGGTCCTAAGGGACAAATGGGGAAAATGCAAAATCATTAAATGCATACCTATAGGAAATCAACTAATCATGTTGCTGAGGCTATGGAAGCTTATCATGGGATGGTCCTAGAAAAGGAAGCCAACTACACCAGAGTCTGGTGCGAAGAAGACTCTTTGAATATAATAAAATGTTTGAACAAGGAGTTCTAGCCATCTTGGCCAATAAACAATTCTATTAAAGTAGTGAAGAAAATAAGTGACACATTTGAAATGTGTGTTTTCGTACACGTGTACATGGAAGCTAACTCGTGTGTTGACTGGGCTGCCAACCTGGTATGTAGAACTGAGGAAATCATTACTATTAATGGTGAGAGAAAACTTGCATGTGAAGCAAAATCCTTGGTTGATCTAGACTGTATCCAAATGAGGCAACATGGCATCATCAATTAGAATTTCTAAATTCTTCTTCCACTTATTTTGATGAAGGCTTACAACGACGGTGATGAGAATTTATTTAAGTGTCTTTTCATAATTGCTTGGCATGGATTTAGGGCTATTTTTCAGGACAACAATAGAAACCGGAGAAAAAGAATCAGAGCCGAGAGTAGGAAATTCAGTGATTGTGAAGGAAAAATGGGAGGGAACAAAAAAAGGTTTGAACCTACCTCTTGTTCGAAATGGAGGAAGAACAAAGAGGTTTGGGATATCCTTTAGGAGGGGGGTTTAAGTGTGTTTATGGAGAGGATTAATGGGAAAGATCCAACGGTCACTAAGCACTTTATCAAGAATTGGAAGAATGGCAAAGTTTTGGTGGGGACCCACATGATGACTATGGATGAGAAGATTATTGTTGAAGCCATGAGGATGATGACAAAGGGCATGAGATTCTATAGAGATCACAACATCTTTGATAAGGCAGCGGACAAATTTTCTGTCACAGAAGGTGAGAAGAAGAAAATGGTGAAGGTCAACAACTTCTATCACTCCCCAAAACGTATATGTAGGCCATGGAGGTTCGTTTTGTTTGCTACAATTACCTATATAATGTTGGATGATAGATTTATGAGAGCCTATGGGCACCATTTTGTATTGCCCAACCATTTCCACCATGGGGAAAAGGTAAGCTTGTCATACTATCTTGCTTGTTCCATGGACCATGCTATCAAAGAGATACAGAAAGATCCCAAGGGCGACCATGCTCTTCATCTAGGTCTTATGGCTCTTGTGTATAAACTGTTGAAAGGGAAATGCATTGAAAAACCTATTAAAGGTAAAAATGCAAGGGATGAGGAAACAAAGAGTGAGGTTAGTGGTTTTAACTTCAACTCGGAAACTGAAGGTGAGTTGAAGGAGCTAAGTAAAAAGGGGAGGAATAAGGGAAAGAGGAAGAGGATAGTGGTGGATTCAGATATTTCAGAGTCTGAGGCCGAGTCCTTCAAAGGTAAATTCATCAAAAGCAACAAAGGTAAAGGCATTAGAAAGCAAACCCAGAGGAAGAAGAACATTAGCAGGGGAGGTAACAAAGATATTAATCAAATTTTGATTGATTCTGATGAGGAGGCAGAGGAGGTTAAAAATGATAATGGGTAGGGTAAGGAGGGGGATGATATACCGGTTGTGGGCAGCAATGAGGATTTGAATACTCAAGGTCTGCAGAAAGAGGATCAAGAGGACAAAAGGGGCAAATCTAGTGATTGTGTTAGAGAAAATGAGAGTATTAAGGGTTTCTGTGATACCGTCAATATAATGGTGAAAGACATAGGCAACCTAAAGAAGGGTATGAATATTGTCAAAAGAGCCATGATAGGTGACAACCCTTTGTTTGAAAATGTCAAAGAATTGGCGGTGGTAATTAATAATGCCGAAGCCATTGAAAACATGGTGAGTAAAATTATTGAAACTAAAAAAAAGGTTAAGGAGATGGAAGGAAATAAAGAGGTGAAAGGGATAGAAATTGCTATGAACAATCTGGGCAGCAAAGTCGATAGGATGAAACTCACAGTAAAGAAGATAGCTGAACAGAACTTCCAGATTCTCAAAGCCTTGGTGGACAATATGAACATTTTGATTAACAGATTTGATAACATCAAAGATAAAGAGGATGATAAGGATCAATTGGACAAAAAAGGTCATGAGAAGAGGGCTAGAGCCAACACCATAAATAAGGGCGACATCAAGGGTTGAGAGATGGATGAGTTAAAGACCTCTGCAAACAACATGAAGCAGATGGTGGTCCACGCTGAAGATATCATGAAAAATATCTAGTTGTCTCAATCTTGGTCTCTGTCTTAGTCTTTATGCTGTCTTTTTGCTTTCCTTTTGCAGTCTTTTTGTGGTTCTTAATGTTTAGTGTGTTGAGATCCCTTTTTGTTTGAGTGGGATTAGTTTTTTTTGTTGGAGTGATCAAGCATGGTTATTTCAAGTTCTATTGCTCTCCTGATTTGTAAAAGGTTCGGGTTCCTTTCAAAAACTTGTTTTTACTTAATCAAAACAATAATAAAATATCTGTGAAAGTAATGTTGCATAAGAAGATAAAAATTCTTAATTACTGGCCTTGAATAATCAATTCTTGGACCCTCATAATGGCCCAATCCCTTACAATTTATATTATTTCAATCCCTATATCCTAGGAGTAAACCATGCCTTTAATTTAGTTACAAAATGATGGGAGTTGCAGTCAACATGCAAGTCACTGTCTTCAAAACTCCACTTAACTATTACTATAGAGGTGTCAGCAGTTAGTTATCTTCCAAGTGTTGTGGCTCTGTAACCTCCACATGTGCAATGTCCCTTGATGACAATGCTAGTGCATGACAGGTGTGACCGAAGTGTTGTTGATGAACTGCAATGGTTATTAAGGTGGCGTGCTTCTTGAGTGTGCTTCTCCATGTCAACTACCAGTCTGCTCCTTGTTTTTCTTGTAGTTGCGATAATTTTCAATGAACCAGTTTATGGTAAAAGATGGTGGGTCAGACATGTACTCTATGCAGAACTTAGAAACTCTAAGCACCTCCTTTGTGCTTTCCAATCTGTCAACCATTTTTTCCATCATTGATTCAAATTATTGACATTGGAAAACCAAATCCATATACCCGTTCATAGTCTCAATATTGAACTCAACAATGGGTGCAAAGTGATCTGTTGTATAAGCATCCCATCAGCTAAGTACGATCTCTTGGTGAAGCACCCTGTCTTGCATGAGGTTGAAACCATATTTTCCCAAGAAGTTTGTTGCAAACTACTTATATTGTTCTAGCAAGTTGAGGAGATGAGGGTGTTCCTTGAGTACCTTGGTCTGGCAATGTTCCATCATTTCCATCTTTAAGTCCAAGATGTCGATATAAGACTACAAGCTTCTTATGTTCTCTTCTCCTAGCAGGTCCTCCTTGGTTATCATGTCTTCACCTAGTCCCTTGATTTTTCTTAGTATCTTAGCTTACTTTGAGAACTTGGTAAGCTACTGCTCCCATTGTGTGGAATGATAGATAAGGATATTTTCACTAAGATGTGCATCTTCATAGATTTTCATAGTATCTTGTAGGAACATTTTAACCTTGCTTAGTTGATCCTGGGCCTAAGTTTTGACTGTAGCAGCCAACTTCATCATTTCATTTTGACTGTAGCAGCCAACTTCATCATTTCATATAATGCTTTTACCTCTTCTTGTGGAAGAGATGAGGTGGATGTTAAGGTATCATCCACCCTTGAATCAAAGCGGTTTAGACATTTCCACAATGAATTACTTGTATTTCCTTAGCTGTGTCTTAACTTATTTGACTTATGATCTTTTTCTATTCTAGTTTTGATTGTAGAAGTGACAACATCTAAGGAGGCTATTTCTCCCCACTTGGTCTGTTTACCCAAACTAACTTATGAGACTTGGCACTTTTGGGATATCAGTTGCTCACCTTTTGTTTCCAATACTAGGGCAACTATGCTAGCAATCACATCTCCTGTATCACTCATCGAGAGGTGGTGAAGAGTTTTGGCTCTCTTAATTCTCCTTGGAGATTTAGTGATTGCCTCTTGTAAGGTGATACTTGAAGGACGATTTTCTTCTTCTGCTGAAAATTGAAGTTCAACCACTATGACATGCTATCATCTTCATCTCCACCTTAGGTTGTCACTTCAACAGTAATCATATGTGATTCCATCTGTTGCTCCTGCCTTTCATCTTCTCATTGTTCCTCATTCCGAGGCTTCTCATGTGGTTGTCTTTGTGAAGGATCTTCATGTTGTGGAGGAGGTTGAGAGATTTGTTGAGTGAGGTTTTCTGAAAGCACCTATTCATGACTCATTTGTTGCTATTTGGTGAATTCTTACAGTTTTCTGCTTACCTCTTGCTTAAAAACGTTGTCTGTTTCCTCCTGTGGATTTTTCTTATCTCCTTCTAGGTGTTTAAGGAGCATGTCTTGGTCTTGAGGAGTGAGAACCATCCGCTCATCTTGTTCATCAACATCCATTGCTTCATCATATCCTACTTGTGCCTATGTTTGAACAATGTTCCCATCCTAATCCTTGGGCTTATTAATTTGTTCTTCATCTTGAGGGATAATAGGTATTTGTTGTAGCAATTCTTCTCCTTGAAGTTGCTTGGTGGCAGAGTGCATTCACATCATTGTAATCTTCTTTTTGCATACAAACACTAAAATAGGTTCATCCTCCTGTTCAGAATCAGTTTCAATGTTGTGGACAATAAATTGCTCATAAGATGGTGCGAAGGCCAGTGTGGATGTTTGAGTTATGGGAGGATCCCATTGCTCAACATATTCTTCTTGTGATATTCCCTCTCTTGGGATAATTCCAATAGTTGGCATAATGGGATTGATTGAGGCTTGTGGCACTGCTTGCAACTCAGTTGTGATTCCATGTCTGACAACTATCTTAAGGAGTTGAGACTCCTTCATTTTTGCGTCAAGTTGCTTTATCAATTCCTCGTTACCAATGGTCAAGCTAGCAGGCTCTGGATCCATAGGAGTATTATTTCTTGACTCTAACATAGTCCTTCTGACATACTCCTTAGTAGTCTTTGACTGAGGATTACTTGCAACTTTTCTTTTCTTCTTCTCTTTGGCAGCACTAGGGCAGATCCTAAAACTTAGCCATTGCATTGTCCTTTCGACTACTTTTTCAATCACAGTATCAATATCAACTTTCTCCTGTACCGACCATCTAATTGGAGAAAGAGGTTTCTTATTGACCTTGGTTTCCTTATAGACTGGATCAAGCAATTCACCTTCATCTCTGATGTCATTAGGAATGTTTATCTCAACCTTAAAGTTCCTAATTTGAGGAACTATCAATCTATAGTACCATCTTTCTCGGGCTTCAAAACTATCTTGCATATCTGCCCAAAAATCTTCTAAGGCTGGAAAATGACCTAAAAATGATACAAACATCATTTGTTTTAATTTACCAAGTGGATCATACCTATCTCTAGCGTAGTCAAATTCCTTCAAGCTAAGATCCCACAGTTCATGCACAACTGACTTGGCATCTTGTATGTTTGGACATGTGTAATATTCAAGGGAGATTGGAAATGTGACCCCAGTCTTATGCTTGAGGGTCAAGAGTGATTGTATCCCTAGAATTTTCCTTGTATATTCAAGAATGATTATCCGATTGTTGCAGTATTGAGGGAGGAGGAAAGGTTTTCCTGAAAATCCGCTCATTCGGATGTAAGTGGAGCATTGGTTTTGGAGGAACCATGTACCCCATTCATGTACCATTGTCATTACCTCTCGAGAGATGCGGTATCCAATATCACCTGTTAACTTGCAAATGACAACATAGATGAAAGCATCATTTATTCTTTTAAAGTGGAATTTAACTTGTTGGATTAAAAATTGAGTGTAATATTCCCACACTCTCTTTTGTCCAGGTTCTTTTCCTAGTTTGCCACTTATATTTAATCCTGGGTACTTGCCACTTCTTGCCAGTACCCAGATAACATAAGAAGTCAAGAAGAATTTCATAGTGTCCAACACGTTGCATAATTGCTCATGGATGTTATTTAAAATGATTTATGACCAATCAAAGTACTCATTGCCTATTAGCACAATATGAATGTAATAGAACATCCATAAGTGATAATGATTGCAATCTAGTTTCCCAAAGATATGACTGAGCAGGATAATTAAATCCATAGGTGCATCTTTGAAGTCGTCCCTTAAAATATTGTCTGTGGTCTTTAGACTGGATTTCCTTGGCTCCTCAAGCTAGGCCTCATTTATGTGTTGCCTATTATCTGTGACATTCTGATTAAATATTATAATTGCCTCCTCAGTATTATGGAGGACTTTGTCATACTGAGGGATTCCAAAAGTCATACTAAGCAAATCTAGAGAGAGGTCTACTACTACATTTCCTTTTACATCCATGGATTTCCTAGTATCCTTGTCATAATGTTGGGCTATAGCCAGGATCAATTCTAGTGATTGCATTACCTGAGGGAAGATGGTGGCTTCCACCAACCTGGATCTCTTGATCCTCCTGTATGGTCCTTCAAGGTTTGATTGAGCCACTGCTATTCTAATTTCCTCAAGCTCTATATGATAGATTCCTATATCTGTGACCCACTGTGCTTCATTATTGACTTTGAGACCAAGGTCTAACCTTGGTACTGGTACTTCATTGCAAGTGGGTTCTTTTCTAGCTTAATTTTACTTCTGGTCTTCTTTTGAGTTGATGTTTCCATAAGATTAGCTTAATATGCACCAAAGAATACACATGATTAGTATCTTCTTCAAGAGACTAATGAGACCAATGGGACTTCAAAATCTTGGGGTTCTGAGGTTCTAGAGTTATGGAATCCCAAAATAGACAAGGCAATAGGTAAGGGGCACTTCAGAATTTCAGTGTTCTGGGGTCTCTAGAAGGTCAGTTGGAGATAGGCTTCAGGACTTCGGGAATCCAGAGTTTTGAATTACATATGAAAGATTCAAGGATAGCCTTCAGGATTCCAAGGATCGAGAGTCCCAAAGGAAATTAAATCATGGCATAGGGGGACTTTGGGATTCGGGGGTCATGGGATCCTAGAGCTGCAAGGTGGAGACAAAAGGGGAACTTCAAAGTCCTAGGAACTCAAGGTTCTAGAGTAGGCCAAAAGAGGGGGTTCCGAGATTTTGAGAACTCGAGATCCTAGAACGAAGAAAAACAAGACCCCAAAAAACCCTAACTATCGATTTGGAAATCAACTTATTTGTAGAAATAAAAAACCTAAACTATGAAAAACACACACACAAACATGTGAAAAGGAAAAGAATAAGAAAACAAACAAGGCAAGGAAGAAGACCAACCTGAACAAGAAGGAATGAACAACACAAAGAGCACCACAAGAAAGTTGAATCATCAAAAGAAGAGAAGGATTTCAGAAGCTCCAATGTGCAAATGAGTCAAAATGACCCCCCTTTGCGCTATATATACCCTCTTAGCAATCGCATGATTTGAAGCACGTAAAGCACACTCCATGGTTTCAGGATCCTGTAATCTTGAGGTCACTAGATAAGTGACTTCGTAATTCCGGAGTTTCAAAACTCCAGAGGAAAACAAGACAAAACATAGAGAACTCGGAGTCACATGACTCTGGGGCTCTAAAGGAAAAGGAAGCCTCAAAGTTTCAGGAATCCAAAATTTTGAGGCAAAGACAAGACAATTGACAAAATTTCAGGATTCCAATGTTTTAGAGTTTTGAAATCAAATGAACAAAACAAGGAGAACCCGAGATTCTGGACATCCAAGATCCCAGGGCTCCAACAAAGAAACAAGATAAGGATTCTAAAAAAGACATAAAAAGGGAAAAGCAAAATCTTTGGGGTTTCAAGAACCTGAAATCTCGAAACAGAGAAAACAAAAAGAACAAGGAAAAAAACAAAAGACACCCTAGGATTTTGAGAACCCGAAATCCAGAAGCAACAAAACAAAAAGAAAACAAAGAATTCTGGGGTTCCGAAAACCTGAAACTCTGGAGAGGCAGAACAAAAAGGAGGAGAAGAGAAGGAAAACAAGAGAAATCAGAAAAGAAAGAAAGGGGGGACCCACATTTTCAAATAACAAAGAAAATGATGGGGGAGGATATGCAGGGCATAACAGGACTTTAGGATCTTACTACTCTAATATCAAGATAGAAGGGACAACATATGAAGGGAAAAGAGCATGAATATATTGGCCTAGTAGGATTTGTGCTTACTATGAGTCATGAAAGAGAAGATTTTGAAATACCTGATTACAAAGAAAAAGGATTATTTTACAAAGTAACTTGGTCATTGAATTGAATTGAAAACATGTTATTGGTGTGTGCATAATGTGTAACATCAAGCAGAGTGTATGTCCCTAGATTAAAGCAATTGTGTACGCCTTATCAAGAACAATAGCTATAAGGTAGCATGCATCCCAAAGATAAGCACGTTGGCACAATGAGATGCCCCCAAGAAAGGACAAATCAAAGGATAGTGGTCACAAAACATATAGGAAAAAGCACATAAGGGATCCACTAACTTTGGGATTAGTAACACACTTGCGATAAATAATGCATATCAAGAATACTTGTAATGTATTGACCTCATGCCCCAAAGGTGGTGGAACTATGAACACAATGGAAGAAGAGAAAATGGGATTAAAAAAAAAAGTATTTTGAGTCAACATGGAAGAGACCAAAATGAAGATCTCTACACTTTGCATCGTCCCCAAGTAGACAACACAAAGACATATTTATGAACAATAGCACATGTATGATAGAACATAGATATGACATATAGAAGAATTGAGATACAAATAGAGGAATGGCATAATGGATTCAACCTCTTTATTACCTTGCATTAATGGGTAACAAGGGTCATCCAAAGAGAACCTAAAATAATAGAAAATAATGTCAAGCAACACATCATGGGGGAAGCACATTACGAACAAGCAAACACATCATGGGGGGAAACACATTACGAACAAGCAAGAACACAAAAAAGAATCCATGACATGAATGAAGCTAGTCACGAAAATGATCTGCTTGTGAATCTTGCTTAACATTATTTAGGGATGGTGGACAAGATGTAAGAGGAGCCACAATGAGCATGGTAGATGGAGCTACTACAAGTTCCAAACAAGGATCATTCTCTAATGTTGAATCACTTTGTTTGTCACTAGGAGCTAGAGTTAATGCTTTTGAAAAATATGAAGATAACTCATGATTAATCTCAACAAGCTCATACATATCATTAGAATCATTAGGATCATCAATGGTAGCATGAAAAACATCAATAACGTCATTTAAATTAATCATAATAGGATCTTTAACATGAAAAGAAGTTGAACCATCATTTTTCTTGAGCATTTTTAACTTAAGTGATTTGAGTTGAACTTCCTCCCTATTAGGTGAAGGCTAGACAAATGGGACCAAGTCAACATTTGGTGTCTTTGGGGAAGAAAGGTTTGGGAAGAAAGTTCATGAGCCTTAGTAGGACGTCTTCATCCATATTCTCTCACACAATGATTCCTTTTACTTTTAGTCAAGACTTGTTAAGGTTGAGGATCAATCAAGATAGGCTTCTTTTCTTCCCTTATAGTGGGAGGAACAAAAGAAACCCCATTAGGTTGAGAGATACATGATACCAAGCGCTTTACTTTATAGGATGTAGGAAGTGGGACTATGGCATATATAGAAGGAATAGAAAGAGTATGAAGAAGACTAGGTTCACGATAAGAAAGAGGAACATCCTTGGGTGTAGGGTCTCTAGGTTTACTCAAGGTCATTATCATCTCATTTTTTTCACTTTTGATAAGATAAGAAAATGAAGTCATTTTGAGGCTTTAAAGGCTTAGGTTGTTTAGGCCAAAAGTAATCAAGAGTGAAATTTCCACGCTTCACTATGGGTTGGTAAAGATTATGAGTAATCATTTTAATAGTGCCATTATGAGGGGATTTCAAACATTTATGAATTGTAGAAGGGATAGCTTTCATGGAAGAGAGGTTGTCCCAACTTTACACGAAATTGATATGATGTAGGAATAATAGAAAAGGTGACATCTAAGCACTTAGTACCAACCTCATCAGTAAGAGTAAGATAACCAATAGTAGGGAAAGAAACATCATCATACACCTTAACCATAAAATTGGATTTATCATATATTACTTGATGCAGTTGTTGAGTAAAAAAGGTGTTCTTTAGTAATCATATTCACCATACATACCGGATCAATGAGCACCCCTTGTGTTGGTTTTCCTTTGATCTCCATAGTAATAAACAATGGGCCATTAGGTGCAACAATAGTCTCACTAGGATCAAAGGTAATGCATATGTGTTTTGTAGGTTTAGGTTTGTCAATGAGGTTCACAACATTATTAGATTCTATACCAAGGTCATTGGGGAAGATGACAAGTATCTCAAACTCAACAACATTGGTAGAATGAGAAGGCAACAAATTGGTGAAGATTTGGAGATTTTGGTTAGGAGGAGCTACAAACTTATTCCCTTTGTAATTCACACCAACTATGGATATAGCATTATCATCACTAAGGTCTTAAATCTTATGCCTCAACTGGTAATATATATCAGTGTCATGACTTGGTTGATGACGCTATTGACAAAAGGCTTTAGGATCATGGGAAGTTTATAATGGTTTAGAAGGATCAATTGATTTGGTGGGAGGAAGCTGCAACACATTAGCATTCATCAATCTCAATATTATACTTTGAAAATACTTAGAAAGAGGATTTAATTATTTTCTAAAGTATTTGGATAAAGGGGCCACACTTGATGTTGTGGTTTCCACTTAAGTGTTGATGTTATCATTTATCTTGATGAAACCTTTGTTGTGTTTTAACTTCACAAATGATTGTTGAGCATTCTCATTCTTATCAACTAGAGCCATTAAAGAAGATGATTCAAATTGACTCACTTGAAGTTGATAATTATGAAACATTGCACATAATGTTTGAAAGAAGTAAAATAAAAAAATTGAAGGTTATATCTAATATCCTTTTGTAAATTAGCAATAAAAATTCTTTGAACACCATGATTAGGTACTGATAAGCAATTTGTGAATGCAAATGTTTACATCTACCAATAAAATCAATCACTTTTTCTTTAATTCTTTACTTACAATGAATCAAATCAGTCAAAGTAATCTTAGGACCAATGTTATTTTGAAATTGTTGAATGAAAGCATTAGCCAAATGTTGAAAAGAAATAATAGAATAATGAGACAAAGAACAATACCATTGCAAGACTTTATCTCTAAAGGTTTGAGTAAATAAATTTTCTATGAGTCTTTGATCATGAGAGGAATCACTACACAAGCTTTGAAATGTCTTCAAATGAATCAAGGGGCCACCTTTTTCATTGTATCACTCCAATTAAGGAATTTATAAATGTTAAGGGGGAACCGCATGGACAATCTCATTAAATAATGGGCTCGCTACATCAAATATAGGAACAATGAATTTGGATTGAGTTAAAGAAGCCAATTGGTGTTGTAAGGATGAAATAGTTCGAGCTAAGTTATTGATAGTTGCTTTGGTGAATGGATTGGAATTGGACATATTGGATTGTGATGGAGGAGTAGTATTGTTTTAAGTAAGTGGAGGTTGAAAATAAGGAGGGGGAACATTATGTAATGTTTTTGCTTATGGGAAAAACAAGTTTTGAGGTGACCCGAAACCCCTTACAATAGGTTTTGGAGGGACCTGAAACCCTCAAATTTTACCAGGATCTGGAACCCACAATACATTACTGCCATAGAGAATAAGCCACGAAAACCAGCAGCCCAAACACAACTGAGCTGACAAAAGCCAGCCAAAAACCAACACCACCATAGGGAGAAAGAACTAGCCAAACACTTAAGATATAAACAATACAAATCATGCTGGCCACACCAACTACACTATAGCCTCAAAATTAAGAGCAAATGATGAGGGTTATCATGCACCCTCAGCCAACCAACATGGATGCTCCCGACTCCCTTGACTTGAGATAGAGACTTTAGACAACAAAAAGCATGACTAGCCCATAACCAAAAACAACCACAATCTGAATTGGGCCCTTGAAAACTATCAGCTGCCAGCTAGACAAGATAAAACAAGGCGAATAAAACAAGCTGAGTAGAAACAAAGGGATTTTGAAAGGCTTCCCTAACCTTAAAACTGGGTTTTGAAATGGCTCCCAGAACCACATTGAAGGGTTTTGAAGTGGTACCCTCAACCACCTTGAGCTGAAATAGAGGCCTAATCAAGATAGAATCCATACAAACAAGCACCACAACACTCTCCACCTCTATAGGAGAAGACATAAAAGAGATTGAAAGCAAATATCCAGCAACTAGGAAATCACCTGCCTCAAGAGAAAGATCCTCCAAAACATAAGAGGAAGCACCTAGATTTGAGAACAAATCTTCATGCAACAAACTGAAAACCAGCTTCCAAGAGATATAACCGTAACACTTAGCTAGACATCTGGGAAAAAAGGAGGCCCACATAAACAAAAGTTGAAAAAGATGTATGAACCAATCCATCTATGAGCAGATGGCCACAACCCACTTCTCCGCCTCTATACGAGAAAAGGACCACAAGAAAAAGGCATGGGGAGGGATTCAAACAACCATCCAACCCCCCCAAAATTCTATCTATCAACAACTAGCTATCAACTCTTCCCCTCTATAGAAGAATGACCCACCTTAATAGGACAGGCAAAGAAGATTCGATAGATGCAGCCCAAATAGAAAGTGAACCTCTTGAGAATCATATGAACAATGAAGCACCCCCACCCTACAAGAGGACCACTGACAGAGCTTGAAACCTCAAACATGAAATCCCCCCTAAAGGAGAGTTTCAACAGATACAAAACTATCAGCAGGGACTGAAGATAGGCAGTCAGAGCATAGCCGACAAGGAGATAATCTCCATCATTGAACCAAAGAGCAAGGGGAGAAGGAAAGGGGTAAGTAGGAAGATCCCTCAAGTAGAACGAAGGAAGTATCCAATTTGTGCTTAAAATACTTCCAAAACAAGAAAACCCCAAGTCCTCAAACACCCACCAAAGCTCCGGAAGAAAAGAGGAACCTCCCAGATCCCATATGACCTCCCCACTCCAGGGAAAGAGCAAAGACCACAGAACCTATAGAATAGAGGACACCCAGAATAGAAGGATCTCCACATCACACCAAAATAAACCATCGAGCCCAAAGTGTGGATAGGATGAATGCCCACAAACAATAGAAAACACGACCAAGAAACAAGGGCGAGGAGAAGGAACCCATAAATGGTCCCAAGCCATCGAACCTGCAGGAAAGGCATGGTCAAATCCTTTCGCCAAGTCGATGACCTCTCCCGCACCTGGACCTAACACCCAACCCTTCTTAGTGATTTGTAAAATAATCGCATCCCACCGCACCGAAGTCTCCACCCCGCTCCATCTGCAACTAACGACTGCTAAAATAATTGCAGAACAGGAGACAAGCACCATAAAAAGAAAGACCAAGGCATCTAAAAGAATAGGGAGAAGTAAATAATCACCGCCATATCCATCTTCATCCTTTTCTTCATCTCCATCTCCAAAAGAAACCCTAGACGTTCTCCCACTCCCGCACTTCGTCTTCATCATGCTATACCGATGAACATTATATAATGTTGGTATGGGAGATGGTTGTGAAATAAATGGAAGAATCACATAAGGAGGTTTGTAAGAATATTGATTAATAGGATTTACCCCATGACTAACATGTGTAGGATTGACATTTTATGTGAAAGTAGTCATGAAAGAAGATGTAAATGTACGCACACTAGGCAAGGATGTAGGTATAGGAATGGAATGGTTAACTTGGCTAGTGGGATGAGAGTAACCAAGAACTTCAACATAAATTTTGATTGGCATAATATTGGTATCAATGATATGAGAAAGGCCACACATCACATCCACACCTACTTTATCACTTTGAATCATTCTTTTCAATTCTTCAATCAAGGGAATTGCCTCACTATCTGGGTATTGTCAACCCATCCATTGTTCAAGATTCACAAAATCATTATCAATATTATCCAATTGGTCAATAGTGACCCTAGTTAGCGAGTCATCCTCATGATGAGAATTATGAGGGGAATGAGTCTCCATGATGTGGGGTATGTCATGTGTAGGATTAGAAGGAGCACCAACATTCACATGGAATATGTTAGTCAACTGGGGCTTCATATCCTTAGTATTTAAACCTTGGGAAGCCCTAAGTTTATAACTTCTTCTTACTACAATATTGGATGTAGGACTAAGGGTAACAAAAATCATGCATAATGAAAGAAATATTGAGTACAAATATTGGAAATGTAAAGTATGATTAAACAATGAAATTTCTTTGTAAAATGATTAATTAATCAATGAATTAAACACTGTGAATTATGATATTGAAAACTAGATGCATCTAAATCTGAACATAACATGTCATAATAATCAAATTTGAGAATTCAATTGAAAAATTATGCAACCCACAAGTTAATTTTAGAAGAATAAAATTAGGGTTTTGTGAATTTAACCTCTAAATTTATGTAATTCAAGTGCATATATGATCTATGAGTGCATAAGCTATATGTAACTAGCTATCAAATGAATGAAACTATGAATCAATGCAATTAATACAAATGAGATTTGAAAATGAAAATTAGAAGTGGGCCTGGAACTAGAATTCCCTACCCACCCATAGTTGCTTGGTAGAATATGCTAAACTACTATGGGAAACTATAGTTTGGATTGGGTGGGCCCCTACTATTCTAAGGGCATGTTCAACAAAATTTTTGGGTCGTATCTAACCTCCCACCCACCCTACATTGGATACGTGCATGATATCATGGGTCCCACTCCCTATACCAAATTGGTTCTCTATAGGCTCTAGATGGATCCTAGGGTTGAATAGGTGGATGCCTCCTCTACCCAATAAGACAACATAAGGCATTTTGGGTTCACCATAATAGAAGGTATGCAAATTAGGGTTTCACCAATTAGGATAAAAAAATAATTAATTTCACAAGATCAACCTTACATTTAAGAGAGGAATGTAAACCCAATAGATCTAGCTACAATTTAATTAGAGAAGGGGGCCGAGATGATGATTAGATTTACCTATTTGTTCTTTCCCCTTTTAGAGAGTTGGAATTGGATTTGAAGTGTAAAGTTGGCAGATAATGAGGAACTGAAGAAAAAAAAATGATAGAGTAATCCATACTTCACACAGAGCTACAAACAGAGATATGAGAAGGGAAAATGAATCTGTACCTGTAAATGAAAAATATGGGCTAAATTGTCGAGACCAGGAGGGTAGGGTGACCTAGTCCTGCAAATTTTGAGCTGAAAAGTAAGATGTTTTTTGGATCAGGGAGACACACATAATCCACTATTGGAAGATCAGACAAAATGCTTGGGACTAGCCTGGTGGGAGCTACTTGGCCCTCTACTTTTCACACTTGTAAAAGTTGAACCTATTCGTCATCGTTTGTTCTATCAGGATCTTCTAATGCAACACCTGAATTAATTTCCCCCCCCCCCCCCCACACACACACACACACACAAAGAGAGAGAGAGAGAGAGAGAGAGAGAGAGAGAGAGAGAGAGAGAGAGAGAGAGAGAGAGAATTTAAGCTCTAGTTGCTAAAGTTGAAGAGAAAAATGAATGGGTGATTGACAATGGTTGTTCACATTATATGATCGGTGATAAAATAAAATTTGTGAGTATGGAAAGGTATAATGGTGGAATAGTTAGATTTGGAGATGACAAAGCCTATGTGATCCAGGGGAGAGGTTTTATTTCTTTTTATGGTAAGCATAACACTAATGATGTCTTGTATGTTGAAGGTTTGAAACATAATATTTTGAGTGTTTGATAGATGGCTGATAAAGGTTATGATCTACAATTGAAGGATGGTAAATGCAAGATCTTAAATGCCTCTAATATAGAGATTGTATATGGAACTAAAACTAAAGGTAACATTTTTCATTTGAATGCTAGTAAGAAAAGTTGTTTGATTTCTCATATTGATGAGAGTTGGTTATGGCATAAGAGAATGTGTCATGTAAATTTTGATTCAATTTAAGATTAGTTCTACACATGTTAGAGATCTTCCTAATATTATTAAGCCCACTAATTCGATATGTAAGGAATGTCAGTTGGGTAAGAAAACAAGACTTTATTTAAAAAATAAACAGTATACATATGATGGACTGCTAGATCTTGTGCATATTGACCTATGTGGACCTACAAATGTTAGAAGTGTGTAGGGTGATAGATATTTTATGCTGCTAATTGATGATTATTCTAGGATTATGTGGGTTGTCTTTTTGAAGG
This sequence comes from Cryptomeria japonica, assembly GCF_030272615.1. Lineage (NCBI taxonomy): Eukaryota > Viridiplantae > Streptophyta > Pinopsida > Cupressales > Cupressaceae > Cryptomeria > Cryptomeria japonica. Next base: position 509,162,608 of record NC_081413.1, on the reverse strand, counting down.
AGAAATCAGAAGCATTTGATAAATTCAAGATATTCAAAGCTAAGCTTGAGACTGAGTCTGGATTGAAGGTGAAGTGTTTGAGATTTGATAGAGGTGGAGAAATTTGTTCTAGTGAGTTCAATTCATTATGTGAGAAGCATGGGATTAGAAGACAATTATCTGCTCCTAGAACCCCTCAGCAGAATGGAGTTGTTGAGAGGAAGAACAAAATTGTTTTGGATGCTGCAAGGACTATGCTGATTGAAGGAAATGTTTTGAGGATCTACTAGAGAGAAGCTATTAGTATAGCTGTTTACACATTCAATAGAGTTAACATCAAAGGAGATACCGGTAAGACCCCTTATGAGCTTTGGTTTGGTCATGTTCCTATTGTGAGATATTTCAGAGTATTTGGTAGAAAATGTTATATCAAAAGAGATGAGGATATAGGAAAGTTTGATGCTAGAAGTGATGAAGGAATTTTCTTGGGATATTCAACAAAGAGAAAGGCCTACCGGTGCTACAATAAGAGACTGAGAAAGATAGTGGAGAGTGCAAATCTGAAGGTGGATGAGAACCTTGGGAAAAAGATCAGAGCATGTGGTTATAATGATTGACAACATATTGTTTTAGCCCCTATTCAGGCTGAAGAGCCTAAGCAAAATGATCCGATAGAGACTGTGAATCCAGATTTTTGTTGTAGAAGCATGCCCAGTTCATAGAAATCTTGCATCAACCAAAAATATTTCCTTTTTGTTTTTCTTTTTGTTTGTAGTTTCAACATGTCTTTCTATGTGTTCTGGATTTGGCTCAGTAGAACCTGTGGAGTTGGATTTTGCTTGAAGACTTGATCATCTTCCTTATTTCCAAACCATGGAGCATTTGGGTCATTTTCCGGCAAGTTATCACTACTGGTTTCCAAGACAGTTTTTTGTTACTGGTTGCCTGGACCTATTTGCATTGGTGATCTACCGGATTCTCTTCCGTAGCTTACAAATCCCTGAGCATTGATTTTGATGTTCCTTGGCATGTGGCCGACCTTTTCCCATGATCTACACTTTATCCTTTGGATTTTCCAAAGGAATTTCTTTGGCGAAGGCCGACCTTGTTGGTTTTACACGTTAGGTCTTGTTCTTTGGGTTTTGATCCCTTTTTGGGCCGACTGGATCCTCTTGGATCATATAAATTATTGTAATAGAGAATTAAAATGCAATCAAGATGTTAGAATGAACATTGAAGATAGATCTTAAGATTTGAGGTCTCGATTGTCACCTAATTCTGTATTTTGAGCATGTTTTAGCAGGCCTGTGAGCCGGTTTTTGTAACTCGGTTGTTACCGGTTGGTTATTGTAGCGTCGTAAATTGTACGCACTTGCTAGGGTGGTACAATTTCACACCTAGTTTAGCACCCGCCTTGGCGCATTTTGTATTTTGCATTGCATTTCCCCTTTAGCACTTAATTAATAAAATTAATTAGGTCTAAGGTTCTATTTTATCATCTCCCATATCATAAAGTTGGGCCCTTTCATTAAAGTGTGCCCTTTTCATTTTATTCCTCCTATACATCATTTAATCAAAAACCCTAATTAGGTCCTATTTCAAACTTGGGGGCTTGATTTCGGGGGTCAAAACATCTTGAAATCACCTGTAACTTCGGGATTCTCTCTAAAATCATCATATCCGACAGTCCTGAAAATTTGGTGAAAAGTTGTCGGGACCATGGCGCCCGGAGTGCAACATGGTCCCGGACATTTTTCCCGAAATTTTAGGAGCGCGATCCAATCATAAAATAAAGATTAACCCCAAGAAATTGGCGGGAGATTCAATCTCTAGGTCGGCCAAAAGTCAAAATTAAGACCTAGGGTTTCATACATAAGAGCTCTCTTTCTTCATTTGAAGGGATCCGAATTTTGGGTTTTCAGGACCTCATATGCAGCGAAAGAGCAGATCTTTGAAGACTTCAATAACATTCAACATCCATCCATCAAGCATTCATCAATTTCATTCATTTAGGGCTTGGGAGACATTGAAGAACAATAGGAGATTACCGATTGAAGATTGGCTTGTACTCCTCCCTTAAGGGTTGGGTATGATTTCATGTTGTTTTCATGTCTTTGCATAAGCTTCAATATATCCTTTATTCATGCTTTAGATCACTTTGCATCTTGATTTAGAGCATTTACATTATCATTTACAAGCAATTAGGGTTTACTTTCTAGGTTGCTCTAGTTTGCTTTCTTGCATTTAAGGACCTTGCACACACACTAGGTCTGCACACACAATACATTTTACAATACAACTTGGCTATTCGTGGAGGTGGAAATCACCGAAGCGAGGGTTTGACTAAGGCAAAACCCTATATAGCCGCCCACCACACCTTTTTCAGATATAAGTGCAGGTTTCAGAATTCGGACGACACCGCAAGTTACAGATCCGGAAGAAACATATGGAGACCGAACTTCACACCAAATCTCAGAGCAAAAGACCAAGACAGGGGCGTGGGGCGCCCTGGTCCTACCAGGACAGGGGCGCTGGGTGCCCTGGTCCCTGGGACAGGGGCACTGGGCGCCCTGGTCCTCCTGACAGACAGCATTTTCAGCATTTTTGACAGCTTTTCCAGAGTGCAAAATAGCAGTTTCCGGAGCAGTTTGAGGGGCACAATCAGGACAGTGGCGCCCGCGCCCCTGTCTTGAACATTTTCAGTCAGATTTTAACTCCGGGTATGCATTTGCATTCTTGTCTTATCCTTGTATTTACAGCTTTCCATTGTTTAAGTTCAATTCTGCAATCTTGTCATTAGTTCATACTTGCATTTTGGGGTTAGGAATTGAACTTGCATCATTTTATCTTTCAATTAAAACAAAGGAATAGAAATCCTAATAGGTAGCCCGTGGCTCTCTCTTTCACAAGAAGAAGTAGCCAATTGTGTGATACCTCTAGGCTCTTTCGTATTCCACAAATGTGTGATTGAAAGTGAGATTAGGGCATGTTTGCTTAGTGTCACTTTTTCTCCCACATAGTTATAAATAGTTTTCATTTTATAATTCAATCTATTATGTATTGCCTCCATCATGTCCTTGTGTTTCCATTGTGTTTACTCTTGCTGACTAGTTTGGATTGATCTCTTTGAGGTCCCTCCTAGCCGGTGACTGCTTCAAGTGGTATCAGAGCGAGCTTTCATTCCGAAGGTTGTGTTGTCCTGAGAAATTTATTGAAAGGTGGTGGGCTGTGAATCCAACTTGCAACTGCAGAGGACTAGAGTAAAGATGGTATGAAGAGGAACTAGGAATGGTGGAGCGTGTGCGAATGCAGACCCTACTGTGATATAAATTTTGTGAGGAATAGCAGCTCGGTTGGAGGCCATGGAGACGGCCCAGAGAAGAGGTTGACACATTGAAGATGTAAGTGAAGATGAAGGAGAATAATCCCTGACAGAACAAGTAAACCCACCAGTGGTTGATCCAGATGAGGAAATGTTTTTGAGGGTTTTGAGTAGGGAAAATACTAAACCTCATTTTACCCCACTGGAATATGATGGAAAGTTGGATTCAGATGAATTGATGGATTGGATCTTGAAGATGGAGAAATATTTTGATTTTGAAAACATTGCAGAAGAAAGGAAGGTGAAATATGCCTGTACCCGGTTGAAAGGTCATGCATCTCTTTGGTGGGAGCATTTACATGTTAATAGACAAAGAAGAGGTAAAGAGAAGATCAAGACATGGGATTGGATGATTGCTAAGTTGAAATCAAAATTTATGCCAGGTGATTATCAAGTGAATCTATTTTAGAAGTTGTAGAATTTGAGACAGAAGGAATCTAGTGTGAAGGAGTACACCGAAGTATTTTACAAGTTGAATATCAAATCCAGAGATGTTGATGATGAAGTTGAATAAGTTGTAAGATATTTGAATGGATTGCAAGTGTTTATACAAGATGAACTCAGTTTGATCAAATTACAAAGTGTTGAAGAAGGCTTACCAATATGCCCTGAAGGTAGAAGAGAAACTAAAAAAATGACATGAGCAAAGGCAAAGAGGCAGAGGTGGAAGGATTTCCAGAGGAATATTTCAAGGAGGAAGAGGAACCTGTACAGATCAAAACAAGGACAAAGAAGTGAATAAAGAAGGTAATTCATACCAGAAAGATGATAGAATTTTCTACCAAAGGAGAGAACCAGATGGCTACCGGAATGAGAATTTTGGAAGACAAGACAAAAGAGTGTTTAGAGGAACTTGCTATAAGTGTGGAGGAGAAGAACATCATGCTTTTGAGTGTCAGAAGACAAAGAATACCAGAAGAGCAACAATGGTGGAAGAAAACCCCACTGGATCAGATAATAAATCGGAAGATGGAGAATTGTTGATGATGAGGAGAGCTTTGTGTCATACCGGGAGAGATGAAGAGCCCTTGTAGAGGAAGAATTTGTTCAAGACCAGATGTAAGGTATCCAACAAGTACTCTAAAGTTGTTATTGATAGTGGTAGTTCAACTAATCTTGATTCAGAAGAGATGGTGAATAAGTTGAACTTGGGAAGATTGAAACACCCTAAGCCTTATCAGATAGCATGGATTGAGGATGAATATAAGTTGTTAGTAAGTGAACAATGTTTGGTCAAATTGAAAATTGGGAATTATCATGATGAAGTCTTGTGTGATATTATGCCTATGGATATTTGTCATCTTTTGTTGGGTAGACCTTGGCAGCTTGATAGACAGGCAATACATGATGGTAGGAAGAATACATACACTTTTGTGGCCAATGGGATGAAGCAACTCTCATTGCCCTTGGAGGAACCTTTGAAGATTGAAGTCTGTACGAATGCTAGAATCTGTTTGGTGGATGGAAGAAAATTCTTGGATGGATTGAGACATGAGAATGTGTTTTGTTTTCGTTCCTAAGAAGGCTGAGAATCTAGAGCATGAAGAGGAACAACAGGAAGAGATAAAATATTTTCTTACAAAATATGAAGACATCATTTCAAATAATGTGCCTGATGGATTGCCACCTCTAAGAAATATCAATCATTGCATGGACCTGGTTCCCAAAGCTAGTTTGCCTAAAAAAGATGCACACCTGATGACATTGACAAAGAATGAAGAACTGAATAGACAAGTACAGGAGTTGTTGAAGAAAGTTTTGATTAGAGAAGGTATGAGCCCTTGTACCATACCAACAATATTAGAACCTAAGAAGAATGGAGAGTGGAGAACATGTACCGATTTTAGAGCAATAAACAAGATCACAGTGAAATACCGATTTCCTTTTCCTAAGATGGATTGACATAATGGTCTATTTGAGGAGAGCCAAATACTTTACAAAGATAGATTTAAAGAGTGGATATCATCAGATCAGGATAAGAGAAGGAGATGAGTGGAAGATAACATTCAAGACAATTGAAAGATTGTATGAATGGTTGGTGATGCCTTTTGGGTTAACCAATGCACCGAGTACTTTCATGAGGCTAATGAATGAGGTATTGAAGAAATTATTGGGTAAGTTTGTTATTGTATATTTGGATGACATTATGATTTTTAGTAAGACAAAAGAGGAGCATTTGTTGTATTTGAGATGAGTTTTGCAGAGGTTAAAAGAAGAAAAGTTGTTGATAAATCTTAAGAAGTGTACTTTCATGAAAGATGAATTAGTCTATTTGGGATTTGTGATATCTAAGGATGGTTTGAAGATGGACCCTAAGAAAGTAAAAGCAATTGTTGAGTGGCCTACATCGAAAAGAATTGTAGAGGTAAGATCATTTCATGGATTGGCTAGTTTTTACAAGAAGTTCATTAGAAATTTTAGTTCAGTTTGTAACCCTATGACTGAGACCATGAAGGGAGATCAGAAAGAATTCAAGTGGACCACCAGAGAAAACAAAAGTTTTGAGTTGTTGAAACGGAAAGTGATTGAGTAGCTTGTGTTAGCTTTACCGGATTTAAATAAAGTATTTCAAGTGGATTGTGATGCAAGTGGAACAACAATAGGAGCAGTCTTGAGTCAGGAAGGGAGAGCAGTGGCTTATTTCAGTGAGAAATTGAATGATGTCGGGAGGAAATATTCATTGTATGATCAAGAGTTTTATGCCATAGTTCAAGCCTTGAAGAAGTGGAGACATTACCTGTTGCCTAAGGAGTTTGTGTTGTATATGGATCATCAAGCTTTATAGTATTTGAACAGTCAAAGTAAGTTGAATCAGAGACATATGAGATGGGTAGAATTTTTGCAGAGTTACACCTTTGTGTTGAAGCATAGAAGTGGGAAATCTAACATAGTTACTGATGCACTAAGTAGGAGAAGGAATTTGCTGGCAGATGTGAGACTGACAATATTAGGATTTGATTAATTGAAGACCTTGTATAATGATGACATGGATTTTGTAGAACCTTGGATAGCATGTAGAGAACCGGTTATGGTAGATAGAAACAAGTGATTGGATTACTTCATTTAGGATGGGATGTTATTCAGAGGAGTTCAATTGTGCATACCTAAGAGTTCTATGATGAAGAATTTGATAAAGGAGAAACACAATGAAGGATTAGCTAGACATTTTGGTATTGACAAAATCGTAGCATTGGTGAGTGAGCATTACTTTTGGCCCCAAATTCATAAGGATGTTAGGAAATATGTCAAGTTTGTAGAGTTTGTAAAGTTGCAAAGGGTAGTAGTTATAATGTAGGATTGTATAAACCTTTGATAGTACCAATAAGACCTTGGGAGGATATAAGCATGAATTTCATACTTTGATTACTTAAAAAACTGAGAGGGAATGATTTTATATTTGTGGTAGTGGATAGATTCTTGAAGATGGCTCATTTCATACCTTGTAAGAAGACTTCATATGCATTACATGTAGTAGACCTATTTTTCAAGGAAATAGTGAGATTGCATGGATTACCTAAGAGCATAGTTTCAGACAGAGACACTATGTTTGTTGGTTATTTTTGGAGAGCACTTTAAAAGAAAATGAATACATATTTGAAGTTCAGTTCTACTTTTCATCCATAGACTAATGGATAGACATAAGTAGTTAACCAGAGCTTGGGAAATTTGTTGAGATGTTTAGTTGGAGATAAAACCGGAAGTTGGGATTTGATTCTTGCACAAGAAGAGTTTGCCTACAAGAATTTAGTAAACATGAGTACTAGAAGAACACCTTTTGAGATTGTTACCGAAGCACACCCTAGAGGTATATCAGAATTAAGAGATATTAGCAGTGAAGACTGGAGAAGTTCAGAAGCAGAAGAATTTGCAGGTCACATGAAGGACTTACATATTCAAGTTAAGCAACATTTGGAGGACGTGAATAACTAGTATAAGGAGAAGGTAGATTGGAAGATGAGACAAGGAATTTCAATTCGGCAATGAAGTGATGGTGTATCTGAGAAAATAAAGATTCCCGCTTGGAACTTATAACAAATTGCAGATGATAAAATTTGGACCTTGCAGGATTTAGAGAAAATTTAGTTTTGGGAATGCATATGAAGTGGAGTTACTAGATAGTCTGAGTATTTCATCCGTGTTTAATATTGTAGATCTTCATTAGTATCATGAACCAGAATTTAGTGAGGATAGTATTGTAGACTTGGAGAAACAATTGACCCAGAAGGAACCGAAGAAGATTGAAGACATTTTGGACAGTAGGATTGGGCATAGTACCCAAAGCAATCAATATAAGGAGTATCTTGCGAAGTGGAAGGATAGACCAGTTGGAGATTCATCTTCGATTTATTAGGAAGAGGTAGACAACCTTGGTTTTTCTCTGACCCCCAAAAAGGGAGAGACTCACTTTTTTCAACAACCCTAGATGTCTGATGCAGGAGCATCTCCAGTTCATAGCAATCTTGCATCAACCAAAAATATTTCCTTCCCTTTTGCAGTTTCAACATTTCTTTCTGATGTCTCAGATTTGGCTCACCGAAACCTATGGAGTTGGATTTTGCTTGAAGACTTGATCATCTTCCTTATTCCCAAATCATGGAGCATTTGGATTGTTTTCTAGTAAGTTATCACTACCGGTTTTCGAGACAGTTTTCTGTTACCGGTTGCTTGGACCTATTTGCATTGGTGATCTATCGGATCCCCTTTCATAGCTTGTGGAGCCCTGAGCATTGATTCTGATGTTCCTCAACGTGTGGTCGATCTTTTCCCATTATCTACACTTTATCCTTTGGATTTTCTGAAGGAATTTCTTTGGTGGAGGCCGACCTTGTTGGTTTTACACATTAGGTCTTGTTCTTTGGGTTTTGATCCGTTTTTGGGTTGACCAGATCCTATTGGATCATATAAAGTTATTGTAATAGAGCATTAGAATGCAATCAAGAAGTTAGAATGAGAATAGAAGATAGATCCTAAGATTTGAGGTCCCGGTTGTCACCTATTTTGTATTTTGAGCATGTTTTAGTAGGCCAGTGAGCCGGTTTCTATAACCTAGTTGTTACCAATTGGTTGGAAACAATTTTCATGTTATAATTCAATTTGTTCTGCATTGCCTCCATCATGTCCTTGTATTTCCATTGTGTTTACTCTTACTGACCGGTCTAGACTGATCTCTTTGAGGTCCCTCCTAGCCGATGACTGCTTCAATGTTGTTGGTGAAGGAGTGCAGGAACCTGAGAATCAAAACAATTAGAAGACTCTAAGGTATGTAAGACTGAATCATTCTAAAAATCAGATTATTGGTGATAAGTGTATAAACATAAAAATGGCTATGAGCAATTAAATAAATATTTTATATATATTTAATAATTATTCTTCTATTAAATAGTTAATTTGAAAAGATTAATTTATTTAATTCATTTCGTGTCTTTCTATTAATTAATTTTATTAATTAATTCATCTATCCTATTCCTCTAGTTAATTAAATATCTAATATTTAATTATTCTTCTAATCAATTAATTGAATATCTAAATATTTAATTATTGCCTTCAATCATTTGAATATCTAATGCTGAATGATTATTCTTCTATCCTATAGTCTCAAAATATTAAATGATTTCCTAAATTATTTAATTTCATTTCCAACTCACCTTCCATCTCCACTTCATCTTCCCTTTGCCAACTCATCCATCATGTGGCTAAGGAAATTAATATTTCTTAAATATTAATTCATCATTTATCTTCAACCTCCAAATTTAATGAAATATTGTGTACGTACACATATTTCATAACCTTCTTCTATATTCTCTTGAACATCTCTACATATTAGGAAGGACTTGAGTCCACTTGTCCTCTCATGCCTAAATTTTCTCCAACCATCCCTAGATTTCCTCAGTCAGCAACCCAGTCAAGGTGAGATGAGTGACACTTGTCTTCTCCTTCCCCCTTTCTCTCAACCTTCACCTTTGCTCATGACCATCTAAATCTGTAGATATGATCATGACCGTTGATCTGAGCCACATCATCTTATCCTCTCAAGGTCTATAAAATCAAGAGTTTGAGTTGAGAAAGAGTTAGACTTCAAGTGAATTTGCAAGCTAATCATTTGTAAAACTTATGCATCCATGAGTTTTAATCTTGAAGCAAAATAGCATAATCATATAGCATAACCATTTTAGCATAATCATTTAGCATTGCATATCATGGTATCGGTTAACTACTAGTTATCAATCCATTCTTCATATGCCATCTTGGAAGCCATCAGTGCTTGTCTGAGAGCACACCATCTGCAACTAGGAACAGTGGATTTAGGACACAGTGAGACATAAATCATGAAGGTAATAATAGTATTTTTATTTCATATGTATTTCATGTAGGTTCATTGGTTTGGATTTCCTGTAGCATTTTCTTTGTATTTTGTGAAATTAACTTGTTGCAGGTAGTATTCTGATGATAAAATTCAAGTCGACACAATAAGAATAAGGGTGTAATGACTAGAAGAAGGTTAGCTATTGAAGAAGTATATTTGATTTCCAAAGTTGAACATAAAGATGTTGCTGAAGCCTGTAAAGATGAAAGTTGGATGAGAGCTATGAAAGAAGAACTAGATTAGATTGAAAAGAATAACACTTGGAAACTTGTGCCTAGACCTAAGGATAAGAATGTTATTGGTACTAAATGGGTATTCAGAAATAAATTGAATAAAGTCGGTAAAGTTGTCAGAAATAAAGCAAGACTAGTCTACAAAGGATGTTCATAGCAAGAATGAATTGATTATGAGGAGACTCTTGCTCCGATTTCCAGACTTGAAGTTGTTAGACTGTTGCTTACTTATGCTGCTTATAAAGATTTCAAGGTATATCAGATGGATGTTAAATCTGCCTTTTTGAATGGTGATCTTTAGGAAGAAGTTTACATTGAGCAACTTGATGGATTCCCATTATCAGATGATGGAGACATGGTTTGTAAGCTGAAGAAAGCTCTTTATAGATTAAAACAAGCTCCTAGAGCCTGGTATGCTAGACTAGATAAATATTTGTTGAAATTGGGATTTAGTAAAGGTGTTGCTAACATTAATCTATACTTTAAGATAGAAAATGATAACATCCTGATTGTTGAAGTCTTTGTTGATGATATAATCTTTGGCGGTGATGATAAATTGAGCATGAAGTTTTCCGATGATATGTAGAAGGAATTTGAGATGTCTATGATTGGTGAGATGAAATTTTTCTTAGGTTTGCAGATTGCACAGACTGGAAAAGGTATATTCATATCTCAAACTAAGTATGTGAAGGAATTGTTGAAGAAGTTTGGATTGGATGAATCCAAACCGGTTGGAAATCCTATGGTGACTGATTGTAAATTATTTAAGAATGATGAATCTCCTAAAGCTAATCCGAGTTTGTACAAATCTATGGTTGGTGGACTGTTATATCTTACTCAGACTAGGCCAGACACTGTGCATGATGTGTGCATGGCTTCTAGATATCAAGATGATCTAAAAGAGAGTCATGTCACTGCTATGAAGATAATATTTAGATACTTGAAGGGAACTATGGACTATGGATTATGGTATCCAAGGAATGATGATTTCATGCTATGTGCCTACACTTATGCTAATTGGGCTAGTGATGTTGATGACCAAAAGAGCACTACTGGTGGATCATTCTTTTTGGGTAAGAAGTTGGTTTCATGGGCTAGCAAGAAACAAGGTTTAGTGTCCTTATCTATTGCTGAAGCCGAATACATTGCTGCTGCTAGTAATTGCACTCAGGTTTGGATGAAGCAAATGCTGAAGGATATCAAAATTATTTATGATGATCCTACTATTATATACTATGATAATTCCAATGCTATTAACATGTCAAAGAATCTAGTGCAACATTCAAAGACTAAGCATGTGTCAATAAAATATCATTACTTGAGAGAGCAAGTCAGTGAAGAGAAGGTGAAGCTGGAGTATGTATCTACAAAGGAACAAATAAATGATATTTTCACTAAACCTTTTTCTATAGATACATTTGTCTACTTGAGAGATAAATTAGGGGTTTCCACCCCTCCCGATGAGAACTAGATGCATTAAGTTGTATAAATCCGGTGGATTTCAAAGCCTTTTCTTTTTATCCGGATTGGTGAGTTGGCACTGCTCCTCTGGTCGAGTAGTTTGTTGATCTAGTTATGTATTTTTTGGGGAGAGAGATTCATGTTTCTGTATGGTTATCTATTTTAGAGATTTGGAATTATTGTCAAAGGGGGAGAGAGATCATGTGAAAAACTTCTTTCTAAGTTCTGATCTTAGGGGGAGTTTGCTGGAGATATCTTATTTTCTTTGCATTGATTATTTTTCACATTCATATGTTGCCTTCAATGCCAAAGGGGGAGATTATTGGATATTTTTGTTCATTTCTGATGCTAGGATACGTTGTTGTCATTGATGTCAACTTATTCCTATGATTTTCTTCTATGATTACAGATTGGGAAGATCTTATGATCCAGTTTGTAGTGTTTGTTTGCTGATCACTATTTTGCAGAGTTCAGTATATCCTCCGGTATATTTCGGTGTGATCAGATCTTGTGCTGAGGTTTTGGGATATTTCTTGGGACAATCTTGTGTATCTTCATTTCAGATGGATCATGATTTTTTTCTCCGCAAGCTATATTTCTTCGTGACAATTGCTGATTGGTTGTGTTCTTGAGCTTTTAAACATTGACCGATGAAGATTTAAAAAGTGGTGTTGGTGCAGCCGTTCCTGATGATTCTAACATGCTTGCTGGTGTTTCTTAGTCATGTCCTTTTTTTTTTGACAATTCACATTGATCATTGTGCAATTTTTTGATGGTTTCTATCAATCGGTGATGATTTTCATGTTTTGTGGTATTTCTGGTGGTGTAGTGTGTTGCAGTTGATCTTGGCGAGATTTCCAGTGGATTTGTGCATTTGAGAATTTGATTTAGGACCATTTTATGCTATGTAAACTATTATATTGGTCAGGTGGTTGATCTTTGTATCGTGTGATGTAATTTTGTAATTTAGGGTTGAGGGTTTAGCCGACCTTGTTGTAAAGGTTGATGAATTGTATATATAGGTGATATAGTCATGTAATTTGGGTGTCGATGTTGTGTCTACATTATCAGAGAGAGATTTATGTGTGAGCAAGTGATTTATCCTTCAATGTTGAGTTTTTGGTGAGATTGGTGTTGTAGGGAAGACATTTTTGCTTAACCGGAACTGTAATTAGGCATTTGGAGATGTTATTCTTTCAGTTCATTTCTTCAGGATTATAGTCTGAATCTTATTGTAAGTCAGTGAGACTTCCCTGAGGGTTGTATCCTTCCAGGCAATTATATTTGAGCAGTGAGCTCTAGGTAGTGTACTTGAATGCATGTGCATTCCCCATTGTAATATTTTCACATACTACTGCAGAGTATCATCTTACTATGGGTAGGTTCCCACCACGGTTTTTCCCTTGACCGAGTTTTCCACGTCAAAATCTTGATGTTGTGTGTTGTGTCATTAATTTTCTTATCTATCATATTACTGCAGTTTATCAAAAATGTGTTTTGTGATTAAGTTCGGTATTTCGGTGAAGATTGATTCACCCCCTCTCAGTCTTCCTTCTTGGCTGCTGCTAACAAAAACAACCAACCAGAATAAAGGGTAGGTAAACTTTATATTATAACCAATTATCCAAATAATAATAATAGGGTAGTAGTATAAACATAAATGGGATATTAACAAATCAAATCCCAACAATAAATAAATAAAAGCTTAATAAATAGAAAGTTATAATAAAATATAAAATCAATTCAACCATAAAACATAAACAATAAATAATAAATATAACCATTAGGCAATAAATAAGTAATTAGATAATCAATTAAGCAATAGATCAAATAAATCAATAAATTAATCTCAATTAAATATTTATAAAATATCAGCAATAAATTAAATATCAAATAATCAATTAAACACTAAATAAACCAAATAAATAAATAGTCATGCTATCTAATAAATTAAATATACATTAATAAATCATATTAATCTAATTATTAAATAATAAACACACAACCACATCACCTCATGCAACTCGACAAAGGGGTCAAACATCAACACAAGACTCTACCCACCAACTCATGCCACAACACAACCGACAAGGTGAACAACTAAGCCTAGAGTGTGTGAGGTAAACACACACGATCTCCAACAACTTGCCATTGGGATAAAAACGCGCTTAGACCTATGAGACCAGGTGGAGTTGATGTCTAGTACCTGCAATCCTGCATCCACCACTAAATACAATACAACATATATACAACACATATACATCATGAATGATCTGGCAAGTGATAGAGAATCACAACGTCATATCATGATCGCAATGAGTGGTATGACATCGTCTCTAATCACGAAGACACTAGAAGACAATCACAAACATCACAACATCAACTCAATCATCATAATCATGGAATAGGGTTAGCATAATCAAGATGCTGTTGTAACCTCATAAGCAATATAATCATTACATGAATAATGAGTGCATCTAGATCACTACACATAAGTTTGATTAACATATTAGTCCATGACATAACTTCATCCACATAAATAATAATGAATCCACTAATATAAAAAGAGACTATCAAAGCACAAATCTAAAAGTGTATATCACACCCTCTCATAAAGGATGAGTCAGGGAGGGGCAATATATCCTCTCCCCCTAAAACTCAACTTACACCTAGAAGTCACATGCTTAAGGTGAATATGCACCCAAACATTACTCTAAAACTTCTTTGAGCATAACCAAATCATATCTTTCCTATATAACATTTATGAACAATATACATAATCTCCTCGCCAGAGGATTCCTCAATCATGAAAACTTCTTATTTCAACATTTCCTAGCTCAAAGTAAGATAATGACAAAAAAAGTTTCCTTATTATGCTTTAATTACTTAAAGTGAATGCATTACATAAGAGATAAAATAAGTTACAAAACTCTTACCAGCTACAATAAGCATGTCAAATCATTAAAATTTCTCCAAGATAACTTCATCTAACCACATTTTACAAAAATAAAACTATAATTCTTGTCACCGAGTAACATTTATAAACAAGAATCACAATAACTCACACCATTTTAAGTATGGTAACACTCTTTGAAGATCTAGTTACAAGCAATTAAGAAGACAAATATGCATTTTACACAATATCTTACTCATAGGTACATCCTTATATTATTAAATAAGCCACATGTCATACACCTATATGAGAAAACTTTGAATAGCTTCCTTGAAGACCGAATAAAATCAAAATAATCTTCACAATTACTAGAAATCTATATCCTATAATCTCAAGTGAAAACAAGATTTACAGTATTCAAACTTCTCAGTCTCTACCACACTTCCGCTACACTACTCTGATACAAACATTCAATGCATCATTCATCTAATAAAATCATTAAAAGGCACTCTAATCCATTAATTATGCATGATATATATATATATATATATATCAAGCACTCATTGAAGATATGAAATCAATAGTTCCTTTTCACATTTATCTATTTCATATATTACAAATTCCTCAAATTCGAATGCACTTCTATCTAACTTTTCATAAGGTCTAAGAAGTTTCCAATTCATTTTACTTTATACACATATTTATTTACTCAACTAACATCAACATTATCTAATTGTTCACTAAGTCTAGTGCACTTCTCTATAGTGTCCTCCCTTGTACACACTATCAGAGGTTCAAAATGAACATGATAGAGACAATAATTCACACAAAATGAGAGCCCACAAGACTCAACATACGAAACAATCATAAAAGACAACAATGACAATGACAACAACATAAGAGAAAGTCCAAAAATAAAAATATCACCAAATCCAACATTAAATCATGAAAATTTGTCGATGAAATCAACAAGAAATAAAGTGTGACAAGTGCCACCAAAAAGAACAAAATGTATGAAGGAAGAATTTAGAAATCCAAAAATCAAATAACTCCAACGATGCTAGCACAAATCATAAAATAACTCAAGGTAAAATAGCCAACTTATCCGAATCTACATCATGACGTGACCAATATCAGTCACACCAAAGGGAGTAGCCGCTACACAATAATCAAGGGTACAACACCCTAAATCTATTAGAGAGTGTGTACCGGACATTTACATCGATAAGTTTATTTAAACATCTATATTCAATTTATCACTTTAATGCAATCCAATCTTTTACGAAAGTCTAGGCAAATATTCTTCATGAAGGATGACATATGCAAGGAGGAAATAAAGTGCTCCATACACACAAGGATTATACTCATGACATGATTAATATTCAAGAAAAATTACCACATATACTAGGCTATAATAGAAATAGGTATCAAAATCCCAACTAATCACTCGATGATGTACTAACAACATTCACCATTTCCCTTAATGCACAACAATTAGCATATAGACGATTACAATAGTCCACATGATGTCATTAAACAATTTAATTAATCATATATTCACATAATTAGATTTACTCATAAGCAATAGATCCCATTACTTTATCTCAAATAGAATTTAATATCAAACTTTGACTACTCATATTCTTATCACCTATGATCATTCCTTAATACACCATTAACCAGTTAGTTTGTTTATATTAAGCATGAAACTAGGTATCATAGCCTCACTTGCATATAATTTATATACACTTCCATTAAATATCACACAAATTAAGATACATACTTACATGTTTCCATTCAAACTCAGTTCCATCAGCCCTTAGCTATTATTATTCATAAACTAAATATCCTAGCATTCTGAGGAAGGTTGTCATAAGAGGTAGAGTACGACTTCATTCAATTCATTTAAATCTTTCCTACTAGAGTTCATTGAGAAAGAAATTTCTTAAAATTTAAATAAGGTAAAGAGATAACATCTTTATTTAATCTATCCATTCCATCAAACCACACAACTTCTTCACAAATCTAAGGCTTTTGTCTTACCAATCCAAGTAAAGACATAATGATATAATTTGCTAATTTTCCTATACTATACATGCAATGCACTAATTTTACTTCATTCAACACGTATACTATAACATGATCTTTTAACTTACTATTTAATTAAACTTTCTATATTATTCATGCAAGAGATATTCTATTTAACTAACTCTTCTTTTAAATGAAAACCATGAATGCAATGCTTATATCTCAATCTTCAAGCAAATTTTATTCCATCCAAACTTTTGTTTTAATATATGCAATACCATATTTCATCAATAAGTGTCCAATTCTTCTTCTTAATATCAATAAAATCCTAAGCACTATGAGTCTTTTACCCAAATGGAGAGAAGAGGGAGGAAGAACTCTAGAAAGTAATTAATGTATGCACACCAAAATTTATGCATGAACAATTTGAATTTCCTAGATATGTCACATTTATTGTAGTGCCCCTTCCCGATTCATCTTGTCTCTCTGTACATCAGAGGATTATATTGATCTAGTTTAGTCTACCTTATGATGATTTTATGATTTATATGTGTTCATGATGGATCATATTGCTTGTGGGATTTTGGTGACATTATGGTTACGCTAACCCTACTCTATGATTGTGATGTTCGAATTGATGCTACGAAGTTTGTGATTGTCTTCTAGTGTCTTCATGATTAGAGATGATGTCATACAACTCATTGTGAGCATGATATGAGGTTGTGATTCTTTATCAATTGCATGATTATTTATGATATAATATTGTATATGTTATATTATTCTTAGTGGTGGATGCAGGTTTGCCGATACCAGACATCGACTCCACCTAGTTCCACAGGTCTGAGCATATCTTATCCCAATGGCAAGTTGTCAGAGATGGCACGCGTTTCCCTCTCATAGTTTAGGCTTAAGTTGATACCCTTGTCGGTTAGTGTCTTAGCTTGAGTCGTTGGTCTGCACCATGTGGTATGTTGTTCAACCCTATGTCGAGTTGCCTTGCGAGTTTCCAATTATTTATTTAATATAATTAATCAATTTATATAATTTATTTAGTATTAAATTAAGTTAATGGATGACATTAGTATCTGATATTATTGTGTGATTTTTTTTTTTTGAGAAAAGGTCGTAGTGCCACTTAATATATTTTATTTATATATTTCTTTACACAAGCTATGCCACTTAATATATTTTATTTATATATTTCTTTACACAAGCTATGCCACTTAATATATTTTATTTATATATTTCTTTACACAAGATGATTCAAAGAGCTCCCGGAGAAAAGAACCCAAAAGGAAAACTTCGATCCTTGCTCGATATTACATAGAAAGGTTGTGAAATTTAAATCCCTAATATGCCACAAAAGTACAAATCTTGTAATGTCCAGAATACCAAATCCCGCTAGTCATCTCTAAGTATCGAATGCTTCTTGAAGTATGTTGACCAAGATGAAGTTCAAACCAAAACATCATGAAAGTTGTACACATTTATATAGTAGTCCACAGTTTGCCTTGCTTCATAGATGCCCAAATCAACATCCATTCACATCATCTAGATACTGAACAACCACAAAACTCTACAATTATAATACCTCACATACCAACTTTTAATCATTATGAAAACAACTGCATAACCATGTGTTATATTATCCTGTACCCATGTCCTCCAAAATTATTTTTCTAAGGATTGGAAAAGAATCGAGATCAAAATTCAGACCCATCATATTAAGTTCTACCTTGGAACTTCCCATATTTTCCAAATGATCTGCAACCCAATTTCCTTCTCTATACACATGTGAAATAGTAAAATTTACAAATATATCAATGAGTGCTCATGCTTGTTCAATAAAATATCTTATCTACCAATTGCCAATATTTCTCTTTATGCAAGCATTGATAATAATAGCTGAGTCACCTTTGATGTGAATATAAGAGATGTTCAATTTTTTAACTAGTAGAATGCCTTCAAGCAAAGCATATGCCTCTGCGTAGTTGTTAGTACCTGGTGGAATGGAAACAAATTTCAAAGCAAAAACACACCCTGTGTGGTCCCTAATGCATACTCTTACTCCTGCATCACTCGGGTTCCCTTTAGAGGAGCCATAAAAATTCAATTTAAATGTGTTAAATTCGGAGGACACCATTTCACTTTATTTTTGTCAATTTTACTAATCCTCACTCTTGGAAAGAAAGGTGATACGGGAATAGAGATGCCCTTCCAACAATTAATAACTTAACCATCCCAAGAAGTAAATTCCCTACTTGGATTGAATTGATTTGAAACATGAGCATTAACCAGTTCTGATACTAATTTTTCAATGTAATTGAAAACATCAGAAAGAGGACATGTCTGTTTTCTAAAAGTATGCTTATTTCTTTCCCACCAGAGTGACCATACTACTGTGGATGAGATCACTTTCCAAATGCATGCAAAAAGAGAGGATAAGTATAAGACTGGCCAAGAATGGAACAAATCCCATACATTATTTGGAAGAGGGATGCTAAAGGAAATTTTAGCAAGCACAAACATCCAACAATTATGAGCAAAATCACATTGGAGGAGAAGATGATCTAACGTTTCATTATGCTCACCATAAAGTACATAGGAAAATGGAGGTACAATATTCAATTATCAAGTCTCTCACTAGTAAGTATTCTCTTGTGTAGAGCAAGCCAAGCAAACATCCTTGCCTTGGGAAGAATACTGTTGTTCCAATAGAAGTTATAAGCTCTTTGTGAATAGGATTGAACTGGCATTTGATGAATTGCCTTATACCCTTCCTTGATAGAGTACTTTCCATTCTTCGCAGGGCACCATATCAATTTGTCCGAACCATTAGAGATAAAAGTAATGCAGTTCTTGAGAATCAAAGAAAATTTTACCTTTTGAGCCGAGGAGATTGGGAGTGAAGCTGGATTCTTCCAAATGACACGATTTGAAGGCTTCTCAAGATCATCTATGTAGTCATGAAGGTAATATCCCCTTTGAGTATAAATATGGGGATTGTATTTACTAGAGATTCATCAAGATTAAGAGGGGGGAGACCACTCAATGAATCATGCCAGAAGTTGACATCTTTTCCATTATGTACTTGCCAAGATAAATATCTAGTAATCACATTCCTAGAAGCCATCATGAAGTTCCAAACTCCAGATCTTCATGGAGGATCAAGGGTAGTAAAAATACGTGATGAGGTAGGAGTATCTAAATAATTTTATTGCATAATTTGACACCACAAAGCATGTGGTTTTACATAAATATTCCAAACCAACTTTCCCCCAAAGGCCTTGTTCCTTTTTGAAAGATAGTGTCGACCAACCTTGCCCATAGATTTACTTGTAGTCATTTTGTTGAGAGACACAAGCGAGATCTTTTTATCTTTTGAAAGATTACCTTTCCAAATAAAATTTTGAATAATTTTCTTGATATGGGAAACAATAGATTTCGGGGCTTGAAGGACTGAAATGTAGTAGTTTGGGATTGTAACCAAAATAGTTTTGACAAGAAGGATTCTGCTTGATAGAGATAACCATCTAGCTTTCCACACATAAATTCTTCTTTTTAATTTGTCAATCACAAAATTCCAAAAAGAGGGTTTCCCTACTCCCATAAAGAAAGGGATGCCCAAGTACAAAGATGGAAGAGAATCCATTGGAAAGCCCAATGTCTGGATAATGCTGTAGACACCTTTTCAGAAGCATTAAATATGAATATTTTAGATTTTTGAGAACTAATTTTCTGCCCAGATTTGGAAGTATATATGTCCAACATTTTCTTAATATGCCTTGTTTCTTGAATGTTGGAACAACCAAATAGAAGTGTATCATCTACAAATAAAGTGTGGGTGATGGAAATTGAAGTATTAGGGATGCAAAGCCCCTTCCAAAGATCCAAAGTCAGCTGTTTATTAACCAACCTGCTAAAAGCTTCTGCCATGATAATGAAGAGAAAAGGTGATAGTGGGTCACCTTTTTTAACTCCTTGAGTGGCTTGAAAAAAACCAGAAGGATTACCATTAATAATAACTAAGAAATGTGCACCAGAGAGACAATTTTTGATCCATTTGCACCACTTATCCAAAAAGCCAAACTTTTTAAGCACTCTCAAAAGAAAAGACCAACATACTTTATCATATGCTTTCAACATGTCTAATTTAGCTATGAAAGTAGGGGACTGTGAAGAGTTAATTGAGTGCAAAGCTTCATGGGCCACAAGCGCACCTTCCAATGTTTCCCTACCAGGAACAAAACCTCCTTGTTGAGGAGATATTACTTTAGGTATCAAGGATTTTAATTGGAGATAAATAGCTTTTGTGAAGATCTTGTAAACTGTATTACATAAGGAGATAGGCCTAAAGTCTACAAAAGATTGAGGGTTGTTGGATTTGGGGATAAGAGCAAAATGGGTTAAATTGAAGTTCTTGATTATAAAATATTTTTGTCTTGACTCTTCCAAAGCCATTAAAAGATCAAAACTTAAAATGTCCCAACACTTTTAAAAGAATAACATAGTGAAACCGTCAGAACCTGGAGACTTGTCAGGAGCCATCGAAACTACCACCTCTTGAAGTTCAGCAACAGAGAAAGGTTGCATCAGATAATCATTATCACGCTGTGAAATCAGACAAGGGATGAAATCTAGCAATACCTCGACACTGGACTCCTCAGGAAGAAAAAGAGGATAAGGAGCAAGAATATTTTTAAAGAAGAGTTTACCCTCTTCCCTAATTTCTTCTTCATTAGTTAATTTTATCCCCGAAGAAGAGGCATTTATAGAAAAGATAGTAGATGCAACTTGCTTAATCTTTGCAGATGCTTGAAAGAACTTAGTATTTTTATCCCCATCTTTTAGCCATAGCTCCCTTGATTTTTGTCTCCAATACTCTTCCTCTCTAGAGCATAATTCTTCCCAGTATCTTTGTAAATGCTTCTGCCTTGAGAAGGTTTTAGGGTTAATCCCATTAGAAAGGATGAGTTCATTGATGTCCTTTAATTCCTTCTCTACATTTGATTTCTCTACAAAGATGTTTTTGAATACTTCCCTATTCTAGACTGATATATTTTCTTTTACTAACTGCATTTTCATATAAAGTTGAAACATTTTGTTCCCCCTACAGAAGGGGGCACTTACCCACCATTGACGAAGCAAAGCATGAAAGTGTGGGTGCCGAAACCATACTTTCAAATTTAAAAGAAGGTCTATGATGAGAAGCTTCATGTTTATCCAAGCATAATAAGATAGGAAAATGGTTAGATCTAGAGAACGATAGAATATTAGAGCTGAAAGTATATTTCTGAAGGATCCATTCATATGAAGTGAAAAACCTATCCAATCTGCTTTCTATTTGAAGGGATGTTATCCGGTTTGTCCATGTAAATTGACCATTAGAAGGTGAAATTTTAGAAAGGGTGTTATCAGACACAAAAGATCTAAAGTCATCAATCACCTTAGAAGCAGTAGGGTTGCCTCCCTGTTTCTCATCTTGAGACAAAACAACATTAAAATCACCTCCTAAGATGATTTTATGAGTTCCCTGCTGATGGATTTGATAAGATAGGGTATTCCAAAGAGCATATTTCTCATGAGAAGCTGTTGGACCATAAATATTAAAGAGAAAAAATGATAAATCAAAATTTTCAATAAGAATAAGATGCCAATTTATCCCTTGGTTCAAATTTTTTGCTTTGATTGTCCTGGGATTCCATAATGTCAGAATACCACCAGAAGCTCCTACTGCAGGAATATGTATGAAATCCCATAAAGTCCATTTTTTAAAAATCTTTTGATAGGCTTCATCAGAAAGCTTTGTTTCTTGCAATAAAATGATGTCTCCTTGGGAGGAATCCAACTGCTGCTTGATCCGTCCCCTCTTGTCAGAGGCATTCAAACCTTTGACATTCCAAGATATGATCCTCATTGCACCTGAGAAGAACAACATGTTCTTCTCGGTCTTGAGTGGGGTGAAAACTTGTCTACAATTATAGACTGGATACCAACTGCAATCTCTTCTTGGATTTTAAGAATCTTGGGCTTCCGACCTCTTTTTTTTAGGTGTTTTAGTTAACAAAGGAGATGAAGAGACTGATTGAGCAAGAGAGAGATGTTGAGAAAAATCGAAGTCAATCTGTGAGGGAGTTTGAATTATTATTATTAGAGATTTATTATTTATTGATGCCTATTTCATGAATTTGTATTTAATTGATGATTTTATATTATTATTATTATTATTATTTTATGGTCTAATGTTTAATTGAATATTTATTATTTGGGAGTTTGATTTATTGGATTATTATTTATTTATTTATTAAATATTGGCTGAATACTTATGCCTATCTGTACATTCAGTCATTTATTATTTATTTATTTATTGTTTAATTACTAGATGGGTATTTATGCTTGTCCATATATTTATTTATTTATCTGCTTTATTATTAATTAATTTATTTGTTTGTTTGTTATTATTTCTGTACCTACCCCTTGTTATGATTGGTCCTCTTGGGAGTTGTGATTGTGAGGATATTATTATTTAATTGTTTGTTTGTTTATTTAATTAGAGCATTTACTAATATTGCCTTTGATTTATTTTATTGAGCTTTGATTTATTATTATTGGTTATTATATTATTACATTCTCTTGTTACTAATTGAGTAATTAAAAATTATGTTTATGCCTACCCTATTATTTTATTGGTTGAGATTTCGGGGCCAGTAAATAATATTATTTTATATTCTTAGCTCGATTTTTGGAAGGGGTTTGGTATAGAATGTAGTTTATTGCAATATTTTTATTGGTTTGGATTCTTCTATAGTTTTTGAATAAGATTTTATTTATTGTCTTTTTTTGAGCATTTGGGAGAGAGCTTTTGTATTGATTTTTCTGCGACTTTGGAGAATTTTGAATGTTGCTAGAGTTTATTTTTGGTTTCAATTTGGAGCTTGGTTGGATTAGAAGCTTGGATTGGATTGTTGAAGATTTTGGTTTTTCTCTTCATCGGATTTCTCTTGCCATCACTCTATTTTCCAGGCTGGAGCTATGCCTTTACTCTTGCATTTTGAATTTAAAAGGAGTTGTTTACTCCGTATTTGTATAAAGATTATCTATGGGAGATTGGGAAATGTAGTTGGGAAATGTAGTTGGAGAAAGGATACTAATACTGATATATACATATATTAAGGTTTGGGAAATTAATATTTGTATGCTTTTTACTTATTGTGCTGAATGTTATCGTGAAAGTTCAATTTTGCATTCATTGTGTTTGTAGTTCTTGTTTTATATCCCATATGGACTTGTTGAGTCCTTGTTTTCTATTATATTTGTGTATGAGACCCTTAATCTCTCCACCTTATCTAGTCATGTGGTGATGTCACTTGATTCTTGGCAATGTCTATGTATGATTGTGTATGTGTGATGCTGAGAAATGAAGTTTAAATGCTCTTGTCTAGTCTTGTTGCTCTAATTATGCCTTAATTTAGCTTTATCTTGGTCTTAAACACCTTCTGGGAGTGATATCTACCTCATTTGTGAGCCTATATGCAATTTTGGGTGGATTTGTAACTTTATACCTATGTTTTTCATCATTTTTACACTATCTTGGATGCACTATTCTGCACCTCATATGCACTAAATTTTACTTTGTATGCACTAGAGAATGTCTCATATGTGCTAATATGCACCCCATATGTGATAATTTGGTCCTTGCATGTGCTAAACTACCCTTCTTTGTTGGTTGCCAGTTTTGCTTAATGTGGTTACTTTTTTGGATTTGGGGCTTGTACTAGAGGCTTTTGCGATTGCTTGATGATCTCAGTGATGTCTTTGATTTGATATTATTTATTTCATGTTTTGAGCTCCGATAATATGGTTTGTGCCTTACCGTTGAGGGTTGTGCATATGTGTTCTATTGCTCGAGCAAGAGGGTGAATTCCTTGTTGTCAAGGATTGATATCATGGCTCTAGTGGGATATGTTTTACCTCACTGTTGAGGATTTGAAATGGATTTGGATTCATCTTTGGCTCATGATCATTCTTTGGCTCTTTGACTATTATGCGTTGGTGAAGGCTCTTGCCTTATATGTGGCCTTATGGATTTTGATTATGTTCAACATATTCTTAGTTTTGTATGAGCACTTTTATGTCTCTTATGAGACTTAATTATGTGTTTATGATGTTATTTGATGTTTTTTATACCCTAATGTCTTGGAATATGGTAGAGGGAGTTTGATTTCATGTGATGACTGGGGTCATGTGAGATAGGTTGTTTAGCACCTAGATCGCCAGGGCACATTGAAAGTTATCTTGATCTTAACAAGTGATAACATTACTAATTAAATTGATTGGGTTGGGATTCAATTAATAAGATAATAATAATTGGTTTGAGTCCATTGAGATGGAAACCTAATCTCCCTTGTTCTCACATAGGTTGAGATGGCTCCACATGTCTATCGGGGATTGATTTTACCCTTCTATGTGAGAGTAGCTTGTATGTATATCAGGGGTATGGATTACTCTTCTATATGAGGATATCATACATGATTACTATGGGTGTAGATTTACCTTCTTTATGAGGATAGAACGTAGAGGCGTGTCTATCATGGTTGGCCATATTCTCTTCTATGTGAGGATAACATGTGATGACACTCCACTCCTACATATGAATATGGTCCTTATACCTTGATTTGTTGTTATGTCTTTGGGAGAGTTTATTGATTTGATTTTGGCCATGTGATGTGATTTGGTTATTGATATGTTGTATACCATTGTAATGTCATGTTGAGTCCCTTGGTTGTTAGGTGCCAACTTAGGTCTTGATGTAATGCCCTACTATGAGGCCCAGAGGACTTAAATAAAATAAACAACAATAAAATATGGATAATTTTTTTTTTTCGTTTTTATGTTTTATCCTTCAGTAACATCATTGTGGGGCCTTGAGAACGAATTCTAGTGGTTAATTGTGTATCTTTATTTATCTTTTTGAATGTATCTCTTTGCATGTGCATAATGTTATAAAAAAAATATTTGCATTTTATTGATGTTTATTTTGTTTTAGTCCTCTGGGCCTCATGGCAGGGCATTACACTTGAGTGAGAGTTGGAACCTCATGTCATCTCCTATCATGGGGGGTGGCTCCTATTTGGTTCCACATGGTCAGGTGGTTTGATTTCTTCTTCCATTGGGATGTTCTTCATTGGATGCTTATGTGTGAGGATATGGATTTATATTATCTCATTATGTGGATGGACCCTTTTGGAGTGTAATCTATGTAATTGTAATTGATATCATGTATTTTGTGTTTCGAGAGAGATATAATAGTAAAGAAAACCATGTAATTAATATCTTGTGAACATATCTTTTAGGACTTGTTGTGGGTTGATTTCAAAACGAGATGTATTGGATAAGATCACTATAATGGTTATTCAATGTGCATGCAATTCCATATGAGAAAATAATTAAATGATTGAGTGATATGACTAGATTATCTTGTGTATATCTTGCGGATGGTAGTGGATAAGTTAATTCTTATGTATGCCTTTGTTGAAAGATACCTTAAATGTTAGTCATCCTTGGAATATGGAAAAGATTGAGTAGTTGTAGATTTGTATGGACTTTACGATTCTTCTTTATGTGAAGCTGATTTCTATGTATTGAG
This sequence comes from Cryptomeria japonica, assembly GCF_030272615.1. Lineage (NCBI taxonomy): Eukaryota > Viridiplantae > Streptophyta > Pinopsida > Cupressales > Cupressaceae > Cryptomeria > Cryptomeria japonica. The sequence continues at coordinate 509,136,622 of NC_081413.1, read as the reverse complement.
ATGGTATAATGAATCATGATGATATTGAAGATATAAAAGAGAATATGTACCTGTACCATGTATTCATATGTAATAGGACATGATGATGAGGTAGTCAAGGTTATGGTATTGTAATGGAATAGAATGTTGTATTCAATATATGATACATGTTGTAAGAATGTTCATTAGGTAGAAAGAGAGAAATTTATATGGAATAATATTTGAAATGGTTAGCTATGTGTGTGTCCTTAATGTAGAAATGGTGCTATTAGATAATATTGCTATAAGTAATCTCATTGGAAAGTAACTAGCATTTGTTGTATAGACTTGTTTATGGTTCTGTATATGTTATCATGATGGGATGTATGATGAAATTAAGAAAGGAAAATAATTGAAATTGCTTATATGTTGATAATGCTATATGGATTTATATTGAGTTAGATGGTTAGTGAAGAAATGGGCAATTAGGAACACTTGGAATTGGTGTTCTAAAATGAAATTAGCGAGTTAATGGGAATGTAATAGGATAAGTGTTTGGAAACTCATGGTTCTCATGATAAGAGAGATAGTAATGTAATTGTTATAGTAAATGTTAATGGTTTTATGATATTGTCGTGTTATGTGTTATTGCTAGTAAGTAATGATGTTAAAGTACCCTAGGGAATGAATGTATAGGTGAATGAATGATTGGTTATAGGTGCACATTGAGATGATGATTGTTATAATGCTATTTTTGCTTGCATTGTATGAAGTTATGGTTATCTTCATGATGTTGTATGCAATCATGTTATGATATATGAATTGGAGTAATGATAGTTTACTATGTTGCAGTAGTAGGTGTTTAAATTTTTTTTTAATCTCTATTGTTAAGTTAGTTTAGTTATTTTCTCTAGGGTATTTTGGTGGGCATTACATTTATCGTACTATGCAGCTACTTACATCATTTTCTATGATATGCAAATTTAACCTTTCATGACATCTCCTAACATTACAAATTTAGTTAGAAATCTTCAAGTCCTTATTGAAAGATATGATTTACTAAAACAATCATTCGTTACATGCAAAATTGCACACATATATAAACACCCAATAGTTCTATTTGGTACCCATACTTCACTAGTTAACTTCCTTATATTTTACATAAGAGAATAAAGGAAGAGAAGGGCATCATAAACTAATTATTTACTTATATATAGATGCATCCCATACAAGTTCTTCAATTTCACCTCATGGTCTACTCTATATCATTCTTATATACACGATACAAACATTTCATCTTACTATTCATTAGGAATTCAGTGTATCAATCTAATCTGATAAACATAACATTAGTGAGGAGAATACATACAATTTTCTCTCATTCTATAGCATAGTCATTTATGTAGGGAAAACAATCTCTGATATTCAGGTAAGCACCAGAAATCACAAAGCAAACAAGATCGCAAGGAATTATATAGACATATCTCATATCTATCAGGCATGCATAAGATATGAATACACATATTGCTCACAATTATAATTTCTAGAAAGAGTTAGGAAGAAAACATAGAGCATAGACATGTAAGATCTCCAAGATTCCAATAATCCTTTTCAAACACAAACCTCAAGAACAACTCAAGTCAAGAGGACATCATAGCACACCATGCAAGACTAAGAGAAACAACCTTAACCAGAGATCCTAGTGTTTGCAAAATGAGCTCTGATACCAAATATAATGCCCGCCAAAATATTGTAGAGAAAATAGCTAAACTAACTAAAAAATGGAGATATTTTTTTTTTAAAAACATCTACTAAAGCATCATGTAGATCTAACATTACTCATATGTATGAATCATAACATATCATTATTGCATAAACAACTTAAATATAACCCTAATCATAGCCACATATATCACAAGCGAAAATAACATCATAATCATTTTCATCTCAAAACATACATACATCCATTTACTCTCTCTCCCTAGGGTATTCCAACGTCACTACTCACCAACAACAACACATTACACATCCACATAATGAATTCATTAACATTCATTTCCTTTAATTTCTACTTAAATACTTTCTTCCTACCATGAGATTATGAGTTATCAAATGCCTATTTGCATAACCCCATTAACTTTCTAAGTTCATTCTAAAATACCAAACCAAATGTTCCTAATTACCATATCTATCATTATTCACATATAACATCATGAATCTATTTATATAATTTCTCATAGAAATGGAACTAGAATTCTTCCTTAAGAATATCCATTGCACAATTCATCAAGATTACTATCCATATACATAAGCAAGATTATTACAACAAGTATTAATCTTCTTTCCAATTAGGATCTCATGCTAATAGACCAATTAAAAATCCATTTGATACAACAAGAATGCACATAATCTAATAATTCAATTACCTAATCCAACATAAGATCTCAATCTTATATAATGAATAGCCTTAGAACATGGACCATACAATGAATACATAATCTTATTCCATTACAAGATCATAGTCTCTACATCATCACGTCCTATTACATAAGAAAACATGGCATAAGAATACATAACCTCTCTTACATTTACATTGTCATCATGATACAATATACTATCTCAAATACATAGAAATCAGCTCCTCAACTATCCGCATAATGAAAAACTATAGTGTCCATACAAATCTACAACTAATCATTCATTTACATATTCCAAGATAACTAACAATAAGGATTAACATCTTTCAAATCAAGGCATACAAGATCATTAGCATAACCACTATCGTCTACAAGGTATACATAAGATAATTCCTTTTATAACACTCAATCTTTTAATTTCCTTCTAATCTATAATTACATACGAATTAAATATCCATTTACAACAATCTCATCCAATACATTTCATTCTGAAATCAACCTAGTACAAGTCCTAATATATATTTTCACAAGATACTAATTACATAGTCTTCTTTACTATTACATCTTTCTCGAGATATGAAACACATGATATCAATTCCTATTACATAGAATATGCTCCAAGATCCATCCACATCATGAGATAATATAAATCCATTTCCACACACATAGGAATCCAATGAAAAACATCCCAATGGAGAAGGCATCAAACCACTTGACCATCTGGAACCAAATAGGAACCACCCCCATGCTAGGAGATGACATGGGGTTCCAACTCACACTCAAGACATAGGATGACACCTAACAATCAAGGGACTCAACAAGACATCCACAAGATTACAATCATAACAATAAATCAAATCACATCACAAGGCTTAAAATCACATATCAATAAACTCCCAGAGGCATAATCAACTATAAAGCATAAGGATAATGGAAACGTAGAGGGAAGAGTGTCATCACATGCTAGCCTCATGTGGAATCTACCTCAACCTTGGAGCCAAAAAAGGGAGGTTAGTTTACCGCTCCAAACGGTCTTCCCGACCATAGATCCCAAAACCATCTCCTTGGGACCCACCATTGGGCCATACAACTCAAATTCATTATCTTGATTAAGTGAATCCTAACTAAACAACCCATTTTAACAACTTATCAAGGTTATCACTTGCAATTACACATAAACTCTTCATGTGGTTCTATGACAGGTCTAGACCCTAAGTATCCTCTCTATGAACCTCTTAGAAGCCTATTGCTCATGAACCTCATCCTACATATGCAAGAGCCCACTCTCCCAAACATGGACCATAACCTTAGGAGGAAACATAAACCAAAATATCATCATAAAAAGAACTTGAAGGCTCTCAAGAGTCATAATTATAGTTACAACATCACTGACACAATCTAAAACATAATATGAATCATGCATCCAAATGCAAGCAAGAGCCTTCACCAAAACAACATCAACATGAACCAAATCATAAACATGAGTTCAAAGGTTAATCCAAAACAAATTAAAATCCTCAATAGTGAGGCAATAACATCCCACTAGAGCTCTCATAAACATTCCTCAATAGCGAGGCATTCTTCCTCTCGCTGGAGAAAATCAACATAAGAACAATATCCTCATGGTAAGGCACAAATAATCTTACTGGATCACAAAACCAACATGTAATGATCAAGATAACATCATAAAAACCTCTGAGGAACTCAATGCAATCACAAAATGCGTTTGGTAAATTCCCAAAATTAGACAAAGCAATCATAGTGACCAAAATTGACAAAACCTACACCCTGGAGCAGTTCAACGCAACAAAAACCCAACTTAGCATTCCTGGGAGCCATATTAGCATTCCCATGGCATCCTATAGTGTTATAGGTTCATACTTTAATGTTTTGGAGCTGAACAATAGCATTCTAGGTTCAGAATGCAAAAATAAAAGGAAACAGACAAAATAGGTAATGAAACTTGCCCAAAATTGCACAAGGACTCTCAGTTGACCAAAAGACACTCCCAGAAGGTGCAGGAGGATGAAATAACATTAAGGAAACACATAAGTGAAATATTATGGACATACAAAAAGAAAGCAACATCAATACCTTGCCACAACTGCGCTCAAAAGTATACAGAACTTCACCAAACTTGCACAGGAGCTCAGGAAGATGCAATAAGATTAAGTGTGGTATAAAAAAATACTTCAAAGGTGTTAAAACACCCAAACATAACTCAAGAGATTCACTAGATAGGCTATGACAAAAGAAGGCAACTTCCAAGGCTTCTTGTATGCAACTCACAGCTATACATAGACTCCATTCTTGCAAATAAACTCAATAGCTTAAGGAGATGCAGAAAATGCATGAGGGAAAATCAAATAGAAATCGGAGAGATTTTAAAAATCATACAAGAACAAAAGGAAGAGGAAGCAAAGACTCAATAAGGGAAAAAGAAGAATATGCATTTCCGACAACACACACCATTTCCAAATTTCAAAATACATTTTCAATCATCCTTAAATTTCTCCCCAAAAACCAAATTGAAATCTTAAACATAAAAATCCATTTCCCCAAAAATATTTTAAACAAAAGCAATGCAGACAATCTTTTCAAAATAAATTGCAGAGAGGAAATGAAGCTCCAAGTTGGAAAATTTGCAGTAAATGGCAAATAGAATTCGGAGAAGAGCAATCCAAAATCAACAATCCTTAATCCAATATCCAATCTTCAAAGATCAATCTTCAGTCCAATCAAACTCCAAATTGAAAATCCAAAATTCTCCTAGATGGTAACCTAACAACAAACCATAAGGCTCAAATAAATAAAAATCAAATTCAAAACTATAGAAATCCACCGACCAATTAGAAAATTTCATAAAACCATATATTATACCTACCATGCGTGAATACGAGGTAGATAATATAAAACTATATTATTTACTTACCCTAAAAGAAAAAAACTACCCAAAATAAAGGGTAGGTAAACTTTATATTATAAATAATTATGCAAATAATAATAATACTAATAATAATAGGGTAGTAGTATAAACATAAATGGGATAATAACATATCAAACCCCAAAAATAAATAAATAAAAGCTTAATAAATAGAAACTTTTAAAACATAAATTCAATTCAACCATAAAACATAAAAAATAAATAATAAATTAATTAAATAATAAATAAATAACCATAGGCAATAACTAAATAATTAGATAATCAATTAAGCAATAGATCAAATAAATCAATAAATTAATCTCAATTAAATAATTATAAAATCTCAACAATAAATTAAATATCAAATAATCAATTAAACATGAAATAAACCAAATAAATAAATAGCCATGCTATATAATAAATTAATATAAACATTAATAAATCATATTAATCTAATTATTAAATAATAACCACATAACCACATCACCTCAAGCAACCTAACAATGGGGTCAAACATCGACACAAGACTCTAACCACCAACTTACGCCACGACAAAACTGACAAGGTGAACAACTAAGCCTCGAGTGTGTGAGGTAAACACACGCCGTCTCCAACAACTTGCCATTGGGATAAAGACACACTCAGACCTGCGAGACCAGGCAGAGTCGATGTCTGGAACCTTTAGTCCCACATCCACCACTAAACACAATACAACATATATACAACACATATACATCATAAATGATTAGGAAAAGTGATAGAGAATCACAACATCACATTTTGCTTGCAATGAGTGGTATGACATCATCTCTAATCATGAAGACACTAGAAGACAATCACAAACATCACAACATCAACTCAATCACAATCATCATAATCATGGAATAGGGAACTAGCATAATCAAGATGCTATCGTAACCTCATAAGAAATATAATCTTTACATGAATAATGAGTGCATCTAGATCACTACACATAAGTTTGATTAACATATTAGTCCAGGACATAACTTGATCCACATAAATCATAATGAGTCCACTAATGTCAAAGAGACTATCAAAGAACAAGTCTAAAAGTTTATATCATAGTCTCTCATAAAGGATAAGTCAGGGAGGGGCACTACAACTCTTGATTACATGTTGGCTATTTGTTTTTGTGGGAGTTGGACTTTTTGTGTCAAAGCCTCAATAGGAGGAATGAAAGCATGTTGTTGGTTGATAATTTGATTGGTGATTTTGGTATCGTTGATAATGTTGGTTAGTGTATTGATTATGGGTGTGACCGATATTGTAATTATGACCATTCTTTTGACCATTTTGCTTGATGAGAGCTAATTATGTTCCATTTTATGCCAAATTTTATCCTTTTCATATTCCTTCATATCCATTCCCACATTCCATTTCCGTTCCATATCATACCATTTTACCATTTTATGTTGCATATGATTTAATATATAAGTAATATTTAATTGTTTTTAGATAAAATATGTGAATAAATAAAAATTCAATTTTATTTATTACAACATGCTAATTATAGAATGCAAACTTCTTGTCACCTTTTATGCAGGAACCTTCTTGTCACCACAATGGACATTGATCATCAAAAACATCGTGGTATCTATATTCATACTTCTAACACATGTGATTTATTGGATTCATTTTCATAACTCTTGTTGATCATATTCTTCCACAATAGTTGGTGGAGTTGTTTACATTGTCGTAACCATCATTTTATGGTTGCTATCTTTGGCTACTTTTAATATCTTTATAATAGCAACCTTTCACCTACAAAATGGATTCTATAGCTCAGCACATAACTTATCTATCTCAACACATAATAAGGGTCAAATTTAGGGAAAGAACCATGATAACGACTATGAGTTTGTTAAGTTGTATTGAGGAAACTAAAAATCTACCTATTTCCTATCTTCATTTGTTGTTGTAACAACATGTTTTTAATAATTAGTCAACAAACAAGGATGTACGTGAGCAATAATCTTCAGTTTGTTGGTCGTAGGCCAAAATAGATTATGCTAATTTATGCCACTTTAGGTAATGGTTGTTATAGATGTGAGCTATATATTAGCAACTCCAAGAGTAGATTATCATATGCAGATTATTGTAAGAAGATTTTGGTATCAATTGTATTATTCTTAGATAAATAAAAACAAACTTTGCATGATCAATACAATGTAGAAAGAAATTTACGCTCTATCACCAGATGTACTGAGGAGGAAAGACCCACTTCTTGGGATATCTAGTGATTTTGTTAGCTTAGTAGCATGTTTATTTTTGTTCTTTTGTAAATGTTGTTTCTATGTTATTTGCAAGTGTGGTTTGCAGTTCATTTAAATTCTATAATCATTATAATTTGTTGTTGTTCTTGTCATCAGGAAGTGACAGTTCCTGTCACCGGAATAATTTCAATTTGTTGTAGGTTTATTTTCTAATTGCATTTCATCCCCACTCAGCTTGCTACCTACAACCCTTGTGTAGATAGCCATGACACCTTTCACAAGTTTACACCCCAAATTGACATGCATACCAAACTAAATCTAGTTATTAATTCATCTTAATCTTTACCCCAGTTTTGGCCTATCATTGCTGACTGATATTTTGTTGTTAGTTGTTTCCTTGACCACCTATATTGGAAGTATTGGTATGGTGTTGATCTTGATTTTTTTGGTTGGTGATAATTGGTCTCTACAAAAGGGACAAGGGGGGCTTAGGTATGGGGATGGCTTTGAATCCTTGTCCACTAGCACTAGCATGATTGTTGTTTTCCTTGACTTATGACACATCAAAATTGGTAGGTAGTTTGGCACCTAGATGGGAAAGCATTAGGATTTAACGATATGGGTCCTGGTTTAACACGACGTTAAGCATCCTATTGAAATTATGATCAACCATGTGGTCTTGTATTTTGTCCTGTGTAGGTGGATCATCATTAGGAATATTAGGTATATGAGATGTAACATTTCCTTAGTTGAAAATATCATCGAGATTAGGCATATAAGCTATTTCTTGAGATTTTTGGCTTTTCTTTCTAATATTTTAAGCTCTTATTTCGACCATGGAAGGCAGGTTTGACCTTGGTAATAATGATAAGATAAAGGTGATGATCATGAATAAGACTAGGAGAAGGATGACGAAAAATCAAAATTTGTCTCTATTATATCAATATTAATTCTTACTTGAGTTATATAATCACTAGTATAGCCTTATACATTAATCTAAGTTGGCCTAGGAGTCATCTAAGACATAAGTACAGTATATATAGGAGCTACTGGTTAGTTTGTGATCATCTATTATGATTTATGTTATTATTAGAGTATTTTGGAAGTTTTCCCTCTCAAATTAGCTAATTATTCTTAAATATTAACAAGTCTTTGAAACATATTTCCTCATATATCCTTCTACTATGCAAGTTATTTCATTAAAAGTAGCATTTGTTTATGATCTTAACAATTGAAAGGAAAAAATCAAGACAATTTACTTGGCTCAAGAGATCAAATTATAAAGCACACATATCTCTCAATTTGGTTATTTTTTTCTTAATTTCTAGGTATTTTTTCAAGGTCATATTGAACATACTAAAAAATATATTTAAGGTTGCTTGTTTCATTTTTTAAAGAGTTATTATGTGTAATGGTGTTTGAATTAGGGCTTCACCACTTAGATTGATAAAACCACTAATTTTACTTGGGATGAACTTTACATTAAGGAGGAAATTGAATTTGATGGATCCAATTCTAAAAGGGTTGAATACAGATCAAATTAATCCTCCTTGTTTGAGTTGATATTGACTTTGAATTAGGGTTAAAGTGCAATGCTACCTCTAGGACAAAAAATGAGAAACTGACATACAATAATACTAATATAATGTTCAAAATATCATACAAAGCTGTAAAACTAGATTTGAGGATGGAAAATATATTAGAACCCATGATGGAAATTTTGGGTTGAATTGTCGGGACCAGGGAGAGCAGGTTGTCGTAGTCGTCTTAATAACGGGGGCCAAACAAACTTGATGTTTTTCAAATCAAGATGATGCACATAATCCACTATTAGAAATTCCCAAGGCCAAGGGGAGTCGATCATCTTGGTTCTTCTCTTTTCGTGCCTTTAAAAGCTAAGTCTGATTGTTGTTGTCTACTCTGCCAAATTACTCACTTGTAGCTCCTGAGACAATTCCCTGCATACAGAAAGAAGGAAATAGGTTTTTTGATGGGGGTTTGTGTTAGGCCAAACCTTAGTTTAGGAATTAAACTTGAAATTGAAATGATAATTGAAGTAAAATGCTTTCCTTTTGAGGGAAAGACTAGATTTGATCTAAAAATGCTTGAAATTAAACTTGACTTATTGTTGAAGCTTGCATGAATCCTCCTATAATGGTTTAGGAAGTCATGTAGAATGTCTTCATAGAATGTTGATCATGAATTCTTGAATTTGACTTTACTTGTCTTTCAATGCTTGATGAATACTTGCTTTCTTGCTCACATAGACATGAATTCTCTAGAGTGCAATTGAGATCTTGATAGAGGTTCCTTGTGGTTACCAAAATGAGGGGGGCAGGCTTTCTTTTTAGTCCTAACCATGTATTTTCCATTTGAATTTTTGAAGTAGGCTGACATAGAGCCAAATTTCCCACCCACATGAAGTGACCATTGTGAGGTCCTAATTTGGGTCCTAATTGGGATGACCAGGGCACCTAGGGAATCTTGATCCTGTCAATTGGGACTCAAAATTAGATAGAGACTAGATAGTGAGCTGAAAATGCATATTTCAAGAGGGTGTGAGCAACATCAAAGAAAGCATTGAGCACTAAAGTTTGAAATGCCAAGGCAAGGGCTAGGTGAGGACAAAATTATATAGGGATACAATTTATGACACTACATTTAGCCTTCACTTTAGTAGGATTAAGAGCCTATGTCCATACTCATGGTAAAGTACAAAGTCGCATTGAAAAATTTCACTAAGATACCAAAGAGACAAGACACACCAAACCCCCAGTGACTTAGGATTTTATCAATCTAATATCAAGATAAAAGGAGCAACACATGAAGAGGATGGAAATAGCATGTGTGTACTTGGCCTAGTAAGACTTGTGCTTACTATGAGTCATGTTTGGTTGAAAAATTTAAAATAAAAAATCCAAAAGATTACAAAGCAAAAGGCTCAGTTTGCAAAGTAACCTAAACATTAAATTGAATCAACTACAAAATGGGTACTACAACATGCACCAAACATGTCATGGTGTATGATAAAAGTGTACAAACCAAGTCTCGTGGTGTGTGCACAAAGTGTAACATTGAGAAGAGTGTATGCCCCCATGGTAAAGTGATAGCACACACCTTACAGGGAGAAATTACTTTAATATAACATACATGCATGTAAAAGTCAAGCATGTTGCCACAATGAGGTACCCCCAAGAAAGGACAAATCAAAGCGAAATGATCCCAAAACATGTAGGAAAAATCACATAAGGGATCCACTAGCTGGGGTCAGTGTGCAGTTTTGATAAATAATGTATATTAAAAATAATTGCATTGAACTGATCTCATCCCCCAAAGGTACTGGAACTATGAACACAATGAAAGAAGATCAAATACAATTAACAAACAAATTTAGTTTTGATTCAACATGGAAGAGACCAAAAAGAGATCCCAACACTTTGCATCATCCCCAAATCGACAACAAAAAGATGTACACTTATGAACAATAACACATGTACAACATAAAATTGATATGACATATAGAAGAATTGAGATAAAAATAGAAGAATGTCACAATAGATTCAACCTCTTCATTACCTTCCACCAATGGAGTAACAAGGGTAATCCAAAGAGAACCTAACATAACATAAAGACATATCAATCAACACATCATGGGGGAAGCATATTATAAACACAAGAAAACAAACATAAGAATCTACAACATAAATGAAGCTAATCAAGCAAATCATTGATCTTCCAATCTTACTTAGCATAATTTAGGGATGGTGGACAAGATGCAAGAGGAGAAATAACAGTCATATTAGATAGAGCTATTGCAACTTCAAAACAAGAACCATGCTTTAATGATGGGTCACTTTGTTTGTCTCTAGGAGCTAGAATTAATTCTTTTAAAAAGTGTGAAGATAGTTCATGATTAATCTCAACAAGCTCATACATATCATCAAAATCATTAGGACCAACATTGTTTGCATGACCAACATTATTATCATCATCCATAATATCATCTAAATTAATCATAATAGGATATTTAATATAAAAAGATATTATACCATCATTTTTCTTAAGAATATTTAACTTTGGTGATTTGAGTTGAACTTCCTCCCTAGGGTTAGGTGAACGCTGGAAAAATAGGACCAAGTTAGTTAATGTTTAATGTCTTTGGGGAGGAATGGTTTGCAAAGAAAGTTCATGAGCCTTGACATGAAATCTTCATTGACCTTCTCTCACTCAACAATTTTTTTAGTTTTACTTGAGACTTGTAAAGGTTGAGGGTCAATCAACATAGGCTTCTTTTCTTCCCTTATAGGGGAGGAACAAGAGAAACATCATTAGGTTGAGAGATACAAGATGCTAGACATTTTCCTTTATAAGATGTGGGAGATGGAACCACAACATATATAGGAGGATTTGAAGGTGTAGGAAGAAGACCAAGTATGGAATGGGGAGGAGGAATATCCATGGGTGAAGAATCCCTAGGTTTACCTAGGCAAATATCATATCAGTTTTCCTTTTTTGATAATATAGGAAAATAATATAATTTTGAGGTTGTAAAGGTGTTGGTTTTTTAGGCCAAAAGTAATCAAGAGAGATATTTCCATGCTTTGGTGTAGGTTGGTAAAGGTTGTAAAGTGTGGGAAATTAGGGTTTCACCAATTAAGATAATAAAACCACTAATCTCACCTAATTAACTTTACATTAAAAGAGAGGGTAAATTAAATAGAACTAGCCACAATTCAATAAGAAAAATGGTTGAAACACTTATTAAATTTACCTATTTTTTGTCTCCCCCTTTTGAGTTGAAATTGAATTTGTATTATAAATTATAGGGCAAAGAGATAAATAATTAGAGAAAAACATTGATAATAGAGTGCTATAGACTTCACACAAAGCCATAGATAGGTATCTGAAGAGAAGAAATGAATAGGAACCCATAGCTAAAAAATCAGACCAAATTGTTTGGACCAAGTTGGTGGGGTGACTTGGTCCTGCAACTTCTAAATGGGCAAGTGGGATGTTTTCTAGATCAAGGAGACACACAAGATCCACTATTAGAAGATAGAGCTAAATTCTCAGATCCTGGGAAATGGGGCTATTTGGTCCTTCGTTTTTCACTCTAGTAAAAGATGAACCTATTCATCATTGTCTATTCTGTTGGAATGTTTGACCACAACTTTTGAATCTATTTTGTACACACAAAGAGAGAAAAAGGGTTGTGGATAGGGGTTTTCCTTGGGTCAAACCTTGGTTTATGAATTAACCTTAAATTTAATTGTAGTAGGAAATATAAATACTGAAATAATGTTGGAAGACATACCTTAGGTTTGTAATGATTGATAAAGACTAATGATGCAATGCTCTTTAGATATGATCATGAATGTTAAATGTAATAACATGATAAATACATTAACATGAATGACCTAATGAAACATACAATCTTGCATGAAGATTGATGTGATTTTGCTCCATGATTCTTAAAAGATATAGTGGGATGAAATGCTGCCTTGAATGCTAGAGAATGATTGATGTCGAATGCACAAATGTTATGGTATATTGTGGATGAAGTCTTAGATCTAAAATTGATTGATAGGATGTCCTTATATATGGTTTCCTAGGTAAATTACTGATTAGGATAACCTCCAATAATCAAATTGAGGCATGGGGACCAAAATCCATTGGGGAATGGGAATGCTTGCCCATATTTAAAATGGGTCCTATTTAAGGAGGACCAAGGTGCCATGACACCATGGTCCAGATAGAGGCACCACAACACTCTTGTCCTCCAAAATTAGGACAAGAAGCAATTAAATAAAGGGGACATAGCCCTGGGATGGGGTCCACTCATCTATGTACACAAGTGATTCAGAGTAAAAAGGGGCTAGAATGTGCTTAGCGGGAATGAAGATACAACACACTAAGGTAGGAGCACAAATATGAGGTGTAAATTATACTAGTTATAATTTATGATGTTATATTTATCTCCCACTTTAATAAGGGTATGAGAATATGCCAATACTCATAGAAGAGTAGAAAGATGAGGAAGAGAGAGAGGAGAAACTAGGAGCAAGATCACAAAGAGATAATAAATCACTAATTTGGAGGAGCCAAGCCCCCAATATTAGGATCTTAACTCACACAAACACATGAAATGACACACAAAACAAGACAAAGACATAAAAATCCAAAGAAAAAGACAAAAGACACACAACACAAAGGGTTAGTACTAAAAGTAAAAAGCTCCAAGTCAATTAGTTGAAGAGACCTTGATAGTCAAAATGTCTCAACCACTAATCTCATTCTCAGAATGCTATTACAAGAACACAAGTGGTGAAATAAAAAGATAAATAGAATGCATTGAGTGATGAACCATGATCCCACAAGTTGCAAAGGCTATAAGCTCATGGGGAGGAGAAAGGAGATAACATGGTGTATATGGTGAAAATGGATAACAATAATAAAAATATTGAAAGGCTAAATGAATTCAACCACAAAACCCTAGCCTAACAATCAACAAAGATCCACCATAACATATGAAGATTACCTAAGACAATGCGAATCACATGAAATCATAAAGATTATACCATCACATGTCCAATAGGGTTTTGATCTCCATTCTTCCTATCTCCATTGATCTTGCTTGATATATTTGCTCTCAGATTTTATGTGCACAAGAGCTCAACAAAGAACGGGATGTGGTTGCAAGTAGGATCGTAGTGTAGTCAATTGCATAAAAGATGATTAGCATGAATGATTAGGGTTTGATAATGAAGGAAGCATCTCCTTATATAGAAGACACTATATGAAATGGAGGGATAAGATTGAGAGGTGTAAAAGGAGGTCGGCTATGATTAGAGGGTAGGTAAAAGAAATAATAAAATAATAAAAGGAGTAGGTAGTGTATGAATTAAGAGATGAATGACATGTGTCATAGGTAGAAAAGGCTAATGAATTAACTAAATAAATAAAGATTTATTTAATTAATAGAAGAAGTAGGATAATTAAATAAATAAGAATATATATTTAATTTAGGAAAAGGATAATTTAAATAAATAAATGTATTTATTTAAATGAGAAATAAGGCTAGAAGAGGATAAATGAATTAATTAAATAAATAAGGATTTATTTAATTAATAGAAGAATTAGGCTTAGATAATTAAATAAATAAAATATTTATTTAATTAGACATGACAATTTTAGGTGTCTACATTTTGCCCCTCTTCGAGACAATGCGGCTTGTCGCGTTGTTTCAAAGAAGATAATATGAACTGATACAGAGTTGCCCCAAGATGGGAATGATATGCCCCCTCGAGAGATTGGATGAAAATGTCTGAAAAAGATTGCAGACAATCTCTCGATAAGAAAGAAAGGCTAGAATGGGCTGACAGGATAAAGTGACAAAGTCACGGGATAAAGAAGACTGACTCAGGAAACGAAGGCTAGGACTAGGGTAGGCTATAAGATAGACCACGGGGGAAAATACATCCTCATTGTCATCTACACATTCACAAGAGCATATTGCAGAGCGAAAATAGAGTAGGAGCAGTCAACAATGATGGCTTTCACTCATAGATTCTACCGCGTTCCCCGATTTCAGAGGCCAGCAGAGGCAGGAGAGCCGGTAAGTACCACCAAACCTCCTCGTAATTTGACGCATTTAATTTTGTCATTAATGCATGCTAAATAGGGTCATAAATGCGCTTAGACTAGGGTCCAAAAAGTGTCAAAAAATGTTTAGGCGCGTCTGCGTTGGTGCTAGGCGCGTCTGTGTGCGCGAGGCACGTCTGTGTTTGTGCCAGGCGCGTCTATGTCTAGACCTGCGTCTGCGTCAATTGCGGCCGCGTCTGTGATGGACAGGCGCGTTTGTGCCAAGAAGGCACGTCTGTGTCTCCCAGGCGCGTCTGTGAAGAGCATAGGCATGTCTGTGTCAAGCAAGCATGTCTGTGTTTTTCAGGCACGTCTATGCAGTCTTTGAGCGCATTTATGTCATGTAAGCGCGTTTGCATTTGAAAAGTATGAATTTGCATCTTCTAGGTCAAATCGACAGTTCTGTGATGAACATACGCTGTTGATTAGATAAGCTGCTAAGAGGATACACTCAAGCAGGTCCTCTAGGAAGACTAGGATAGATCAAGGCACTTTGTGATGAACAGTGAGTACCAAGATAGAGTACTTTGTGATGAACAGGGAGTACTAAAATATGAGAAGCACTTTGTGATAGGGAGTGCAAATGTGAGTACCACTAGTACTTTGTGATGAACAGGGAGTACCACTAGGATAAATAGCAACACTTTGTGATGAACCGTGAGTGTCACTAGGGTAAATAGCTAGATGCATTTAGATAAAAAGTAGCATTTTGTGATGAACAAGGAATGCCACTATGAATGACATGATTTGATTTGCTTGACTGCAGGAGTATTTGCCGATGCTGGAGTCATGGAAGAGATTCCCATCTACTCAGAGGTTGTGACCTAAGCTGACAGCCGAGGAGCGAGCTGCTATTGAGGAGATGGGATTGAGACATGTTCTATATGTGCCTGAGTTTCGGGCAAACATGGGTTTGCTGATTGCGCTAGCTGAGAGATGGCACTCTGAGACGTGCACGTTTCATTTGCCGATGGGTGGGATGACAGTCACCCTGGAGGATGTCTACAGGATTCTGCGGGTACCGATTGATGGGGAGCTGATCCCATACGATCGAGATGGAGACAGAGAGGCCTTGAGATGGGTGTTTCAGGACCCTGGACTGGAGATGAGGGCAAGACACGTGGCATGGGACACCATGATAGCCACAGGACTAGTGCTACCGACCATGATAGGAGGAGCTATCAGTGGGTTCCTGAGTCCGGATAGGGCGACACGGGGTTTGGCTGTGGGCTGGGGAGGAGCACTGGAGACACTAGTGACGCAACACACCAGATATGCCTGGGGACCATGTGTGCTGGCCCATTTGTATTAGGAGCTTCATCAGTTTGTTTATCATGGATCAGTGGGATTGGGCTGTGGAGTGACACTGCTGCAGGTATGGGCCTACGAGCATCTACCAATTACCCGACCGATACAATTCAAGGGCAGAGGTCATGGACGCAACTTTGTACATTTGTATGATATGATCACATCACATCCGCGGATTGGCAGGTTAGAGCATTGGCGGCGAGTTTTGGACGACATTGATGTGGTCATATGGAGACCATATCTGGGCTGTGAGGAGTGGGAGGATGACGCAGTTGAGCTGCCCTACACCTTCCAGAGCAGGTACTTGATTGGGCAGATGCCCTATGTGTTAGAGAGACAGCTGGTGGACAGGGTTGGCCGATAGTTTGGCCAGATTCAGAGGATGCCCCGGGGCTCAGGCATGTATGCCCGCACAGTTAGAGATCAGGCACAGTTTGGGCCATTGCTGTCATATGATCAGGCAGTGACATAGCTGGTGGAGATGATGCCCCTACCCTGGGACATGTGGCCTGAGATCAAGGATGCTGGCATGGATGCTGAGTATACAGCTAATTGGGCAGAGCATCTGTTCCCACGATTGACAGATCCAGGAGAGGCATTGGAGGGAGATGGGGGGGGAGATGATGAGGAGGGTGGAGGTGATGGGGGCAGAGGCCGACGAAGGAGGAGGGGAGTAGTTGGAGAGAGGTGGGTTGCACCTCGGAGGGAGGGTGGAGTGGAGAGGCAGGCTCGGGTGGTGAGGGGTCGCGGTGGATTACCTTTACAGGTGCCAGTAGCACAAGGTCCCAGGTAGGTACAGATACAAGGACAGGGATAGAGACAGGTACCAGTATAGG
Source organism: Cryptomeria japonica (assembly GCF_030272615.1). Lineage (NCBI taxonomy): Eukaryota > Viridiplantae > Streptophyta > Pinopsida > Cupressales > Cupressaceae > Cryptomeria > Cryptomeria japonica. Next base: position 509,119,305 of record NC_081413.1, on the reverse strand, counting down.
CACCAGTACAGGTATAGGTATAGGCACAGGGGTAGGCACCCGCAGAGGGGGAGCCACAGGTAGAGGCAGAGGGGGTTGACCCAGTGGAGGCTGAGCTGCTAGTTCTGAGGGAGATCTACCAGGGCCAGGCAGATGAGATTCAGGAGCTAGAGAGGGAGAGGGAACGGCTCAGGACGAGGCTCAAAGATACTGAGCGGGAGCGGGATCAGGCTATCTAGCGCTATACAGAGGTTGAGATAGCACTGAGGGCGGGGAGACAGGCAGCTAAGGATACAGGGGTAGGATACGCTTATGTCCAGTGGGCAGGAGAGGAGATAGCCTACTGGAGGGACCTCTACTATGGTGCAGTGCCAACAGATCAGTAGGCGAGGAGCTTCCATAGACCGTCGCGTACAACGACAGCTACGGGAGGGAGCCAGAGGAGACAGGCATCGAGTGGTGGGGTTATGGGTAAGTTTATTATGAATGAATAGGTTGTGAGTGTGTGCAAGGTGAAAGGATGAAAGTGAATCCTGAAGGAGGGAGGAGCAATGTCTCTATGCATGGCGCTGGTGACCTAGTTTTCACCATGGTACTTGCCCAGGGCACCACCGAAGTGGGTTTCACCGTTGGACGAAATTATTTCTCTTGACTTTTTTTTATTTTTTCAATGTTTTTTGTGTCACAAGGCGCCTGTTTGCCAGGTTTTCACCAAGTAACAATTTTTTTTTGTATTTTTGTATTTTTTTATTTTTTTTGTTTTTTGATTTTTTTGTATTTTTGAATTAGGATATTCCAAAGAGCTATGTGTAGAACCTGCGAAGGTGCATGCTGTTGATAGGATCCTCCAAAGGTTCACCTTCTGTAGTTGAGAGCTGATATGCACCAGATCCATATGCTGTTGTAATAATGTAAGGACCAAGCCAATTTGGTTCGAACTTGCCCTTCTCTCTGTCTTGTTGATTTTTAGGATTTTCTCTGAGAACCAAGTCACCTACCTCAAATGTGCGAGGCTTAACCTTGTGATTGTAGCTGCGACTCATTCGTTGTTGGTAAGCCTTGAGATGATTAAAAGCAGTTTGTCTTCGTTCATCCAATAGTTCCATCTCTTGTAAGCGAGAGACCCTATAGTCTTCATCACTGATGATGTTTTGTAGAGAAACCTGTAAAGAGGGTAGCTCGACCTCAATAGGCAAGATAACTTCAGTGCCATAGACAAGTGAATAGGGTGTAGCTCCTGTAGGTGTGCGAACACTTGTGCGGTTGGCCCAAAGTGCAGGATTGAGTTGGATATGCCAATTACGACCAGCATCATTGACTGTCTTCTTTAGGATTTTAAGGATTATTTTGTTAGATGCCTCAACTTGGCCATTACCTTGGGGGTAATATGGTGTGGAGAAACGATGGGAAATATGGAAGCGGTCACAGAGTTCACGAACATCCTAATTTTTGAAGGGTCGCCCGTTATCAGTGATAATGGAAACAGGAATACCGTATCGGCAAATGATATAGTTAAGGATGAATGTAGCAATCTGTTCTCCAGTAACTTGTGTGAGAGGCACGACTTCAATCCATTTTGTAAAATACTCTGTGGCAGTGATAATGAATTTATGACCATTGGAAGAAGGAGGGTGAATCTTGCCTATGAGATCGAGTCCCCACTGACAAAAGGGCCAAGGAGACGCAAGTGGTTGAAGTTCTTGTGCTGGCACATGTATGAGGTCTCCATGAATTTGGCATTGCTTACATTTCTTGACAAACTGATATGAGTCTTTTTCCATATAGGGCCAGTAATATCCAGTCCTGATGAGTTTCTTGGCCAAGGTAGGACCACTAGCATGTGGACCACATATCCCTTCGTGCACTTCCCGTAATGCAATCTGAGCTTCGTCGCTTTCTAAACATCTAAGAAGAGTGCCATCTAGACCTCGCCGGTATAGGATATCAACTAAAATGACATAGCGAGAGGATTGGCGAATGAAAGTGCGACGTTGGTTATTTGAGAGATCAGGAGGTAGAGTATTGTCATGTAAGTATGTGAAAATGGAACCATATAACTGGGATTCGGGACCGACAACACATATTGTCTCAGTAGGCATGATCTCATATGAAGGGACCAAAAGGTTATCCACCAAGAACTCATAGCAGGTCTTGTTTGGAGGTAAATCAATTAGTGAAGCAATTGTAGCCATTGCATCTGCGGCGCGATTCTACTCTCTTGGTATCTGCTCAAAGTCTATCTTTGTGAAGTGTTGTTTCAGATCATCCACCATTTGTTTATAAGGCATTAACTTTTCATCTTTTGTTTGGTAATCATCAGTTGCTTGACGGATGACAAGTTGGGAGTCCCCAAAAACACGAAGCTCCTGGATCTTCCATTGAACTGCAATTCGTAATCCTATTGTTAATGCCTCATATTCTGCTATATTGTTAGTGCAAGGAAATGATAAGTGGTATGATTTTGGTATAGAATCTCCTTGAGGAGTTATAAAGAGGATGCCAGCTCCTGCCCCATGCTGTGTGTATGAGCCATCGAAGTATAGTTGCCATGGCTTCGCATGTGACATTGTCAAAATGGATTCATCTGGAAATTTGGAACTTAAAGGAACATCATCTATCATGGGAGCATCTACTAATTGATCTGTGATGGCTTGTCCTTTTATTGCTTTTCTGTCCACATACTCGATTTCGAATTCACTCAGGATCATTACCCATTTGGCTAGTCGCCCAGTAAGTGTCTCTTTGTTAAGAAGGTATTTCAATGGGTCTATCCTTGCAACTAACTTAGTCTTATGAGTGAGCATGTAATGTCATAATTTCTGCGAAGCAAAGACCACGGCGAGACATGCACGCTCAATTGGTGTGTAATTTAGCTCGTATCCCACCAATGTGCGACTGATATAGTATACTGCTTTTTCCTTGCCTTCAACAATTTGTTGTGCTAAGAGTGCCCCCAGTGCTGTTGGAGTAGCTGATATGTATAGTAACAGTGGTTGATCTGGAACTGGTGGCATCAGAACTGGCGGATTTAGAAGATAATCTTTGAGCATTTGGAAAGCCTATTGATAGTTATCATCCCATTTGAATTTGATGTTTTTATGTAGCAGGTGCTGAAAAGGATTACACTTATCTGCCAGTTGGGCTATGAATCTTCGGATAGACTGGAGTCTACCTTGTAAGGATCAAAGTTGACTGATATTTCTTGGTGGTTGCATTTCCAAGATGGCCTTGACTTTTGTTGGATCAGCTTCAATTCCCCTTTTGGATACAATGAATCCTAGGAGTTTCCCGGAGGTTACTCCAAAGACACATTTCTTGGGGTTTAATCTTACTTTGTATTTTTCCAATCGATTAAAGATGATTGAAAGTATGTCCAAATGTGTATTTCTGTCTATTGATTTTCCCAAGAGGTCCTTAACATAATCTTCCACGGTTACGTGCATGAGATCATGAAAGATAGTAGTCATGGCTCTTTGATATGTCGCACCTGCATTCTTTAACTCGAAGGGCATGACATTCCAGCAAAAAGTTCCCCACGGACAAGTAAATGATGTTTTGTGTTGATCCTCGGGTGCGATCCTTATTTGATTATAACCAGAGAATCCATCCATCAATGATAACATTTCATGACCTGCTGTGAGATCAACAATCAAGTCAATATTTGGCAATGGGAAGTCATCTTTTGGGCAAGCTTTGTTGATGTCTCTGAAATCTGCTACGATCTGGTTTGCTAACAGGTACCAAGTTGGAGATCCATTCAGGATAATCGATTGGGCGTATGAATCTGACATCCAATAACTTCTCAAGTTCTGCTTTGACTAGTAACGCCACTTGTGGATGCATTTTTCTTAATTTCTGTTTCACTGGTTTTGCCCCTGGTTTGACTGTCAGATGATGCATTACTAAATCCAGATCTAATCCAGGCATATTAGCGTATGACCAAGCAAAGTTAATTTGTCTTTCTTTGAAGAAACTTATGAATTTTGACCTTTCGGACTCTATCAATGATTGAGCTAGGAATATGTTGTGTGGAACCTCTTCTGTACCAATGTTTGTTTTGATAGTCTCCTCTACCAACATGGATGACTTTTCCTCATATGATGCTGGGAGAATGTCGAGCCTTCCATCTTCGGGTGCCTCAGAGAGGTTTTCACCCTCAGATACATCCTTTCTTTTTACTTTTTTGAGGTCAGACAATGCCACAGTGTGGTTTTCGCCATAAGACCCTTGATTTGTTCTTATTTTCACATTTTTGCGACTGGAAGGTCCGACACCCTCACCAAAATATGCCACGCTATTGAGTTCTATAGTGTATCCCACTTTATGGTCTCCAGGGGGAAGATCCTCTCGTATGCCCAGATAGTCAATAAAAGCTTCGTCGTTTTGGAATGTATCAAATTGTGCAGGGCCTTCATGATCCCAGTCAATGAGTTGGTTGTGGACAAGGGGAAGGTTGTTGATGTCTTCGAGGTTAGGGGAGCTAAGAGTGAAGATGTGGTTATATTCGGGTATGTCAAGGTAATTATCGAGGTCATCGATGGCACTCTCTTCATCAGTCTCGATCACGAGCGAATCCAAATTATCATTACTAGTAGCGCACTCCGGGACAGGTGTTCTCATCCTATGTGATTTCAACCTAGAACCTTGAGACAAGAACTGTGTGGAATCCTCCTGGGTTGTTTCTTGACCAACTCTGAACTTGTTATAAAATTCCTCTTCTTCTGTGGGTTCATCTGGCTCTCTGAATGTCTCGGTGAGCTCGTAGTCACTGGAAGACTTGTCAGAACCCCATTCCCATTCGTTGGAATCTGTGGAATAGCGATTCTCTTGTTGAATTTTGGCAGCTTTGATTTGTAAGGCTTCTTCTATCCTTTTGGTGTGGACCTTGGAAGTTAAGAAACCAAGTCCTTTCAAGCATTCCTTCTTGAAAGTCAATTCAAGTTGTAAAGGTTCAATGATACCTTCCTTTCGTAACCCCATAGGGCTTTTTCCATCATACCCGAATTTTTGCAGGATTTTGAAGCCTTTGCCATATTTCTCACATGGTAGGTTAATGTGGTCTTGTGTTTCCTCTTCATTGTCCCTGAAAAGCATTGTGTATAAATCTTCCTCTTCTAGTTCACCCCATCTTTGAAAGGTAGTAGGGTCCCATTTGAGCATCATGATGGATACTTGCTTGTTAGGATGTGGTCTTCCATATTCTTTTGGGGAATTCATGACTTGTCGTAAGTACATGGTTTGATTGAAAGTATATTCCCCTATGCCTTTGTTCTGAAACTTGCCTTTAAGCTCACCTTGTTTTGAGGTTGAGGGTTTTAATGACTCAGGATCAATGTATGCCGACGAAGGAACAACCTCCCGATTACTAGGAATGATGGTCTCAGTCTTTGATTTCAGGTTATTGCAGTATATGAATGGATTAGGAGCACCGTTAACTGTTACTTCCACTCCATTATGATAAAACTTAATGCATTGGTGATATGTGGATGGGACTGCCCTCATTTCATGAATCCAAAGACGTCCTAGCAATATGTTATAAGTGAGATTTAAATCTAGGACTTGACAAACCACATCCTTTGTAACTAGCCCAACTCTGAGAGGTAAGGTGACTGTGCCCTTGGATGAATGCTCTTCGTCATCATATGCCTTAATGGTGATTTGATTTGTAGAATTCATAGCTTTATCAGAATATCCCAATTGTGTAATAGTGCTTAATGTGCAAATGTTTAGACCTGCTCCTCCATCTATTAGGACTCTTTTTATTCGATGCTTGTGTATGAAGGCTTCAATGTGTAATGGTGCATTATGTGGCTGACTTACAGAGGCGTCATCGGCTTTTGTGAAAGTAAGGGAGTGTGGAACGGAAAGGTATCCCACCATGGCTTGAAACTGGTCCACATTTAGATCAGTAGGAACAACAGTATCTCTCAAGATTTTGTCAAGAATAGCTTTATGTGTGGGAGATATGCGTAATAGCTCAAGGATTGAAATGAGCGCGGGTGTCTTCCCTAATTGTTCTACAAGGTCATACTCAGGTTTGGTTGATGAAGAAGCGGTGTTTTTAGTTGGAGCACCTTGCAAAGTGAATTTACTTCGGTGAGTTGTAACATGACATTTAGAGGTAGGTTCCGAAGAAGATCCAACACCTTTTAGGACAATCTTGGGTCTCTGAGTAGAATTCTCAGATGTTTTGTCCTTGATGATAATAGTAGAGATGTAATTGTTCATCGATATGTGATTGATAGTTGAATCATAGTTATAGGATGCTCTGGTATAGTTGGTTTGGTCATATGTGGCTTTAGCTTTTCCTTTGTCATGTTTAGGGAATGGTTCCTTAAACATCTCATGTTCTTGATTGGATGAATGTCCCTCAATCTCAATGTCACCTCTATCAATGAGATCTTTTATGATGTTCTTCAGTTGATGACAATTTCCTATCTTATGACCCTTGCTCTTATGAAATTCACAATACTCATCATCATTCCACCAATTGGGTTTGACCTTTGGTTCATATGGCGGGAAATCTGGAATTGTGATCACCTTATTTGCCACTAACTTCTTGAAAACTGACTCAAGTGGTTCTCCCAATGGAGTGTACTTCCTTCGTGATCTGGAAGTTGTTTGAGTATTCACTTGATTGTGTAGAGCTTGATCCCGAAAAGATGAATTTGGGTCGCACTGTGTTGGCATCAACAACACCATCATTGACTGTGTTCTTGTTTTTATTCCAAAATCTTGGCTTGTCTTTTCCTTTAAAGTCATCTTTGTTTTCCTTGAATATCTTAATGACTCCTTGTTCAATTAGGACCTTTTCTGTCGCTAAGCCTTTTTCAATAACTTCCTTGAAGGTGGACAAACAAGCTTTCCTTAGATCATAGCCAATGTCTTTGTTAACATTTTGTGTGAACATCTCTACCATTTGTTTTTGGGGAATTTCACAAGAGCATCTGCTGGCTAGATTTCTCCATCTTTGTAAAAATGATGCAAAAGATTCTCCCTCTTTTTGCTTGGTGTTGCACAAAGTAGTAACTGATATGTCTGTCTCTATGTTGTAGGAGAAATGTTGAATAAATGCCTCTGCTAGGTCACCCCATGACTTAATGCTAGGTGGAAGTTGGGAGAACCATTCCATAGCTTGATCACATAGGCTTTGTGGGAATAATCTCATCAAATATGTCTCTTCTGCTGCTACCTCAATGCAAGCTGTAAAAAACTGTCTTATGTGTGCCTTAGGATCCCCTTTTCCTCTATACTTATCAAATTTAGGGGTCACAAAATGTGCAGGAAATGGAGGCATTGGAATGCTCTTGTCAAATGGATAAGGACATATGTCTCTCATTGTGTATGTTGGCTTTGGTGTATTTATGTCCTCCATTTTCTTTTGTAAGTCCCTGATTTGTTGTTCCAAACTGCTCTTAGGTGGAGATCGACTTCTTGGACCATACCCCATGCTTGAGGCACCAATTGGAGGGGGTGCATGTTGCATATATGGATGATATTGATCATACACATTTTCATATGGAGGAGGTCTGTAATGATGCTATGTATGTGGACCACTTGGTATAGATTCATGTTGAGGAACACCATATCTATTTTGTGCATGTATACCATATTCTATAGGCATGTCATGTTCTATTGTGTTGCCCCCAAATTTGACATGAGGTTTCCTTGTGTCCAAATTTTGAGCATGCCTTTGAATATCCAATTGCTTTGGTGGTTGATCCTTGGCATTAGTATGTGATTGAGCATATCTGTCTGCATAAGACTTCCATAATGGTGTACGAAGGTAAGTATCATATGCTTGACCATGTGTATGTGAGACCTCTGGTTTTTGAAGCAAAGCTGATGGTGATTTAGGTACCATGTGTGGTCCTCTATTTCCTCCACTATTAGGTCTCCTTTGATCCATGTTGGAGTGAGGTTGTTGCAAAGGTCGATTTTCCATTATTTGAGACATGTCAAAATCATGAGGTATCTTGGCTCCACTTTGTGCCATCATTTGTAAGAAGTATTGTCTGTCCCTCCTCATTATTTTCTCAACCAATCGATTGAAATGGGGATTCATAATGGATTCTTCCACATCTGCTGAATGTACTAAAAAGTTGTCCACATTGTCATTTTGTGTAGCATTGTTGTTTATAGTGTCCATGTTCTCAACATTTGGAATGTTTCTATAGGTATCCATGTCAGGTAATGTAGTATGATCAGAATTGAAAAAGATATCATTGTCATACTCATAAGAACTCATGTTTGCGGACTCTTGAGCCTCTTTAGTTTCTCTCCTAGATTTTTGAAGACGGGTTTCAACCATGAACTAGGTATTGACCAAGATGTTTGAGACTAGATGAAAAATGGAAAGAGTATGGAAGACCAAGAGTTGGATGGAATGTAAATGAATCTGAAGTGTACTTGCAATGTCCAAAGTGTAAGACCAAGTATGTATGTAGTAGAGTAGGTGTGACTTCCAAAGAGAGGATAGTTTCTCTTGATGAGGTAAGTTGACCTTGACTCTAAGTAAGACCAAATGAGACCCAAAGGTAAGAACCTTGATGAGGGACCACTTAGCAAAGTGTTGTTGTATGTAGTGTGTTGACAAAGTATGATGAGGACAAGCAAGTGACCTTTTGACTCAAGTTTAGACAATTATGAATGTAATGAGAGATGTAAAGCAATGATGGACTTTGTGAGACCCAAGGACAGGTTGAATGCTAAATGAAACCCTAGAGAAATGACCTAGGAAGCTCAAGAATTTCGAAACTGACTGTGTTTGCTTGCTGGACTGCAACGGTTTTTTCAATTCTGGACACAGACGCGCCTGTATACTTCATAGACGCGGTTTCCCGACATAGACATTGCTCTGTTTAACACAGACGCGTTTCCGAGATTATTTTTTTGCCAAGTGCACTGTTGATTTTGTGGACACAGACGCATTACTGCCCTTCACAGATGCGGCTAGATAACACAGACGCTATTATGCCCAACACAGACGCGTTTCTGTAAATTTTGTGCAATTTTTCCAATCTGTGAAGTTGTTTTGTTGTGACTAAGTCTGACTGTTCGACTGTTTTTCGTGACAAGAGGACATAGTGTTGATGAAGACCTAATGTTTGCAAGTGTCTAGACTTAAAATGACTCAAAAAAAGTGTGTTGTTTGATGTAAAAATATTTTTGCATACACTTGAAGACACAAAAGACACAATGTTTTGTTGTTTGGTCTTGAATGTTTTTAATGTTTAACATAAGTCAAGCACAATTCTTATGGCTAACCAAGACAATAGTTGTTGATCCCACATGGGGTTTTACCCCCGAGGCTACGCTATTCAGAGCAGATACTTAGATGCTTGACCTCATTGGCTCCACCCTCGGCACTCACTTCTCGGGTCAGCCAAGCATCAGTCCCCACAAAAACTCCCCATGGCGAACTTTGTATCTCTACTAAGAACCGTATGTGTGTGGGCCGCTACCAGAGGTCCGACCTCCTGCCCCAACAACTAGAAGGATTTGGGCTTCTAAAACAAAAAGGTGCTAGTAAGGGCATCCGCTCGTGTGGCCATACATGTAGCACTTTCAGCTCTGTAAATACAGAAGGCTCCCAGTTGGTAGGGGTTACGCCCTACAACTGATCAAATAAATTTGACCAAACGGGTTTATGGGGAGACATAGTGTCAGTATGAACTAATCAACACACATTATTCATAGTTTTCACCATGAATATAGTTATTTATAGTGGTTTGGAAGAAGATGGCTTTTCTTTTGCTACCACTTGGGTCGTTCTCTTCTCACTAGTAGTCCTAATGACCACACGAGAAGACAGGCCCTCTAAAGATCAAACAAAAAGAGCCTATTGCTCAAGACACAAAAGACAATGATTCAATTTTAGTGCACCAATTGAAGTGTTTGCTAGTCTATGAAAACAAGGCACACAACAAAAATCCAAAAACCCTTGCTAAGGACCTGCAACAAAGAGTTGTTAGTAGTTTGGATTGTTTCAAATGATTACCCCTTCCTGCAAGCACACAAGTTAGGTAAATTTTAAACCCAAAAGACTTTGTGAAAATAGGGCCCTTCAACCAAACAATTTTACTTTCAAGACAAGCTGCACCACTTTTGTTAGCTAGATCTGAAAATGTTAGCTCAAAATAAACCAGATTTGAAACCCTAGATGCAAAATCCAAAAACTGAATTAATAAAAACCCAAAATTCAAAACTGGTGAACACAGATGCGGTTACCCTCTACACAGACACGGTTCTGTGATGCACAGATGCGACTACATAACACATACGTGCTTCCTGGACACAGATGCGACTAAAAACATCACAGACGTGCCTTTACAACACAGACACGCTTTTCTGGAACTTGCAAAATAAAATATTGCCAATATCGTAGACGCGATCCTAGGTGTCGCAGACGCGTCAGAAAATCAAAAACGCGATCCAAAAGTGCGCAGACGCGAAAATATCGAAATGTTGCCAAAAACGTCAGATCTACAACTTCAAAATACAAAATCTGCAACAAGATGTTAAATGCAAAAAGGGACAAGGGTCACACCGGGCGTGCCAAAATGTATATGGTGAAAATGGATAACAATAATAACAATATTGAAAGGCTAAATGAATTCAACCACAAAACCCTAGCCTAACAATCAACAAAGATCCACCATAACATATGAACATTACCTAAGACAATGCAAATCACATGAAATCATAAAGATTATACCATCACATGTCCAATAGGGTTTTGATCTCCATTCTTCCTATCTCCATTGATCTTGCTTGATATATTTGCTCTCAGATTTTATGTGCACAAGAGCTCAACAAAGAACGGAATGTGGTTGCAAGTAGGACCGTAGTGTAGTCAATTGCATAAAAGATGATTAGCATGAATGATTAGGGTTTGATAATGAAGGAAGCATCTCCTTATATAGAAGACACTATATGAAATGGAGGGATAAGATTGAGAGGTGTAAAAGGAGGTCAGCTATGATTAGAGGGTAGGTAAAAGAAATAATAAAATAATAAAATAATAAAAGGAGTAGGTAGTGTATGAATTAAGAGATGAATGACATGTGTCATAGGTAGAAAAGGCTAATGAATTAATTAAATAAATAAAGACTTATTTAATTAATAGAAGAAGTAGGATAATTAAATAAATAAGAATATTTATTTAATTTAGGAAAATGATAATTTAAATAAATAAATGTATTTATTTAAATGAGAAATAAGGCTAGAAGAGGATAAATGAATTAATTAAATAAATAAGGATTTATTTAATTAATAGAAGAATTAGGCTTAGATAATTAAATAAATAAAATATTTATTTAATTAGACATGACAATTTTAGGTGTCTACACATGGATACCACAAGTTAGCAAGCTATGTTATGCTAGGTGATCCATGGAAAGAACAAAAAAAGAGACCATGAAATCTACAAGCTATCAAGTTATATTATGCTAGGTGATCCATGGGAATATGAATACTCACAAGGCAACAAGATATGTTATGGTGTGTGATTCACTTAGAAAAGGAGAGTTGGAATAGTCTAGCAAGTTGTGTTATGCTAGTTCCACTCATCTAAAAAATAATACATAGGGAGGGTTGAATTTTATAGCAAGTTGTGTTATACTATTCAATATACCTTAAAGAAGTTGAAAAAGGAAGAGTTGAAAGGTCTAGAAAGATGCGTTATGCTAGTCAACTCACCCTGTTGCATATGTTATTGTCTAGTTTTAGGATTTAAGCATCTCGTGTAAGAGTTAGGTCTGGTTTCAAGCATGCAACAACTTGTATAAGACATGCAATTGAAAAATAAATATGTCTGGTTTGGGGACTCAAAACATCTTGTCTAAGAGTTAGGTCTAAGTTTGAGCATGTACACCCTGTGTAAGATATATAAAAGGAACTATGTTTAGTTTTGGGAATGAAGCATCTTGTCTAAGATATAGGTCTAGTTTTGAGCATGCAACAACCTGTATAAGACATGAAAAATGAAAAATATGGTACAAGGAGGGTGTGATGTATGCCCCCCAATAAGATATCAACATAGTGGTATGTTGATGTCTTAAAGAAGATAGAAACAAGGATACACAACTTAATCACCAAGGAGACATCCTTTAGGAAACAATGTACATAAATCCAAGCTAAAGAGAAATGACTCTTATAAGCAAGGAAAAGATAGTTGTAAAAGAAATATCTTGCAACAAGTGTAAAGGGAATCCTTTGGAGGAGAAGGAGGAAGAGATATTTTCTCAAAGACATCTACCTCAAAGAGGATATTTTGAACAAAAATAACATGATTGACCAAAAGAAAGGAAGGAAAAAAAGAATTCATAGCTTCCTCCTATTGCTAAGTAAATGTATTCTTGATGAAGGATAATACACTTTTGACCCTAAGTGAGGGATTTGTTTATAATACACATACATTGTCAAGTGAAGAAGAGGTTGTTCTCAAGGATACACATGTGTAGCATAAGACATAATCATTGAAAAAATAAAAAACTTCATATAAGGAATAACATTGTATCACATGCAAACATAACTCATCCTAGGAAAAGTGGATTCTTAGAAAGGATAAAAGATAGGTAATAGAAACAATGCCCCCTAGGCATAGGGAAAAAGAGAAGGATTACACTTCTTCTAAAGAGAGATTATACATAAAAGATGCACCACTTCAAGCAAAGAATAGGTCCTAACCAAGAAACACACATGTACTCGCATGAAGGACAATTCAATGCGAGAAAATACATTAAGTTATGAAAAATACAACTCAAAAGAAGAGGCAATCTTTGAAAAGGGGAGACAGTAGAATCCTTTCCCTCCAAGCGAGGAGACAAGGAATAATTATTTTGTTGTTTAAGTATGATTGGAATTGAAGATACATCACTACACATGACAAAGAGCCCCCAATGGAGTTAAAATACTAATATCATAGGGTGAGGAGCAACATAATAAGGTGAATGGAGTGCTAGGGAACTACCTTTTTGCCAAGAAACATTGCATGATCATTTGTAAGAGCTACTTGAGCTAGATCATATTGGTCTTGAACAAACTCTTTAAAAGCCAATTTTCAAGAGAATGAGAATAACAAAGATGAAAAAGACAATACTCATCACCTTCTTTGTTCTTATTATTTCTATTTTATAAAAGGAGAAACAATGTGTTTATCATACTTCAATCTCCAAAATATTCTTGTAGCTAATTTTTATTGATTTTAAATATGGCTAGTTTTTGTCTTTTGAGATGTAGGACAAGGTGTGCTAGTGGAAGGAGCAATATTCTTTTCTTGAGGCAACATAATTGGTAAAGAAGGAGGATGATTATTTGATGTAGAAGCATGTTTGGATGGACGATAGTTTCTATGTATTGCAAAATACTCTTTAAGAATTTGAACCTTACGAGCATATTCTATAGATTGTTGAGAATTATGATATCCCAAGCCTTCTTTAGTAAATTATGTGCGAGGGTCTATAGGGATCTTAATTCCTTGTTCATGTTTTCCAAGTACTTGTCCTCTACAGCCTTGTTTATAAATCATATCATATAAAACTTAATAAAATGTTCTCAACTATGAAGGAGAAGGCATTTCATTATAAATTTCCTCAAAAATTGTAGTGTAAGGACACATAGAAGGGTCAAAGGGATAATTATACGAAGAAGGAATATCCCTTGTAGGGAGATTATTTTTTCTATCATCATTATTTATGTCCTCTTTTGTAGATTGGGAAGAAGGGTCCTTATCATCTAAGGCTTAATTTTTACTTTAAATGTTATGTAAGGAGATAGATCATACACAAAGTGCATAACATCATCTTGCCTACAAAAATGTTGATGATCAAGAAAATCTTTAGGATAATAAGGAGGATCTAAAGAAAATAATACACCAACATTTTGATCTTGCCCCCTTTGCACTAGAGTATGTGTATGAGAAGAATATGGTTTTATGTTTCTCTTCAATGCTTTCTCTCCGTTACAAATATAATTGATATGAGTATTAATTATTTCCCATTCTCAGGAGATACCCTAGGAGAGGTACAAGTGTTAGCCTTTTCAATGTCATCTCTAGGATCATTATCTATAAAAGCTTTTATGTGATCTATATATGTAATGCATTTTATTAAAAATATCTTTATAAAACAACATCCAATATGGATAAAAGCTTTGAGAGATGATTCGTAAGTAGGAAATATCTTTTAAATTCTAATTATGCTATATGCAAGATTACTATGAATGAAAAGAAGTAATGTAAAGTGAAAGAAACCATTATCCAACACACGATTGGTAAGTGTAACTAAGAAGAAATGAAATCACATGTGAAATATAAAACCAATCAAATTTAGTGAATTCCATTATAAAACACCCAAAATTAGATTTGAAAATCAGAAGATGGAAATATAAGATAAGTTGGATTCACCAAAATGTAGTGTGGGAAATTAGGTTTTCACCAATTAAAATTATAAAACAACTAATCATACCTAATTAAACTTACATTAAAATAGTAGGGGTAAATTCAATGGAACTAGCCACAATTCAATAAGCAAAAGGGTTGAAACACTGGTTAAATTTACCTATTTGTTGGCTCCCCCATTTGAGCTAAAATTGAATTTGTATTCTAAAGTCTAGGGAATAGCAATGAATAATTAGAGCAAAATAATAATAGAAAAGTGCTACAGACTTCACACAAAGCCATAGATAGGGATCTCAGGAGAAGAAGTGAATTGAAACTTGTAGCTAAAAATCTAGGTCAAATTATTGAGACCATGGTGGTAGGGTGACCTAGTCCAGCAACTTCTAGATGGGCAAGCAATATGTTTTCTAGATCAGGGAGACACACAAGATCCACTATCAGAAGATCGGTCAAAATTCTCGGTTTTGGGGCAATGAGGCTACTTGGTCCTTTTCTTTTCACTCTTATAAAAGTTGAACCTATTTGTTGTCATCTATTCTATCAAAATCTTTGATCACAACTCTTGAATCTATTTCCTGCACATAGAAAGAGAGAAAAATGGTCATGGATAGGGGTTTGGCTTGGATCAAACCCCTGTTTAGGAATTAAACTTGATTTTAATTGAAGTAAAAAATGTAAATACTAAAGTAAATGTTGGAAGATATACCTTAGATCTATAATGATTGATAGAATATTGATGATGTGATGCTCTTTAGATGTGATCACAAATGTTGAATGCAATAAGATGACAAGCACATGAACATGAATGAACTAATAAAAAACACATTCTTTCATGAAGAATGATGTGATTTTTATCCATGATTCTTGAAGGATATGATGGGATGAAATATTGCCTTG
This sequence comes from Cryptomeria japonica, assembly GCF_030272615.1. NCBI lineage: Eukaryota > Viridiplantae > Streptophyta > Pinopsida > Cupressales > Cupressaceae > Cryptomeria > Cryptomeria japonica. Next base: position 509,104,028 of record NC_081413.1, on the reverse strand, counting down.
AATGTTAGAGAATGCTTGATATCAAATGCACGAATATTATAGTATATTATGGATGAAGTCTTAGATCTAAAATGGATTTATAGGATGTCCTTATATATGGTTTCTTAGGTAAATTACTGATTATTCTAACCTCCAATGGTCACATTGAGGCACGGGGACCAAAATCCATTAGGGAGGGGGAGTTTCCACCCATATTAAAAATGGGTCTTGTTTAAGGAGGACTAGGGTGTCATGAAGCCATGGTCCAGACAAGGGCACCATAGCACCCTTGTCCTCCAAAAGTAGGATAAGAAAATAGTAAATAGAGGGGACATAGCCCTGAGAAGAGGTCCACTCAACTATGTACACAAGTGACATTAGATCTTAAGTAAAACGAGGCTACAACAGGCCTAGGGGGAATGAAGATAGGACACACTAAGGTAGGAGCACAAATATGAGATGTGAATTCTACCAGTTACAATTTATGACACTATAAAGGCTACTATTAATCATGATAATATGGCTATTGTGACGGAACTTAAAAATTTTATGAATTGTAGAAGAAATAGCTTTCATGGAAGAGAACCAAAGACGTCCTAACCTCACATGAAATTGATCCGATGTAGGAACAATATCAAAGGTAACATCTAAGAACTTAGTACCAACATCAATAGGAAGAGTAATAGAACCAATATTAGGGCAAGAGAAACCATCATACACCTTGATCAAGACATTAGATTTATCGTATGTAACTTGATGCAATTTTTGAGTAAAAATATATTCTTCAATAATAACATTCACCATAAATACTAGATCAATTAGCACAACTCATGAGAGTTTGTCTTTAATCTTCATAGTAATGTATAATGGTCCCTTAGATGAAATCATGGTCTCACCAGGATCAAAGGTGATGCATAATTCTGGTTTAGGTTTAGGTTTTTTAATGAGGTTTGCAACATTATTGGACTCTACACCAAATTCATTGGAAAATAATGGAAGTGGCTTAAACTCAAAAATATTGGTAGAGTGAGAAGGAAAAGGATAGGTGAATATTTGGAGGTTTTGATTGGGAGGTTCTACGGATTTTTCCCCTTTATCATTCCCACCATCTATAGATGTCATATTGTTATCAATAAGGTCTTTAATCTTATATCTTAACTTATAACACTTCTGTGTGGGGGAAAAAGCGAGACTAGGTCATCATGCCCTAACCCTACCTTTTGTCACACATTACGAAATACGAAAGAGCCTAGAGGTATCACACAATTGGCTACTTCTTTTTGTGAAAGAGAGAGCCACGGGCTACCTATTAGGGTTTCTATTCCCTTGTTGAAATTGTAAGATCAAGTAATGCAAGTTCAAAACCTAATCCCAAAATGCAAGTATACACTAATAACAAGATTGCAGAATTGAGATTAATCAATGAACAGCTATAAATACAAGGATGGAATAAGAATGCAGATGTGTACCCGGAGTCAAAATCGGACTGAAAATGTGCGGGACGGGGGCACGGGCGCCACTGTCTTGAAAACTGCACCAGAAACTGTCATTCTGCACTCTGAAACACTGTCAGAAAGCTGTCTGTCCGGAGGACCAGGGCGCCCAGCGCCTCTGTCCCAGGGACCAGGGCGCCCAGCACTCCTGTCCCAGTCTTCTACTCTGCAATTTGATACAGAGTGCTGTCTCGACTTGTTCTCTCCGGATCTGTATCCTGCGGCGTCGTCCGAGTCCCGAAACCTGCACTTATATCTGAAAAAGGGGGTATGGGTGGCTATATAGGGTTTTGCCTTAGTCAAACCCCCGCTTCGGTGATTTCCACCTCCACGAATAACCAAGTTGTTTTGTAAAATGTATTGTGTGTGCAGACCTAGTGTGTGTGCAAGGTCCTAAAATGCAAGAAAGCAAACTAGAACAACCTAGAAAGTAAACCCTAATTGCTTGTAAGTGATAATGTAAATGCTCTAAATCAAGATGCAAAGTGATCTAAAGCATGAATGAATGATATATTGAAGCTTTATGCAAAGACATGAAAACAACATGAAATCATACCCAACCCTCAAGGGAGAGGTACAAGCCAATCTTCAGTTGGTAATCTCCTATTGTTCTTCAATGTCTTCCAAGCCCTAAATGGATGAATGGAATTGATAAATGCTTGGTAGAGGGATGTTGTAAGATGTTGAAGTCTTCAAAGATCTACTCTTTCACTGCATATGAGATTCCTGGAAACAAAAATCCGATCCTTTCAAATGAAGAAAGAGAGCTCTTATGTATGAAACCCTAGGTCACAATTTTGTCTTTTGGCCGACCTAGAGAGTGAATATCCTGTGAATTTCTTGGGGTTAAGCTTTATTTTATGATTGGATCGTGCTCCTAAAATTTCGAGAAAAATGTCCGGGACCGTGTGCACTCCGGGCGCCACGGTCCCAACAACTTTTCACCAAATTTTCAGGGTCGTCAGATATGATGATTTTAGAGAGAATCCCGAAGTTACAGGTGATTTCGAGATGTTTTGACCCCCGAAATCAAGCCCCCAAGCTCAGAATAGGGCCTAATTAGGGTTTTTGATTAAGTGATGTATTGGAGGAATAAAATGAAAGGGGCACACTTTAATGAAAGGGCCCGACTTTGTGATGTGGAAGATGATGAAATAGAACCTTTAGACCTAATTAATTTGATTAATTAAGTGCTAAAGGGGAAATGCAATGCAAAATGCAACTGCGCCAAGGTGGGTGCTAAACTAGGTGTTAAATTGTACTGCTTTAGCAAGTGCGTACAATTTATGACATTACATTTAGCCCCCACTTTAGCGGTCATATGAGTACTATGTGCATATGCAAGCTAAAGTACAGAAAGTAAACATTATTTGAAAAAGGATATATCCATAAGTTGTCGGACGAAGCCCCCAGCGGTATCTGCAGTACACAGTTAGGAACCGCACCCTACAAAACACACATTAGATCACAAAATCACCTAATGCTTACTAAAGAAAGGTGATGAAATCTGTGAGTAGCTATATGCCCCCCCCTATTTCGACTGGCTTATTAGGGAGGTGAAACAGGGTAGCATGTTTACTTACGACAAATTGTATAAGAGAGTATTAATGAGGGACGTTCACTAAATAGGCTTCATCAGAGCACTTTTCAGAACATCCCGAGAGTAGGGGAGTGAAAATATGATTCCTATGCAACAAACGGTTCGAAAATCGCATCTCCCAAACTCAAGTTATGATGAAATGAGTGAAAGAGGAAAATTAGGGTTTTGAAAGTAAAGGTAAAGGAATGAACGTATATACCTTGAAAGAGACATATGCATTTGTCACTTTGTTGATTCTGAGTACTGTTCATTGTAGCGGAGCCCACTTAGCCATCATCATGCCTTCATGATGACCGGAGTGTCCCACGAGGGTTGAGATCCTACGCCAGGCCGTGATTGACGACGAGCCACTGGACGAGGTGAGTTGACTGAACATTTGACTTTTGATTTTTCGCATTTTGACTTTTCTGTGATCGTTTGCGGGCCCTGAAGGCTGACCCGGGCCCCACCCAGGGTGCCATGGTCCCCCTAGGGTGCCATGGTCCTTGTGGGGCGCCATGGTCCCTGACAGGGCGCCATGGTCCCCTCAAGGCGCCATGGTCCCTGACAGGGCGCCATGGTCTCAACCAGGGCGCCATGGTCCCAATCAGGGCTTGGCATACGATGTTTGACAGTTTGCATGAGCGATTTTGATGATCGAGTACTGATTACGGTTATGTTTTTGTGTTGCAGGGCCTTCCATACATGAGAGAGCATACAACGGGACATATTCTTCGCAGTTTGCGAGATCAGATTCCGCGGCTTACTCAGTCAGAGAGAGACACATTGTCGATAGTAGGATTATGGTATGTGATCCTCATGCCAGCCATTCGGTTCCATCCTGCAATGCTGATGGCATTGATGGAGTGATGGGATCTTGACACATGCACATTTCATCTTCCGGTAGGGGAGCTGACGGTTACACTCGAGGATGTGTACCGTATACTTCGTCTTCCTATCAGAGGAGCGACTGTTACATACGCGACCGATCGGTTAGCGGAGGATCATCAGAGAGAGCAGGTATATTGCATAGGGAGAGTCATGCCGAGCGAGATGAGAGGTCGTATCATGGTCAGCTGGCTCTTACATCCTACAAGGGAGGTACCCCTTCTGAGATGCCTTATGATTGCCATCATAGCACTAGCCGTCTGCCCTAATGGGCGAGGCACGCACATGCATGGGGGTCTCACATGGTGCATTAGAGCGATGGAGAGACATAGGAGAGTGTATGCTTGGGGTCGGAGTATGCTTGCACATCTCTATCACGACCTTGAGGAGTATGTATTTGGACAGGGTTGCAGTTTGATGACATGCACACTTCTGCAGGTATGAATTTTAGAGCACTTCACATGCACCAGGCCTGTTGGCTTTCCGCTGAGTATGGCTAGCGAGCGACCTAGGGTGTTTGCTTATCCACTTACCAGCGAGTGGAGATTTGGAGATCTGTTATATTAGAGAGTGATTTTTGATAGACTGACAGCCGAGGTGACAGTGTGGAGACCTTACCTGCGGATGCATAGATGGGATGGGATGGAGAGACAGTTAGCATGCTTACAGAGGAACCGCCTACTGCAGGGATGATATTCACACATCATAGTCCCTTTCTACTTTGACCGAGTACGGAGGCAGTTTGGGCTAGAGCAGTGTGTCCCAGCCGATGTGCCCATCTATACTCGACACTCACGGGTCTTTCCCAGACCTAGAGCAGTAGCGAGACCAACGATAGATGACATCGAGACTATAGATATAGAGGGATCTGATCAGGATGTAGTCACTGATTATTCTGCAGAGCCTGGAGCACAGCGCAGGTATGTCTCATGGTTTATGAGATCATATCCAGGTCCTATCTTTCCATTTGATCACCCGACAGGCCATCCAGGCCCATGGAGACATGGAGACCGAGATGAGGACCAGGGATCCAGGTCAGAGGAGCCAGAGGAGGGAGAGGGTCATGAGGAGGCAGGAGATCCTGATCCACCTACAGGCGATTAGCCCAGCGCCGAGGAGGAGGAGGATACAGATAGAGATGAGGACGAGGAGGATAGAACTGATGATGAGGAGAACGAGGATGCAGATGAGGATGAGGATGCAGATGAGGATAGAGATGATGAGGAGGAGTCAGATGCAGCTCCTCACCATTCAGGAGATGATACCATAGCTCCGGATCCTCCTCTTATTCCCCAACAAGGGGAACATGAGGCGATACGGAGACCTGTTCCTAGTACCGTCCAGCCTACACCCATTGTGCACAGATTAGTCGAGTGAGGGGAGCCTAGTAGATCCCAATCACAGATGCTACCGTATCATGATCCCTACTGGCACAAGGGAGACCCATGTATAGTAGGTTTAAATTGATTATTAATGTTTTGATGATATAGAATGGTACTAATACAAAAATCTATTCTACTGCCACAGCTAATGTGCAGGAGTGGCGTTCCCTGATTCAGCAGGCAGTGATAGACATTTCCACGATAGCACAGATCCCCAGTTCCTCATAGATTGCCTATAGGCCTCAGGGGAACGCGGGTCGGCATGAGGACTTGTTTTCCCCATTCCGAGTTCAGGTAGACATATGGAGGGAGAGAGAGAGAGTCCTATCAGAGGACCTTCAGCAGGCGCGGTGAGATCTAGCAGCAGCTCAGGCCGAGGCTACCACCTATCGCGCGATCCTTATGGATAGGGATCGTAGGAGTTCCTCTCGGAGTCACTCACGGTCTGTATCGCGCTACACACCCATGGGTCCACCTTCACAGCCAGATCAGGAGGGAGTGTCCAGTCGACACTCTCCAACCACTAGTCCTAGGGATAGGAGATGATTTTATGATGTAGGAGAGGTCACATTTTGGATGTATAGTGACCTATATTTGTATACGATCCACATATATATATGTATATATACATGCTTCTCTTTTGTCTCAAATGTGTTATCTTTAATGCTTAAAACAATTTATATTTTGCTCTGATTAAATCTAATACATTTGGTAAATGTACATGTATGTTTAGAATTTAATTTCCATGTGATTGATTTCTCAATGCTCCATGATTAAATTGATACGTGTGTGACTTAATTAAATATTTAATCAAGTACTACATTGATGATAGGGAAGAAATATGCATTAAGTCTAAGAATCATATAACTAACGTGATTTAATTTTGAACTTAAACACAACATGATACGATTCTACTTAACACATAAAGACACTGTATAATATGCTAGCATAATGGAAATGTAAATCTTTTACAACTTACATAAATGAATTCAAGACAAACTATGAAGTAAGGAAACACACTTGTCAAGAACGAAGCAATATAGATTAAACATCATAACATTTAATTCTATTTTGCTCTAATTAGGAGATACTAACATATTACCCAATGTTGAAGAACTGAAAAGAAGATAAATAAGGAATGAAGAATTAAGCATAATATCTACGCAAGTGCATAGCATTTATAGGTTCTTTAAGAGGCGTATCGTCTACATCCACTATTTTGTAAGCACCTGATCCATAATCCTCAATAACGATATATGGTCCAAGCCAATTAGGACTGAATTTTCCCTTTTCTGCAGGTAAGGCATTCACATTGTGCTGATTCTCATAGAGGACTAAGTCACCTACTGAGAAGGAACGTTGAATAACCTTATCATTATAGCTTTGTTGTAGAGTTTTGTGATATGTTTGAATATTCTCAAGAGCATTTATACGCTGTTCATCAAGCATCTCAAGCTGTTGAAGTCATTGTTCTCTATAAGAGTCATCATCTACTATACCTTTGAGAGAAACCCTAAGTGATGGAATCTCTAGCTCTAAAGGCATAATAGCATCAGCACCATAAACAAGATTATAAGGAGTAGTTCCCATGGCAATTCGTACACTCTTTCGGTAGGCCCAAAGAGCATAGATTAGCTGGTTACTCCAATCCTTACCATGCTTATTCACGGTTTTGCGAAGAATTTGTTCGATTATTTTATTGGATGATTCGGCTTGACCATTTGACTGAGGATAGTATGGTGTAGAAAATTGATGTTTGATATGATACTTCTCGAGGAATTTCTTCATGTCCTTGTTCTTAAATGATGTCCCATTATCTGAGATTATAGTAGAAGGTATCTCGAATCGAGAAATGATGTTTTCTAGAAGAAATTGACAAATCACTTCAGCTGTGGTAGAGCGAAGGGGAATAGCTTCTACCCACTTCGTAAAGTAATCTGTTGTGGTTATAATGAAGGTGTGTCCCTGAGATGAAGGAGGAGAGATTTTACTAATAAGATCCAAACCCCATGCGGAAAAAGGCCAAGAAGCTACTTGAGAACGGAGTTCTTGGGCAGGAGCATGAATCAGATTATTATGTTGTTGACATTGATGACATTTCTTAACAAATGAAAAGGAATCCTTCTGCATAGTTTGCCAATAGTATCCCATACGAAGCAATCTATGAACCAAGGATTTGCCTCCAAAATGTCCCCCACAGGCACCTGAATGCGCCTCTTCAAGAGCAACGGGGATTTCTGATTTGTTAAGACAGTGAAGGAGAAGACCATCATAACCCCTTCAGTAAAGGACATTAGAAAGAATGATATATCTAGTAGACAACTTGCGGATTCTAGCCCTAGTGTTTCTATTAGCAGAATCAGGAAAGGTACCATCGGTCAAATATCTTACGATATGCGAGTACCATTCATCTGAGTCTATAAAGTCGCAACATGTTACCAAACTAGGATTGTCTACAATAGCTGGAGAAATAAGGTTGTGAATAACAAATTTAAGATCAACCACAGGGTCCTCTAAAGATACAAGAGAAGCCACACATGCCATTGCATCCGCATGTCGATTATCTTTTTGAGGAACAGGTTCTATGGTGTAAGAATCAAATTTTTGTAACAAAGAGATAGCAAGGTCTTTATATTGTGATAACTTGTCTTGTTTTGCTTGATATATTCCTGTTACTTGTCTTATAATCAATTGCGAATCTCCATAGATATGTATGTGTTTTATGTTCAGAGCTAAGGCTGCTTTTATTCCCGCTATAAGAGCCTCATACTCAGCAATGTTATTGGTACACAGGAAATTTAGACGATAGGATAAGGGAATGGGTTTCTTTGTAGGAGAAATCAGAACAACACCTGCCCCCGATCCCGTACGACACTTAGAGCCATCAAAGTATAACTCCCAAGTTTCATCTTTCTCTATAGAAAGAATGAAGTCATCAGGAAAAGACTCAGGGTTAGGGAAGGAGAAAGGTGAAGGGGCCTCAGCTAGGTGATCGGTCAACGCTTGCCCTTTAATTGCTCTTTGTGAAACAAATTTAAGGTCAAATTCAGTTAACATCATAACCCACTTAGCTAGGCATCCTGATAAATCAGTTTTAGAGAAAAGATGCTTCAACGGATCAAACTTTACCATGACGTGGACTTCTGAATTTAAGAGATAATGTCTCAATTTCTGAGTCGCAAACACCAAGGCCAAGCATTGTCTTTCTATCACAGAATATCAGGTCTCGTAATCGAGTAAGGTACGACTTATGTAATAAACCAGACATTCTTTACCATCTTTATCATGTTGTGCCAATAATGCTGCAAGAGCATGAGAGGAAGCAGCTGTATACAGAAGGAAGGGTTTGGAAGGTTCGGCAGGTTGAAGGATAGGAGGATTAGTTAAATACATTTTTAAATCTTCAAATGCTTGCTGACAATCCTCATTCCATTGAAAAGTGATATTCTTTTTGAGAAGTTGAGTGAAAGGAAAAGTATGATCCGCAAGTTGAGATACAAACCTACGAATAGCTTGAATCTTTCCTTGTAAGCTTTTAAGTTGAGACGCATTTCTAGGAGGTGACATGTTGACAATAGCATCTATTTTCTTAGTGTCCACCTCAATCCCACGATGCGAAACTATGAATCCTAATAGTTTTCCACTATCCACACCAAAAACACATTTTTGGGGATTCAAGCGTATGTGATATTTACGAATTCTTTCAAAGATTTGACGAAGGATTTTAATATGATCCATGCGAAGAAAGGATTTGGCTAAAATGTCATCAACATAATCCTCTAAAATCTTATGCATATAATCATGAAAGATAAGGGTCATCACTCGTTGATAAGTTGCATCGGCATTTTTAAGTCCAAAAGGCATCATTATCCAACAAAACGTACCCCAAGGAGTAGTGAAAGTGGTTTTGAATTGATCTTGAGGGTTAATAAAAATTTGATTGTATCCTGAAAAACCATCCATGAAGGATAACAAGGCATGTCCTGCCGTAGAATCAACTATCATGTCAATGTTTGGAAGAGGAAAATCATCTTTTAAAGAAGCCTTATTTAGATCCCGAAAGTCGGTACACATTCTTATTTTGTTATCTGGTTTAGCCACAGCGACAATATTTGAAATCCATGGGGAATAATCAATAGGGCAGATAAATCCAGCCTCCAATAACTTTTCAATCTCAGCCTTAACAAGCAAAGCTACCTTAGGATTCATTTTTTGAATCTTTTGTTTCACGGGCTTAGCATCAGGAACTAAGACAATGTTATGAGTAACAATCTTAGGATCTATACCAGGCATGTCAGAGTATGTCCAAGCAAAGATCTCGGGGAATTCATGCAATAAATCTTCATATTGTTTTTGTTCCTCTCCATCCAAACATTTTCCAATTTTATTAACTTTCTCTTCATTGCAAGGATCCATCTTAACATTAGTGGTGTCACTTATGAGAAGATTACTTTGTTGAGGAGTATCCTTTAGCTGAGGGAATTCTTTCACAATCTCATCATTATCCGTCTCTTTTCCAAAGTAGGCTTCAGTATTCAAACAATAAGGGAGTCCCCTATTGTGATGATAACGAGGAAGAGTGTCATATGCTCCTAAAAATTCAGCTAAAGCATCATTGGTAGGGAAAATGTCAAAAGCACAAGCACATGAAGGATCTCCATCAATGTACTCGGGGTGTTGTATTGATAGAGATGTAGAAATAACATTAACACTAATGCATGGTCTTTTAGAAGCTTTAGTGCGCTTGCAGGGATTATAGCCAAGTCCAAAGGCATAACTGTGAAAATTAGTCTCTAGAGGAATTTTTATCCCTTGTTCATGAGCACCGCAACCATTTCCATGATACCCATGCTTAGCAAAAATGTGAAAACCACGACCATAACGATTAGCCATTTCAGGAAGAGAAGGTGGTTTTTCATAAGACAAAGAATCAAACTCTTCATAATTAGAGGTGTGAGGAGACGAAGTTTGAGAAGTGGCCACAAAATTATTACTCATAGGTTCGGGTAAGATTGATTGATTTTTAGCTTCTTCCTTCTTTTCAACTTTAAGCTCTCTAGAAGGAACCTTATATTCACCTACAAAGGTGGGATTAAAATCAAGAGATCCCCAATCGTCTTCTTCGAGGATCTTCCCAGGATCAAAATCCTTCTTATGTGTAGTTTCAAGTCGAGAAGAATCTTCTTCAAGAGCTCTAGGCTCATCCAAAGAATTTTGATCATCGGAGAGCGAGGATTCACCGATAGGTATCTTATTTAAAGAGTCATCACTAGATGAGGATGGCTTAGAAGAACCCCCCTTGGAAGTAGATGTTTGCAAACAAGCTTGAAAATTAGTATCACCTATCAAGGTATATGTCTTATTGTTATAAATAAATTTAACTTGTCTATGCAATGTAGAGGGGACAGCTTGCATACTATGAATCCAAGGTCTCCCTAGTAGCAAGTTGTACGTTAGATTTCCCGACATAACATGGATAGGTGTAGGCAAAGTAACAGGCCCCACTGTGATGGGTAAGGTGATAGTACCTAATGAAGTTTTAGCCACATTATCAAAGCCTCGAATAGGACGAGAATCCGGTTCAATTAAGGATGTATCCACATTCATCTTATGCAAAAGATTAATGCTACACACATTAAGACCAGAGCCATTATCTACTAGTGTTCGCCTTATAGCAGTGTCTTTCATGATAACCACAATCATCAAGGGATCATATTGATGTTGGATTTCACTAGTAGGCAACTCATCTTGGGTAAACACAATTTGAGCTTTAGGATTCATCACAGAGTTAACCAAAGATGCTATATTACTAGATGTATTCGGTGGAGGAACATTCAAATCTTTCAAGGCATCTTGTAACATTCCATGATGAGTGGAAGAAGTTTGAATCAAATCCCAAAGGGATATCTTAGCAGGGGTAGCTTTAAGTTGTTCTATGAGATCATATTCCTTACTAAGAACTTGCAAAATACGGGGAGCTTGTGGAAGAATCGGTTGAGGATTCGGAAGGGAAACTGGGATAACAGGAGGAGGACTAGGCTGCCTATTATTTCTGGTATGATAAGTATGGGCAACCACATGATAACTCTCTCTAGTTATTTGCTTGGCGTAACTATAAGGACTTACAGGTTTTCTTCCTTGCACAATGATGATTGGTTTATTCGGAGTACGAAAGGAATCATGATCATACCCTCCTTGGACAGTAAGGAGAGGTGATTTAGGACTTTGAAAGGTGGGAGAAGGATAAGCTCCTTGGACTTCAAAGAGAGGCTTTTTATGCTCATTCAAGTTTATCATGTTAACTAATTTAGAAGTCTTGTTCTTGTTTAAAGATTTCGATAAAGCCACAAAGTCATCAAGAGAATCATCCAACAAAGCATGATCATATCTATTGAAAGGTTTATCTTTTGATTCAAAAGGAGACATCTCCTCATAGAGGAGATTGTTGAAAACAACCATGTTACTAGATTTAGTGGAAGAGTTGATAGGAATGTACCCTTGAGAGGACTCATTCAACTTATCTTTCTCATCACAATGAAATGGCATAGTAACAAGGTTTATGAGTTTTTGGTAAAATGAAGGTTTGGCATCTTTAGGGTTCAAAAACTCATCTAAAGCTTCATCTAATTCATCTTGGCTATACTCATAATAATCATCATAAGCATGAACATTTTGCAAATAAAAGTCAGACATTTTGAAATAAAAGTTGCATAAAATCTAAACATACAATGTAAAGAAACACACTCTTTTTTTTTTTCTTTTTTTAATGAAATGAAAACACACTAAATCTAGATCTAGATCTAATAGATGTAATGCAAGAAGAAGCAATGATAGATTCACGTCGGGTTCACCAAAATGTGTGGGGGAAAAAGCGAGACTAGGTCATCATGCCCTAACCCTACCTTTTGTCACACATTACGGAATACGAAAGACCCTAGAGGTATCACACAATTGGCTACTTCTTTTTGTGAAAGAGAGAGCCACGGGCTACCTATTAGGGTTTCTATTCCCTTGTTGAAATTGTAAGATCAAGTAATGCAAGTTCAAACCCTAATCCCAAAATGCAAGTATACACTAATAACAAGATTGCAGAATTGAGATTAATCAATGAACACCTGTAAATACAAGGATGGAATAAGAATGCAGATGTGTACCCGGAGTCAAAATCGGACTAAAAATGTGCGGGATGGGGGCGCGGGCACCACTGTCCTGAAAACTGCACCGGAAACTGTCGTTCTGCACTCTGAAACAATGTCGGAAAGCTGTCTGTCCGGAGGACCAGGGTGCCCAACGCCTCTGTCCCAGGGACTAGGGCGCCTAGTGTGCCTGTCCTGGCAGGACCAGGGTGCCCAGCGCCCCTGTCCCAGTCTTCTGCTCTGCAATTTGATACAGAGTGCTGTCTCGACCTGTTCTCTCCGGATCTGTATCCTGCGGCGTCGTCCGAGTCCTGAAACCTGCACTTATATCTGAAAAAGGGGGTATGGGCGGCTATATAGGGTTTTGCCTTAGTTAAACCCCCGCTTCAGTGATTTCCACCTCCACGAATAGCCAAGTTGTTTTGTAAAATGTATCGTGTGTGCAGACCTAGTGTGTGTGCAAGGTCCTAAAATGCAAGAAAGCAAACTAGAGCAACCTAGAAAGTAAACCCTAATTGCTTGTAAGTGATAATGTAAATGCTCTAAATCAAGATGCAAAGTGATCTAAAGCATGAATGAATGATATATTGAAGCTTTATGCAAAGACATGAAAACAACATGAAATCATAACCAACCCTCAAGGGAGAGGTACAAGCCAATCTTCAGTCGGTAATCTCCTATTGTTCTTCAATGTCTTCCAAGCCCTAAATGGATGAATGGAATTGATAAATGCTTGGTAGAGGGATGTTGTAAGATGTTGAAGTCTTCAAAGATCTACTCTTTCACTGCATATGAGATTCCTGGAAACAAAAATCCGATCCTTTCAAATGAAGAAAGAGAGCTCTTATGTATGAAACCCCAGGTCGCAATTTCGTCTTTTGGCCGACCTAGAGAGTGAATATCCCGCCAATTTCTTGGGGTTAAGCTTTATTTTATGATTGGATCGTGCTCCTAAAATTTCGAGAAAAATGTCCAGGACCGTGTGCACTCTGGGCGCCACGGTCCCGACAACTTTTCACCAAATTTTCAGGGCCATCAGATATGATGATTTTAGAGAGAATCTTGAAGTTACAGGTGATTTCGAGATGTTTTGACCCCCGAAATCAAGCCCCCAAGCTCAGAATAGGGCCTAATTAGGGTTTTTGATTAAGTGATGTATTGGAGGAATAAAATGAAAGGGGCACACTTTAATGAAAGGGCCCGACTTTGTGATGTGGAAGATGATGAAATAGAACCTTTAGACCTAATTAATTTGATTAATTAAGTGCTAAAGGGGAAATGCAATGCAAAATGCAATTGCGCCAAGGCGGGTGCTAAACTAGGTGTTAAATTGTACTGCTTTAGCAAGTGCATACAATTTATGACGTTACAACTTCTCAGAATTATGGCCTTCTTGACGATGGTATTGGCAAAAGGATTTGTGGTTAAAGTAAGGTGCTATAGGGCTAGAGGTATCTACATGTTTGATGGGGAAACACATTAGCAGTAATAAACCTCAACATTGTGCTATGCAAAGACTTAGAAAGAGGTGTTAATTCTTTTCTAAAGTATTTGGATAACGGGGTCACATCTGGTGTTGTGGCTGCCACTTGTGTGTTGATGTTGTTGGAAGAATTATCAGTTATCTTGATGAAACCCTTGTTGTGTTTGTTGAATTTTAGAAATGATTGTTGGATGCTCTCATTCTTATGAATTTGTGTCTTAGGAGGAGATGATTCAAATTGGCTCACTTGAAGTTGATAGTTATGAAGCACTGCACACAATTGCGTAAAAGAGGTAAATTCAAAAAATAGAAGCTTATCTCTAATAACCTTTTCCAAATTAGTGATGAATTTTTTTTGAACATCTTGGGCACATGATAAGCATTTTGTGAATGAAAATGCTTATATCTACTAATTAAATTGGTCACTTTTTCTTTAACTACTTGCTTACAATGAATCAAAATAGTCAAAGAAATTTTAGGACCAATGTTATTTTGAAATCGTTGAATGAAAGAATTAGCTAATTATTGAAAAGAAGTGATGGAATAAGGGGGCAAAGAAAAATACCATTGTAAATCTATATCTCTAAAGGCTCAAGTGAATAATTTTTCCATGAGTCTTTGATCATGAGAGAAATCACTACACAAGGTTTGAAATGCCTTCATGTAGCGCCCGCCAACAAACCCTAGGGAAACTTACATCAATTAGCTTAAAAAGTGGAATGATTTTTTTTTGATCACTAACTAGGTCTCCATATAACTTGAATTAGACTATGTTTAAAAGTTGGTTCAATAGTTCACCTCAAAGTTAAATACTTAACTGTTGGTTGCTTCACTACATTTCTATCACAAACCTAAAACTATGTTTATATGGTTTCATTATCTCCTTAGGGCGTTGGCACCACTACTTGGCTCAACATTATTTATGTTTCATGATCAATACATTAGAATTTACCACCATCATAATAATGCATTTCTATGTACCTAAATATCTAACCTTACCATGGAACACCACTACAAGTGCACATATGCATACTAACCAATATAGTATCCTCTCACAAGGGTAGGTTACGTATGCTTCCCTCTGATAATATTAATGCATACTAACATCAATAATGATCAACCACCACTAACTAGGTATGAAATACCCTTCCATAGCCACTAGCTCCTTCTAGGACCCCAATACAATATTACTACAAGCCTATATAGTCACAAACACAACCTACGTGCCACGACCTTATTAATGCATGATACTTCATACTCCATCTAACATATATCATGAGTATGGAGCTATTCATATGTAAGGTGTCTATGTATACATGTCCTTATCTCTAGCATGAATTTCAAATCAAGGCACCGCATAAACCCAACCTTGAACTTACCTCTAATCATATACTCTAATTCCTTATGCTTATACCTTAACATGACAATTATGAGTTGCTATGGCTGAGATTATTACTCCTATATCACTGTCCCCTTACATGATGCATCACATGTACACTATCCTATCTCACCCTATCATCAGATGCATGCACTCTAGCCTACTTATGCAACTATATGCACATTGACACTATTTATGCATTAATAGTTTTATTGCAGCCTTAACATAATCATGTACATCCCCATTTTGATCTTAATGATATCAATTTCCTAAGTTTCATTATAGTTTTCAGCCTTGAGGCTGATTTAGGTTCCATGATATTAACCATGTCACTAATGAATCTTGTGTTTCCATGCTCTAACATTGATAGCCTATTATGGTCTTTCATTTAGTGTTATTATTCAAGTAAATTTATCTCATAAACAAGATACTAGCATCTACTTAAATTGTATTTAGATTCACATGAAAATGTCATTTTTCCAAACATTAGTTCATTGTCATTATCTAAGATATAACATGGTGAAAGTAATAAAAACTGTTGGCATTATGTGAACCGGCATGAAGACATAATGACATTGTATGTTGTCATTGATGTCAATATGTGTTATGAAGTAAACCGACATAAGTGATATGTGAGAAGAGGGAACCGAAATATGTACGAACCAGTTTATATGTCAAAGTGAAGCAGTATATTTGTTCAAGGTGAACCAGCATGTCAAGGTGAACCGACATGTAGTTATGGGAACCGGCACATGGAAGCATTGTATGACTACCGGTTGGTAGGTAGCTTCCACTTCAGGATTTCCAGTTGGAGTACCTCAAGTCTGTGTGACTCAATCGGCGATCTTCATGTGATGAGTTAGCATTATAATGGAGGATAGATCGTGTTGCCACGTGAGCTTTGTGCGAGTGAAGGATCTTGCATAAAGAAGACTATTGCTATCTACCTCAGGAATGTGCGAAGTCTATCAAATGGTGATAACACATGATGGGTTATCAGCCGCCATGAAATCGGTGGAAAATGGATGATGGAGAATGTCTTGAGATCAATTCAAGACTGTTAAATTTAATGCAGTATGATTCAACGGTCAGGATTGAACCGCTTGAATTGCTTAACCTAACAGGTTTAGGGTTTAGGGTTTTTGCTATCAACCTGTCTGTTTCCTATAAGGTCGATGTTGTGTTTCTTTCTAGGGTTGTTGGCAAAATTTTTGAATGTGTATCCAAGGGAAGTGATACGTGATTCTTGCCAGACCAAAGGAGAGAAGAGATACTTGCAAAGTGAATGTGCAGAAGGAGAAGAGGAGCCTAAACGGATCCGCATTAGCATTGAGTGTTGTTAACAGATCATTGTATTTCCTGTTGATCTCTAACCACTTCAACACTTGTAAAATCCCCTAACAGGGTAGCCTTAATTGGCTTGATGCAAAATCCCCTAACAGGGTGGTCTTAATAGGCTTGATTCAAATCCCTTAATCGGGTAACTCGAGGTTAATGAGTTTTGAGAAGCTATAGAGCTCTGGAGATCCTTTAGCTATTGAGTTCTTGAAATCCTCTAACAAGGTGACCCTACTGGGTTTAACCCTTAATCGGGTGATCCCTAACATGATTGGTTCCTAGCAGAACCTATTGTAATGTCTTTAACCAGACAAGGCTCCTAATAGAGCGGACTTCAAAAGAGTTCAAAAGCAACTTGTGGGTATTCATCCCCACCGTGGTTTTTCCCAGTTGGGTTTCCATGTGAAAAATATGTGTGTCATGTGTGATGCTTCTATCTTGTGATGCTTTATTATTACCTATTGAGCATATGATGGTTCTGTGTTTTATGCTTGTCTACAAAGCATACTGAACTAACTGTTGTGACGATCAGAGGATAGTTTACCTGTTCATGCATGAGGGTGAAATGGTAATGTTGTTTTGAGTTAAATGAAAAGCTAAGTGTTCAACCAGTCAAAGCTTGTTTTAGACACTCTTGGCTTTACTGGTTGCAATCTGTGTTGAATAGGTATTCCTATTTGCCAGTCGTTTGGAGTATTTGTTGTCAAACCAGTTTTGGACTGTATTTGTGTTTGTACTGATTCACCCCCCCTCTCAGTACCTGTTTGGTACTAGTGGTTCATCATTGTGTTATCAATTGGTATCAGAGCACCTCCAGGTCCTCTGTGTTGTAAGCTTAACCGCTTGAAGAAAAGATCCTACTCAAATGATGAAGAGGGAAGGTCCAAAGTTTAACAGGGAAAATTTTGGTATATGGAAAGACATGATGAAGATATTCATCAAAAGAATGGGTGTTCAACACTGGAGTTATGTTGAAAATGTATATATTGTTCCTACCGGTACTCTCACCGATGACCAAAAGAGAGAGATACAAGAAAATGGGCAAGTCATGGAAGCCCTCATCAGTAGTCTATCTAACATTGAGTTTATTGAGGTTAAGGACAAGGAAAATCCCAAAGAGGTATGGGATGCTCTTGAAAATATCTATGGTGGTGATGAGCATGTAAAACAGGCTAAGGAAGAAAGCCTGAGAGGGAAGTTTGAAGACATGCAGATGGTTGAAGGAGAGACCATTCAGCAGTATGGAATAAGAATCAAAACGGTTGTTGGAGAAATCAAGAGTGCAGGTGGCAAAATAGAAGATTCCACTATGGTAAGTAAAGTCCTGAGATCCCTGTTGTCGATCTATGCAATAAGGGTCACTGCTATTCAGGAGCTGAGATCAATAGACAAGTCTAATGTGTCCTTGGCTTCCATCATAGCCAAGTTGACAACCTATGAGCTGAATAGTTTTGATGGCACTGTTCAAAAGATAGAATCAACATTTAAAGCCTCTGCTATACCATCCAGAAAAGGAAAAGAGGCTAGCATTGGGGAACCTAATCAGAGCAGAGAAATGAATGATGAAGAGTTTCTGATAGAATTTGAAGCTCTTCTTGCCAAGAAATTTTCAAAAGGAACTGGTAAATAAAAAGGTAAGCTACCTTTGAAATGTTTTTCCTGTAACTGAATAGGACATATTGCTATGAACTATCCTAATAGCGACAACAAGGATAAACTGGAAAGGTTCAAGAAATTCAAAGGAGAAAACCGAAGAAATTGTTTTGTGGCAGTTGATGAAGGTGTCACAGATGAGGAATCAGAAGATGAAGAGAATGAAGACATTGTGTTTGTTGCTATAAAGGAAGATGTGGCAGACAAGAAGGCTCTTGTCTCCCAGTTTGATAATTCAAATGAGTTGATCATTGACAGTGGCTGTTCTCACCATATGACTGGTGACCAAAGCAAGTTTCTATCCTTGGAGGTGTATGATGGTGGTGTGGTTCACTTTGGCAATGATGCACCATGCATGGTCAAAGGCAGAGGGTCCATCTCTTTGAATGGAAAGAGTAGTGCTAAAAATATGTACTAGGTTGATGGTCTTAGACACAACCTTCTAAGTGTTGCCCAGCTAAATGATAGTGGCCTCACTCTACAATTCAAGAATGGAGTTTGCAGATTCAAAGGAAAAGATGGTAAATTGGTGGCCACCGGCATGCAGACCAAAGGTAAATTATTTCAGTTGAATTCAAATGTAAGTACCTGTCTTATGGCTAAGCTTGATGATAGTTGGATATGGCATAGGAGACTCTGTCATATAAACTTTGATAACATTGTAAAGGCTAGTAAGATCAAGGCAGTTAGAGGGCTGCCGGTGCTAAACAAACCGGATAATACCTTGTGTAGAGAGTGTCAATTGGGGAAAATGTATTCCTCAACTTTTAAAGGCAAATCTTTCACTGCTGACAACTTGCTTGATCTTGTACATACTGATTTGTGTGGTCCTATGAAAACTAGAAGTGTGCAGGGTGATAGGTACTTCATGATCCTCACTGATGACTGCTCCAGAATGATGTGGGTCACATTCTTGAAAGACAAGTCTGAAGCTTTTGGGAAATTCAAAGCTTTTAGAGCATTAGAGGAGAAGGAAAGCGGTAAAAGGATCAAGTGTCTCAGAACTGATCAAGGAGGGGAATTCACTTCCAATGAATTCAACAAGTATTGTGAAGAATTTGGCATCAAGAGACAACTGTCTACCCCCTAGACTCCACAGCAGAATGGCCTAGAAAAGAGGAATAACCAGACTATGGTTGAAGCAGCTAGAACCATGTTGATTCAAGGAAAGGTAGCTCACACCTTTTGGAGAGAAGCGGTGAGCACTGCAGTCTACACTATGAATCGGGTACTCATCAAAAAGGGTAAGGACAAAACTCCTTATGAGTGTTGGACTAGTAAGACACCTATGGTTAGCTACTTTAAGGTATTTGGTAGCAAATGTTACATCAAGAGGAGTGAACATCAAGGCAAATTTGAAGCTAAATGTGATGAGGGAATATTTCTAGGATATTCCATCAAGAGTAAAGCTTTCAAGTGCTACAACAATAGGACTCAGAGAATTATGGAAAGTATCAATGTAAGAGTTGATAAATCCTCTGAGAAAACTAAGGAAACTAGTAGTGAGCAAGTTGTAAATGAACCGGTTGTAACCTTCTGGGAACCGGTTGTTAGCCAACCAAGTACCAATAACAGTGTCCCTGAACTGGTGAATGCTAATACTGATGAAGATGAGGATGAAGAAGAAAAGCAAGAAGAACTAGTTAAGACCATTCCTCGGTATGTCAAGTTGAATCATGATCCTAAGCAGATCATAGGTGATAAGGATGCAGGAATCCTTACAAGAAGAAAGATCAGAGAAAACTCATGTATGATCTCTAAATTTTAGCCTAAATCATTCAAAGAGGCTTATAAAGATGAAGACTGGATCAAGGCAATGGAAGAGGAACTTGATCACATAGAGAAAAATGGTACATGTTCCTTGGTACGTAGACCTGAGCATACAAATGTCATTGGCACCAAATGGGTGTTCAGAAACAAGTTGAATGAGGATGGCACAATGATTAGGAATAAAGCTAGATTGGTACACAAAGGATATGCTCAAGAAGAAGGAGAAGACTATGGAGAAACCTTTGCTTCTGTAGCCAGATTGGAAGGAGTTTGTATGCTTCTTGCATATGCAGCTTTTAAAAGGTTCAAAGTATATCAAATGGATGTAAAATATGCATTCGTAAATGGTGTACTTGAAGAGGAGGTATATATAGAGCAACCAGATGGGTTTTCCCTATCTGAAGACAATGATATGGTGTGCAGGCTACATAAAGCATTATATGGTCTAAAGCAAGCACCTAGGGCATGGTATGAGCGCCTACATTCCCATCTTGTGAAGATTGGATTTGAGAGAACAAGTGAAGATAGCAATATCTACTTGAAGTCTGAAGGAGATCAAATCCTGATCTGTGAGGTTTTTGTTGGTGACATTATCTTTGGAGATGACAAGATGAGTCATGAGTTTGCTGATGAAATGAAGAAAGAGTTTGAGATGTCACTCATAGGGGAGATTAAGTTCTTCATTGGACTGCAGATCTAACAAATGGAAGATGGAATCTTTATCACTCAGTCCAAATATCTCAAAGAGGTACTGAAGACCTTTGGCATGGAAGATAGCAAACCGGTTGGTACACCAATGGTGACCGGTTCCAAATTGACAAAAGAGGATGATTCCACACTAGTTGATGAGAAGGAATACCGATCAATGATTGGTAAGTTCCATTATGTAGTGCATAGCAGACCGGATATTGCACATGCAGTTGGCATTATTGCAAGGTTCGAGAAGAGTCCAAGAGAATCCCACTTGATTGCAGTCAAGCGGATTCTTAGGTATCTGAAGGGAACAGTTGACTATGGATTGTGGTACCCATACAACAATGATTTCAATCTGAAGTATTCATAGATGCTGATTGGGCAGGTAATGTGGATGACCGAAAAAGCACAACCGATGGTGCATTCTTTCTCGGTGGTAGACTGGTCTCATGGATGAGTAAAAAGTAGAGTTGTATCTCTCAGTCTACAGCAAAAGTGGAGTATGTTGCAGCTTTCATGAACTGCACTTAGACAATTTGGATGAAGCATGTACTGGAAGGCTTCAAGATTTTGTATCTGAACCAGTAAGTATATTCTGTGATAACACAAGTGCTATCAATATATCAAAGAATTCGGTTTTACATTCTAGAACCAAGTATTTTGAGCTTAAGTATCATTTCTCGAGGGAAAAGGTTCAAAATAAAGAGATTGCACTGGAGCAGTTAGCAGACATATTCACCAAGCCTCTCCCAAAGACTACATTTGTGCATTTAAGAGGTGAATTGGGGGTACTGCCCCTTCAGGAGGTGAACTAAAAGTAATTGTTCCACATTAGTCAGGTATTGCAAGGTCAAATTTTTGTTGATTGATGTGTTGAGGGATGCTACTCCTTAGGGGGAGCAGCATGATGGAACATAGATGCTTGTACCTCCACTTTGGCATTGTTGTCAAAGGGGGAGAAGGAGTGAAGCGAAAAGATATCTGCGGCAAATGGGGAGAATATGTGAAGCGGAGAAGATATCTTTGTATATTGCCATCAATGCCAAAGGGGGAGATTGTTGGCATTATGTGAACCAACATGAAAACATAATGACATTGTATGTTGTCATTGATGTCAATATGTGTTATGAAGTAAACCGGCATAAGTGATATGTGAGAAGAGGGAACCGACATATGTATGAGCCCGTTTATATGTCAAAGTGAAGTAGTATATTTGTTCAAGGTGAACTGGCATGTCAAGGTGAACCGACATGTAGTTATGGGAACCGACACATGGAAGCATTGTATGACTACCGGTTGGTAGGTAGCTTCCACTTCAGGATTTCCGGTTGGAGTACCTCAAGTCTATGTGACTCAATTGGTGATCTTCATGTGATGAATTAGCAGTATAATGGAGGACAGATCATGTTGCCATGTAAGCTCTGTGCGTGTGAAGGATCTTGCATAAAGAAGACTATTCCTATCTACCTCGGGAATGTGCGAAGTCTGTCAAATGGTGATAACACGTGATGGGTTATCAGCTGCCATGAAATCAATGGAAAATGGATGATGGAGAATGTCTTGAGATCGATTCAAGACTGTTGCATTTAATGCAATATGATTCAATGATCAAGATTGAACCACTTGAATTTCTTAACCTAATAGGTTTAAGGTTTAAGGTTTTTGCTATCAACTTGTCTGTTTCCTATAAGGTCGATGTTGTGTTTCTTTCTAGGGTTGTTGGCAAAAGTTGTGAATGTGTATCCAAGGGAAGTGATACATGATTCTTGCCAGACCAAAGGAGAGAAGAGATAACTACAAAGTGAATGTGCAGAAGGAGAAGAGGAGCCTAAATAGATCTGCATTAGCATTGAGTGTTGTTAACAGATCATTGTAATTCCTATTGATCTCTAACCACTTCAACAGTTGTAAAATCCCCTAACAGGGTAGCCTTAACTGGCTTGATGCAAAATCCCCTAACAGGGTAGCCTTAACTGGCTTGATGCAAAATCCCCTAATAGGGTGGTCTTAACAGGCTTGATTCAAATCCCTTAACTGGGTAACTCGAGGTTAATGAGTCCTGAGAAGCTATAGAGCTCTGGAGATCCTTTAGCTATTGAGTTCTTGAAATCCTCTAACAAGGTGACCCTACCGGGTTTAACCCTTAACCGGGTGATCCCTAACAAGATCGGTTCCTAGCAGAACAAATTGTAATGTCTTTAACTAGACAAGGCTCCTAATAGAGTGGACTTCAAAAGAGTTCAAAAGAAACTTGTGGGTATTCATCCCCATCATGGTTTTTCCCAATTGGGTTTCCACGTGAAAAATATGTGTGTCATGTGTGATGCTTTTATCTTGTCATACTTTGTTATTACCTGTTGAGCATATGATGGTTCTGTGTTTTATGCCTATCTATAAAGCATACTGAACTAACTATTGTGACGATCAGAGGATAGTTTACCTATTCATGCATGAGGGTGAAATGGTAGTGTTGTTTTGAGTTAAATGAAAAGCTAAGTGTTCAACCTATCAATGCTTGTTTTAGACACTCTTGGCTTTACCGGTTGCAGTCTATGTTGAATAGGTATTCCCGTTTGCTAGTCATTTGGAGTATTTGTTGTCAAACTGGTTTTGGACTGTATTTGTGTTTGTACTGATTCACCCCCCCCCCTCTCAGTACCGGTTTGGTACTAATGGTTCATCATTGAGTTATCAAAAACATCTTTCTTTCATTGCATTGTGACCATATCTACACATCTACTATCTAACATATTAATGCCACATGAATGACTGCATTTTTTATCTAAGCTAATTTTATCCATAAGCATATTGGAATTTAAACTAACTAAATTAATTCACAAAATAAGCATGACAAATTGATGCAGCCATAACCGGTAAATCCTCAAAAGAGAATTGACTAGCTTATGCAGCAAGAGTAACACAATGAAAGCAACAATAAAACATAGAAAGATTACCAAAACAAATTATATTATTGTCTTAGAACCTCCGACAACCAACCGGTTATCATCATACAGTCATCATAGAACATCTAGTAGTCAACTGGTTACATGCAGGCGACAAGCCAGATACAATCCATCCAAAACTCTCAGAGCCAACTGGATCTCTAATCACAAATGTAAATCCTTATTTTGATCTCCACTTCTCTGTCCTATAAATGATTACAAATTATCCTATATATACCCTCTAGAACATATCCGAGCCGACCATAAAAGATTACATTTACCAATGCAAGAAAATGAAACGTGTAACTAGGTCGACCCTAAGAATGAAAGAAATTCCTCTAAAAAATAATAACCAAGAAGTGTGGATCAATAGGAAGGTCAGCCACATGCTAAATAACATCAGACAAGACCCCAAATAGATCCACATGCCAAGAAACCACTACGGAAATGAAGGAAAACCAACTAGTAAGCTCAAGGACTGTCCCAGAACCTAGAAACAGTCAAACCGAGAGTGATAACTAGCCGGAAAAGAATCCAAATGGACTGAAAATATAGAATTAAGCACATGAACCATCTTGGAAACCAAAATAGGATCTGCAATGAAAAGCAAGCAACTATCGGCACCTACCGACAGGAACACAAAAAATTGCACACTAAACTGAACAAGAACTAAACTGAAAGGAAATATTTTTAGTTGATGCAAGATTGCTCATAGATTGGGGATGCTCCTACATCACAAATCCATTCAAGTTTAATATATCAAATCAAGGGTTACAATACCTACAAATAATAAAATATTACTTGCAAGAATATACAATTTACTTCTCCATTTTACATAATGGTATCTTACAATACTTTCATTGGAGTCTAATCTAAAGCATGATCATAGATACAATAAATGCTTCTATTACATAATGGGTACAAACGTGAGTTCAACTCACTTCTTATTCGACATTCCTAGTGTATTACATAATCAATGCATCTCAAAAACATGAAGTAACCAATACATAAATCTTCTCCAAGGGCCCACAGTCATCACGATGAAGGAACCAAGTCCACGCATGAAGGAAACACCAACATGGAGGGAAAAACCGCAATGGCAAAAATCTCCAACCACCCGAACAATGTGAAACCTACAAGGAACCACCCACCGAGCTAGGAGATGTCACTAGGTCCTGACTCACACACTAAGCCTAGGTTGATGCTTCTACCCAAGGGACTAACACAAAGTGATTTCCACATACACATACCATACACCAAGACAAACAAGAATTAAGAGATTCCAGAGGCTGATAAAACATCAAACATGAACACGAAAGTAAAGCATAAGCGATCCACATGTATAAGGGAGTGTCATCACATGCCCAACCAAGAACATGGCACTAGCCCAAGGGCATGCAGAGCCATCTCAACCTTTGAGAAACTAAGGGAGATTGGCTTACCGTCTCCACGGTCTTCTCATGCTCAGCCTAAAACATCCTCCCTAGGACTGAGTCATGAGGCAGTGTCAATTTTATTGTCTTTCTTGTTTTTTTTTTTATTATTATTTAATGACTCATTCTCATTCATTAATTAGTTATCACTCGATTATAAAATGGTAAACTCCATTATGCCCAAGAGGCGTGGACTTCACGCATCCTTACAAGGAACCTCATGATAGTCCATCTCTCGTGGTCCCCGGGTGTCATAAAGGAGCCCACTCCCTTTACATGGACTCATAATGAACAACACAAGAGGCTAAAGTAACAAGTAAAAAAAAAGAATCTAAAATACATCATCACACAATACCACACCATGCACGAACATGTGATCATAAAGATTAAATGTCACCAAAACAAAAGTGTGAGTCTCTTGACCAAAGAAATGCATAATTCCCAAATCTCAAGATTGCTGCAATTAAAATAAATAGACTCAGCAAGGTCTCCACTCTTGTTGTTCCCAAAATCAACAACATAACACAAGAAGCTACCTCATGGAAAATCAACCCAATCAATCATGAAACCACATCTCCAAGACAAGAAACAAGATGGGACATAGTAAATCAGATATGCAACACAACCAAAACCTCCCCTGGTACACAAAATTGTAGTATGACACAAGGTGCTAAAATGACACCTATATTTTAATAAGAAGAAACAAGACGAGGCAACACTTACATTGCGCTTAGCCCGTGCTATCACTCGCGACTGAACATTACTTGACTCAACCAAAAACAAACATATATACCCATCTAAAAATAATTCAGTTTAGTTAATCAAACACTAATACGGATTACACGTACACGCATATTTAAAAAAACATGATGTGCTCAAACAAATTCGAAAGGAAGAAACAATAAAATTGCATTTTAATCTAAGAATATCATACATTTCTCTAATTGTGGCTTCACTGCCCAGCCATCAAATTTGGGCAGCTGAAGCACAACATTTCCATCAATAGATAATTATCCTTTTTCTTTCTGTTATTTATCTACAGCTGGCTGAAATCAAATTTGTAGTTTGTTGCAGACTGGGGAAATCAAATTTTACCCCTAAGCCCGTAGGTTGATCGACATTGATTCAGCAGGGAAAACAAAAGGAATTTTGTAGGTTCGAATGGGCCTGTTTTGGTGTTGTGTAGCACCCACCACTTATGTGGTTGGTTCCCTAACACCCTCCACATTGTGGGAGGTTCTTAGCAACACCACCACGATGTGCTTGGTGTTGCGACACCCACCCATATCGTGGGAGGTGCCTTGCAGCACCCACCCCATGATATGGGGTGTAAATCATATGCCCCCCCTTCAAAATAATTAAAACAACAGAAAAGAAGAAAAAAAAATATAGTAAGGGGCGACAACATAAAAAAACACTAAATCTGCAACCCTCAAACAATATTAATGGGGTGCGTAACATAATCAATTTGCACCCAAAATTAAAATGCAACAATAACAAGTTGCAACAGGGTTGCAAGAACCCACAATAACAAATGAACTTGAAATCTCAAAAAAAACAATATAAAATTTGAATTACTATTATTAGACATTTAAAATCCAAACATCAAGAATTTTGCAGCAACAGGGCATTAAAGAAACACAATTTTACCAATTTTTTTATATTTTTTTATTCAGACTCAAATAGAAAAACTACAATCAATTGCAAATTTTAAACCAATATCTCTTCACCTAGCCACCATTAACATTACTGCATTCCAAATCACAAAACCTAAACCCCCACGAAAGCATTCAAATTCTGAAAATTTTCTTTAAAGCATAAGGAGGAAATTAAAATAGGGGAAACACATTCAACTTAGATTTGGAAACATGGAAAGAAGAGGAAAAAAAAAAAAAAATACCTCTTCCCTGTGTGATGGAGGAGAAACCTTGATGCAAATCTCTGCTCACACCTCCAACACAACAACAATACTCTCCAACCACAAGCTTCCAACCTCCAATTTGCCAAACAAACCAAGACAATAACTCCAATCTAAGAGTTACAGTAGGGAAGCACAATCTAGGGAGAAAGAAAATAATGTCGAAGAAGCCAACCAAATATAATCACGGGAAGCAAATAAATCCCCAAAACCAAAATAATTAAAAACCCTAGCCAAGAACTAACCAATAAAATTATTTTATTAAAATATCACCCCACCAAACTCCATACATTTTTAAAATCTATTTTCTATTTCATGAAATTTCAAAAGTCAACTAGTAATATAATAATTATTATTATTTCTAATTAAAAAATGAAATCAAGAAAATGATATTAAAATAATAATATAAAGGTAAATATAAGAAAACTATTTAATATTCACCCTTATCATTACTATTATTCAAAATTAATCAAGTACCGCTAATAATTAAAAGTAAATAAAATAATCAAATCATAGTCAATAAGTAATGCTCAAATCATCTTTAATTGAATAAATTATTAAGTCGAATTAATTTAAAAATTAGTAATTCGCCACCAAATCCAAAATCGCAATATTTCAATAACTCAAAGTAATCATTGTTAAATAATTCAAAATAAGCATTAATTAAATTTAAATGCAAAAATGATATAATAATCGAAATTCACTTATCATTAATAAATCAAAACGACGTTGAAATTTAATATTTAATAATTACTTAACCAGAGTAAATCCACTATTGCGATTTAAACAAGACAAATTGATCAATCTACTACTGTAGTCAAGAAACCTCGAATAAACCAATTAAATAAATTAAATTCACAACCTCACCGTCACATACACATGAATCATAAAGACATGATGACGTGGCGTATCACGCCATGACTAACAACGACACTGGGCGACCAACCTAGACGTAGAGTATGGGTAGGGAACCAATGACATCTTCGAACCACATTTTCCATTTGGAAGAGACACACTCGCACCTATAAAGCCAGGGGAGCTCGCACCCATTTTCTTGGGAGGAATATGTGTCTTAGTACCTGCAACCCTGCAATGAAGTACACGTGCATATATATATATACACACATCGCAAGCAAGTGGGAGAATGTTGCAACGACACATCCGCTCACAATGAACGATGTGACATTGATTCCCACATGCAGACAGTCAAACAATACTCATACAATGAACATGCAACTCATGAACATCACATCAAAAATAAATCAGAACTAGGGTTAGTATGTCTATTACATAATAAAGCAAAATCAATTAAATCTAACAAGACACATGATAATAAAAAATACTAACACTATCCATCTACGCATCAATCACGACATAAATACATATAGCAATCGATCATCATGTTAACATTTAAATCACATAAAGTCGCATCTAGGCATGAGCATGGTCAATAATATCAGAAATCATGAGATCATTTAATATTTGTCAATGATCATCGATGAGGCACATGTAAAAGACAAAATAACATCCATGCATCATGTGTATCTAATCATATCTATCATATCCATCGCACTAAATAAGGGTATGATCGAATCTATCAAAATGGAATAATAGTTTGCTCAAGAGTAGGCATTACATCCTCCCCCCCTTGCCCAGGATTAATCCAGGAAGCCTGAGAACAAGTAGGGGTACAACTCTCTCATTCATGTTGCATTCTCCTAAGTGGTTGTTGTGTTATCATTCAGGTCCCACTGGATCCTTACCTGCTCTATCCCTCGACCTTTGAGGGACATCTCTTTGTGCTGAAGAATGCGGATGGGCTCTAAAGAAAGTTGTGTGTCGTTGACTTGCAAGGCATTCCATTTAAGAACATGTGATATGTCAGGATGGTATAATCTCAATACAGATACATGAAATACATCATCGATGCGAGACAAGCTAGGCGACAATGCAAGGCGATAAGCTACATGACCAATCCTCTCCAAGATCTCAAATGGTCCTACAAATTGAGGTGCCAACTTAGAGCCTTTTCCATAATGGATCGGGCTCTTTCGTGGGCGAACTCACAAGAAAATCCTATCACCAATTGAGAACTACCTATCTATCTCATGAGCATCTGCATATTTCTTCTATCTGTCCTGCGCAGCTGTCAAATGCTCTCTATTATGAGTAACCTAGCTTCTCCATATACTGTAACATCTCTGAACCAATATGTACCATGTCCTCTAACCTGTCCCAACTGAGCGGAGTATGACACAGTCTCCCATATAAATCCCGGTAGGGAGGCATACCAATAGAGCTATGGTATCCATTATTATAAGCAAACTCCACTAAGTATATGCAATCATCCCATCTGGACTATTGATCCATAACATACATCCTCAACATATCCTCTAAAACCTAATTCACCCGCTATGTCTGACCATCGATCTCTAGGTGATATGTTGTACTATAATTCAACCGAGTCTCCATATCATGTTGTCATGCTATCCAAAATGTAGAAGTGAATACATGATCCCTATCTGATATAATCTTACATTGAATACCGTGCAACCTGACAATGTCTCTGACAAAAATCTATGCCATTGTGGTTGTTGTGTATGAGGATCTCACCGGTGAAAAGAGTGCAACCTTGGTCCACCGATCAATGGTGACCATAATGGCATCATGTCGACGAGAGGAAATAGGTAATCCAACTATAAAATCCATGGAAATGATGTCCCATTTCCACTTCGGAACTGTATGTGACTGTAAGAATCCTGTCGAATGTTGGTACTCTGCCTTAACTCATTAATACTCCAGGAAACATGAGGCAAAATCTGTTATCTCTCCTCATTCCTGCCCAAAATAGACTTGTCTCAAGTCTGCATGCATCTTCTTAACACTAGGATGTGCTGAGTAAGGTGCATGATGGGCCTTTGTCATGATCAATCTCCGAAGTCCATTGGATGACAAAACATAAATGCATCCCATGAATCTCAGAATATCATCTATATCCACTGAATAACCTTTATACCTTCCTGCCAACTCTCTACCTGATGCTATCGCTGAACTAACCTCCTGGTACCATGAATCTATTGGTAGTGCACTAAGTATGCAACTCCTCAAATCCACCTCCAAAGTCACTGTTGATATATCATGTCTCCTGCGGCTCAGTGCGTCTACCACCACATTCTCCTTACCTTGTATGAACTTCACCTCAAAGCCATACTCACACAAGAACTCCATCCAACGTCTCTACCTAGCATTCAAATTTGGATGCTTAAATATGTAATATTAACTATGGTGATCTGTGTTTAGCTCAAACTGATGCCCTAAGAGAAAATGTGTCCAGCGAACCAATGCATGTACTACTGCCGCTAACTCAAGATCGTGAGTGGGGTAGTTCAACTCATGATCCTTGAGTTTTTGCTACTCATAAGCTATCATCCTGCCATCCTGCATCAAAACTGCTCCTAGAACCTCCAATGAAGCATCTGTACACACCACAAAGTCACCTAATGGATCTGGAACTGCAAGAATCGGTGCACTAGTCAACTTCTCCTTAAGTGTCTTGAAGGTTGCCTCACATCGCTTTGGCCAGATAAATTTATTTCCTTTCCTCTGAAGAGAAGTAATGGGGTGAGAAATCTGAGAGAAATCCTACACATATCTGCAGTAATAACCATTCAATCCCATAAAAATGCGCACCTCACCCACATTAGTGTGTGCTGGCCAATCTACTATCACCTGAATCTTTAATGTGATACCCTCTCCATAAATAACATGGCCCAAGTATCTGACCTATGTCTGGAAAAACTCATACTTCACCAAATTAGCGTATAGCCGATTCTCCCTAAGACACTGCAAGACCTGTCTAACATGATCTTCATGCTCCTCCATTGATCTGAAATAAATCAAAATGTCATCCAAGAAAACCAACACAAATCTATCCAAGTATGTCCTGAACACACCATTCATCAGGTTCATGAAGATTGATGGTGCATTCATGAGACCAGATGCAACAACTATAAACTCATAGTGCCCATACCTGGTGCAAAATGTTGTACAGTGTATATCTACCTCATGGATCCTCAACTGATGATATTCAGAGTTAAGGTTGATTTTAGAAAAGACATTTGCATCCTTAATCTAGTCAAATAAGTCATCTATCCGAGGCAAGGGATACCTATTCTTCGCTGTCACCTTATTCAGCTGCCTGTAGTCAATGCAAAATCAAAGGGAGCTATCCTTCTTCTTCACAAACAACACTGGTACACCCCATAGGGATATGTTAGGCTAGATAAATCTCTTCTCCAACAACTCCTCAAGCTGCACTCTCAGCTCACTCAACTCCTAAGTGGTCATCCTATAAGAATCCCTAGATATAGGCTCAGCTCCTGACACAAGATCGATCCTAAAATCTATGACTCGCTATGGGGGCATACCTAGAATCTCACTGGGAAATACATATGTAAACTCCTGAAGGATAGGATGTTGTTGTTGTAATAGCTCCTCTGTACTGACCTCCTTATCTGCATCCCTCAACCTGACTGCAAATAACTGACAATCCTTACGTGCACACCTCTTCATCTGCATGGTGGAAATCATGCGAAGAGAAATAGGCCTCTGAATGTCTACAATCTCCACACTCTTCCCGCTGTCATCCACAAACTGCACCCTCTTACTACTGCAATCTATGTCTAATGTAATCCAAGCCAATCCATACCAAGAACCACATCATAGGAACCCAAGGGCATAATACGTAAATCTACTGAGGTATGAAGATCTCTCAATACTAGAGGATGACTAAGCATAAGGGAATCCACTACTGCCTTGGATCTCGTAGCTATATCTACCTGCCACATTTCATCCTGCTTTGTCATAGCAAGCCCACATCTCTCTACTAAATAAGGAGTAATAAATGAATCCGATGCTCCTAAATCAAATAATACAAAACAAGGGATACTACCTATCACACATGATATCTCAACAATTGTGGCTTGATGCTCGGCCTAAGAGTTATCAACTACCGCAAATACCCTGTGAGTCTTGCCTGAATCTCCAATAGTAGGCTCTATTGGGGCTATCCTCTACTGTCCTGAAGCCTGTGATGTGCACTGAGGACAATGAACTGCTATATGTCCCTGCTATTCACAAGCAAATCATCCTCTCTTGTCCTAAACTCTACTCCTAGATGTGGCACTCGGTTGCTGAACATTGCCTCTACTAGAGGCTAGCTATGAACTCTGAGCTAGTTGTGTAGGCTCGGGTCTCCTGTTACGCTGTTGACAACTGTAGATCCAATCAGTCGGGAATCTAGCCCCTCACAAAATTCTGACCCTGTGACTGTCTCCTCTTAAACTGTTGGCTACTACGAAAAGAGGAGGGGTAGCTCCTAGCCATGGCTGTAGACTGTTGTTGGGAACCTCCAATAGTTGTGCCTATAACTGGGGCACTAGCTACTTGTCCTCCTGTAGCACCCCCTACACTTAAGGAGTGATTCTTCTCAGCAATCCTTGGCTTCTCTATGGCAGCCTCTAAAGTCTTAGGTTCATGCATGTGAACCTCTCTACAAATGTAATCTCTGAGTCCCCGCACAAAGTGTTGTATGAGCATCATCTCATCCTCTACTATCCCTGCATATTGTTTGAGCTCAAATAATTTTTTCTCATACTCATCTACTATCATCCTATCCTTTCTAAGATTATGGAACTCATCAATCTTACACTGTCTCAAGTGCTCTGAAAGAAATCTAGCTCAGAATCGCTCTAAGAACAACTCCCAAGTGACTGTGGTAATCTCCAATTGTAGCTTCCTCTCCTTAAGACACCACCATGTGGAAGCAAAGTCACATAGGTGCATAATGGCTCACCTAGCCTTCGTCTTACTGCTATATGGATGCATAGAAAAACACCGATTCAAGTCCAATAGCCAAGTCTCTGCCTCCATACCAGTACCTGAACCATCAAATGTGGGAGGATGAGCTCTCAGTAAACCCCTCATATGACTAGCTGCTATCTCCTCCTGGTCAACAATAACTTTCCTCCTAGAAGGAGAGTATGAGTGCTCTCTCTCTTGATGCTCTGACTGGTGAGACTCCTCCTATGTATCCTCCTCCTGGCTTGGCCCTAAACGACCAAGAAGCTCATGCAATGCTGCCACCAACTGCGGTATCGCATCGCCACCAAGCTACTCCTGGCCTGACTCACTATGATGTCTCCTTTGAAACCTCGGGGTGAGGATTCCTAAGAGTCCCCATGCAACCGCCAAGACCACATCCACATCCCAGTCCACATCCTCTGCGCCTAGCAGGCATCCTAACTGGACAAGATGCAAGGGAATACTATAAGCCACTGAATTAGGAATTACAATAAATAAACAACAAGGATAAAGTCACTGAGCTATCCCATTATAAACATCTAACTAACATAAGACATAACCAGAGTACCCAGTGTAGAACCCTGAACCTATAAATTATGTTTTGATACCAATGTGTAGTGCCCGCCAACAAACCCTAGGGAAACTTACATCAATTAGCTTAAAAGAGTGGAATAATTTTTTTGTTTGTTCACTAAGTAGGTTTCCATATAACTTGAATTAGAATTTATGTTTAAAAGTTGGTTCAATTGTTCACCTCAAAGTTTAATACTTAACCGTTGGTTGCTGCACTATATTTCTATCACAAGCAAAACCATGTTTATATGGTTTCGTTATCTCCCTAGAGCATTGGCACCGCTACTTGGTTCAACATTATTTATGTTTCATGATCAATACATTAAAATTTACCACCATCATAATAATGCATTTCAATGCACATAAAGATCTAACCTTACCGTGGAACACCACTACAAGTGCACATATGCATACTAACCAATATAGTATCCTCTCACAAGGGTATGTTACGTATGCTGCCCTCTAATAATTTTAAAGCATACTAACATCAATAACGCTCAACCACCACTAACTAGGTATGAACTACCCTTCCATAGCCACTAGCTCCTTCTAGAAACCCAATACAATATTACTACAAGCCTATATAGTCATAAACACAACCTACGTGCTATGACCTTATTAATGCATGATACTTCATACTCCATCTAACATATATCATGAGTACGAAGCTATTCATATGCAAGGTGTCTATGTATACATGTCCTTATCTCTAGCATGAATGTTAAATCAAGTCACCTCATGAACCCAACCTTGAACTTAGCTCTAATAATATACTCTAATTCCTTATGCTTATACCTTAACATGACAATTATGAGTTTCTATGGCTAAGATGATTACTCCTATATCGCTTTCCCCTTACATGATGCATCACATGTACACTATCCTATCTCACCCTATCACCAGATGCCTGAACTCCACCCTACTTATGCAACTATACACACATTGACACTATTTATGCATTAATAGTTTTATTGCAGCCTTAACATAATCATGTACATCCCTATTTAGATCTTAATGATATCAATTTCCTAAGTTTCATTATAGTTTTCAGCCTTGAGGCTGATTTAGGTTCCATGATATTAACTATGTCACCAATGAATCTTGTATTTTCATGCTCTAACATTGAAAGCCTATTATGGTCTTTCCTTTAGTGTCATTATTCAAGTCAATTTATCCCATAAACAAGATACTAGCATCTACTTAAATTGCATTTACATTCACATGAAAATGTCATTTCTGCAAACATTAGTTCATTTCCATTGTCTAAGATATAACGTGGTGAAAGTAATAAAAACATCTTTCTTTCATTGAGTTGTGACCACATATACACATCTACTATCTAACATATTAATGCTACATGTATAATTGCATTCCTGATGTAAGCTAATTTTATCCATAAGCACATTGGAATTACAACTAACTAAATTAATTCACAAAATAAGCATGACAAATCCATTCAAGTTTTATATATCAAATCAAGGGTTACAATACCTACAAATAACAAAAAATTACTTACAAGAATATAACATTTACTTCTCTATTTTACATAATGGTATCTTACAATACTTCCATTGGAGTCTAATCTAAAGTATGATCATGGATACAATAAATGTTGCTATTACATAATGGGTACAAACGTGAGTTCAACTCACTTCTTATTCGACATTCCTAGTTTATTACATAATAAATGCATCTAAAAATCATAAAGTAACCAATACATAAATCTTCTCCAAGGGCCCATAGTCATCACGAAGAAGGAACCAAGTCCACGCATGAAGGAAACACCAACATGGAGGGAAAAACCCCAATGGCAAAAAGCTCCAACCACCCGGCCAATGTGGAACCTACAAGGAACCACCCACCGAGCTAGGA
This sequence comes from Cryptomeria japonica, assembly GCF_030272615.1. Classification (NCBI taxonomy): domain Eukaryota; kingdom Viridiplantae; phylum Streptophyta; class Pinopsida; order Cupressales; family Cupressaceae; genus Cryptomeria; species Cryptomeria japonica. The sequence goes on along the minus strand of NC_081413.1, from coordinate 509,068,656 downwards.
GATGTCGCTAGGTCCCGACTCACACACTAAGTTTAGGTTGACACTTCTACCCAAGGGAATAACACAAAGTGATTTCCACACATACATACCATACACCAAGACAAACAAGAATTAAGAGATTCTAGAGGCCGATAAAACATCAAACATGAACACAAAAGTAAAGCATAAGGGATCCACATTTATAAGGGAGTATCATCACATGCCCAACCAAGAACATGGCAGTAGCCCAAGGGCTTCATCACACAATACCACAGAAAAGAAGAAAAAAACATATAGTAAGGGGCAACAACATAAAAAAAAACTAAATCTGCAATCCTCAAACAATATTAATGGGGTGTGTAAAATAATCAATCTGCACCCAAAATTAAAATGCAACAATAACAAGTTGCAACAGGGTTGCAAGAACCCACAATAACAAATGCACTTGAAATCTCAAGTAAAATAATATGAAATTTGAATTACTATTATCAGACATTTACAATCCAAAGATCAAGAATTTTGCAGCAACAGGGCATTAAAGAAGCACAATTTTACCAATTTTTTCTTCTTTTTTTTTCAATTCAAACCCAAATAGAAAAACTACAATCAATTCCAAATTTTGAACAAATATCTCTTCACCGAGCCACCATTAACATTACTGCATTCCAAATCACAAAACCTAAACCCCCATGAAAGCATTCAAATTTTGAAAATTTTCTTTAAAGCATGGAGGGAATGAAAATAGGGGAAGCACATTCAGCTTAGATTTGGAAACATGGAAAGAAGAGGAAAATGAAAAACAAAAAAACCTCTTCCTTGTGTGATGGGGGAGAAACCTTGATGCAAATCTCTGCTCACACCTCCAACATAGCAGCAATACTCTCCAACCACAAGCTTTCAACCTCCAATTTGCCAAACAAACCAAGACAATAACTCCAATCTCATAGTTGCACTAGGGAAGCACAATGCAGGGAGAAAGAAAAGAATGTCGAAGAAGCTAGCCAAATACAATCACGGGAAGTAAATAAATCCCCAAAACCAAAACAATTAAAAACCCTAGCTAGGAACTAACCAATAAAATTATTTTATTAAAATATTACCCCACCAAACTCCATACATTTTAAAAATCCATTTTCCATTTCATGAAATTTCAAAAGTCAACTAGTAATATAATTATTATTATTATTTCTAATTAAAAAAGGAAATCAAGAAAATGATTTTAAAAATATTAATATAAAGGTAAATATAAGAAAACTATTTAATATTCACCCTTATCATTACTATTATTCAAAATTAATCAATTACCGCTAATAATTAAAAGTAAATTAAATAATCAAATTGTAGTCGATAAGTAATGCTCAAATCATCTTTAATTAAATAAATTATTAAGGCAAATTTAATTTAATAATTAGTAATTCGCCACCAAATCTAAAATCACTATATTTCAATAACTCAAAGTAATCATTGTTAAATAATTCAAAATAAGCATTAATTAAATTCAAATGCAAAAATGATATAATAATCAAAAGTCACTTATCATTAAGAAATCAAAACGATGCTGAAATTATAATTTAATATTTCATAATAACTTAACCAAAGTAAATCCACTATTGTGATTTAAATAAGACAAATTGATCAATCTACGACTACAGTCAAGAAACCTTGAATAAACCAATTAAATAAATTAAATTCACAACCTCACTGTCACGGATCATAAAGACATGATGATCTGGCATATCATGCCAAGACTGACAATGACACTGGGCGACCAACCTAGACCTAGAGTGTGGGTAGGGAACCAACGATATCTCTGAACCACATTTTCCATTCAGAAGAGACATGCTCGCACCTGTAAAGCCAAGGGAGCTTGCACCCAGTTGCCCGAGAGGAATAGGTGTCTTAGTACCTACAACCCTGCAACCACAATGAAACACACACACACACACACACACACACACACACACACACACACACACACACACACACACACACACACACACACACACACACACACATACATATATCCATACATCATAAGAAAGCGGGAGAATGTCACAACAACACATCCGCTCGCAATGAGCGATGTGACGTTGATTCCCCCACACAAACAGTCAAACAATACTCATACAATGAACATGCAACTTAAGAACATCACATCATAAATAAATCAGAACTAGGGTTAGTATGTCCATTACATAATAAAGCAAAATAAATAAATTCTAACAAGGCACATGATAATAAAAAATTCTAACACTATCCATCTACGCATCAATCACGACATAAATACATATAGCAATTGATCATCATGTTAACATCTAAATCACATAAAGTCGTATCTAGGCATAAGCATAGTCAATAATATCATAAATCATGAAATCATGTAATATCTATCAATGAACATCGATGAGGCACATGTAAAAGCCAAAATAACATCCATGCATCATGTGTATCTAATCATAACTATCATATCCATCGCACAAAATAAGGGTATGATTGAATCTATCAAAATAGAATAAGAGTCTACTCAAGAGTAGGCATTACACTTCACATGAGTCAAGGGGTCACATTTTGTATTCTATATCACTAATTGAGAGATCTCCAGATTCTTAGGAGAAACTATGCAAACAATCTCATGAGATAGTGGGATTTCTACATCATATTTGGGGACATTAAACTTGGATTGGGTTAAATAGCCCAATTGTTGTTACAAGGATGAAACACTTTGAGCTAGGTTATTGATAGTGGCTTCGATGGATGGATTGAAATTGGAAATATTGGATTGTGATGGAGGAGTAAAGTTATTGTAGACCTTAGTTGAGAATAAGTGTTGGCAAATGTTGTCATTGATGTCAACTAGGTCAAGCAGTTGCAAGTTGCAAAAGACTTGCATAACACGAAGGTTATCGACTGGATTGCAAAATTGCATAACACAAAGGTTAATGATTGGATTGTAGAATTGCATAACATGAAGGTTATCAACTAGACAAAAGGTTATGCATTATGCAGCTCCCACAATCCCGCCGCATGAACAAGTGAAGAAAAATTTACCTTGTGGGCGCGCAGAGTAAAGCTATTTAGTGCCCTCAATATTTTGTAGCAGGATTGAGTGATAATTGGGTAACCTTGTGGGGGTGCGAAAAGGACATAAGACTGCTCGTAGTTTCGTAGCTTGCAAAGGTGAACAAAAAGACATCATGTGGACGCGCAGTATAAGTGGCGGTCCTTGCCATCCTGCAGTAGTAACAGGTGAAACAAAAGTTATCTCATAGGCGCATGGGATAAGAGGTGCCTCTGACTTCCCGCAATAGTAAATGATAAATAAAATGTGTTCATGCGAGTGTGTGGATAAGGGAATGGTGGGCCTCTACCATCCCGCGACTGGAATTGGTGAGGAAGAAATGACCTTGCAAGCACACGGGCAAAGACATTTGACCCCCCTTGTTGTTCCGCGACAGGATTTGTTGAAGGGGTGGTAACCCAATGAGTAAGAAGGGATAAGGTTGATGCCTGCTGCTATTCCATAGCTTGCTTTGGGTGGACATAAGGGAATCCAGCGGGCATGTGGGAAGAAGACAAGGTGGAAGATGAAGGAATCCCACTGTTATGTGACTTCCAAAGAGGATCAATAAGTCATCCAACAAGCATATGGAAAAGGCTCTTTGGCAACTCGCCATTCCACAACATGCACAAATGGAGGAAAAGAGAGTCAGTGGGTGCATGAGGTAATCATGAGATGTGCTAACCAAAGCAACCTGATTGTCCACATGGACATTGACCAACTTTGACCCACCAACGTGGCATGTATGGAGCGACTCAAAGGGCACTTGTCAAAAGGATGAAATGTCATTTTGCTGACTGTGTTGAAGTTTTTGACCAAGTTTGAAATAACATTTGCATGCCAATAAGGAAGATGAATTAAATGGTAGTTGACTCAATTTGACCAAGTGATGTGAACGAATGAATGGAAGGTGTGGCGAATGCAAAACAAGTGAAAGGTAATCAGATTGAAGAGAAGCGTTTTCTTGTAGAGATGGGATACATAAATGAGGTAGCTCGTCAACCCATTCAGAGAAAACTGGAAAGAACAAAGCAACATTTAATGGGTAGAGAAGGTGGGAAATTTGTTACAAGGCTCGAGGAAATCTATCAGATCAAAAACTGCTAAGAATAGAAATCCAGTCTTAGAGATATAATATAAATACAAAAGGATGCCAATAGAATGTATTTATGACGACCCTGTTGTAGATTGTTGTGCTGCTCGAGATGATCTATGGAGAAGATATATGATCTTATGGGGAGTTGAAGATTACTAAATTTAGTAATCTAGATATAGGGAAGGTTCAGAAGACAGGAAAGATGCATTTGTTATGGGTGGCTAAGAGGATGTGCAGAAAAATATTATTCGATGTTGAGCTGATTGAGCGGGGTAGTGAATGTGATTTGAATTAAGTACTTGGTGGAGATAGAGACAGAGGAGAAAATAGAAAAATCTCAACTTTTTTTTTGTATGTGAAGTTGATGACATAGAGTGAGTTTCTGCCAAGAATATAGGACGAAGTTGGAGAAGCAGAAAGTGAGAAAACAAAAAGTAGAGAACATGCAGCAAGGTGAAGAAGAGACTAAAAGGAAAAAACAATCAGATAGACATCAAAGAGGAGTGCAGAGGCAAAAGATAAAACAAAAGAACATCAATAGGCAGAGAGATTCATTTTCAAGGTGCGAGAAATTTGTAAGTGTTACAAAACACATTTGGAACAAGGTTTTTCACTACATTGTAAAAAATTGATATTGTTGTGTTTCTATGAGTGGGTGCTCAGAGCAGGGGTAGCTGCTCCTTGAATAGATGCTCAAAATTATTAGGGGGTTGGTGCTCAAAATCATCAGGGGTTGGAGCTCCTTAGGTTGGTGCCCTAAACAAATTTTAATATGTGATTTTAGTGTGAGGCTAGATTGGAGCAATAGACTCCAATAGCAATTCTCACCAATGTTTTTCCCACTTTGGTTTTTTCTCGTAAATTTTGTGTTGTGGTTTTACTTTTGTGTGTGTGTGTTCTCATTTACATTGAATTATTAATATCTTGCACACTTAATCTATAAATTTCACTTATTCACCCCCCCCCCCTTTTCAATGTCCATTTGTGTTCTTCAATAAGAAGGGGGAATATTATGATATGTTGGGAAACACATGGAAGCCTCATGGAAGGAGGTATGTAGGAGTATGAATTAATAGGATTTCCCCCATGACTAACATGTGTAGGATTAACATTTTGTGTTGAGGTAGTCATGAGATGAGATGTATATGTAGGCACACTAGGAAAGGATGCAGTCATAGGAATAAAATTATCAACTTGAATATTAGGATGAGAATAGCAAAGAGATTTGGTACAACTTTTGATAGGCATAATATTGCTATCAATAATATGAGTAAAGCCACGTAACACTTCTACACCTAGCTTATCACTTTGAACTATTCTCTTCAATCATTCAATCAAGGAGATTGTTTCACTATTCGAATGTTCTTGGACCATACATTGTTGAATATTGTCCAATTCAATGTCAAGATTCCCTAATCGAGCACTAGTAACCCTATTTAGTGAGATTATCTTCATCATGAGAAGTGTGAGGTGAATGGGGCTACATGATATTAGGTATGTCATGTGTTATATTAGACAAAGTATCAACACTCACATGGAATAAGTTAGTTAACTCAGGCTCCATATCCTTGGTATTTAAACTTTGGGAAGCTCTAAGTATATAATTTCTTCTCACTTGAATAGTGGATGTAGGACTAAGGGTAACAAAAATCATGCACAAATAAGGAAATATTGAATGCAAAGATTTGAAATCATTTTTTTTTTTGATAATGCAATATATATGTATGATTAAACAATGCAACTTTTTTGTAGAATGATTGATTAACCAATGAATTAACCAATGTGAACTATGAATTTCAATATAAGAGGATTCTAAATCTGAAAGTGATATGTAATAAAAATAAGATATAAGCATATAATTTAAAAATTATGTAACCCCTAAATCAATTTTAATAAAATATCTAGGGTTTTGCTGATTGAACCTTTGAATTGATGTGATTTAAGTGCATGAATAAAAGGTAAATTAAATTAAAATCCTAAAATCAAATCTGAACATAAAAAATCATAAATAAGCATGAGCTATGACGGGTTCACCAAAATGTAATGGTGTTGGAATTAGGGCTTCACCACTTAGGTTGATAAAGAAACTAATCTTACATGGAACCAACCTTACATTAAGGAGGGAATTGAATTTGATTGATCCAATCCTAAAAGGGTTGAATACAATTCAAATTAATCCTCCTTGTTTGAGTTGAATTTGAATTAGAATTAGGATTAAATTGCAATGTTAGATCTAGGGGAAAAAATGAGAAATTGATATAAAACAACAGTAGTAGAATGTTCTAGATATCATGTAGAGTTATAAACCTAGATTTGAGGATGGAAAATAGATTAGAACCCATGTCAGAAAGTTTAGGCATAATTGTCGAGAAAGGGGGAGTAGGTCATCTTGGTCCTCTAAATATTAGGGGCAAACAAACTTAATATTTTTCGGATCAGGATGACGCACAAAATCCATTATCAAATATCGTTAGAAATTCCCAAGACCGAGGGGATTCAATCGTCCTAGTCCTCCACTTTTCATGCCTTCAAAAGCTGAGTGTGATTATCGTTGTCTACTTTGTCAGATTCCTCACTCATAACTCTCGAGACAATTCCATACACACAAAAAGAAGGAAATAGGTTTGTTGATGGGGGTTTGCATTTGGTCAAACCCCAATTTAGGAATTAACCTCCTTTTGAGGGAAAGTCTAGATCTAATATGAAAATGCTTGAAATTGAACTTGAAACTTTGATGAAACTTGCTTTAATCCTCATTCAAGGGTTTTGGATGTCATGCAGAATGTCTTCATAGAATGTTGATCATGAATACTTGAAATTTAATTTGCTTATCCTTCAATGCTTGATGAACACTTGAATTCTTTCTCACTTAGGCATGAATTCACTAGAGTGCAATTGAGATCTTGATAGAGGTTCCTTGTTGTTACCAAAATGAGGGGGTAGGATTCCTTTTATACCTAACTATGCATTAAGTGTTTGAATTTTTGGAGTAGACCGACCCGAAGCCAAATTTCCCACCCACATGAAGTGAGAATTGTGAGGTCCTAATTTGGGTCCTATCTAGAAGGACCAGGGTGCCCAGGGCATCTTGATCTTGTCAATTAGGACTCAAAATTGGATAGAGACTGGATAATTAGTTGAAAATGCAGTTTTCAAGAGGGCGTGAGAAACATCAAAGAAAGCATTGAGCACTGAAGGCTAGAATGATGAGGTTTGGCTAGGTGAGGACCTAATTGTATAGGGATACAATTTACAATGCTACATTATGAAATTAAATTTTTCACCACTTTTTCTCCCAAGGCTACAAATCAATGGTTTTTTTTAGTTTTTGAAGGACTGATCAAGAACATACCAAATCTACTATAGTCTAGAATTGAATAAACTTAGAGTAGAATTGAAGGATTTATTATGTAATCAATGTGCCCACCAATTTCACTCCCGAGGTTGCAAATCAACAAATTTCTTGGAGGATTTTTTGAGAAGTGAGATTTAAACCTTCGTAAGTTACAACAATTTTTTATTTTATTTTAATTTATTTTGAGTGGTTATTGTGAAAATATCTTAGAAAGATGATGAAGATGACTTCAACATGATGCAAAGGAAGGAATACAAACATTTTTGGAAAGACTCCTAAGAAAGAGGATTCACTAGTAGAAGAGAGGGATAGCATAACCATGAATGGTGTAAGAAAAGAAGCCAAAATTTTAAAGGATGAAATATTGTCAAGTGTGGAAGAGAAGATGAGATATCTCAAGAAAATGTTATAACAAGTAAACTCTCACCAAGGTTTTAGGGATTCCCAAGTGTTAGAGTCCAAACACAAGATTTGGGAAGAGGCTTAGTATTCCAAGAGACATGAAACTTTTGGGGTTAGCTTGAATTTAAATATAGATCACCACCTAAAAAATTTCATGGCTAGGAACTTCACTCCCAAAACGGATATTAAAAAAAATTATGTTAAGGATCCAACCAATTAGCTTTACAAAATGGAGTAGTTATTTGATATTTATCATTTTTTATGTCAACAAATGGTCAAAATGGTATCCTTATGCTTGGAACCGAACTATTTCACTTGGAATAATTAGATATGTAAATAGAAGAAAAAGAAGAGATGTGATATCATATGATTTATCTTCCAAGAGTAACTCGCAACACATTATAGTGAATATGATGGATAGCTTATTTATCTAGCTCGCCAAATTATATAAATATGCATGGTCAAGGACTATAAGAAATAATTATAAAATTTATCTTTAATAGTGAAGCATGTTGTAGATAGAATTTTAAAGGAATTATTTATAAGAGGTTTAAAGAAGCACATTGAATATGAGATATGCACATTCCATCCAAATTTTTTGTCCCAAAAAGTGGACTATTACTTGGTGAGTGGTGGAAAATTTTGTGGATAATAGGAGGGGCTTTGTAAACATAATAAATAGAACAAATCCTATATTAGTCACTTCATCAACCTATTATATTGACTCCACAAAAAATTGAAGCGAAGGGGCAAAAGATTGCATTTTAATTATTATAGGAAATATAGTCAAGAAGATAAATATATTTATGATGTGTGAAAAGTGATCCTAGAATAACTAGTAAATTAACTTGGATCAATATTCTCTCCCAAGAAATTGGAACATGGACTATCTAAAGGTGTTTGTGCTTGGATACTATCCTAAAACAAGAGCCAAGTTTCACAAGTCCCATTTCTTTATTGCAAAGAAGATAGATAAATTGATGTGTTGTCGAATAAGAGATATAGGTACAATGGAAAAGATAAGAAAGTGACTGTAATAGAAACAAAACAACAAAATTCCGTAGAGACGTGTACAAAAATGAAGTGTATAGAGAGAAACCTAACAATAAAAATGGGAGATGACTGTGCAGGATAGGGACACTGGACTATAGAAACCTTCCATCTTCTAATCCTAATAAGTTTAAATTGATATTCCAAATAAAAATTATTAATTATCTCAAGTATTAATTATAAGTACTTTAAAATTTAATGCTAGCATTTTGAGTTTTTTTATTCAAGTCATAAAAGGCCATAAACTAGGCATTCTACTATGCTGCATTATAATGGTTTATGATTTTTTGCATATTTTGAATTTCAATAAAGAATAGATGAATTTATGATGTAGATTGCACTTGAAAAAATGTTCAAGTTTGGATGATATTGCATCCAATAGTTTGAATTCATATTAAATTTGTAGGACTCTTAATTGAATGATCAATTAAGTTTCCTAGTCAACAAGCTGATATAATCCTAATTCAATTTATATTTACTCTGAAGCTTAAAGAGTTCAAAGTAACATTGTTGGAAAAGAATTAGGTTTCATGTGCATGAATATAAGCTAGAAAATAAAATAAAAAGAAATAAATGTTGACTCAATTTTTACAATAACATGTAAATTGAAAATATTTATTGTGACTCCACAACCCTGCAAAAATACAAAGATGAAATATAAGATAACTTTTAAATTTAAATTATTGATTTAATTCCAAATCAAAATTCTAGACTTGATTTGTAGTTTAACATACAAAAGTTGCAAAAAGTTTATGCAATCCACATATTTCCATCTTACAAGATAAAAAAGACAATAAAAAAACCATTTATAATATTGCAACCCACATTTTAAAAAAATTACAAATTAAAATTTTGATCCCATCTCCCACATTCCTATAGAGGGAAGGTAGTTTCAATGCAAAAATCCAATAGTACATTACATTAAGGGATTGGGCATGTGTGCAAAAATTATAAATGTTAAATGCATCATTTCCAAACAAAATATGTGTGTAAGACTCAAAATAAATTATACAAATGAAAGATAAAGGTTTGGGGAAAACTTTAGTTGAAAATATGCATAAATTTGTAAAATACATTTAATATCCTCCATGTCACCACCCCTAAAGGATAAATTATATGGATTTATGCTTCACAATTCCATAAAGAACTTTGATGAAGATATGAAATAATATACAAATGTGTTCGTATTTCTATTAATATTAAGGTGTTATTTATCTTGCAATCTTACATATTATTCAAATGTATAGATAGAGAAAAATAGTTGTGGAAAAGAAAAGTAGAAAGGCAAAATGTTTATAATTGAACAAATACAAATGTTAATTATAATACTATTTTTTAAATCAATTTGAAGAATGATAATTTGATCATAATTTTAGGTTATTAAATCTTAATTTAATTCCATAAAATAAAAAAATAAAAAAAGTTAACATATGAATGCTATTTATATAATAAGATTTTAAATAATTGTTAGTTATCAGTTATTCCCTAAGGGAGTTTCGGTAGTTAGTTTGGTATGAGAAAAGCAAGGCTATCAAATCTAATGCATATCAAGGAAATAATCATCCAAAAAATTTAATAAATTTTAATCTTACTTTGCATATTTTTCAATATCATTTCTATGCATACATGGCTTAGATAATCTTAATTTTATGCTCACCATTTTTTGCATGGTATCAAAGCACTTTTTGAGTTCTATTCCTATGAAATTATGGAATGACATTTTCCAAAGACATTAGATCTTCGGAAAAGCCATGAGAAATAACCAAGGAATGAGAAAATGATAAGTATACAATGAGGCATGGGAATCTATAGAGGAGGCATTTTTGTTTTGATAACAATCTAATGTTATTTTAGTAAAAATTATATATTTTTTATTGATGAAATTTAGAAATTTTATTATTTTAGAAATACAATGTGAAGGAGATTAAAACGTAGAAACTTTTGAGTAGTTTGAATAAGAAAATATATTTTTTTTAAAAAGTGTAAATGTGAAATGTTTAAATAAGAGAATTTTTTAACCGCGTGAGGATGGGCATGTAACGAGCATAAAATCTACTGAAGATGATAATAATTTTATACCCAAGATATTGAAAGTCCATCAACATTCATAAAATTCATTGTTTCATTGAAAACAATTTGTTAATTGTTACATTTACTTCTATCAAGTGTTGAGTATAATTTAAAGGATTGGTGATTAAATGATGACAAAGACTTGACATTTATTATTATTTTTTAAAATTTTCACAACAATCTTGCTCGTCCTCTTTGGGGTCGAACAAGAAACCTTCAGGCTCTAAAAGCAAAGGAAAAACTGAGAAATGAAATAAAATTATCATAGATAATTCCAGTTTTGAAGGGTCGGAAGAGGAAGACCTTATAAATGAAGCTATTGGTAGACGAAGATCCTGTAGGTTGGCTTCCAAGGGTTGTGTGGATAAGAAGGTTGAAGTTTGCACTAACACGGTTATTGAAGAGGATCCTGATGGGGGTGACGAAGGGAAAATTGATAATTACCCTAAAAAAGAAGAGAATCGTGTTGCCAACATGGACTGCACTAGTTTGGTGGACCCTAGCCCGTTAATGGGGCCTAATTCCTCTCAACTCTTGGAAACCCTAATGAATGTGAAATTGGACAATATTATTGAGGGTCTGGAGTTAGGTCTGGCCTTTAACCCCAAACCATAAATAATGATGTGGACACCTCGAAAGGAACTGGTAAAGAAAAGAAAATTAAGATAAAGAAGAAAAATGACAAGGATGGGGACCCTAAGGGTGACAGGAACATTGAACCCATTGATTCCATGATAGGGGAGCTACAAAACCCTCGCATCCACAAGCCTAAAATAGAGGAAGAAATTAAAAAACTAAAAGAGGAAATCTGGGTTATCAACAATAGATTGGACGTGAGAGACACACAACAGGTCAAAATCAATAAGTTCTGCATCCAGGTTCTGCATAGTTCATCTTTGACACTCTCCCTACTTCATGATAGAACTACTGAAGACAAGAATGACAGACAAGCTACCAGGGAACTCTTCAAGTTTCTCTTTGAGAACTAGGAGAAGGTTATAAACATGACAGGGGCACATAATTTGGCCCCTAATTCCTAGGTTTTTTGTTGATGCTAAGTTTAATCCGAGGCATGCCCCTGTCATTTTTAATTTCTGCTAAACTCGTATCTGGTTATTTTTTGAACTTTCGTTTGGTTTTATTGTTGTTGAAGTGTTTTTGATAGTCTATGACTATGTTTAAGGGTCGACATCCTGTATATCATTGCTTTTGAATAAAAAACAATCTAAAAAATTAATTGATTTATTTCCTCTGGCACACACATATAGAGAAGAAAGCATTTTTTATGTTTTGAATTTTTCCATTATAGTGGTTTCTCTATTTTGGTAGGTTTTGGTTGATAATTATTGTACAAATTTCACTAATCAAGTATGGTACTTCATTAATTTTGTGGAGAATATATGTGATTGTTTCATTATATTACTATTTTTTTGTGTTTTTGGAGTCATCCATGCTCACTCCATGCTACACTTGATAGAAGTTTTGAAGGTTTAAATGCTACTTCTAGTAGTTAAAGAGTAATACATGTATTGAAGGTTGGAGGAAATGGAAGATGGAAGAATTTTATCCTCGAGATATCTTCTCACTCGGATATGATTCACCTTTTTTCTATTTGTGTCCCTTCATGGAGCAAGGAGGGGCTTGGCATCTTGGCAAATATTGTAGGTGCGATTAATGCATCTACATTAGTTGAAGTTCTTTTGTACAAGAGAGGAGAGATTGTTTCCACAACATTGGAGGAGGTATATTGACACACTTAAAGGAGATGCAAAATTTTAAAGGAGAGTTGTTATCTAATGTGAAACCTTAGGGGAGGGATTTTGACACACTTGAAGGATATATGGAATTTGAGAGGAAATTTGTTCTCTCATTGTGCAAGGAGGATGGGGACACTTTATGCTCTCTCATTCTTTATATACATTTTACAATTTTTATGATTAGAAAATTCAATAATGGATTTTGTCTTATGTTTCCTATGTGAGTGAGAAGGATTGGTGAAGGTGCTTCATCAAAGTCTTCGGAAAGATTGCTTTGTTCAACTCTTACAATATTTATAACATAAATAATAAATAAGTTAACATACAAATGTTGATTTATATTAAATTTAAATAATTGTTGGTTATTAGTTATTCTTGTAAGGGAGTTTTGTAGTTTGGTATGGGCAATGTAAGGCTATTAAAGCTAATGCACATCAATATAATGATCATCCCCAAAATGTAGTGCCCCTCCCTGATTCATCTTGTCTTTTTGTACATCAAAGGAATATATTGATCTAGCTTAGTCTACTTTATGATGATTTGATGGTATCATGTTATGTACTAACCCTATTTTGTGATTGTATTGGATACGATGATGGATCTATATTTGATCATTATTCATGATGGATCATATTACTTATGGGATTTTGATGACATTATGATTATGATGATTTAGTTGATGCTACAATGTTTGTGATTATCTTCTAGTGTCTTCGTGATTATAGACGATGTCATACCACTCATTGCAAGCACGATATGACGTTGTGATTCTCTATCACTTGCCTGATCATTTATGATGTATATGTGTTGTGTGTGTGTGTGTGTGTGTGTGTGTGTGTGTGTGTGTGTGTGTGTGTGTGTGTGTGTGTGTGTGTGTGTGTGTGTTGTATTGTGTTTAGTGGTGGATGCAGGATTGTAGGTACCAGACATCAAGTCCACCTGGTCTCACAGGGTTGAGCGTGTCTTTATCCCAATGACAAGTTGTTGGAGATGGCATGTGTTTCCCTCTCATACTCTAGGCTTAAGTTGATACCCTTGTCAATTAGTGTCTTGGGTTGAGTTGTTGGTCTGCGTCATGTGGTATGTTGTTCAACCTTATGTCAGGTTGCCTTGTGAGTTTGCGATTATTTTTTAATTGATAATTAATCGGTTTATATAGTTTGCCAATATTTGATTAAATCAATGGATTACATTAATATTTAATATTAATGTGCTAATCGGTTTATATAGTTTATCAATATTTGATTAAATCAATGGATTACATTAATATTTAATATTAATGTGCGATTATTATTATTAGAGAACTATTATTCATTAATGTTTATTTTGTGGATTAATATTTTATTGGTTATTTGGAATTATGGAAATTAATTAATCAAATTGCTACTTATAGCCATTGTCATAAATTATTAAATAATGGATAGTACAAAAACAATATATTTATATATATTTATTTACTGGGAGTTTATAATTAATTAATAATTAAATTGGTGGAATTATATTAATTGAGTATTTATGCTTATCAATACATCCATCTATTTATTTATTATTTATTTTCTTATTTTATATGTATCTATACATTTAATTATTTGTTTATTGTTTATCTATTTTTTAAATTTTTGGCTCATCTATTCATTGGTTTTTTATTATTTATTTATATTGGTTTTGATTTATTATTTGAGCTTTTGATTTATTGGATTATTATTTATTTATTGTTTTATTAGTGGATGGGTATTAATGTTTGTTCGTACATTTATTTATTATTGGATTATTTATTGTTTATCAAATTATTTATTTATTTGCATTGTTGTTTTATTTATTTGTTATTATTTATGTACCTACCCCTTGTTATGATTGGCCCTCTTGGGAGTTGTGATTGTGAGGATAATATTATTTAATTGTTTGTTTATTTATTTATATTATTTGTGGTTTTATATTTAATTGGAGCATTTATTTATATTGCCTTTGATTTATTTTATTGGGCTTTAATTTATTATTATTATTATTTTTTAATAAAAAGGTGGCAGTGCCACTTAATATATTTTATTTATATAAAGCTGATTCAAAGAGCTCCAAGAGAAAAGAACCAACAAGAAAAACTCTGATCTTTGCTCTACAATACATAGAAAGGTTGTGAGATTTAAATCTCAAATATGCCAAAAAACACAATATCTTATAATGTCTAGAATATCGAGTGCTTTTTGGAATATATTGAACAAGGTGCAGTCCAAACCAAACCATCACGAGAGTTGTACACATTTACATAGCAGTCCACAATCTATCTCACTTATGCATTTATCCAACTTACAATCCAACACGCTTCTCAATTCGACATCCATTCACAACATACAAATACTGCAGAACCACAGGACCCTGCACTTATAGTACTACACATACCAATTTATATCATTATGAAAAAGACCACTGCATAGCTATATGTAATATTATCCTGTACCCATATCCTCCAAAATTTTCCCCTTGAGAATTGGATAAGAATCGAAAGCACAATTCAAACCCATCATATTAAGTTCCTCCTTGGAACTTTCCATATTTGCCAAATGATTAGCAATCCGGTTCCCTTCTCTATACACATGTGAAATAGTAAAGTTTGTAAATGTATCAATTAGTGTCCATGCTTGTCCATGTAAATATCTTATCTGCCAATTATCAATATTTCTCTTTATGCAAGAGTTGATAATAATAGCTGAATCACCTTCAATGTGAATATAAGAGATGTTCAATTTTTTTACTAGTAGAATGCCTTCAAGTAAAGCATATGCCTCTGCAAAGTTGTTAGTACCCAGTGGAATAAAAGCAAATTTCAAAGCAAAAACACATCCTATGTGATCCCTTATGCATACTCTTATCCCTGCATCACCCGGGTTCCCTTTAGAGGAGCCATCAAAATTTAATTTGAAATGCATTGAATCCAGAGGACACCATTTCACTTTATTTCTATCAATTTTACTAGTTCTCACTCTCGAAAGACAAGGTGATACAGGAATAGAGATGCCCTTCCAACAATTAATAACTTGACCATCCCAAGAAGTAAATTTCCTATTTGAATTGAACTGATTTGAAACATGAGCATTAACCAGTTCTGATACTGATTTTTCAATATAATTGAAAACATCGGAAAGAGGAGATGTTTGCTTTCTAAAAATACGCTTATTTCTTTCCCACCAAAGTGACCATACTACTATGGATGGGATCACTTTCCAAATACATGCAAAAAGAGAGGACGAGTATAAGACTGGCCATGACTGGAACAAATCTCATACATCATTTAGAAGAGGGGTGCTAAAGGAAAGCTTATCAAGCACAAACATCCAACAATAGTGAGCAAAATCACATTGGAGGAGGAGATGATCTAGCGTTTCACTGTGTTCACCACAAAGTACACAAGCAAATGGATGTGCTATATTAAATTTAACAAGTCTCTCACTGGTGAGCATTCTCTTATGTACAGCAAGCCAAGCAAACATTCCTGCCTTGGGAAGAACATTGTTGTTCCAACAGAAATTATAGGCTCTTTGTGAATAGGATTGAATAGACATCTGATGAATTTTCTTGTACCCTTCCTTGATAGAGTACTTTCCATTCTTCACAGGGCACCATATCAATTTGTCCAAACCATTAGAGATAAAGATAATGCGGTTCTTCAGAATCAAAGAAAATTTTACCTTTTGACCCAGGGAGATTGGGAGTAGAGTTGGCTTCTTCCAAATGGTATGATTTGAAGGCTTCTCAAGATCATCTATGTAATCATAAAGGTGAGAACCCCAATGAGCAGTAAATATAGGGAGCACATCTACTAGGGATTCCTCAAGATTAAGAGGGGGGAGACCACTCCATGAATCATGCCAAAATTTGACTTATTTTCCACTATGTACTTGCCACGATAAGTATCTAGTAATCACATTCCTAGAGTCCATCATGAAGTTCCAAACTGCAGACCCTGATGGAGGATCAAGGATAGTAAATATACGTGAAGGGGTAGGAGTATCTAAATACTTTGCTTGCATAATTTGACACCACAAAGCATGTGGTTTTTCATATATATTCCAAACTAGCTTTCCCCCAAAGGCCTTATTCCTTTTTGAAAGATCATGCAGACCCACCCCGCCCGTAGATTTGCTTGGAGTCATTTTGTTGAGCGACACAAGTGGGATCTTTTTATCTTCTGAAAGATTACCTTTCCAAATAAAATTTTGAATAATTTTCTCAATATGAGAGACAATAGATTTCAGGGCTTGAAGGACTGAAATGTAGTAGTTTGGAATTGTAGCCAGAACAGTTTTGACAAGAAGGATTATGCCTGACAAAGATAACCATCTAGCTTTCCACACAAAATTTTTTCTTTTTAATCTGTCAATCACAAAATTCCAAAAACAAGGTTTCCCTGATCCCATAAAGAAAGGGATACCCAAGTACGATGATGGAAGAGAATCCACTAGAAAGCCCAATGTCTAGATAATGTTGTTGGACACCATTTCAGAAGTATTGAATATGAATAGTTTAGATTTCTGTGCACTGATTTTCTATCCAGATCCAGAAGTATACATGTCCAATATTTTCTTAATATGCCTTGCTTCTTGTATATTGGAACAACCAAATAAAAGTGTATCATCTGCAAATAAAGTATGGGTGATATAAATTGAGGTATTAGGGATGCATACCCCCTTCCAAAGACCCAGATTCAATTGCTTATTGACCAATCTGCTAAAATCTTCTGCCATGATAATGAAGAGAAAAGGTGATAGTGGGTCACCTTGTCGAACTCCTTGGGTGGCTTTAAAAAAACCAGATGGATTACCATTAACAATAACTGAAAAATGTGCCCCAAAGAGGCAATTTTTTATCCATTTGCACCACTTATCCGAAAAGCCAAACTTTATAAGCACTCTCAAAAGAAAGGACCGACATACTTTATCATATGCTTTCAACATATCTAATTTATCTATAAAAGCAAGGGACTATGAAGAGTTAATTGAGTGCAAAAATTCATGGGCCACAAATGCACCTTCTGATGTTTCCCTACCAGGAACAAAACCTCCTTGTTGAAGAGATATTACTTTAGGTATCAAAGATTTTAACTGGAGATAGATAGCTTTTGTGAAAATCTTGTACACTAAATTACACAAGGAGATAGGCCTAAAATTTGCAAAATATTGAGGGTTATTGGATTTGGGGATAAGAGCAAGATGCGTTAAATTGAAGTTCTTGAGAATAAAATCTTTTTGTCTTGACTCCTCCAAAGCCATTAAAAGATCAAATCCTAAAACATCCCAACACTTTTGAAAGAATAGTATGGTGAAACCATCAACGCCTGGAGACTTCTCAGGAGCCATCAAAACTACCACCTCTTGTAATTCAACAAGAGAGAAAAGTTGCATCAGATAATCATTATCACATTGTGAAATCAGACAAGGAATGGAGTCTAGCAATATGTCGACACTGGACTCCTCGGGAACAAAAGGAGGGGAGGGAGTAAGAAGATTTTTATAGAAGAGTTTACCCTCTTCCCTAATTTCTTGTTCATTAGTTAATTTTACCCCCAAAGAAGAGGCATTTATAGAAAAGATAGTAGATGTAGCTTGCTTAATCTTTGCAGATGCCTGGAAGAATTTAGTATTTTTATCCCCTTCTTTTAGCCATAGTACCATTGATTTTTGTCTCCAAAATTCCTCCTCTCTAGAGCACAATTCTTCCCAGTAGCTTTGTAAATGCTTCTTCTTTGAGAAAGTTTCTGGATTAATCCCAATAGAAAAGATAAGTTCATTGACGTCCTTTAATTCCTTCTCTACCTTTTTTTTTCTGCAAAGATATTTTTGAATACTTCCCTATTCCAGACTTTGATATTTGCTTTTACAAACTATATTTTCATATAAACTTGAAACATTTTGTCCCCCTACAGAAGGGGGCACTCATCCACCATTGATGAAGTAGAGCATGAAAGTGTGGGTGACGAAATCACATTCTTTCAAAATTAAAAGAAGATCTATGATGAGAAACTTCATGTTTATCTAGGCATAATGAGATAGGAAAATGGTCAGAACTAGAGAACGATAGAATTTTAGAGCTGAAAGTATATTTCTAAAGGATTCATTCATATGAAGTGAAAAATTTGTCCAATCTACTTGCAATTTCAAGGGAAGTTCTCCAGTTTTTCCATGTAAATTGACCATTAGAAGGTGAAATGTCAGAAAGGGCGTTATCAGACACAAAAGATCTAAAGTCTTCAATAACCTTAGATGCTATAGGATTGCCTCCCTGTTTCTCATCCTGAGACAAGATGGCATTAAAATCACCTCCTAAGATGATTTTTTGAATTCCCTATTGTTGAATCTGACAAGTTATAGTATTCCAAAGAGCATGTTTCTCTTGAGGAGCTGTTGGGCCATAGATATTAAAGAGAACAAAGGATAAATCAAAATTTTCAATAAGAATAATTTATTATTATTGTTCATTATATTATTATTATTGCATTCTCTTGTTACTAATTGAGTAATTCAATATTATGTTTAAACCTACCCTAATATTCTATTGGTTGAGATTTCAGGGTAAGTAAATAATATTAATCTTACCTCGATTTTTGGAAGGGGGTTGGTATAGAATATATTTTATTGGCGGATATTCTTCTGTAGTTTTGAATGAGATTCTATTTATTGGCTTTGTGAGCATTTTTGTGGGTGTGCTTCTGGATATCTTTCTGCGACTTTTGGATTTTAGAATTGCTTGGTTGGGTTGAATTTTGGAAAACTTGGTTTGGATTTTTGCTCTTCAATGATTGCATTACCATCACTCTACTTCTAGGTTGGAGATCTTTTACCATTCTTGCATTTTGATTTTTGAAAAGAGGTGTTTTCTTCATGACTGCTAAAAGATTGTTTAGGGAGATTTGGGAATGAATGATTATTCTATTATCAGTAATTGGCACTAATATTTTGGGAAAAAGATTTATATATGATTTTATGAATCAGTGTGTTGCATTGCTAGAAAAGGGCATTTGTGTATGTTGATATGTTGATTACAAGTTGGTTGTGAATGTATTGTGGTAACGGTTGGTTTTATGAGGTTTATTTGTTGTTGCATACCCTATCTTGTGTCCATTTGGTTTGATTAGATCTAGAGTGGCTATTTCTATAATCTTTTTTGTGCAAGTTATTGTCGGTATAAGTTGGAATTGTTGGATGCGTTGATTTTTGGCCTTTACAAGACTTTGTTTTGGTTTCTTATTGGCTTTTAGTGACTTCTAGATCGTATTTATGTCGTTGTAATGTGGGAAAATTTGAGTATCTTTGTATCCCATTTTTTGTGAGTTGGTCCCCTGTTATAGTAGTGCTAAAACAAAGAACAATAGCACTATTCTAGGCTACAATAGTGCCAAAGTAGTATCAATAAATTTTTGGGTTCATTTTTGAGTCCCTCAGTTGATTTCTTTGCTTGGTCTTCATTCTAGAGGCTCATTTTATTATATTTGATGGTTTTGGGGCACTGTGTCATTCATTTGTGATGTGTGTGAATTCATTTGGGCTCTGACAAGTGATTTTGTGCTTGTTCGTTGAGGTTTTGATATGTTGCTCAAGCAAGTTGAGTCATTCCTTGCTGTTGAGGATGGTTCATTGTAGCTCCAGTGAGAGGTTATGTTGTGCCTCATTGTGGAGGATCATTCTATGTTATTGGATTCATGTATTGCCCCTATTTATGTGTATTTGACATTCTTGAGGCTCTCTTTATTGTTGCATTTTGGCATTATGAGCTTATGGCTTGATCCTTGCTAAGTGTCTCTTGGTTGTATGTTGAGGACTATCTTTGTGATTCAGTTGTATCAATTTTGTAGTGAATTTGGGATGCTTTCCATGTTGATATTCATGTTATTTTTTATGTGTTTTGATTAAGTAAAAGTAGGTATTTGAAAGGTACCTGAACCTTTTACAAGCCAAGAAAATAGAACTACTAAAAAAGTGTCTAATCACTTCAAAAAGACAAAATGAACCCACCGAAAGGGATCAACTTAACACAACATTACATTAAAAACTCAGAACAGAAAGCAAAAGGAAAGCACAAAGACATCAAAGAGATAGAACCAAATACTGCAACTGAAACTAACTACTATTCATAATTTCCTCATTGTGAACAACCATTTGTTTCATGTTGTTCGCTGAGGTCTTCAGATCCTTCAGCTCACGACCTTTGATGTCACCCTTATTCTTTGTGTTAGCTCTGGTCCTCCTTTCATGACCCTTCTTTTTCAACTGCTCTTTATCACCATCCTTCTCTACATTATTCTCGAACTTGTTGATAAGGATGTTCATGTTGTCCACCAAAGATTTGAGGATTTGGAAATTTTGATCAGCAATCTTATTGACGTTGAGCTCCAGCCTGTCAATTTTGCTGCCAAAATCTTTCATTTTGTTTTTCATTTCCTTTCTATCTCCCATCTCATTGACCTTTTTTTCCATTTCTATGATTTTTCCAACCATACATTCAATAGCTTCCGCATTATGCTGAACGACCACTAACTCTTTAACATGATCCGCCAAGGGCTTGTCACCAACTGTAATTCTTGCAATGGCCTGTGTATCAGTTTTCAGACTGTTAATATCCTTCACCATAGTAGCGATGGTCTCACAGAAGGCCTTAACAGTATCTTTGTCACCACTATCACTTTTATCCCCTTTTTCCTCCTTATGCAGACTTGTGGTATTCACGGCCTCCAAATTGTCCTTAACCGGGTTACCCTCCCCTTCTTTGTCCTGACTATCAACCCTCTTGTTTTCTTCAGCCTCCTCCTCAGATTCAACCAGAACATAATTGAAATTAGAATTGCTACCCTTTTTAGTATTCTTTTTCTGAGCCTTCTTTCTAGTGGCTTTCCCTTTCCTCTTTTTAACTGATTTTTCCTCAAGGGATTCTGTTTCAGAATCCGACATTTCAGATTCCACAATAATCCTCCTCTTCTTGGCCCTATTCCTCCCTTTTTTGCTAGTTTCTTCTGACTCTCCCTCAGTCTTTGAATCAAGGTTAAAACCACTATCCTTACTTTCCATAGTCTCATCTCTTGCATTTTTGCCTTTAATAGGCTTTTCAATGCACTTCCCCTTTAGCATTTTATAAACCAGGACCATAAGCCCCTAGTGGAGGGCATGATCACATTTAGGATCCTTCTAGATCTCCTTTATAGTATGATCCATAGAACAGGCAAGGTAATAAGGAAGGCTAACCCTTTTTCCATGACGGAAATGGTTGAGTAGGACAAAGTGATGCCCGTAGGCCCTGGTAAACCTACCATCTAAGGTAATGTATTCAATAGAAGCGAATAAAACAAACCTCCATGGCCTGCAAATTCTCTTCAGGGAGTGGTAGGAATTTTCAATTTTGATTATCTTTCTCCTCTCTCCATCCGTAATAGGAAACTTGTCTGCTGCTTTATCTGATATTCCTCTGTCCCTATAAAATTTCATACCCTCAGTAGTCATCCCCGTGGCCTCAGTGATAACCTCTTTGTCGACATTCATCATCTGTGATCCAATCAGAATTTTTCCATTTTTCCAGTTCTTGATGAAATAGCTAGTGATTGTGGGGTCTTTCCCACTTAGTCATTCCATGAAAACATTCAGACCCCCCTACTGAAGGATATCCCAAACTTCTTCGTTCTTTCTCCAGTCAGAGCAAGAAGCAGGTTCAAATCTTTTCTTTTTACCTCCCATTTTTCCAGCACCTTCCTCTCAATGCCTTCTCTCGTTTTTATAACTTCTCCTCTGGTTTCTATGGTTATTTTGTAAGAGCGCCCAGAATTTGTGCCAAATAATAATGATAAGACACCTATTTAAAATCTCGTTATCTTCAAGCAAGTCCTGTATCAAAAAAGGTGAAAAGGTCATTAGAAATAATGATTAAAAGTACCATGTTGCCTTGTATAGCTTCGGTCCTAATTGAGAAAGGATTTCATTTCACTTGCAATCTCCATTTCACCATAACTAGTAATGATGTCTCCCGATTGGCAAGCCAGGTTAGCTGCCCAATCAGTGCAAGAGTTGGCCTCCCTGTAAACATGTGTAAAAACACACATATCAAACTCTTCACTAATTTTCCTAGTATCTTTAATAGCATTACTAATTGACCAAGACGATGGGAATTTCATATTTAAACAATTGATAATCTTTAAGGAGTCTCCTTCACACCAAACTTTAGTGCAATTTGCTTCCTTGGCAAGGATCATCCCATGATAAGCCGCCATGGCTTCGGCAACATGATTGGTCTGATTTCCTATGGGAATACATTTTATGATTTTACATATTCCCCATTCATCCCTTAGGACCACTCCACATCCTGCAACCCCCGGGTTTCCCTTAGAGGCCCGTCAAAATTGATTTTCAACCATCCCGTAGGCGGGATGATCCATATCACTCCCTCTCTAGGATTGCTCTGGATGCTCTCTTGAGCCTTTAATCTCCACTTTTTATAGATAAATTGATCCTCCTTAGTGTTAGGGTTATCAATACCACCTATAATATTCATATTTTCCACTATACTTCTTCTTATTTTTTCAAACACAATTTTAGCCTTAGTAGTCTTTTCTCTGAAAACTCTATCATTTCTCTCTTTCCATAAACCCCAACACATGTGAGGTAAAGAAAATTTCCATAATAAGGTTGTGGTTTTGTTTTTTGAAGGATGATGCCATTACTTGAAAATCTCCTAAATCGAGTTGGGGAAGCTCCAACTGATATTGAATTGATCCAGACAACTTCCCCAAACATCAGCAGAGAAGGAGCAATGAAAGAGCATATAATTTATAGTCTCCTCATTCTGCTTACAAAGAATACAGAAACTAGGCATGTTGATACCTCTTTTTCTGATATTCTCATTAGTAAGAATTTTGTCTTGAAGGGTTATCCAAAAGAAAATGTTGATCTTGGGGGTGAGGCCTTTCACCCAAGCTTTAGCCTAGAAAGGACTTTCCATGTTGTTGAATTGTTGATGATATAGAGAGGCCACTGTAAAAGTACCACTAGTTGTGAGTTTCCAAATTAAATGGTCTTCTTCTTCAATCCTCACCATAGAGTTCATGACTTTTTTTAAACTACCCAAAGACTGATCCACTTTAGATAAGTCTTTCCATTGTCCATCTTTCCAGTAATCCTCCACCTTGGTTCCAAATCTTTCCTTGCATTGGTTCTGATATCTGTTCCACTTAGGGTTTTCATTCAAAGGGGACTCCAGAAGCCAAGGGTCCTCCTAGAACTGAATAAGATTCCCTTTCCCCAACTTCCATTTTGTACCGTTGATAATTAAGTCTCTAGTCCTAGAGACATTTTTCCAAATATTGGATCCAATTGGGATAATCTCTGCTTTGAGGAAACTTTGAAGATTCGAACATTGGCTTTTATATTTGTTGTCCCATATTTTTTTCCACTCTCCTTGATTTCTATATCCTCTCCAAATTTGCTTGGCCATGAGGTAATCATTTATATCTCTTATTCTTCTAAGGCCCAAACCTCCTTTATTCATAGGCTTATAGACCTTCTCCCAAGAAATTAAGTTCATTCTCTTCTTCTCCTCAACCCCTGTCCATAAAAAAGATCTCTGAATTTTTTCAATGGCCTCAGCATACTTAGTAGGAATCCTAAACAGACTGATGGCATAGAGAGGGATACTTTGAAGAGTGGTTTTTAGCAATTGAACCTTACCTACTTGACTAAGAAGAGCTCCCTTCCATCCAGACAGCTTTTTGTGGAATTTATCCACCAAGGCTCCCCAAAAGGTATCTAGAGGATCTAGGCCTAAGGGGAGCCCCAAATAAGAAGCAGGCAGACTACCAATTTGGCTGCCCAGAATGATACTAATTTTAATCCTCCTTCTCTCTGGGGTATTGATAAAATAAATAAAGCTTTTAGACCAATTTATAAGCTAACCAGTAGCCTCTCCATAGTTATCCAAAGCCTTTTTTAGTTTTCTAGAATCCTTCACAGTGGCTTTTCCCATTATTATAGAATCATCAACAAACTGCTGATGAGAACATATTTGATATGCCGAAGAAGGATTCAAACCACAAAACTCCCTTTTCTCAACTAGCTTTCCAATACATCTCCCCAAACACTCCGCCATGATGATAAAGATCACTGGAGATAGAGGGTCCCCCTACCTGAGACCTCTTGAGGCTTTAAAGAAAGGAGAGGGGGAACCATTCATTAAAACAGAGAAAGAAGTCGAAGAGACAAGTTGCCTAATAAGGCTAACACTTCTGGGACTAAAACCAAAAGCAAAGAGAACATCCATCATAAAATCCCAATCCACTCTATTGTAGGCTTTAGAGAGATCAAGCTTCAGAAAAAAACCTTCTTTTTTAGAAAAAGCAAGAGAGTGGATATTTTCATGAACAAGGATGATAGAATCCAAAATTTGCCTTCCTGGGACAAAACCGCTTTGTTGAGGCGAGATGACCTTAGAGATTATCTTATAGAGAGAGTTGCATAAACTTATAGGTCTGAAAAGATCCATTGAATCTGCCCCCATCTTTTTGGGTATAAGAGCAATAAAAGTACCATTAACTTCTTTCAAAAGTTTTCTAGCACCCTTTCACAGCTCTGGTAACATCATCTCCAATAATATGCGAGTACATTTGGAAGAAGAACATGGGAAAGCCATCCAAACCTGGGGCCTTGTTGCCCTCAAAGGAATTAACAGCTATCAGAATTTCATCATGGGAAGGGATGGTCGTCAAATGATCATTCTGATCATCCCCCAAAATGGTAGGTATGTTGTCGAGTAGTTCCCTTTGGGCCTGTATATTCAAATTCTGATCCTTAGCAAGTAAATTAGAGAAAAAATCCATAGCAACCTTGCTCATGAAATCATCATCTACAACACATCTGCCATTCACTTTAATCTAAACAATTCTATTTATGGCCTTATTTCTTAAGGTGGACATATGGAAGTATTTAGTGTTCCTATCCCCCTCCTTTAACCAGGCATTTTTCGATCTTTGTTTCCAGTAGGTTTCCTCTTTAGCTATTATATCATGATATCTCATAAGAATAGCATCTTCAGTATCTCTAGACATATTAGTGTAACCATTGTTTTGTATCTCATCCTGGATTTCCTTGAGCTCTAAAAGGGTTGTAGCTTTTGAGGTAAAGATGTTCCCAAAGCAATCCTTATTCCACTTCTTAACATTATCTTTAACATTCTTCAGCTTTTTGACCACTTTATACATGGCATTACCTTCAATACTGACCTGCCACCAATCCTTAATCTTACTTTCCAGATCCGGGTGTCTAGTCCACATTTTTTCAAATCTACAAGGGAAATGTCTCCTTCTATTCTTTACTTCAGCCGTGAAGGTTATAGGGTAATGATCTTATCTTGCCCTTATGTGAGAAGATAAAGAATATTCATGAAGATTAAACCAATCTAAGGAAAGAAGAGCTCTATCAAGTCTAACCTGAATCAAATTCTCACCACTTCTTCTATTAGTCCAAGTGTATTTGACTCCTTGCAGCTCCAGATCATGAATGGCATTATTGTTTATGAAGTCCATTAGGTCCAATCTGCTATCCAGATTAGCTTGACTCCCTCCCTTTTTCTCATTTTCCTTCAAGGGAGTGTTGAAATCTCCCATAATTATCCAACTGTCCTCAGCAAACCTACTTCTCAACCCAATAAGATATCTCCACATCTCACTTCTACCAGTCTTAGTGTTGGAAGCATAAACATTAGTTAGGACCCAAGTAGTGCAATTCTTAATGTGCTTAAATCTTATACAATCCAGATTGTTGTCCTGAATCAACACCTCTCCTTCTACATTGTTTTTGTTCCAGAAGGTAACAATTCCTCCTGATGCACCTTCTGAACTACCTCCGTTGACTCCTCCGTTTTTTAACATATTCAAACTTTCAACTTTATCTTTTGCCATCTTAGTTTCTTGAATCAAAAAAATATCAGGGTTTTTATCTCTAATCATATTTTTAACTAAATTATGCTTGTGAGGACTATTAAGTCCCCTAATATTCCAGGAGATGATTTTCATGGATTTTTAGAAATACCTGTCTCAAAGATGGTTCTTTGGGTACCATCTGCTAAATTCCTACTTGTTTCCAATGATCTTTTTTCGGCATTTGAATGTCTTCCTGGAGAAGTTTGTTGCGCTCCCACTTCACCAAGCCTGCTTCTAGTGTTTCTAGTCAGCGTACTATTGACTAGGTTATTGTTATTCTTTTTTTTTTGCTTGTTCCTTCTTTTATCCTCTGCTACTTCTTCATCCTCCTGCTTTGTTTCATTCTTCCCCAGTGCATTTTTTATGTCCTCTTCATCTCCCCATTTTGGATCTTGTTCCTTCAAAAAGGCCAACTCTTCCTTTGCTGGGGTGGTTAGTGAAATTTTCGATAGCCCTTGGCCCAGAATGGTATTAGGTTGGGCCTCCTGGAACCAATCTATTTCTTTATCTTGATCTTGAGATTTTGAAACAAGGTTAAAGTTATCTCCTTCCTCTTTGTTATCTATGGGCTTGTTATTTTTTATGTGTTACCCTATGGCTTGACATATGATTAGGGGGAGTGGGCTTCCTTGTGATGACCGGGGTCACGTAAGTTAGGTTGCTTGGCACCTAGACTGCCAGGGCACATTGGGAGTTTTCCTTTTTGTAATTCAGTGATAACATTTAATAATTGATTGGGTTTGGGTTTCACCTAATAAGATAATTCTATTTGGTTTGGGCCATATGAGATGAAAAGCTGATCTCCCTTGTACTCACATAGGTTGAGATGGTTCCACATCTGTTAAGGGATTGTTTTCACCCTTCTTTTCTGAGGCTAGCTTGTATGTCTATTAGGAGTATGGATTGCTCTTCTTTGTGAGGATAGCATAGATGTCTACTATGGGTGCATATCTACCTTCTTTGTGAGGCTACCGCATAGGAGCGTGACTAGTAAGGATGGCCATATTCCCTTCTATATGAGGACAACATGTGATGATACTCCTTTCCTACATGTGACCATGTCCATATGCCATGATTTAGTGTATGCATCTCGAAGATTT
This sequence comes from Cryptomeria japonica, assembly GCF_030272615.1. NCBI lineage: Eukaryota > Viridiplantae > Streptophyta > Pinopsida > Cupressales > Cupressaceae > Cryptomeria > Cryptomeria japonica. The sequence continues at coordinate 509,040,847 of NC_081413.1, read as the reverse complement.
TATTGTTGACTTCAACCTTGTGTTGTCATGTGATTATTGTTGTGTTGAGTTCATTATGCGCTATATTGAGTTCCATGGTTGTTAGGTGTCAACCTAGGTCTTGAGTGAGTGTTGGAACCCCATGTCATCTCCTAGCATGGGGGGTGGTTCCTATTTGGTTCCACATGGTCAGGTGGTTTGATGTCTTCTTCCATTGGGATATTCTTCTTCTTGGATGTTAGTGTGCGTGGATTGGATTCTTGGATTCTTCATTATGTGGATATTCTTTGGAGTGGATTGAATAAGACATTAATTAGATGAATTGATAAATAAAAAAATAACATTCATTCACATGAATAATAAAAATATAAAATCTTTTAATTTTTTTATTAATTTATTAATTTATTTGAAAAAAAACTCCCCTTTCTCTTTCCCGAATGTATTGCCAAAAAAATCCTTCAACCTCTTCCCTCTCACTAAATTGTAACCACTTTTTGAGGTAATGTTATAATTTACTTTTTATTAAGTCTAAAAAATGCACTGAGTTACATTTTAAAAAGTACAATGAAAAAATAAAATTTAAATATTAAGAGGAGAAAATTTTATGGAGTCGGTCATTGTTGAAATACTTTTAACTGCATTGAATTGGTGAATATTAGGAAAAATTGTTTTGTCCTCAATAATATCTCATTTGACTCTTTGATTTTCTTTAAGGAATCGCAAGACCTTTATTGCATTCAACCATTATTCTAAAGTAAATACCATTTACTTTCTTCATGGATGAAAATATTTTTGTTCAATAATTATTCAATCATTTCAATTTTTTTTACAACATCATGTTTTTGTAGTAATTCATAATTAATCAACCAAATGTTGGCTTGAATCAAATATTTAGTCTTCTCGTATAATTTATTAAGATTTTGATATCATTTGAGAGCCTCTTCAAATATATTTATTTTTTGTTCCACAAAATTTAAAACAGTTTTTCATCCTTGGACACCTTTTTTTTACAAGTCTCTTATTTCATTTTCCACAATTTCTCTTCTTTGTTTATTGATTATATTTTATTATCAATCTTATTTTTATTGACTTCAATCATTTCATAACCTCTTCTATATATTCAGTGTACTTCGTATCATCAAGGGTCACTTGCTCAATCCATATCTTAGTAACTTTTCTATAAATTTCACATTTTTATTAATATTACCACTAGAAATAGATGGCGTGGTTGAAGTAAGAGGAATTTAACATATAATGGATGTTCATTTACATTATAAATTGATTTCATATAACTAAAATTAGAGACTCGATCTTCAAGTTATTCTTTAGTTTTATTTTCTTCCTTAGTTCTCTAAACTAATTTGGTGGTAGATATTTGAAAGTTGTGAATTGATGGACCACGATCTACTTGAGAAAAATCAAAATAAATTATTATCATATCTTCTTCATACTTAAAAGCATTGGGTTACATAATTTTAGATTATTATGTGCCCATGGAAGAGTTTATTAATCTTGACGTGATTTTAGATTTTCTATGAGCATGGATTGTTTGTAATAAGTTAAATTAGGAGGTATTGCTTTAGTGAAACTTATTTTCTTTTCCACCATCTATTGGACCCAAGGTGTAGGTGTTAGACTATTTGAGGAAATAACCATATGTCTATTAGAGGCAATGATTGTGGAAACATGGGAAAGTAATTAAATATGTGTACAAATAGTGGGATCTCCCATTGGAGCAATTGGATTTGGAGGTAAAGATATAAGTGATGGTGGAGACAATACATGTAGTCGAGAAGGTAACCTTGGAGATGATGGCATACAGCGTAGTTCAGAGGTAGGAACTAGTGATTGTTGTGCTGGAGGAGTAGGAGTTGGTAAACAAGAGGTTGCTAATCTTAGAGACATTTGTAGAGTTAAAATTTGTGGCAATAAATTATTGTGAGATATTATTAATTAATATGGAAGGATCAAATTTTAATGATGTAGCATCACAACTATGTACATAGTTGGAATTGGAGGCCTCTATATTTCCAAATTCTTCTTAGGATATGAATACTTTGTAATGCCCTGCTAGGAACCCTAAAGGAAAACAACACAACTAGGCAACTAAAGGGTGAAATAATTTTTTTTTTGTTAAAGACTAAGTGCACTTAACTATAACCATTGCACGTTTATCAACACCACGGAAGTCTATCATAAGTTTTCCTAAGGGTAACCAACGAAGATTAATTTCATAGATTATGTTAAGACCACAGTCAATCCATTCAATTAGATAAATTGAAAACTTAAGTTTAAAACTACACATACATCCAAAATAAAGATATACAAGTATTCCAATGTATCCAATTTCCATAAACCATTTAAACATAAGATCAAAACAATAACATTCATTTCACTGACATAATAATATTACAATATCCATAAATACATGGCTTCCAATAATACCACTGATTACAAAGATGCAATATCAAGGTTACATAAAAGTCTAATACAATGACCACAAGGTCTCAACTGAACAATGATCTCGAACAAGAGCTGGTACATAAACCACGAACCAAGAAACACCAGCGAAGCCTTTCCTCGCTTGAAGATACAATCTAGAACATCCGATGGGAAGTGGCACTACCACTCGACCATGTGATCCTGAAATGGAACCACCCCACCGTGCTAGGAGATAGTAGAAAACCCTCAAGCAAGCAAAGTAAGACAAGTACAAAAGGACTACAAGACTCTGCAACCATCCATGTAACACAACTCACAAAACACTAGTGACTCTAAGAAGAGAGTGTCATCGCATAGCTTGATGGTTACCATGGTACAGCCTCCATAGGTCCCAACCCCCATACTCGGGTTTCTCCTGGTAACCTCTCCTGAGCCTCCGGTTCCAACTAAGTCTCATGCGGACCCTACCAATCCTTTCGTAAAGACAAGGTGGTAAGTTTGCCATTCTAGGCCTTCTCGTAACATTATGAGCCCTGTACAAGCACTCACCTATGCACGAGGTACATTTATCTTAATTAATATTTAATCTACCCACCCCCTAATCAATTATTAGGTTATCACTTTTTAACTAACTTTCGACGGGTTATCCTGTCATCCACTTCGAGCACGGCCCCCGCTCGAAAGCCACTCTCTCTCCTAGGACACTAACAGGAAATGTTTCTCTCTACGAGAACTCTATGGCAAAACAGGCAACCATAAACAATCCTGACAAGCACAGGTGAAAGATACACAAATACCAACCCAAGATTGACCATTTGGACAAAAACACACAATGGCTCATATCAAATAGGTTATACAACAACACCTGGTCTAGGAGAAATAATAACATAGGACACAATGACAATTTAACCAAAATTGCAATGAAATAAAGCTTGACTGAGAACAAAATATACGCAAGATCCTATAACAGACAATCTTTCCTTAAAAACAACCAAAAGCATAAATAACATGCAATTTACGAATTTCTAGATAACAAGAATTTACAACTTTTTAATACCAAAAACATCCACCTTGTCATTTGTCCAAAAAGAAAAATAAAGATAATTCTCCTAATGTATTTTCAACATTTTCATAGAAATTAACATTCCAAACTGTAATTAAATAATATTTAAAATATTATAATAACTACCAAAAGAAAACATATCTAATATTAAATATATATATAAACACATATATGAATATAAATATATTTATTTATATACATATATAATATAACACATAATAAATTTAATTTATCTAACCCTTGGGTACGAAACCCGAAACAGTGCACAGGGTTTAGAAATTAATTTTTTTTTTAAAACACTTTTAAAATTGCAAATAGCCCCTATCACGATAGCCTAAGCTACCGCCGGTAGCTAGTACTACCGTCTGGTAGCATTGCTACCATCCGGTAGTACTGTGTACTACCGCCGGTAGCGGATGCTACCGTAGGTAGTGTTTATTTATTTTTATTTATTATTATTTTATATTTTTTTTATATTTTTTTTTTCATAATTAATTTTTATATATATATATTTTTAAACAAAACAATTAAAAAAAATACTTTTTCCATAATTTCATTTTAATAAAATTTTAACAGCAATAATAACAAAAAACAATATTTTTTCAATAATTCCATTTTCACAAAATTTCAATCCTTCTTCATTTTTTTTTTTTTTATTTAATTAACCCAAATAAATTCAATGTGTAATTAAATTTATTTTCTTAAGGTAATTAAAACCATTTCTCGGTAAATACCCTTTCTCACAAATCTTGCAAATTCCCATGCATCCTAAAATCCGACAAATTTTCTATAATAATTTTTCTTAATTTTCTCAAAAATTACATACTTCCCATAAATTAGAAATACACATCAGGCATGGATTTCAAAACAAAACTCCAATTCACTAGAAGAGGGTTTTGGATTTGACAATTATTTTACACACATCAAGCAGAGACAAATAGAAATATTTTTAATAAAACACACAACTAAGAAATCATCCAACCTGGTATAGCCTTCCTGGAAGAAATCTGTAGAAGAGCCCTAATCCCTTCAATAACTTCCAATAAAATTTCTTCACCTAAATTATTGACCTGTTCCTGTATGTCCCTGTGTGTAACTAAAATAAAGACCTCACCCCTATTTAAACTAAAATTCTAGGTTCAATAGCTTTTTCACAAAAAACCTAAATTTAGAATAATAGTAATTTTTATTTTATTTTCTAAATTTATCACATGCAATAATTAAAAAACATTATTCTTTCTTTACTTTTCTCATGCACATTAATTAATTTTCTAAATAAAGAATTAAAACAATATTTTAATTCTAATTAATCCTTTTATTCATTTATTTATTCTTTTATTTATTTAATCATTTATTTATTTAAAATTCAAGGAAACAATAAATATAATTAATCTAATTTATTTAAATAAAAATATATTTCAAATACCATGTAGCTTGCAACTTAATTTAATAATTTCTTTAATTAACTAAATTTATAATCTCAATGCATAAACAATACAATAATGAGATAATTTCATAAACTTAATTAATTAATTAATTAAATCCACCAAAACACTCAAATTAAACAAATCTCAAGCAATTACCCATAAAAGATAAAATGACAAAATACGAAGACCGAACTAACTGACAAAACGACCAACTGATGACACTCATACAAGTGTAACTGAGTAAAATAGGGTCAACTACTATCTCCTCCACTTCCATCAGAAAATATAAGGCACGCTCAGACCTGTGAAGCCAAGTGGAGACGATACCCCGTACCTACCCGCTACTTGTACCTACAATATCCTACATCACCGAACCACACATGCATATTTATACAATATAGAAAACACGACATACACATCGATGAAGGAGAATCGCTACATTCCCTGTCTCACCGAAATGAGTGAAGGAAAATCGTCCCCTTGCATCCAATACACTCACAAACACACAACATATAATTCCACATTGCATAAATAAAGTGAAATGTCAGTACATAGCAATAATACATAAAATGCCATAAATAACAAGTATTGAAATACTGCAAATAAATTATACATCTCATCTCCAAATAAAGTATAATGTCATAAAAATCTGAATAATATATCATGGTAATGTATCCACTGAAAAACAACCAATAATAAAATATGAGTCTAATGAGTTCAAACTAGCAGGGGTACTACATTCTCACTACAAAATTTCTTTAGAATTTTCTTTTTATTTTCATTTTCACCATCTTTGCGACTAGTACAAGTACACTATGTTTTACCCAATTATTTCCTTGATGGTTCACCTTTGATAGAGATTTTTCTAGGGATTTGTTGCAAAAAAATTTATTTATAAATCATAAGTTTATATTTCTAATATAGCCTTAGCCCTCTCCCTGAGTTCTATCATCTCTTTATTGGACAAGTTGATTGGAGACATGGGTTGAATCTAGATTAACTTTTCAAAAATGAAATCAACCAAGCCATTTTGGTCATATTCAATTCCTTTAGTTAACTATTCCAACCTATATGATTGTAAGTGTTCTAAAGTCATCTTCAACCAATATATCTTTACAACTTTGAAATCATCTTCACAATCGTCCCAATAGTTTCCAACACGTGTGATTTGATAGTAATTGGGTTCAAATGTAATATTATCTTTCACATAATATTTAAAATCTAAAGGAAACTTCTTGACATGAAAATTCATTATAAATTTGGTTCAAGGCCTCTCAATATTTTATGTATCAAAGGAATATTTACAAATACTTGAAAGCATTTAGGAATATAATCTCAACTATCTTCTTGTTTTTGTATTTCTTATTGACTTCCTCAATTCAAAACCATCTTGTCATTAGGAAATTGAAATTTTTTGCAAGGAATGCTAGCAAAACCACCAATTATTATATATGTGATCTTGGAGAATTTTATGAAATGGCTATCATATTTTATAATCAATGTAGCAACTTATGAGGAGATTATCATAGCAATGTTTCAAATCAACACTCTCACTATTAGCATAGTGAAGCCATCATTTACCCTCCTGAAATTCATGTCAATTTCTTTGAAAACTAACTAAGAATAATACTCATAAATATGTGTTATTTCAACAAATGTTCCCTTGGTATTGAGACCAATACATATCTTCATTATTACAATATCAAGAAATAAGTCTGGATTCCTATTAAATTGCTAATTTTTCTCAAGATGGATTATTTGATCATGAATGTTGTCACTTATTATCCTCCCCAAATCAATAAATTGATTGAGCCTTGAAAAATAATATTTATGAATAAAAACACATCCAATTATGGAAAGGTCTAGTCTCATCATTATCCATTACTCCATTCAAAAGAGTAATTATATCCAAAAAAAGATCATCATAGAAATTAGATCTATGTATGTTCTTAAGTAACATTGATTGCCCTTTCTTCTACTCACTCAAACATGGTCATGATAGTATCATCTCAAATTATTATTTATTTTCTTCATAATGATTTGTCCCAATTTCTTTTGATTTTAATATACTCATCTCTATGTCGAAGTTTAAAATTAATGTTGAAAGAATGTATATCAAGTTTGACAATTATTTCATCTTTTGTAGATCGAAATTCTCTACTTTCCTCATTATAGTATATGATAAGTTAGTACTAAGTTGGTGCATTGCATTAAGATGAGGAAGTCTACAATGTGATCCAACCCATTATCAAATGTTCTTTATGCAATTGGAGTTCCATTACCATCTTGCATTCTTTCTCAAAAGTCATTCATGTTGACATGATCTAATTTTTATGATGAATATATGTGTCTGAATCTATTAATTAAAAATTATAGTACATATATTTACAAAAAGATCATCTCGCAAAGTTCAAACAAACGACTCCTAAAAAACTAAATCTAAGAACATAATCCATAAATCAAATTAAAAAAACCATTATATCAACTCTCTGGAGTAATTTTAGAAACATTACCATGCCTGGAACTAATATGTCAACCAATCCATGCCAAAAGCCTTGATAACAAACAAACAAAGGAATTTTTTGTTTGCCAACCTGAAATGCTTTTCCATTTCACTTCACTCAGGTTTTTTAATCTTCATTGGCAAACGATAAGGTTCATAGAACCATAATGTCATTTGAGTCATGCATATTCAACAAAGTTAAAAGAGAATATCACTCTCGAGTTGTGATGTTAAAATAGAAAATCCTTTGGAATTGGTAGTTGGTTTGGTTCCAAGAACAATGAAATCAAGTGATTTGATAAAGATTATAACTATTTGATTTAAAATTCAAAATGAACTTCTTAGATCAAGTGTTTTTTATTAAAATTTATTGTTTTAATTTCATTGACATAATGAAGTACAATGAATTTCATTTTTTTTATTTATAAAAATTAGTTCCAGTTGGAAATTTGAATTGTAAGGCTAGGGAGGATTTCAAAATTATGGGTTTCATAAGAATAATGTCTTATCCATTGGTTTATAAAGTGACAGGGTTTTTGATATATTTGACAATGTTATGCTTTGATAAAGGAGGGGAAAACAAGAGACATGTGTGAAAGGAAATACAAGAGCAAGGAAAGAAAAACAAAATCCAAGAAAGTTTATTGATGAAGTAAATGTTACCAAGAGAAATGCAGAAACCTTGGAGCAATCACCCAAATGTGAAGAAGGAGGCACAAGAACTTTTGAAAGGGGAAAAGCAAAGAAAAAACCCTTGTGATATTATGAATGAGGCAATGCCTAAAATGAGAGAGAGAGAGAGAGAGAGAGCAAGAATTTATTTTACAATAAACACATTGAGAAGAAATGAGAGAGGTGACATAACAAGATCTTAGTTAACCACAATGAAAAGAGAGTGAGAAGTAAAAACAAGGTAACATAACAAGATCATAGTTAACCAATGTACATGTACGAGACAAGCTACTTTCACTGAAAATATTTATTCAAATGTTTTCAACCATTGAGAAAAGGAAGATGTGTACCATCTCAATATGCCAAATTGTAAATGTTATCAATACAAAAGTGTTGAAAATATTGAAAGGACCAATCTATATTAAGTCAAATTTCCCACAAATTCTCTTAATTTCTCTTCTTTTACCATATAGTAGGATCGAATTTCCAATTTAAAAACTCCTATGTTTGGCTCTTGTATTAAAGAACCTCTTAAATTTTCCTTGATGTTAAGTAATTCTATCTAAACTAACACTCTTTTTTCTTCCAACCAACTCAACTACATTATCATTTTATCTAGATAGCTTCTAAAAACTTTATCTTCAATAGCCCTAGCTAACCATAATGCAAGGGAAATCTAATGAGAGAGGCATGAGTATGTGATCAACCTACAATGCATCATGTAATTTCTTGCATCAATTCTTCTGATTATCATCAACTCATTTTTTAATATATTTAATAACAATATTTTTGTTGCCTTAGCTTGATCATTCCCTTAGGATAATAATCATATGAACATTATTTAAATCCCATTATTATTAAAAAAATTGTATAGTCTCAGTTGTTGAGAAGTTTGAGGCATTAGCAAAAATAATCTTCTAAGGAACACCACATCTTACCGAAATACTATCTTTCATGAAATTGCATGCTATTTTAAAATTAGTCTACTTAATTGGAATACCTTCAAACTATTTTGTGAAATAATGAATATTAATGAGTATATGAGTGTGACCAATATTCAAATATGGATTTAAGGGGGTAAATAAAGTCTAATCCCCGTCACCAAAATGGTTCTTCAATTACCACTAGCTCAAGTGGAAAATCTACAAGTTTTGTCTTATCAATAGATAAATTGTTGGAATGCTTCATAATTTGTGACTCACTCTTGGGAATATTTAAACAATGCGGGCAAGAAATAATCAAATCTCAAAATTTTGTTGTTACTAGTGCAAAGAAGTGTCCACTATATGGTTGACTATGAAAAGCTTCAAGAAACCTTTTCTATTTTTCTTTATCCTTGCGCCGTAGAAAGAATCCATCAATACCCTTTTGTAAGAGCATATTATTGCAAATAACATATGTAGCATCACTAAGCTATGTTGGAGCTTTTTTGTTTAGCACTTAAGTGTTGAGGATGCTCTTTGTAGGTCAAAAAGTAAGCTATGAACATGGAATTTACCACTCATCAACTAAATCAATAAAGAGTACTAATGACAAATATTTAACATCTAAATTTTCCATTTTGTTAACTTTTGATCCTATCTAAACATTAGTACATTCTTCAGTTAACTAACATAAACATTTTCACCGTAGTAATTTGGTAGGTTTCATTTCCAAATCATACTCCTACATCCTAGATACTCTTTGAATCAAGTTCTTGTTGTGTTAGGATTGATTAAATAAAATAGTTGTTTTAGGTATTGTCACAATGGAATGTGAATACAAGATTCTTCAACTCACAATGCATGAAAGATATATGTGATTCAATTCCTTCATTGTTATAATAAACAAGGATGGTTGAGTATGTATGTTTAGATGCAAAATTATAAATTATTCAAAGTCCTTTTTGAAATATAAAAGAGTGGGTGCTCAACTTCTATCTATTCAAAGGCTTATTTCCTTGGTAGTGACATGGATTGTTTCCAAGTAGAGACATGGATTATGGGTTGGGAGAATTGAGAGTAGACACATGAAAATCTATATCAAATTTTATCAAGCCTTTGGCCAATTTACAAGTTCCCTAGACATGTGAAAGTGGATGCAATCCAATTGATAAAATTAGACTTGGTTTGCTTTTGTCTACAAATTCATCGATGTAAGATCTCATATATGTGCTTAATATGATATTTTACCTAAGTTGCTTTAGGATCTCCCTAAACACTTAAGCTTGATAATGACAAACATAAGAAAGTGACTCAATCCAAGTTTGACTATAGGGAACACTAGACACATAGATCACATAATTGCAGTGAAGAGGATTTGAACCCAAATCATAATCTTGCATCTGTTACTTATTGCTATTACATCATAATACCTTTGACATATGAATAGAAATTTACCCTAATCAAAGACATGAATATTGTAAAAAATGCGTCATGTTTGTTTCAACTAATTTTGATTTTTTTTCCTTGTAAATCCACATGAAATTATTAGTGCACCAAATCTAGGCACAATGATCAAATGTACCCACTAAACCTAGGTTAAACTCAAATGAATCCAATTTATCACATTTAAAACTCGTCATGTTTATAATATAGTGACATCATCTTATTTCTTATTGCAATATGAGGTATTTAGATAAAGTGTATTCTTCTAGATCTTTCATTATCAATTATATGTCATAAATAATAAAATGTGATATCTCTAATTAAAAACAACGTCCTAACCTTAAAACTCTTCCATGGCCAAGAAAAAGTTACTTTAAAAAATGTTAATCTACATACATACACATATTATATAAACAATTATTTTAAAGAAATGTTTCATCATGACTAACAATGAAATAAGTTAGTTTTTTTTAAACTATTATAATTGCTTTAAAATAGGTTTATTTTGTTCTTCTTCCCATTTGGTGGAAGAATGAAAACAAATATTTATTTATTTTATTTTTCTTTTATTTTTTAAAGATTAAAGAAATGCTTACTTTTTAACAATTAATTGATGGAAAATTTCTTTTTAGTATTTGTTTAATCTTTATGCTAATTAAAAAAATAATACCGTGTAGGTTTAATGAAGAATGTATGGATATAAAGAGTTGATTATTAGAATTTTCTATATTAAATATTATTATACATGTGTCTATCATTAAATGATGAACTTTTCTAAAGAAAAAGTTACTTTAAAAAATATTAATCTACATACATACACATATTATATAAATAATTATTTACAATAAATAGAAAAGTTCATCATTTAATGATAGACACATGTATAATAATATTTAATATAGAAAATTCTAATAATCATCTCTTTATATCCATACATTCTTCATTAAACCTACACGATATTATTTTTTTAATTAACATAAAGATTAAACAAATACTAAAAAGAATTTTTCTATCAATTAATTATTAAAAAGTAAAAGCATTTCTTTAATCTTTAAAAAATAAAAATAAAAACAAAACAAATAAATATTTTGTTTTCATTCTTCCACCAAATAAGAAGAAGAACAAACCTATTTTAAAGCATTTATAATAGTGTACCAAAAAAATTAACTTATTTCATTGTCACGATGAAACACTTGTTTAAAAAAAGAGTAATTTTTAAAAGCACTCATGTAGCTTGTACAAGAAACATTATTTGTATACTTGCCTCTTTATTTACATTTTATTAGTCAACTTTGACAAGAATATATGACTTATATTAGTTTTATTAGTATATGTTAATCATTTATGTTATATGATTATCAATATATTTCTTATTATAATGATTATTTATTTGGAAAATGGATTTTTTAAATTTTTTTAAAAAGCATAAATAATATGGATGCATAATTAAAAGTTTACATGTATATTTAATGATCATAAATAAGTTTTCTATCATCATTACTTTCACTAAATTTCAAATCATTTTCTTTTATAATTTATACATAAATACAACAGTAAGATAAAACAAATCTTAAAATTATAAAAACTATCCACTACTAAAAATAATTTGTTGCCTATCCATGACAAGGTTTTGGCATTTCATGAAATTGTATTAAAAGCTTGTATGAAAAATTATAATATTTACAAACACACAACAAAATAAGTGACACTATATATATATATATATATATATATATATATATATATATATATATATATATATATATATATATATATATATATATATATATATATATAGATATACATATACATATACATATACATATACATATACATATACATATATATGTATATGTATATATATATATATATATATATATCTATGTATATATATATATCTATATATATATATATATATATATATATATATATATGTATATGTATATGTATGTATATATGTATGTATATATGTATATATATGTATACATACATGTATGTATATATGTATGTATATATGTATATATATGTATACATACATGTATGTATATATGTATACATACATATATATATACATATATATATATATATATGTATATATGTATATATATATATAGATGTATGTATACATATATCTATATATATATATACATATATATATATATATATATATATATATATATATATCTCTATATATATATATATACATATATGTATATATATATATATATATATATACATATATGTATATATATATATACATATATGTATATATATATATACATATATGTATATATATATATACATATATGTATACATATATGTATATATATATATACATATATGTATACATATACATATATATAGATATGTAGTTGTCAGAACATTATTATTTATCACGGTAGAAGCATGATTTTGAAATTCTTGTTCTCTACCTTTAGAAACTTGCATGAAAAGCCCCTAATTCTATTCTCCTTTATGAGACACTTGCATGGGTAGATCTTGTCAACCAAACACAATATGAAACAATTTTGACAAAAAAAAATATAAAAACACTCACTTGTCCAATAAAACTTTTTATACACCTATCAATCATCCAATAACATATTTAAATATTTTTATTTGAAATAAACATACAACACATGAATCCTGTACAAAATATTCGCTATTTTCTCAAATATTATTATCAAACTCCATTCAAGGACAAAAACATCATAAGAAAGTTATTACCTTGCACTTTACAACCCTATGCAAATGACCATACCTTGTTGAAGAAACTAGCTGAGCAAAAACAACTTCAAATAACAATGGAATCTCACCCTTCCCGAACTCGTACAACATTGTATATATATATATATATATATATATATATATATATATATATATATATATATATATATATATATATATGATTACATATATATATGTAATCATTTTCTTTCATCATATATATTAGTTCCTTGTAAAAACAGAAGCATCAAAATAGATCCCTCTATCTTTAATTTAAAAGATTATAAAGGTTCTAACATTAATTATCTATACATATAGTGTAATAAATGCAAATTTCATATACCAAAAGTACAAGTATTCAAAGTAAACCATTATATGTTTGTCTGTAGTATGCTATAGTTATGTGTTTTGTTTTTTTATTACAAATGCAAATTATTGAATATCATTAGCAATAGCATTTATTGTGTAATGGGTATGCCAATAGGTATTTCTATGAATATGTTATGTAAACAAATAAATTTTTAAAATAAATTCATTTCCGTTAATCATGTTTCAAGTTTAGATATGGGGTATTTATTGAAATCTAATCTAGTGGTAATTTCATATATATGTATGTACATAAATCAAATTTCAAGATAAAGTTTTTATATTACGTATGTTTTTTATTAATAAAGCAGCGTTAACTAGGGCATCGATCCTTTACATAGTCAGAGACTATTAACAAAACATTTACCGAACATAGTTAGAGACTATCAACAACACAATTACAACAACAAAGAAACCCTAGAAACCATCAACAAACCTGAGCCTTGACAAGGAGGGGTAGGGACACCTGAGCCTTGACAAGGAGGGGTAGGGACACCTGAGCCTTGACAAGGAGGGGTTTGGGGAGCGGGGAAGACTTCCCCTTTCGCCAAAGAGAAACAATGGTCCAAGCGATATTGTCAATGGGACCAACAAGAGAGTGGTCAAGTGGTAAGGTCCCCGCTTGGGAACCAAAAATAGATTAAGGAGGGTGCAACTGCAAGGCGATAGCCGGCTACTGCAGAACAACAATAGGTTGTTGCAAAGGAGTAGCATCATGAACAAGAGTAGTAGGTGTAGAGTAGAGCTGCAAGTCAAAGGTGGTAGGAGTAGAGCCCAAATCAAGAGCCACAAAAGTTGAATCCTCACAGACAACAGTAGCATCAACACCAACATCACCGACGAAAAGCGGCCCATCAACCGATTCAGTAGCATAAATAGTCAAGTGATCCAAGGTGGCATCCTTTCACCAAGTAGGCACCCCCTTGTGACAAGGGAGTGAGCAATCTAACGCTAAATGACCCATGGCGAAACATTTTCTGCAGCGAAAGGGGAGGCCCTCAAAATCCAGTGGTTGGGTCCAAGGCTTGTCCCCAACCATAAGGACCACATCACCTGGGAGGGGTGAGGAAATGTCAATATCCACCAAGATGCGAGAAAAGGTGGAGTGCCCCATAGAGGTCGTGGCATCATCAACCATCTAAAAACAGCCAATAGAGTTTCCAATGGCCTCATAGCAAGATTGTTCCAAAAGTGGAGAGGAAGATTCAAAAGTCTAACCCAAACTGGACACACATTGAGCGGTTCAGTAAGGGGATTGAAAGAGGGAGTCCAGGGCTTGACAGAGAGGGAATGCACTCCCCAGACCCACATCTTTCCCAAAATCTGATCACAATCAGAAGAATACGTAAAAGAAATAATGAAAAAACCTTTTGCATAGGGAAAGTTCAATATTCTAAGCAACCAGAGGCTTCCATGAGTTACTCAACCAAGAATGAAGATCAGGTAAAGAAGCCCAAAGCCTAGAGAATTTTCACACCAGACCACAGCTTTAGTAAAACCCAATGTTGTCCAAAACATCCTGTCCACAGACCACCACAGGAGAGGACTTGGCACAGGAAAGAGGACGAACCCTTTTGGAGGGCTAGTCAGTAGATCTAGTCACATGAGCAAATCTACGCTTCCCTGCCAAGGAAGGTCGAGGTAGAGCATTTGCATCCACAGTAGCGTTGTCATCAGCATCACCCGACCGAGAAGAATCACCAATAACCCGAGCAGCATTCTTAGGAAGGGCAACACCACCCACAACCAGAGAACCAAGGGGCGTGGGTGTAGAAGGGTATATGCATCGGGAAAATCTCCATGGGGAACATGGGGAGTAGCAGCACCAACCACCCGAGGAGCATCGGACCTAGCAGCAGCAGCGACATCGAACACATAGTGAATCACAGGAGAAGTAGCCCCCACACGAGGAGGAAGGGGGGGAAGTCAGAGGACAAGGCACGCCATAGACAGTCGCAGTAGAAACCACCATCGAAGCAGAAACCACCGTCGAGCCAGAGGCAGCGACAACAACATTCAAATGGAGAGAGGCGGGAAATCCGTTTGAGAGAGGAGGGAGGGCCATCGTTCAAATTCTTATATTACGTACATGTAAATCAAACTCTCATGACCTTAGTTTAATCTCATATCATGTTTCTAAACTCAAGAATGTAAATATGTAAGAATTTGAATCTATACTTTCATATACAATTGAAGAATCTAAATTCCAACAATTAATATGTCTTGTGGCATCTTGCAAACTTATAGCTATATTTATTTCCATCACAAAGTCCAACTAGTGCAATATGAAGTGGTTGGGATCTGAAGTGTTTAATTGACTCAAATATTCTTAGGTATTCTAATTAATCAATTCATGGTAATGACCAATATCTTTAAAATTCAGACCCAAAAACCCATATACACCACAATTAACTATATTATTGTATCCGTGAATATTAAATATATAAGCAATCTTGTTACACCGTAACTCAACCTTATTATAAACTTCAATTTATCTTAAAATTCATACCTAAACAAAAGCTCTATCAAATCAGAGAAATATTTTAAGAGAAGAGCAAAACATCAATGGGTTGGTGTTCCATTATTATTATGCACCCTCAATACCATCATTACAATCTACGACAGCAATGCCACCATCAACAAAGAAATATAAAATATAATATCACTATCAAATTTCAACTTATAATTTTTTAGTCAAACTCATCGACCCATATTTCATGAGTAGTGCGGTTCACACAAACCCATCTCTCATAAGAATGAATGATCCACTTAACATTCATTATATCTAGATGTTCATACGAATGAATCATTAAGACTTCCCCGAACCCTAATCCAGCACATTCCTAACTACACATATTCTTGAAAAATTTAACTGGCTGGTAGGGAAAGCTTCATGCTTCCCATGTGTACATTAAATATTATTTAATATGCCATCAATGATTCGCAAATTTCTGATTTTTATTATGTCAGTGATGCAACTGTTTTCTGAATTTGATGTGACTGGCAATAACTGTTTTAATAGTCGTCCAATGCTTCAGAAAATTTGAACGTCGACTTTTCACGCCTGCTATCGTTTTAATTATATAAGAACTCCGGAAAACAACACTTAGAATAGAATTCATAATGGTTAGTGATGGTGTTCTATAGATTGATGGTCTCATGCGTGTCATTAAAATATATTCATTTATTCATAGCAGATTTATGTTGTTTAGAGCTAATGATACACAAGGGTAAAACTAATTTAAGAAGGATTTCTAACAAGAAGTTTAGTCAGTTGGTAAGATAACATGAAAACTTTTATCAGTGTCATTGACAGTATGAATGAATGAAAGTTTTTAATAATGTTTACGAGATCAAATAATCTATGAATTGTTTGATAATCAATTATATGGGTTAAGCACAAAAGTTCAAAATATGTAGACTATCGAGATAATGTTCACTTGATCTTGTTTCCTTTTGAATTTTAGATCTTTTGTTGTAAATCTTGATCATGTAATCTGCAATTTTTGTTATCTTTTCCTTTTCATATTGATTACTTTTAAAAATACAATATGAAACAAAGTAAACTTTACAGATTAAAAAAACCTCACACCAGCCACCTAAACGATCAACATTTAGTGTATGCTGATTAAACCCAACCCTTTCAAACATGACAACTTCTAGACTCCTTGTTGGATGATACAAACTTATAATTGTGTTGATATTGTTTATTTTTCATAACCTCCCCATTTATCAAAACAGTATCTTGTGAAGAGATTGATCATCCCTAATCCGACATAGTTTGGTGTGTAGAGGAAGCTTCATGAATTCCATTTAATCTCCCATCGATGACTTTGATTTTCATGTCAGCAATGCAACTATTTCTGATTTTGATGTGAGTGGCAAGGATTGTTTGAATGGTCGTCCAATGCCTCTGAAACAATTTGAACCACCAATTTTTCATGCCTTCTATACAGGAGGTCAAAGTCTTCCACGAGGGACGGCAGGGCATACTCGCATGAATAGTTAAAAGAAAAGAGAGGTGAGATAGATCCCATCGATATGTATCTTTGAATGGTTGGCACAAAAGAGTTGATCGAAAGTCGGTCTTTGTTTTTTTCAATCCTTTTTTTTATTTCTTATATTTTTGTCTCCCTATCAATCTTCCTCTATCTATCTCTCTTCTGTTTACTCTTCTCTCATTTTCTATCCCTCTTTATATATATATACATATTTAGGTATATAAATACATATATTCGTATATATCCATTTCTCTTTCTTTTGTTCTATGTATCTTTCTCCTCTTCTTTTTATTTCTAATCTCTTTGTCTTGTTCTCTATTTCTATTTCTTTATCTCATTATTTCTTTTTAAGTAAATGCAATTGTTAGTCATGAAGCCAAAACCAAAATCCTTTACCAACATCTTCTCTACCTATTCCAATACGGGAGCTTTGAAAAAGGGTATGAACATCCATGAAAATATAAATGATAGAGAAATTGGATTATACGTTTTGGTTGAAATCACCCTTGTAGACGTGTAAGCAATCTATGGAAGCAAAGACATGGTATGCAAATTATTTGATATAATGTCCCAAATATGTAGTCTCATAGATTGTTATGATTCCAAACTATACACAAAGTGGATTTGTTGAAAAATTCTTAAAAAATTCAAGTTGAATGCAATTGGCATGCATAAATGCAATCTCAATAACCTTGCTTTCTCCTTTCCTATATGCCAAAATGAGACCTTTATCATAGTATATGACATATATCAAAGCATAATAGAAGGGATATTTTTGTCAAATGTTATAGATGCAATTTCCTTGGTAGAAATGCATGCAAAATATGGACTAGTAAATAGGATACCTTAACTATTTGACAGAATGCCTCAAAGAGATGTCATCCCAGCAATTGTAATGATTGCAAGATCTATGCATTGTCTTCAACAAAATAGGGAAAAAAATTAGAAATCTATATGATAAAGTAGAAATCTACAATATTCCCTATGGTGAATGGCTATAGCAGGTCAATATGTTTAAACTATACAAAGTTGAAGAGAAAAATTATTGTTTCCATAGAGAATTTGAAACCTTGTTGGCTAGTAGAGCTCAAGACATTGTTTCAAATTTGTGTGTAGGGAATTATGTTGTCCACTATGGGAAAACCAATGCTCCAAACATTGTGCTCCTCAAATGGTATTTCCTCCAAAAATTTCTTCTTTCCCGTTCTTCTCCATTTTCCTCTATAGATGTAGTTGTATCTAGGGGAATTCATCTAAAATTATTATCAATGTCATGAAAATTTAAGAAATTTCTTAGATTTCTCCTCATTATGGACATAGGATCTTATCTACAAAGGGCATTTTCTCCTCCTTTAATGCCTCATATTTTAATTTGGGGTCCCAAACATTATAAGGGATTGTGAAGCAAATGAAATGGCTTCCACATTGTCCATAACTATCAATCTATTTATTCAAGTTATGTGTCTCTCACTTGTTTAGATTCTCTAATTGAATTCAATTTAAATTTTGGTGGCAAAATTATTACTTAGATCTTTGTTGAATCGAAGCCAAAAATTTGAATGTTTGTTGATAATTTAATCTCCAACTATTACAATAGATTAATTTGAGAGACTTGATGGTGTTGGTCAATATGCTTGAGAGACCTAATCCATAATTTTTATAAGGTATTAAATACCTATGTGCAAGCCTCTAGTTTTTTCTTGCGCACTCACAAAAATCATGATATAAAACTAAAATAATTTAAATTTGGGAGTGATTGAGATTGATTTAATCAATTTAAATGATTCCCAAATAGTCTAGCATTGATATGGGAATTAGTGGGCCAATTGAAAGGAAAAATTGCAGCAAAAAAATATTTCCAAATAACCCCAAAAGAGAATATGCAAAAAAACACTCAGGATCCACCATGCAAATAATAAATAAATATACCATCAAGATGAGTTCCAAAATAATCCACACTTAATGTATTTTAAAGCAATGAAACATTACAATACACTTATAGAGTCTCCATGAATCCTTCATAAACATCAATCTCCTCTAATACATCCTTCATGTGGTGAAGCATATGAGTAACCATGCAACCAAACATCCCGTGCCATGATTCACATGTAATTTTCTTAGGGGAGCTCAATCAGCCTTAGCCAACAAGCACAAGGTTATGATAGCCCAACTAGCCAACTTCAACAACGATTCAGGAATGTGCTTATTTTTTTAGAAACAAGCTTGCGGAAACCCACCAAATAGTATTACGTAAACTATGTGCCTAATACCATGAGCTTACAAAACTATGTTCCCCTAATTTATTTTTTTGTAATATTTTTTTCAAATATTAAATATTTTCCCAATGTGCAACTCACACATAAAACATCTAACCACTATTACAATAAAACATACATAGTGGAATCAAATAAATATATGATGTGGCTAGACACATCTCCAAATATGTACCACAAATAAATATGTATTTTACATAATTAAAACATTTATTTTCTTATGCAAGGTGTATAATGCACCTTTCCCAAGACCAATTCATAAGGTTTGTCATCTTGTATTGTTTAGGGTAGGTATCATTTATAGATAGATAGAGAGAGTGATTTCCTTTATTTTATCTATCTCTCCCTATATATCCCCCTATCTTCCACCCCATCTTATTTCATCTCTCTAGAAGGTCAATTAAATCAAATTAGATTTGTTATAAATTAATTTAAAAACTAAATTATATATTTAATTTAATACATTATATTTCATATAATATCTAATAATAAATATAAACAAATATTCAACATATCATATGTTTAATATCTTAATTAGTATTATATGTAAAAAAAATATTATATTTATATTTAATGTCATTGTATAACTTGATGATGGGTTGGAATAATGAAGGTGAGTACTAGAGTAATAATGAGGAGAGATGGTTGGGCATTTGTTTTCAATGAAGATGATTACAATGAGAGTTGGCTCATTTATTTGAGGCACTGGAAGTTGATTTTTTGGCTCTTTGTCATGGTGTCTATAGTTAGTGCATGTCATTTGGGTGGTAGAATGCAATGTGATCCTTGAGGGAAGGAGAAAGTGGACGTTAAGACTTCCATACAACATAAAAGTTGGATCTCTAGAGAGGAAGCTATGGTGGATTTGATGGCTTTTGTAGATAAAGAGATCTCAAACCTTGCTCTTCGGATATGGTTAAGATTCAGAAATTGGAAAAATGAAGCAGTCACCGGTGAGGAGGGACCTCAAAGAGATCAACCCGGACTAATCAACAAGAGTAAACACAACAGAAACACAAAGATATGATGGAGGCAATGCAGAACAAATTGATTTATTGCATGAAGTTTGATTACATCCAACCGATAACAACCGGGTTACAACATATCAGCTCACAGGCTAGGTAGAATAGGTCACAATCGGGACCTTGAACCTTATGATATATCTTCTATGCACAGTCTAGCTTCTTGATTCTCTTCTTGATTACATTCTTATGCATAATTACATATATATATCAATCCAAAGGATCCAGTCAGCCCAAAAGGGATCAAAAGCCGAAGAACAAGACCTAACGTGCAAAATAAACAAGGTCACCCTCCACCAAGAGATTCCTCCGGAAAATCCAATGAATGAAATGTAGATCACGGGAAAAGGTCAGCCACATGCCAAGGAACATCAAAATCAATTTCCAAGGTTCTGCAAGCTTTGTAATGGGTTCCAGAAGATCACTAGAATAGGTCCAGGCAATCGGTAACAAGAATCTGTCATGGAAACCAATAGCGATATCTTGTCGGAAACTAATCCAAACATGACGCACTCTGAAAGAAAGAAAAATGATCAAGTCTTCAAGTAGAATCCAACTCCACAGGATCCAATGAGCCAAAACCGGGACACACATAAAGGAAAACAAAAAGGAAAATGTTTTTTTTTGTTGATGCAAGATTGTTGTGAACCGAGGATGCTCCTGCATCAGACATCTGGGGTTAATGAAAAAGTGAGCCTCTCACTTTTATGGGCTCAGAGGGAAACCAAGGCGTTCTACCTCTTCCTGAGAAATCCAAGATGAATCTTCAACTGGTTTGTGCTTCCACTTCACAAGATATTCCTTATACTCACTACTTCAGGTACTATGCCCAATCATATTGTCCAAAATCTCTTCAATCTGATATGGTTCCTTCCGAGGCAATTTTTTCTCCAAATCTGCAACACTATCCTCACTGAATTCTGGTTCATGGTATTCATGAAGATCGGCAATGTTGAATATAGGTTAAATACTTGGACTATCTAGTAGCTCCACTTCATATGCATTTCTAGAACTGAACTTTCTCAAAATCTTACAAGGTCCAAACTTCTTCATCTGCAACTTGGTATAAGTTCCAACCGAGAATCTCTCTTTTCTTAGATATAACATCAATTCATTGCCAACTTCAAATTCCTTATGTCTCCTCTTCTCATCTATCTTTTATTTATACTTGTTGTTCATGTCTTCCAAATGCTACTTAACCTGAATATGCAATGCTTCCATGTTATCTGCAAAGTCTTATGCTTCTGAACTCTTTCGGTCTTCACTGCTAATGTCTCTCAATTCTGATATTCCTCTAGGATACACTCCGGTAACAATCTCAAAAGGTGTTTTTCCAGTACTTCTATTCATTGAATTGTTGTAGGAAAATTCTGCTTGTGCAATGATTAAATCCCAACTTCTGGTTTTGTCTCCTACTAAACATCTCAAAACTTCGGTTAACAACTTTTGTCTGTCCATCAGTTTGTGGATGAAAAGTAGAATTGGACTTCAAATATGTCTTCATCTTCTTCCAAAGTGTTATCCAAAAATAGCCAACAAACTTAGTGTCTCTTCTAAAACTATGCTCTTAGGTAATTCATACAATCTCACCACTTCCTTGAAAAATAGGTGTGCTACATGCAATGCATCTAATGTCTTCTTACAAGGTATGAAATGCGTCATCTTCAAAAATATATCCACTACCACAAATATAGAATCATTCCCTCTCGGTGTCTTAGGCAATCCAAGTACAAAATCCATGCCTATATCCTCCCAAGGTCTTATCGGTACTGTCAAAGGTTTATACAATCCCACATTCTGACTACTACCTTTTGCAATTTGACAAACTCTACAACTTTGCACATATCTCTTAACATCCTTATGAATCTGGGGCCAAAAGTACTGCTCACTCACCAATGCAACTATTTTGTCAATGCAAAAATGTTCGGCTAAACCTCCACTGTGTTTCTCTTTTATCAGGTTCTCTCTCATGGGACTCTTAGGTATGCACAACTAAACTCCCCTGAATAACGTTTCATCTTGAATGAAATAATCCAACCATTTTCTCCTATCAACCATAACCGATTCTCTACATGTTTTCCAAGGCTCTACAAAATCCGAGTCTTCATCATACAAGGTCTTCAAATCTTCATCTTTGATTCAACCTACTCTATCTGTTCAAATACTGCAAAGCTTAATGATCTGTATACAACACAACTCCTTAGGCAACAAGTAGTGTCTCCATTTCTTCAAGGCTTGAACTATGGCATAAAATTCGTGATCATACACTAAATATCTCTTCTGTGCATCATTCAATTTCTCACTGAAATAGGCTACTTCTCTCCCTTCCTAACTCAAGACTGCTCCTATTGATGTTCCACTTGCATCACAATCCACTTGAAATACTTTATTGAAATCCGGTAAAGCTAAAACAGGTTGCTCGGTCACTTTCTGTTTTAACAGTTCAAAAATTTTGTTTGGGTGGTCCACTTGAATTCCTTTCGATCTTCTCTCATGATCTCAGTCATAGGGTTACAAACTGAATTGAATTTTTTGATAAACTTCTGGTAAAAACTAGTCAATCTATGAAAGGATCTTACTTCTCCAATGCTTTTTGGTGTAGGCCATTCAACAATTGCTTTCACTTTCTCAAGGTCCATCTTTAAACCATTGTCAAATATCACAAATCCTAAATAGACTAACTCATCCTTCTTGAAAGTACACTTCTTGATATTGATCATCAAATTCTCTTCTCTCAATCTCTACAAAACTTGTCTTAACTCTAAAAAATGCTCCTCTTTTGTCTTACTGAAAATCAGAATGTCATCCAAATACACAATAACAAACTTACCCAATAATTTCTTCAATACCTCATTCATCAGCCTCATGAAAGTACTCGGTGCATTAGTCAATCCAAAAGGCATCACCAACCATTCATACAGTCCTTCATTTATCTTAAATGTTGTCTTCCACTCATCACCTTCTCTGATCCTTATCTGATGGTATCTACTCTTCAAATCTATCTTTGTAAAGTATTTTGCTCCACTCAAACAGTCTATTAGGTCATCCATCCTAGGCAAAGGAAACCAACATTTCACTATGTCTTGTTTATTGCTCTTGAATCGATACACATTCTCCACTTTTTGTTCTTCTTAGGTGCTAATACTGCTAGTACTGCACAAGGGCTAAAACTCTCCCTGATCAAACCTTTCTTCAACATCTCATGCACTTGTCTATTGAGTTCTTCATTCTCTGACAATGTCAACTGGTGTGCAGCTTTGTTAGGCAAACTAGCTCTGGGAACCAAGTCCATGCAATGACTAATACTTCTTACAGGTGGCAATCCATCAGGTACATTATCTGAAATGATGTCCTCATTCTTTGTCAGCAAATCTCTTATCTCTTTCAGGTGCTCTCATTCTGGTTCCAATCTCTCAGTCTTCTTAGGAATTAAGGCAAAACACACATTCTCATGTCTCAGTCCATCCATGACTTTCCTTCCATCTACTAAACAGTTTCTAGCATTCGTACAGACTTCATTCTTCAGACATTCCTCCAAAGGTAACAAGGTTTTCTTCATCCCATTGGCCACAATAGTGTATGTATTTTTCCTCCCATCATGTATTGCTTGTCTATGAAACTACCAAGGTCTACCCAACAAAAGATGACAAATATCCATAGCCATACTATCACACAAAACTTCATCATGATAATTCCCTATTTTCAATTTCACCAAACATTGTTCACTTACTAACAACTTATGTTCATCCTGAATCCATGCTAGTAAGGCTTAGGGTATTTCAATCTCTCCAATTTGAACTTATTCACCATATCTTCTAAAACAAAATTATCTGAAGTACCACTATCAATAACAACTTTACAACATTTACTAGATACCTTACATATGGTCTTGAACAAATTCTTCCTTTGCAAGGGCTCTTCATCTCCTTTGGTATGACACAAATCTCTCCTCATCATCAATAGTTCTCCATCTTCTAGTTTATTGTCTGATCCGGTGGGGTTTTCTTCCACCACTGTCCCTCTTCCAGTAGCCTCTGTCTTCTTACACTCAAATGCATGGTGTCCTTCTCCTCCACACTTAAAGCAAGTTCCTCTAAATTTCCTCTTGTCCTGTCTTCCAAAGTTCTCATTCTGGTAACCATCTGGTTCTCTCCTCCAGTAGAAATTTCTATCATCCTTCTGGTATGAATTACCTTCTTTGCTCACTTCCTTGTCCTTGTTCTGATCTGTACTAGTTCCTCTTCCTTTGGTATATCCTCCCTCCTTGAAATCTTCCTCCAGTAAACCTTCCACCTCTACCTCTTTGTCTCTGCTCATGTCTTTTGTTCAATTTCTCTTCAGCCTTTAGGGCATACTAGTAAGCCTCTTCAACACTCCAATTTGATCAATACTCAATTCATCTTGTATAGACATCTGCAATCCGTTCAAATATCTTGCAACTTGTTCAACTTAATCATCAACATGTCTGGATCTAATGTTCAACTTGTAAAATGCTTTGTGTACTCCTTCACACTAGATTCCTCCTGTCTCAGATTCAACAACTTCTGAAACAAATCCACTTGATAATTCACCGACACAAACTTTGATTTCAACTTAGCAATCATCTGATCCCATGTCTTAATCTTTTCTTTACATCTTCTTTGTCTATCAACTTGCAAATGCTCCCACCAAACAGATGCATGACCTTTCAATCGGGTGCATGCATATTTCACCTTCCTCTCTTCTGCAGTGTTTTCAAAATCAAAATACTTCTCCATCTCCAAGATCTAATGTATCAATTCATCTGAATCTAGCTTCCCATCATATTCTGGTGGGGTAAAATCCTTAAAAATCTTTCTTCATACGGATCAATCGACGGTAGCTGTTGGGGCTTATTCTCCTTCATCTTCACTCACATCTTCAGTGTGTCGACCTCTTCTCTAGGCTATCTCCACAGCTTCTAACTGGGCTGCTATTCCTCACAACATCTCCATCACAATAGGTTATGAATTCCCATGCACTCCACCATTCCTAGTTCCTCTTTGTGTCATCAATTCACACTAGTCCTTTGCAATTGCAGGTCGGATATGCAATCTGCCACCCTACAACAATAAATTCAGGACATGCAACCTCCATAACGAAACTTCACTCTGGTACCACTTGAAGCAGTCACCGATGAGGAGGGACCTCAAAGAGATCAATCTGGACCGATCAGCAAGAGTAAACACAACGGAAACACAAAGATATGATGGAGGCAATGTAGAATAGATTGCTTCATTGCATGAAGTTTTATTACATCCAACCGGTAACAACTAGGTTACAACATACCGGCTCACAGGCCTGGTAGAATAAGTCACAACCGGGACCTTGAACCTTATGATCTATCTTCTATGCACAATCCAGGTACTTGATTCTCTTCTTTATTACATTCTAATGCGTAATTATAAATATATATCAATCCAAAGGATCCAGTTGGCCTAAAAGGGATCAAAACCTGAAGAACAAGACCTAACGTGCAAAATAAACAAGGTCAACCTCCACCAAGAGATTCTTCCAGAAAATCCAAAGGATGAAACGTAGATCGCGGGAAAAGGTCGGCCACACGCCAAGTACCATCGAAATCAACGCCCAAGGTTCTGCAAGCTTCAGAATGGGTTCCGGAAGATCACTAGAATAGGTCTAGGAAACCGGTAACAAAGAACTACCAATCCGGTAACAAGAAACTTTCATGGAAACCGATAGCGATATCTTGTTGGAAAGTGATCCAAATGCAATGCGGTCTAAAAAAAAGAAAAATGATCAAGTAATCAAGTAGAATCCAACTCCATAGGATCCAATGAGCCAAAACTGGGACACACATAAAGGAAAATTGAAACTGCAAACAGAAAGCAAAATAGAAAGGAAAATGTTTTTTTTTTTTGGTTGATGCAAGATTGTTGTGAATCGGGGATGCTCCTACATCACAAAAAAACATGGATGGTTCCCCTACTGTTTGCATTCAATCAATGATGGATAATCTTTTATTAGACCCTAGGTATATGCAAGGAAGGTGGAATATATTCAATGTTTCAATCAATCCCTCGTGTTCTTCTATTATATCGAAAACTCCTGACTCTTATTCTTTACATGATGATATCAATGATGTGGTACATCAAGTAGAGGTCAATTTTGAGCACTTCTTGGAACATATCCATGGAATTAAATGACACCAAGCATACATATCTAATAGGTTGTAAAGGATATTTCTTTGCAGATGAAGTTATCAAAGTCAAAGATTATGAATTCAATATTTTTAGATTGCTATAATGATGAGGATCAAGTGGAGGAAGGTGTGGAGAACAAGGATTTGATCCTAAATGTTTCATGTATTAATTTTTAGTTAATAAATAAGGGTTTCCTGGGTCCCTCAGTCAAACCTTGATTTAGGAATTAACCTTGAATTAAATAATGCAGATACCGAAATAAATGTTAAGGAGATATACCTTGGATCTACAATTGTTGATGATGATGCAATGCTCTTTGAATGTAATCACAAATGTTGAATGTAATGGCATGAAAAACACATGGATGTGAAAAAACCTAATCGCACACATATGATTGCATGATGATTGGTGTAACTTTGCTCCACAATGCTTGAATGATAACTATGCAGCCTTGAATCTCTGAAGATGCTTGATGATGGATGCTTCACGAATGCATGAATACTTTAAGTATGTAATGGATCTCAAAATGAATTGATAGTATGTCTTTATATAGGGTTCCCTAGATAAATTATCAATTAGACCAACCCCTAACTGTCATGTCTAGCCTCATGAATCAAATGGTATCAAGGAGATATAGCACCTGTCCCATTTCAAATTGGGCCCATTTGCGAGGGACCATGGTATTTTGAGGTGCCCTAATCCTTCTGCAAACAAGACCAAAATAAGTAGTCGGGGGGGAGGGTATGCCATGATAGGACCCACCAAAGGGTTTTCATGACATCAAAGTTGGAGAATAGGGTCGAATAGAAACTAGAGAAGGGATGGGGATAGGATATGCTAAAGTAGAAGCACAAACATGAGGTGTAAATTAGACCGGTTACAATTTACGATGCTACATACATCAACTGGGGGAATATAGCACCAATATTCCCTCTTTAGTGACAATGACAATTTTTTATGTTATTAGAGATCAATTGGAAATGATAAGTAATAGTAACTAGTTTTATGGATGTGTCTGTTATTTCCTTATGTAACCTCCTAGTGTAAAATATTGTAGTAAATAAAGGAACTAGTGTAATGTAGTTCATGGATCTTGAAATGGTTAGTGGTAATCCAAAATACTATATACTTGATAAACAGGTGAGTGTGGTCCTATTCTTATGTAGGTTTGTGGCAAATCTCTATGAAAATGATGAATGGTTGATGAAAGGTGCCTTTCAGTTGAATCAAGATTATGAGTCATAAGAGTTGGATATACTAGAATTGAAAGTGTGAAAGCTTATGCCATGTTCACACTAATTCAAAATTTGTTTCTAGTGCTCAGCTTGTTATGTGTTTTTTATAAGTTGTTTCAACAACTTGTCGAGACTAAAGTTAGGTATAACCATACAAAGGAATTTAAATAATCCTTCACATGGGTATTCTTTCAAATGTGTTGATATGGTGAATATAGCAAGAAATATTATCTTTCTATGCTACTTTGAATATTTTTCATAGATGACATCCTCAAATTGGTCGATTTGCATCTAAATTTTTTTCCTAAAGAAAACAAATAATTAGTTGATGTTGGATCAGCTATGAGCCAAGAAGATCTTACACCATTGATAATCATAGGGGTCATACTTTAGTTGATCCATAAGAATTTCATTTTCACCATAGGGTTCGTATATTGATTGATCAACAAAGATAACATCATCCTCATCATTAGAGACTATGTTTTTAGTTTGACTAAGGAGAATATCAAGGTAAGATGGGGGCATTGTTAAATATTTGGATTAGGATAGATAATATAATGATTTCAATGGATAAGTTGGAAGAGTTTGAGTTTGGATGCAAAGGATGTTTTTTGAGCTAGTGGATAATGATTGAATTTTAAACATTGACAAAAGATAAAGGAAAAATCAAAGATTTTTTTTGCGGGGGGAGTTTGGGTTTTTTGTTTTGTTTTTAGAAAACTTGAGCTTAAAAATATATTAAAAATATTTTAAAAACTAGGGTTCAATAGATAAGGTACCCTTTTGGCCTAAAGTGAGGAGGTTATAATCTAATAATGACAAACATAGAAGACACAAGAATAATCCTAAAATCAATCAAGTGATATTGACACCTCAAGTGAGGTTATAATATTAATTGAATATCATCTACTAACTAAGGAATATCTATGGAATGTCAACAAATACATGATCCCTTACCAAAAATAGCCAAAAATTTCCCCCAAGGTTAGTTTTATCTCAAAACTAAAAGGTGCATTGAGAGTAACCTCTTGAATGACTATTTATCTAATGTACCATTAGAGGATGACTAAAAGGTCTTATCTAGGCTATACAATTCTTCATAGGGAATCCTCAATATGCCACAAGGGCATTGAGGCCTAATCGATGGATTTGAAAGTGAAAAGCTATCAATCATTTAGGAGAAGAGGGTAACCCATGGTCCTTATCTTTCAATTCCCCAAGTTATAATTTCTTGAAGGATTAGCTCGAATGAAAAATTCAAAACTTCTAAGACAATTCACCCATACTCTTTATACTTAATCAAAACACTAGAGTTGAGGTCATCCCATTCTTATGAAATCTGAGGTAGGCCTCCTAAAGACAAATTTAGGAAGAAGTGGTCTTTCTAATTTTCAAAATCGCATAAGCATTTAAGAGAAGAGCATATGTGCACACTCCTTTGAGATAAAAAGACACTCATTCTTTAGTTATATAAATTGAAATGTGTAAGGTTCATTTTAATCCCTCAAAGTAATAGTTTGAAAAATGAAATAATTAGGCAAAGAACAAATGAAAAGAAAATAATATATAAAATTGTCTTCTACCAATCATTCTACAAAACAAATGCATTATAGTTTTATGGTTTTTGGCTTGTGAAAAGGATCATTTGCAAGTATTTTTGTTTTGACACTGAAAAGATGTTGCATTAAATGGTCAGCCAAAAACATAAATAGAAGGCAATAAACTAAAAAAGACTTTACCAATATATTCATTGTAAAATTATAATATGTTTTTTTTAAATCACCAAAATCCAAGTTTGTACATGAAATTTATGCTCATTTGAATATTTAAAATAAAGAAGTTACTTTGGATCATTTGATTTGATTTATAATATGCCATTTGGAGAAAATACTTAATTTAAAACATTCATCTTAGAACTAGCTTTCCAACATTTGCCAAAAAAAAAAGAAATATGATCAATACATCAAAAGTTATTAACACTTTTGTGTAGGTAGATATTTTTAAAAATGCATAAAAGGGGCCTAGGCTCTAGCTTCTATGAGCTAGCTCCTAGTCACCAATGTTGAACCAGGGACTAGGCACGGGGTTAAAAAAAGGCAGAGGCTAGAAGATTGGCATGTCATGACCACAAGCTAAACTAAACAATCATGAGGGGCATAAGAATTGTTAGGAAATGGCCCTAGTCACACATGTGACCAAGTGTCATGTGTCTTACAAAAATAAAAAATGAACATAAAACCTAATACCACTACATGGACTATTACATATATGCACCTGATCTATGTATATACCATGTGGGTATTTGGGTATGCCAAAGTTTATACAAGTATATATGTAGGGTCATATGTGTATATACATGTTTGACTACATATATCACATAAAAGGATGTGAATATAACAATTATATCTATATATCACAAAGTTGTTTAAGTACATGCAAGCTAGGAGTGTATATAAAAACACATGGTGTTGTGTATTTAAATTGTTGTGTGTATATACCATAAGATATGGCACAAGTAAAGGGGTATACACAATTATTAAAAAATATACATAGTAGGTATATGGCAAGATTATGAGCATATAACCATGTGTGAGTTGTGTGCCAATCGCAGACTATATATTGAAAATAGAGAGTTTGATCATTAGATACATACAAATATATTAAAAGAAATATAATAAAATCACATGGTGTAGTTCATATGATACAAGTGTATGTTTGTACGGATTTTGTACAGTCATATGGAATTTTATACCATCCAAACTATTGATGGCTTGTGAAAACATAATTTTTCTTACAAAAAAATATAAAGTGTTATATGTCAAAATTTGTATCTCAACCCTTTCAAATGCAAACATAGTGTTTGTTTCTCTCTAGAAGGCTCCTATTAAAAACTTGATTTTTATAATCTCTTAAAAATCCTTGCAACCTCCAAGATAACAAACACCATACACACTCACAAACAATGAGATTAACCAAAATACTAGCACTCTCACTTCAAGTTCACCAAAATGTGTACAATCAAATAAAAATTATACAAAAGAAAAAAGAAAACAAAGACTTGCAAACACAAACATAAATCAAGTTGGAATCCTATATAACAACCTCATTGTGAGTTCCTTGTGATTAAATGTAGCTTTGCAAGTGTTTGGATGTGGATGCAGCTCAACAACATAACATTTATTTTGATTGACAAAGAGTTTTGATAGAATGTATTTGCATAAAGTGTGATTGTATCAAATGATAAAGGAGCGATCACGTTTATAAACTTTTTGAAAAAACTCAATCAAGAGATGAGGATGAGAATGAAGACCCGAGTAAACTAAGTAGGTTCTGGAGTCAACTCAAGTGAAATTTATAAAATTTTCATTTTGAAATGATGATAAGATAATAATGAATTATTCGATTTAATAATTGGACAAATGAGAGGAATTTCCTTTCAGAGACAAAGCGAACTAATGAGTAATGAAGAAGTTTCTCAAATAGACTTAAATAGTGAGAGGAGTTAACTAAAGAGATGAAAATACAACTTCTAGTTGAAAACAAATAATTAGATCTCATTTAATTAAGAACTAAAATATTATTTAATTAAATAGATAAATAGATTAATAAATGATAATTAATTAACAAGCGATGTCTGGTGTGATAAATTAATGATTAATGAATAAGTAATGTGATGATTAACTTTAATGATTAATTAATACTATGATCAAGAAATGATATTACAATAATTAGGTTAAGTGAATAATTTTAGTATATACAGTAATATGTATAAGCTATATTGTAAATATTTTGGATATAAAGTAAATATAATTGAATAATGAATTTATATAATTATTAGCTATATAATATATTACTAAAATATTCAAATTTAACCCTCTTACCTAACTACTCAATGTGCAGCCAGTGTGGGTTCATCTTCCCAATCTTGCTCTCCATTTTTGGGAGTATTCTTGTTATGAGGCCATTGGCAACACTATCGGGCGCTTCTTGAAGGTCGATGATACCACATCCTTTATGGGTCATTCTACTTTTGCTCATATTCTAATTGACACTGACATCTCTATGCCTCTCCCTGAGGATGTGGTTGTTATGGTTGGGGATAGGCTAGGGACTCAATCACTGGATTATGTGGGCCTCCCCTTTCTCTATCGTATATTATTCTCAACTGGTCACTTAGCTTCTAATTGCTTTCTCTAGCATTGTAAAGGCTCTACGACTTGGTGAAAAGATGTGGTTGTAGATCATTTGATTGTCGACGCTTTTGATTCTTATGATTCTTCTCGTGTTGATGACGAATCCTCACAGGATGAAGTTGTGCCTCTTACTGCTATTGTGGCCTTTGATGCCCCTCTAGATCTTTCTCCTACTAGTGTGGCTTCCTTTGGCCTTGAGGTCTTTTCTCCTGTTGCCCATGTTTTGCAGCAACAGTCTTCTCCAGGTGTTGTTTTGTAGCAGCAATCAGCTCCAAGTACTGATAGACACTCTAAGGGGATTTTCCCACTTGATCCCTCTTGTAATGATGTTTCTAATTATTGTATTTCTTGGACTGTTGTTTGTTGTAGGTGAAAAGGTAACTCTTTTGGCTTCCCCCCACTATACTCTTCAGAGTTGTGTTGTGGGTGATTCTTCCCACTCTTGAGTTGGGATCCTAGATTTATGCTATTGTGTTGTTGATGGTTTGATAGGCTTTTTAACAGTGGTCTTCTTACCTACTATTATTTGTTTGTTTGACCTGAGCTTGTATAGGGTCAACACCCGTGTTTTGTTGCTTACTATAATGAAAAACATATTTAATATTATATATAATTTTACTTTATAATATTAAGAATGTTTTAGAAAGTTGTATTTTATAATATTACATTATATTATATTATATTATATTATATTATTTATATCATATAAATTATATTATATTTTAGATATTTAATAAAGATAATTGAATAATAAATTTATAAAAATATTAAATATACAATATTATGATATTATACGGCTCGTGCATGGTCTTTATCAAGTGCATCCAAAAGATGAGGAAGGAGAGATGTTTGGTTTTCTCTGGAGGAAGGTTGGGTGAAAATAAATTTTGATGGTGCGTCGAAAGGTAATCCTGGGCCTTTAGGAATAGGGTTTGTTTCTCGGGATAGGAGAGGTAACGTGATGACAATTGGTTCCTAAAGTATTGAGGATGGAACGAATAATATCACAAAGGCCTTAGTAGCTTTGAATGCAGTTAGGTTTGGCAAAAATTTGGGAATTAATAAAATGTATTGGAAGGGGATTCATTGATCGTTATCAATGCAATTATTTGAGGTAAAATGCAGGCATGGCACTTGCAGAAACTTGTAGTGGCAATTCATAGTGAGCTAGAGATGGTATAATGTTATCAAGTTGGCCACGTGAGACATGCGGTGAATGAGGTGGCAGACACCCTGTCAAAGTGGACTGTTAATTTTGAGGAGATCGGGGAAGTACGGTTCGAAGATATTTGTTTCATTCTCTTTGATGATTAAGTGTGTCGGCACTTGTTTCTATGATAACGACATTAATGAGGTGCAAGGATGATGTTTGATTGATGGGATGGGGCAAGCGGAGCTGCCAATAAAGCGGTGGATTAAGGGTGGGCAGTGTCATTCCCTATTTCTCTACAACAATTTTGAGTGGTGGAAGTAGAATGGAGGTGAATTTCCCCCTTATAACTTCCAAACCCCAAGTTTCTTTCTTTGGGTTGGTCACGGTGTAGAGGATGAAACGGCTCTTCAAATTTAGGGATAACAAATTCATCCAATTGATGCAAATATTGTTAGGGGAGGTGTTCCTGGATGCAAAACAGCAGTACCAAACCAACATGGACATCGTTACCATGGTGGCTGTGTAGGGTCTAGAATTGGGAGACACTACTGCTAATGTCCTATGGGTTGTGAGGTTGATAATTGGCGATGAATGGCTAGTGGGACTCAATTTTGTGCTTGAATGGGCAATCCCGGGGGCGGGCTTTGATGTGAGCAAGGGTTTTGTTGACCTTGTTTTGGTGGAGCTGCATGAATTAGTTCCATTCATGAGGTGGTTGACTGGGTTTAACCGTGATGAGCATCGTGCTAAGGCACTCATTGCCTAGGACTCCCTAAAAAATTTGTTGTGACTAAGGGAGGTAGTTGGTGGTGGTGTTCTGGTGGTGGTGAATGAAGAAAGGGGAGCTAGGGGTGGAAGACAAGGAAGGAGGCATTGGGGAGGGAGACCGAGAAGAATATGAATGGTTGGTGGTTCGGGTGGCGATTTTTTGGTGGCCTATTTTGCATGCTCTTTATTGTTGGGGTTCACGTCTTTGTTTTTTGGTTGCAAGGCGAAGTATGCAAAGGATGGTTTGGCGTCTATCCTTTCCTTTTTTGTGTATGTTTTGTCTAATCTTATGCCTAGCTTGCGATAAATTGTATGTTTTGTGTTAGGCTAGGATATATGGAATGTTTATGATGTATCGCCTTGGGATATGTATGGATTTTTTTTATTTTTGTCTATAAAATGCAGTGTACAATGAAGACTAGGTATAGGGTAGCTGATAGGGGTTGTCTCTGGTTTTTTCTCTCACAAAGCTGAAAGGATACTATTTTAATTATGCATTTATGTACTTGAGAAAATTATTATTATCAATAAAATCACTATGTTACCGAAAAAAATATATATGTATGTTATAATATTATACTAAAATTATTTAAATATCATAAAAAATTATTAGATCTGTTTTTTTTATCAGTTAAAGATATAGTTTTGTATTAATTTAGAAAAAAAACTTACATTATCGAATATCATGTCTATCAAAAAATATGGCCCATGTACAACCTATCATTCTTCTGCTACCTAATACCCTCATTCACCCATACATCCATATTACATTACATATATGGCCTTGACTCGAGATGTTATCCCTTTATCAACATTTATAGTATAAAAAGAATTGAAAAAATGTATAATATCAAACCCTCTGAGACACACCTGCCCTATCCATATACCTAAGTGTTTTGAACTTTACAACATTAAGTTGATATTCTACTACTATATAAACTACACAAAATTTACAAAAAAATATGTTTTTTTCAAGCCCTCCAAGATCTCTTTCTTGTCTTCCCATCCGAGTAGTCCTCCTCTTTGAATTTGAGTCTATTCATCATAAGTGACCGACCAGCCTCCACTTGCAACACTTGCTCCTTCTCACAATATTCAATGCGGGTTTCGAGAAATTCCCACCCAATGTGTTCCTCCTCCTTCCTCTCCTCTATATCGCTCCCCACCTTCCTATTAGGAAAGTTCACCTAGGAGGTGCAAACTTTCTGAAATGATGTCACTCACCATACGATGCAATGAAACCCTCCCCAAGAACCGCCATCTTTGATAACCCTTAAAAATAGAGGCGCCATTCACTCTTCACCACTACCAACATGATCCACCTTGTGGTCTTCTTATCCCCAAATTCTAAACATCGCACCATGAAGAGTGAAATAATATCTGTATTGTTGCGCTAACGGTAATTTGAGACCATATATTCATCCCCCAAAGATCATTTGAATCAATTGGAAAAGCATGGGATCATCGAATGAGAAGATATTTCTTAGTCGACCATCTATAATTTTCCCCTTGAATGCCAATTATTGTTTCATCGTCCGTAATGGGAAATTCACTTCCATTGATACCCTCTTTCTTTGCAAACTTCCCCACAAACAATAAGGGAGAAACCATTGTGCAACCAACATTTAAATTCACTTGCACGCTTCTTTTGCTAGGTATTAATCATTGTGATTAACGTATAGTACCCTCATATCACTTCAAATCACTAATCGCACTTCCAATCTTTCAAATTGCATGTCACCAAAATCAAGCCCCCAAAGATCACCATTGCCCTCGTTAGAATTTCTCGCCCATTTTGATAAGGTGTCTGCCACCTTATTAACATCCCTTTTAACATGAGATAATTCAACATTTACAAAGTATTTTAATCCCTCCCTAATAACATTAATAAATTTATTGAGTTTCCAATTGCAATGTATGGCAAATTAGGAATTAGGTTTCACTTAGAAGTAAATCCACTAAATATCCTAATTAACCAAATTACATTGAAAGAGGGTTGAACCCAATAGATCTAGATTCAATCTCAATGGGGAAAGGTCTGAGATTCTGATTGGATTCAACTAGTTTGTATTTTTTATCATCTTTCTTAATAGAATTGTAGTGTAATTATGAAATTAGGATAAAATGAGGGATTATTGAAGTGATCTTCCAAAAACGGTAAGCTATAGATGTCCCACGGAGCCACTGACTAAGATCTAGGAAAAATGAGATGCTTAGAACCTGTCCTTAGAAGTACAAATTGATTTTTCAGGACTAAGTAGCACACATCCGCCTTGGTCGTCTAAATTTTTCGTCATCAAAAGTTGACTTGTTCGTCATTGTTGACTCTACTGGATTTATCAACTACAACTTTGCACATGTTTCCTGCACATGGAAAGAAAGGGAAATATGTTGGGGATAGGGGTTTGCCTTAGGTAAAACCCTAGTTTTAGAATTAACCAAGAATAAAATAATACAAATCCTTAAATAAATGTTAAGGAGGTATACGTGAGATCTGCAATTGTTGATGATGATGCAATTCTCTTTTAACGTAATTAAAAATGTTGAATGTAATGGAATGACAAACACATGGACATGAAAAACCCTAATCACACACACATGTGTGCATGAAGATTGATCTAACTTTGCTCCACAATGCTTGAATGATGAATATGCAACCTTGAATCTATGAAGATGCTTGATAATGAATGCTTCACGAATGCACAAATAATAGGGATGGAGTCTTAGATCTAAAATGAATTGATATAATATATTTATATAGGGTTCCCTAGGTAATTTACCCATTAGGCCAACCTCCAATGGTCATGTTTATCCCCAAGAATCAAATGCTATCAGGGAGATATAGCACCTACCCCATTTTAAATTGGGACCCATTTGAGAGGGACCAAGGCATTTTAGGGCACACTAGTCCAAACCAAGGCGTTCCACGCCATGGTCCTTCTACAAATAGGACCAAAATAAGTAACCAAGGGGGAGGGTATCTCATAGTAGAACCCACCAAAGGGTGTACATGACATCAAAGGTTGATAATAGGGTCAAATTGGACCTAGAGAGGGAATGAGGATAGGACACGTTAAAGTATGGGCACAAACATGAGGTGTAAATTGGATTGGTGAAAATTTATGAAAATACATCAATTTTGAGCTTATCCTTTTGCAATGGTGTTTACCACTATTTGAGAATCTCCTTCCAATTGAACTTTTAAGATCCACATTTTACAAGCCATATTAATTTTCAGTAGAGCCGCATTGGCTTCTGCTTTATTATCCATGTCCTACTATACTTTTTAGATCCAGTTTCCAAGATATTCCCCCTCTCATCCCTAGCCACACAACCTATTCCAAAGGTTCTAAGGTTGCCTTTCGATACCCCATCAAAATTGAGTTTAACCCACCTAAAATATGGTTTCTATCATTCAACTATGTCAGTATGCTTTAGAGATGGATTAGCCCATGAAGGACCATTAATAGGTCATATATCAAATTATATTTGTTATATTAAGAATTCGTGAAAAAGATATCTTATAATAAAAAATATAAAATTAAATATCATCTAAAAATAAGTTAAAAAATATTTTTTTAAATAATGTAAAGTTAAAACAAAGAAAAGTTACGCAATGTTGCCCAATCTATTTAAATTTACAGTGTCCCCCTCTTTGGAATGTAATTTCTTGCCCAAAGGTTCCCTTTAGCATGTTGTCACCTTCATTTTCCGCTAAGTCATGTCTCCTAGTTGCCCCTTTGTCCAAATGTTGCACCAAGTCGGTAAACATTTGAATTTTTGAACTCAATGCTCATGGTACTAAAGTTCACAAAATCGTTGACTACCTGGCCGCTCCCGGCTTTAAGTCCTTGTTGTTGGTGATATATGCAAAGAAACCCCTTTGTGAGTCAGTCGAGTGTAGTTTGAACCTTTATCTCCTTTCACTTCTGTGGTTTTTGAGTTTTTAAGTTCATCGACCATATAACTACTCTTTAGAATACCTTAGCTTTAATATTGTGTTGGTCTTGTCTCTAGTCGGTAGGTTGACGATTTTTCAAACCCTGGCACCCTTGGTTAGTGTTAGTTTGAAAGTTCAAAAAATATTAATGTCTTGACTTAAGCGGTTTTTCATTCCTCAAGGAGCAATCATTCCAAAGTACCTACGAGTACAAGCCACTAATGGCTGGTTAGGTGACAAAAGTACTGCAAACATGTTTGCACGATTTTTGAAAGAGAATGAAGATACCCCCACTGTTAGAATTAAATGAATTTAATGCTCCTTCTTAAAAGGGTGATATATTTTCAAAAAAAAAAAAAATCATCTCAAGAGCTAGCAAAAGGAGACTTCAAGTTTTTGTGGCGTCTAGATTAAAATTTCAGATGTGGTCCGGTTGAAATATTTATTTTCTTTTTCTCTTTTTATTGAATTTAAAGGTGAATCCTTCTTAGGAGCCTAGTTGTTGTGGTAAATTCAGAATCCCCTCATGAGTTTACTAAGCGAGACTCTAGTATATGGTCACCCCTTGCCAACCAGTGTTGTAGAGATTTTTGTAAAATGCATTTTATATCACCAGCTCCAAACCCTTGTTTCCTCCAGGTCTCCCAGTATAGAAAATAGCTCACTTGGTGTAGCAAACACAAAGCTAGGTGACGTAAGCCTACATGGAATTTTAAGAAGAGTAAGATAAGAGTTTGCATCTCCTATTGCTAAGCCGAAAGTGGCCTCGTCAAAGACGACGGTTTCCCACATGTCATCCTTTGTCTTAAGTTAGTCATTTCTTGTGCTATTCACTACCACCCTAAATCCCATGAAATTGAAACTTTTAATGGTTTGATGCTTGTCAGAATTAATTTTGAAATGTCTCAAGTGCTCAAACTTCCCAAAAGAGATCAATTTGTGAATGTATATGTGGCATCCAGGTTGGATTATTTTTTAGATAAAAGGGAACGATGCATGAACTGAATTGCAACTAGCTAGTTAAAGGTTAAGAAGAAGGGTGAATCAAAACTCCCTTCATTGTTAAAAAGGGATCATTTTCAAAATGAAATATCTAATGTCAGTACCCTTTTACACTGGGTTGTGGGAGGTTCTAACACGGGGGATTTTCCATTCAAGATATGTCAATTTATGATTATTATTTGTGGCAATAATTCATACATTGATTGGGCAACACTCATAAGCCAACATTTACAGGAGTAGCTGACTGATTATCAATGAGGAGCAACTTTTCGTATGTGCTCACTATTAAAATATATTCCCGCTAATAGAGAAGTCTCATGGTTAGGGTTGCAAACCCTAAGTCCTTCAATTGTAGATGCACCCATATATGATTATTTCCTACAGTTGGAAAGGAAACTAGAATTGAAAGATTACGTATGTGCCAATGATGCTTTTTTGTGGACAGTGATTAAAAGAATTGAATGTTCACCTGAAAGGAGACTATCCTCAAAAGTTGTAGCTCTAATAACCCAATTTGGCAGGTATTTTATTCAATTTGACAGTTTCTCATACCCAAGGATTAGAGGTTATGAGGATACCCCGTACAAATTACCCATGTATGTCTCATATTATTTTATGCTACTGGAAGTTTTCCACCAAATGGAAAAGGTGAATGTAAAGTATATTGAACATTTAAAGAAGAAAGGGTATTCTTTTCCCATCTCCTTATCTAAATTTTCATGCAAGAGCAATGAGGCTGCCAAGACAGCAAGTAAGATCTTGGCCAAGTTCAATTTTCAATCCTTGTCACATAGGCCTTATTATGATAGTAAGGACTACATTTAGGCCCATTTTCATGGAGCAAGAACATATATGCATCAACCATGATTAGAGGATTGTTGGGAAGATTGCATGGATACCAGATAACTATAGAAGCGATATTACATGAGGTTGACTCTAGATCAATTCAAGGCCTTTGAGCTACCTATGCTTATCCCTAAAGGTCTCATTGATGACAGTTTTGAGGTAATTGATGAGATTTATCAAAATGTTTCTCTAGTCCCCCTTCGTCAATCATCTTGGTCAGATAAGAATGATGCAGACATTGAGAACAGAACCTTGCATGTCTTAGAGAGGACCAAAAAATGGATTGAGAAGAAGGAAAGGAATGTGTTGGTTCCTCCACACAGAAGGGGACACCATATCAAGAACATAGTTCTTCCCAAAACCCTGCCACCTCTAAAACCCTAACCATCTCAAATCCTACACCCTAGAGGAGTAATTATCAATTCAAAGGAGATGGAGAACAACTAGAGGGTAATGTGAAGTTGAAATTTGTGTGTGAAGAGGATGTACCAACCTTTCCTAAAGGAAAAGTGAACAAAGAAGCTTTTGTTTCTGTCACCCCCAACTCTGACAACCTGTCAACTATTGTGGGTGATGCTCAAGAAAATGTTTCTCTTATCTTCAACCAAATCGGTGGAGATAATATTGCCAAAAAAAAATTCATAGTTCCTATTTTGCCCTACTTGGTGATTCTACCCCTATTTATTTTGTACCTTTGCCACCAGCAAATGCAATAACCAATGTTTCTAGCTCCTACGCTCTCGCCTTGCCTCCATGGCTAAAGAAGGTTATGGAAAAGAAAAAGATATATATATATATATATATATATATATATATATATATATATGTCAGACACAGAAATAGACACAATGACTAAATTATTGCAAGTGATTCCCAGACCCAATAAGGCTAGGAGAATGTCTAGAATGGTTGTTGACCCTATTTCAAGCCACAAACTTATGGAGATTGCGACCCTATCGGTGTTAAAAGTGAACATGAAGTCATAGAGTTGGACTTCAACTTGAGTAGAGTAGATATGGGTCTGGCTACAATTGAAGGTGTCACAGCCCTATAATTTATGTTTACTTATTAAATAATCTTTCTTTTAATTCTAAAGAACAATAAAATAAAAAATTTACATATATTATATGTATTATTATTATAAAACTTTTATTGATATATATTATGTTTTTACTTTTCAAAAATTAATGAAAAAGTTTATTTAAGAAATTATATTTATAAACTTAAAATTCTACATAAAATCTCATTTAATATGAATTTTTTTAAAATCCTAAGATAAAAAAAGCAATAATTTATTGTTAAAAAGAAAAGTAAATTTAAAAAGAAAAGAAACTAAGAAAAGGGGTTTCTATTAAAATATATAAACTTAATATAGAAGTAAAGCCCATGGAAAAACTTTCGATATAATAAGGAAAGATAAGAAACTTAAGAAGTAGTTTTTAAAAACTAACCTAGTAAGAAGGGTCGGTCTTAAACCACACACACTAAGCAATATATTAAGTCTAGATGATGTTAGTCAACTATGAGTGTTTAACACTTTTATGTCTAGAAGTGTATTCTTAGTGTGACAACATACATTAAGCGATATATTAAATACATTAAGTTTATACTTTTAGGTTTAAAAGTGTTAAATACTCAGAGTTGACTGATATTTTCTAGGCTTAATATGTTGCTTAATGTATGTTATCACACTAAGAATGTATTTCTAGACTTAAAAGTGTTAAACATTCAGAATTGACTAACATCTTCTAGACTTAATATGTTGCTTAATGTGTGTGGTTTAAGACTAACCAGATTTATGTCGATGAACATATGTATATATAAGATATTTGTCAGTCAACTTCAATACTGAACCGAGTAGTCAGTAACCTCATGATTTGTCTCATGCTAAATACTGGTTTGTAGCAGCTTTGTTTAATTTGCCTGCATATGCATTATAAATTGATTAAAAAAACCATATAACAATATTTACATTTTTAGCTTCTTCTAATTGTTGTTTATGCAGCCCCAAAATAGAAGTCCACCCATTTATTTTTCTTACTTCGATCACTTTTGACATACTATTTGGAGTTTATTGGAAACTCGGGACATCAATTTGGAGAATTTTAGCGCAGCAATGAATAAGACCTTAGGCAATGGGCAATAAAATTAGAACAAGGGAGAGAGTAGAGATTTTATCCCAATTCATTGATATATTTTTCAATAATAATGATGATATGTGATTTGGTATTTTTTGTAAAACGATGATATTTATTATAGTTGATGTTTTGGAAGATTAGGAAAAGGCCAAGATTCTATCTTTGGTAATAGTCTTTCTACAATCAATATTTGAGAAGACTTTTAGAGTAAGGGTGATATTGGATTTACTCTTGCCGTGCTTATTTCGAACGATCTAATAAAAAGTTTTAACTTAGGTATTCTAAGGTTAGTATCTATTATATAAACCTTGAATCTAAAGAGAGTAGAATATCTTGAGTATAGGTATACAGGTTTAAACCCTTATAAGGAGCCAATATATAATCACCATTTTTTAAGATTCTTCTTAAGCAATAATTAACTTCTAAATCTCAATTGACCTTTGCTTGACTGGAGCTTAAAGTATCATAATATCTCTCTTGAATATATACACTAAGATGAAGCTTTTGTATACCTAGGAATGCATTGAAAGCATATAGGTACTTTTATGAGATTCTATATGCTTGATTTTAAATATGATGATCTCGTTTTAGAGGTTCTAGATGTGATAAGATCTCTTTTAAGAATGCATACACCATGAACATTGTCATAGCTTCACGCATTTTATATGAATGATAAAATAATTATATATAGTTACTTCGTAAAGCACGGGGAATAATGGGAATGTAAGGTATTGGATAGATTATTTAGTTATTGATAAGATGTTGGTAAATTTATGTATCGCATATTGACTCATGAACTAGTTGTTAAGTTTATCCTTTAGAGGAGTTGAGAGTTAGTATTTGATTCTTGTAGGGTTTCATGTTATCTAATTAGATTAATGCATATCCTGTTGGATATTGTTGAAAGTTTGTTATCATTGATGTCAACATATTCCTCTGTGTGTTTCAGTGTTGCAATCAAATTAAGTGAGTTGGTTTGGCCAACGTGTTGTAGATGAGTTATTGTGGATTAAAGGGCTTTGAGATAAGTATTTCTAGTTGATTTAGCTCAAGTTTCAGAAGTTTGCATGGAGATTTGATCGAGTTATGAGATCCGGTATTGCAGTTGGTTTTTCAGTTGTTCGATGTTGATCAGTGTTCTAGTTTTTTCTCCACATTTCTCTATGTTGCATTGGGACATTCTAGTGTGTCCTCAATTCAAATCGTTCATGATTTGGAGGTCTGCAAGTGAATCTTTCAGTTTGACAGTCATTGCAGTTAGTGATCTTGAAGTTCAGTATAATGATGATGAAGATTCTAGTAAGTGGTGTTGGTGCAGTTGTTTATGTGGTAATTCATGATGTTTGTGGATGTTTCTAGATCGTGTCTTATTTGTGTTGGTGGTCTGTATTGATTGGTGTGCTTGTTATTGATTATTTTCCTCGATCCGGTGGTGCTCTTCATGTTCTTGGTTGACATGATGATTGTAGCATGTTG
This sequence comes from Cryptomeria japonica, assembly GCF_030272615.1. Lineage (NCBI taxonomy): Eukaryota > Viridiplantae > Streptophyta > Pinopsida > Cupressales > Cupressaceae > Cryptomeria > Cryptomeria japonica. The sequence goes on along the minus strand of NC_081413.1, from coordinate 508,997,073 downwards.
CGGATGTTCAAGGCATAATTATTGGAGGTGTTCATGTTCGAGGTGTTGATTTAGGTCCATAATATGTCTTAATTGACATTATTTTGGTTTGCATATAATGATGTAGTGTGTGTGGCTATATCCTTGCAATTTGTGATGTGTGTTGAGCCAACCTTGAAAGATAGGTTGATGTCATGTATAAATAAATATAATATCATTGTAATTGAGTGTCTGGTGGATCTGTATGTGTGTGAATAATGTATTAATCATTTGGTAACAAAGAAGAAGTGTGAAAGAGTGGAATATGTGTTATGTGCTTAACCAAAATTGTAACTAGACATGAGGAGATGCTATTTTATTAGTTCATGATCTTCTGAATGTAATTCGAATATGTTTATAAGACAGTGAGTCTTCCCCAGGGTTGTAGCCCTTATTGTTGTTTGTTTTTTAGTAGTGAGCTCTCTAGGCAGTGTGACTGAATACATGTGCATTCCCCATTGTAATATTTCATATACTTCTAACAGGGTATCATAATCTTGTGGGTATGTTCCCACAATGGTTTTTCCCTTGACCGGTTTTTCCACATCAAAAATCTTGGTGTTGTGTGTGTTATTGATGTGGTGTTGATTTATGCTTTCACTGTTAATTATAAGGTCTAAAATTGTGTTTGATTTCAATAAAGTTTTTGAAACAACCGATTCACCCCCCACCCCCCCTCTTAGTTGTTTGCCTTGTTGCCAACATATCCATGCTCTTGTATGCTTATACTTTCTTTCTCAAGATTTTATACCCTCTCATGTATGGGGGATGTTGAGAATAATTTCTTATGAATACTATGGTTCGATTGGGTTTTCATGCATAATTTTCATTGTCGAATGATGATGCATAGATAGATGTCTCCATAGGCCAATGAGTGTTATTGTTAACTTGCGAATATATCTAAACTACTACACTTGTATGCACTTGTGTACTCTTGTATGTCTTGTAAGCTCTTATATGCATTTGTATGCTCATATGTGTTCATATTTTCTCTTAATACTCATATTGCTAATGTATGATTACATATGCATGAATGCATCATTACGTTTTATTTGAGTTGAAATGAACTTAGATAGTTAAGCAAGGATTGTTTCTTTTGTCTTCATATGTATGTTATATGCATCTTGTGTGCCCATGATATTGTTACATTAGTGTTAAAATGTGGATATATCGTGTTGCACAAATTCCATTACTCTTGCTAGTATCACATTGCTAGTATTCCTCATGTTGGGTTGGGTATCTTTCATGTCATGAAAGATTTAGAGGACAATTACTTCGTGGTAGGGTGGAAAGTTGCTCCGACAATGTTCTTGCCCGTGGTTTTCTTGAGGGAGACAGATGTTGGGAGTTCCTGTCAGGGTGGGCTTCATGATTTTTTCTTATGTAAACAATGTAACTGACCTTGTGGTCTATTGTAAAGGTATATGTTTGCCTATGTTTAGTCTTGTTATTGTTTGCTTACTCTAACTTTATGTTGAAATATGTGATTTCATATCTTTATCTTGTATATCTGATCATGTGACATTAATGAATGCTTGATGATGTGTAGTCTATGGATTATGTTAGTTTGATATTATGGTGGTCCTTACAGAAGGAGACATTTATCAAGCTAAATTCTCTATAGGCATTCTATCGAAAAGGGTCAAGCTTGAAGTACAAAAGAATTTGGTCCTACAAAAGTAAGTGAATACTCTAACTTCCTTCATCCAATCCATTTTACAAATGAATGATCGATCTATGGGTCAAATCGAAAATGCTCCTATTGAGGGGTTGGACCCCAGTAAGTTAAAGAAAATTAAAAGGAACCAATCTATCACTTTAGTCATAGATAATTGGGCTAGAAAAGTTGTATTGGATGGGATAGTATGCATAGAAGATTCTATGAGATCTTGTGTTCTAGTATCAGAGAAAACGAAGTATCAAAGAAAACGAAGGCTTGGAACAATGAGTTACAAAATGTGAAAAGAGAGAAAAACAATCTGTCTGTGATCCTTCATAAGTTGTAGGAAGTTTATAAGTTACCCCTGGCCCTTTTGATCAATAAAAAGGGATAATTATCAATGAAGTCGAAAATAAATCAAACTCATGGGTAAATAGGTTGGAGTGGAAAATTTCCCTAATTGATGAATTGGATACCCAAATAAGGTCAACCATAGTGCAGTTTTGACTGGAAATTAGGGATCTAATGAATTACTTATCTTTTCTCGACATAAACATATTCGAGGAAGATGCAGATACTGTGAAGGAATATAGATGTGATTCAGATCTTTAGGGAAAAGAATAAATGAAGAAATGATTGTTGAGAGGGTGATTGAAAGGAAAATGAAGATTCTAAAGAACCTAGCAACCTAACTCCGAAGATTTAAGAACCAGATTGATGATATACGCCCAAAGGTTGTAGAGGCATATCAGAAGTTGAACAAGTATAAGTTGAAGGTGAATATTACAGCCAACCCAAACGCCAAAATAATTACTCTGATCATTTCCAAATACAAGGCATACATATCAAAGGTGGAAGGAAGAGTGACACAAGATGGATCCACAATTAATGTTGCAGAAGAAGCGCCACGTGGAGGAGTTGAAGATGGAGGGGCCATTGTCATTTCTTAAGTCTTGTTTTATTGCTTTTCTTTATTTCATCCCCGATGGGGGCTAGAGGGTCATTAGATAGTATTTAATTCATGTTATAACCTTTTTAGTTGCTTTTAAAAACTTGTCATCTTGACAAAGCAGTTAATTTTCAAGACAGTTACACGGTTATCTATACATGTTAGATGGATGCCTGTGGAATGGATCGTTTTCGTTGTTTTTCCATATACTTAGACGTTTTGAATGGATATGGAGAAAGGAAATCTAAATGCGGATTCATAGATCGTAAACTTTGAGTTATGGTTGATGAATTAGTTGTTCAAGATCTTATGTTGAATGTTTTGCCATTTGGATTATCTCTTATGGGTATCTATTATGTGATTTATACAAACTAGTATATGCACATTACTGTGGGATATTTTGGCTTTGAACGAATGGAATGGTGATGTTTTGAAATATTGTCAATCTTAGTTAATCAGGTAGAATCTTTATATTCTATTAAGTTAAAAATTTGTTATGATTTCTTGCCTTTTAAAGCTTTATGGTCGAAACCTCTACATTATTTTCTTTCTGGTTAAAAGCATATGTGGAATCTATTCTTTGTATATTATTAAAAGGTAGCTAAGCCTTTTGAAATGCGTAGAGATCGGGTGTAAAACATCATTACATATGTCTCAACTATTAGTTTTAAGTTGCCACTTTTGTGGGTGAAAGAATACAAAGTTATGTGGCAAATATGCCAACCAACACACAAAAATGACAATCAAATGTGTTTATGATAAATAAATTAGGGGACAACTACCTTAGGGGCCAAGAGATCAAAATCTACAATAGGTTCTTATGAAGATCCTGCACCATTTTATTTGAGATCAAATAATTTATTGTGTGGTGGTATTGTTCATGTTCTCTCTACTTTTTACTCAATAACATTGCATGTTAATACTCAAAAATGATGTTTCATTTATTGTAATGGGAACAAAGGCCCATACAACATGTTTTAGTTAACATACATTTTTCACATATACATATTTTCACAATAAATAAGACCTATGACAATAATTGATCATGATTGTTTTAATCATCTTACATCTCTTCTCCAACACTCTACTTTATTGATGACCAAAATTATTTCAATCTATCTTATAAAAAGATCATATTTGAGATAATAAAAAATCTATGTATAATATGACATATCCTTGTTAAAAAATACAAATCCCTATCATAAGGTGCAAACTTATGTAGAAAGCACAACCCATAAAGAGGTTGGGACTTCCACTCAAGCTAGTTATTCTTCACATGAGGGCCACTACTCTTATAGATGAACATAAAATTTACAAAAAAAGTTTATTATGATGTGCTTGATGTTTTTTATTTTATTTTTATATTTCATAAATATTAAAACTGTATAGATAAAATGTTTCATTTTATTATATTACTTTGATAATATTATATAATATTTTTTATATTAATAGCAGCAAAGCAAAGGTGTTCGTCCAAAATACAACAGCCCAGAGGGCATAAAGTTAACCAGAAATCCAGTAGCAGCACATTAATTGCAAACTACAAACATCAAAAACAACAACAAAAGAGACTAGCTTAACATAATGCTCAGAAGACAACTTGCTAGCTATGGAGAGGAGCAGAGAGGAGAAGGGGAATGGTCGGGCCCAAAATTCAATTTTTTGGGACAAGAGAACTGGTTCAGCAGCAGGATAGCATGTAGCAGGCGATCCAGGGAGCCCTTTGGAGGGGGAGAGTTCAGATGGTAAGGAACCCGATGCCCATTTGGATTCGGGGGACCCAGGTGGGGGTCCCAGATCACGCATGGAGTAGATTGTAGCAGACAAGGTGAATGGTCAGGTTCAAAATTCAAACTTGGTGGGTAGCAAACCTGAAGCAGTATTAAGACAGCAAGTGGCAAGCAGTTCAGGGGGCCCTATGGAGGGAATAGAATCTAATGGGAAGGATCTCAAGACCCCTTTGAATTTGGAGGACCTAGATGGGGGCCCTAGATCGAATGGGCCCATTGGTAAATGGTCCTCTCTGTTTGGTATCAAACCCAAAGGTAATTCGTCCTTGCCTCCAGTTAAAAATACATCGAATGTTTCTCAGGGAAAGTTCGCCATTTCCATTCCGGATCAAATTATAGAACAAAATATTGCTTGGATGGAAACTACCCTGATAGGCAAATTCTTTGGGGCGAGACCTAACATTGAGGTTGTTCATGGATTTGTCAAGAGAAAATAGAATTTGAAAGGACAGGTTGATGTGTCGCTATGAATAAAGGATGTCTTTCCTTTTCTTTTTCATGTGAGGAGGATCGTAGACAAATCCTTTGCAATGGTACTTGGTCGATAGGTAAATATTTAATGTATATCCATAAATGGTACCCTAATGCGGACATGGATGATAAGTTTGTGGTCCAAGTTCTAGTCTGGATAAAGCTACCTGGGCTTCCTATGGAATATTGCGAGGAAGATGTGTTTGGTGGGATAGCCAATGCTTTTGGGGAGCTTCTCGCCATTGACCCGGTCACGACATCCAGAAAAAGACTTATTTATGCTAGAATTTGTGTAGGGGTTGGGCCTGAGATGGATATGCCAGAGGAAACAGAGATAGAATCAAAACTTGGCAAATGGATGCAGAATATTGTTTATGAATCAATCCCTTTTGCTTGTTTTCACTGTAAGAGAGTAGGGCACTGGGCTAAAAAATGCCCAAGCAATGTGGCCAAAACTCAAACCCAAAGTAAAGTTTTGAAAAAGGTGGAAAAGAACCCAAATACCAAAATTGAATTTTTTTTTAAAGTTTCTCCTTATGATGGTTCGGATCAGGAGAAACAGTCCCAGGTAGGAAGGATCAAGGAGGTTTTAGTCAGAGGGAATCAGGAAATGAAACGAAGAGAGGAGAGCAAGATAAGATCTCCTAGTAGGAAAAGGAGCAAGAGAACAGTGGAAAGGATTCTAACGATGGAGAAACAATCAAAAGGATATGACAGAACAAAATTTAGCTCAGATTAAGAAAAGGGATAGTAGTCAGATGGATAAGGGAGATAGTCAATCCAAAGATAACAGGGAAGAGGGAGACAATTTTAACTCATTAGGAAAAAAATTTGAGTCAGAAAATGAAGCATGTTGGATCCAAGATGCTCAACCTGGAAATGTCTTTGAGAAAGGGCTCTCGAAGATATCATTAGCCTCTCTGACCCAGGTCAAATTGACTTTCCTGGAGGAAAATTAACCAAGATGGGGAAATGAAGAAGATATAATTAAGGCTCTGGGAAAGAGTGGGACAAAGCAGGAGGAAGAAGAAGTAATGGAGGATAAAAGAAAGAACAAGAAAAAAAATAATAGCAATAACAATAATACAACCACCAGAAATACCAGAAGCAGAATAGGGGATGTGGGAGCTCAGCATACATCACCTGGAAGATATTCAAATGCAAAGAAGACGGCCATGGAAACAAGCAAGAATCTAGTAGAAGGGACTCAAAGAACCATCTTTGAGGCAGGTATTTCTAAAAATTCATGAAGATTATCTTCTGGAACATTCGAGGATTGAATAATCCTCACAAACATGATTTAAAAAAAAGTATGATTAGAGACAAAAACTCGGATATTTTTTTGATTCAGGAAACCAAAATGCCTAAGGATAAGGTTGAATGTTTGAAAATGTTTAGTAATGGAGGAGTTAGTGGTGGTAGTTCAGAAGGGGCATCAAAAGGTATTGCGACTTTCTGGAATAAAAATAATGTAAAAGGAGAAGTGTTGATTCAAGACAACAATTTGGCCTGCATTAGATTTAAGCATTTGAAAGAGGGTACTTCATGGGTCTTGACTAATGTGTATACCCCAAACACCAAGACTGGTTGAAGTGATTTCAAGAAAAGATTATCCTCATTTAGAAGTAAGTTTGCTGAAGATAGCTGGATTATTATGGGGGATTTCAATACCCCTTTGAGGGAAAATGAGAAAAAGGGAGGGAGCCAAACCAATCTGAACAACAGATTAGATTTGATGGAGTTCATCAATAATCATGCTCTCCATGATCTGGATTTGCAAGGGGTTAAATATACCTGGACCAATAGATGATTAAGGAAACTTTCAACCAAGAGCTTATCAATATGAGGAGTTTGACACCAAAAGTTTAAATTTTGACAAGTTCAAATTAGGGCTAAAAGATATATAAACTAACATTCAATTGAGACCTGAAAGGATTAAGCTCATTTTTATTGTGACAATGTTGTATATATTTTGGTTTTAGATTCGCAAAACCTTGATAGGATTCTCAGTCAATGGAAAAGGAACAAAACCAGTATGTGGTTCAAACAAGAGCTCTTAAAGGACAAACAACAAATATACAACACTTGACCGAAGTCGTTAAGGCATAGTATAACCACTCTTCATTATTGTTTTCCATTCAAACTATACAAACTCATAACTTTTAGCCTTCCTTATACTAATAAAGGGGCTGTAAATCCTAACACATCAATTTCTATCAAAAGAAAGAGAATTTACTTATTACAGTAGAAAGAAAATCCTTAGAAATAGTCATAACCTTTCAAATCTTATACTAAAGAAACATTTGCTCATACACTATTACACAAACATTTCTTAAAACATCTAATTGAATAGCAACAGAGTCATCCCTTACATCCAAAGTGATCTCCACATACCCATCTTCTGCACCACCAGAGCTTGTAGAAGTCTCAGGTACGTTAAACTTGGCACTCCTCCTGCTTCCTCTTTTGTTCAGCTGACCGCTCAGTAGGCCGCTCAGAGGCCCACTAAACGCAACTCTGTCAGCACCAGGAAACTCCGTTTCAATCCCATTCTCACCATGCTTATATGTTGCTCCAGTCCCATAAAGATCTCTATCGAAACCCATAAATTGCCTATCAATCTGACAATCTACTGGTCCAATTTCACAAAACGCTCTGAATTTTTAAACACCCTCTTCTTTTACTTCTTGTGGGTACACCTTCAGAAACTGATTGCAGATTCTTTACACATGCACAGACCATCGAATTCCTTAACGAAGGATTACAGTACTGATCTTTTTACTCAAATTTCTCCACAGTTTAAGAAATACTTTTCTCGGCAAATTCCACTCTGTTCCTATTCAATTTCACAGAGAAAAGCAAAATTCTTACAGACCCTTTGTCTTTCTTCTTTCGGGAAGCTTCGGAATCTCATTGTACGCTCTTTGACAGACGCGTAAACTATTAGATTCCTATATCAAGCACAACAATATGGGCTTTTAAACACGAATTCCTGAATAGCCTAAAGTAAATATTTATTTTCTTCTTTGGCTGCAAATATTTCTTTTCTTCTTTGGCTGCCCAACTCATCAGATTTATTCTGCCATGCACGCACATATATTGTATAGAAGGATCAGATGGAAGTTCGTTAGATGGAAGTTCAAATGGAAGTTCGTTTGAAGTGTCTTGGATAATAGTATTGGAAGATTACAAAGAATACCTATAATGTTCCTCTGAATGGAGCTGTTACTGATGTTGAGATCAAGGATGTTGAACATAACATAAGAGTTAAGGAAACATTGTTGAGATCCTTGACTGATTCAGATATTATTAATGATTCAGATATTATTAATGTGATGGGTTTGCAGACTACACATGAGATTTGGGAGATACTAGTGTAGAATATGAAAAACAACCTCTTCTCCCAATGCCAGATGATAGATTTAAAGGAAAAGTAATAACAGAGATAAAAGAAACAAAAAAATAGAGCACCAATCCAGAGATGATATTGTCAAACTGATCTTTCCTCCTTGGAGATTTTTTGAGTGAATTCATGAACTTGCACCTCTTCTAGTGTAAAATGATATTCAGACATAAATAGCACTAAAAACCCATCTAAGAGTGTTCAATAAAACAAGATGAGCTTGGAAATGAAATAGTATTTGTAAAGATGATATGATAATGAGGAACACTTAAGAGGTGCAAACTACAAAGTACAATTTCAATCCTTTAAGCTATAGTTGGTAGATAAAAATAATAAAAGAGAAACCAAAAAAATCTTCCAGTAACAAAATAAGAAAATGAAATTTATGACTTTTTATCAAACATTTCATCAGACATTCTCTCTATAAATTTTAATTGTGAATTGTTTTCTCACTGGAGATGATGACTTTATTAAGTTAGATGAATTTTTAAAAAAATTGATAAGGTTGAAACAAAATCAGTTAAGACAAAATCTGATCATAGAGGAAGAAAATGTAGAAAAGAAAGAGGAGATTGTAAAGGCACTGCAGGAATATGATCCTGACAGGGAGAAAATATCTGTGTTACAGGCAAGACAATTGATTAAGAGTACTGGTATGATTATGATGTCTGATTGGTATATCCAGTCTATTTTTATTATTGATCAGATTAGGAAGCAAGAGGACCTAATGTTTAAAATTGAATTTGAAATTGGAGATGTAATAAGAGGATCAAGATTTAATCCTAAGTCAAAGACACTTGTTGCTTGGTCTTTGGCCCCTTCCACTCAAAATCCCCACCTTCTAAATATCCAAGTAGAAAAGAAAGCTGACAAAATGATACCAATAAAAAAAAGGCAAATAATCATGTAAATTAAGAAGGCTTGGATTATTAAAACAAAAGGTTGATTACAAAGTAAAGTAATGAGTAGTTTTCTAAGGAAAATATCCTTAGAGTTAGTCAAAAGGTAGTTATCTGATAATTGTACCTACCACATGGAGGGAGCTTTGTTATAATGACGCTATGAAATTGGAATGAAAGGTTCCTTCCAACCGCCCGTTTTGGAAGCTTGTGATTTTTTATTTGCTTCTAATTCTCTGAACAGTAAGATTCAAATTTGGAAAAAAAAATTACTGAAAATTAAATTGTTACACCTTCATGCAACCTCATTGTAGCCATATAAGCATGTATATATGTGTATGGAGCTCACAAGGCTAGTTGTTTTTCATTTGGCGTTCTTGTTAAAATAGACTTGTTTTCAGTATTATCTTTTTTAAATTAATTGTTCGAACAAGATGCACATAGTGTGTATTGGAACTCATTGTTTCCATGATATTCAGTTAAAAATCTTCAGAAGTTCTCATGCGTTGTTACAAGTTTAGAATGTTGCTTAGAGAGGATTGTTGTACAACCATGTATGTGTCTCCAAATTTCAAAGACCTTTGTGCCTTGCTTCCATCATTAAATGTTACCTATTAATAGTCTTTATTTATCTTCAGAAGTTCTCTGTATAATACTTCAAAATCTTAGTGATTTGGGATTTTCTCTTCTTAAGCACCTTCAACCAATGTTTGGAAATATTAAAAAGGTAGGCATATTTCTTATCTTGAAACAAAAAATTCCTTTATCCATATATATCTAAATATCCATCCCTCTAAAGTAATCTAAGAGTGATAGTAAGGGATGGCCTTCCAACTTAGCTATCAATTGATCATCAATGGTTCTAACTTTTGTAGTATAATTAGAATCATAATTTATCATGCATGTAAGGAATAAGTATGTATGTCGAATAAGAGTTGGGATACCACCAGTTACATGATCTTAATGTTAATACATAGATAAATATATATATGTATCTATGATACATAAGCATATATATATATATATATATATATATATATATATATATATATATATATATATATATATATATATATATATATATATATATATATATATATGGTGTAAATATATACATACATACATATCTGGGTATCTATGTAGAAAGAGTTGGGATACCACCAGTTACATGATTTTATAACCATGTCTTTGAGGGAGACAGAGCTTTAATTTCTCTGGATTGGTTTAATTCTCATTTTTGTTCTTTATCAGCTCATATCAGGGTCCGGTCGGATCATTATCCTATATCGTTTACAACTGATGCCAAGAAGGGAAGAAGACACTTCCCTTATAGATTTGAGAGAATGTGAACAAAACACTCGAATATGAAAAGAAAAATCAAGGAATGGTGGCAGGTTAGAATTGAAGGAAATGCTATGTATAAGGTGGTCAAAAAGTTGAAGTTTGTGAAAGATAATGTTAAAAGATGGAATAAAGAGTCCATTGGGAACATCTTTTCTTCCAAAGCTACCATTCTCTTAGATCTGAAAGATATCTAGGATGAGATTCAGAATAATGGCTATACCAAGGTCTCTAGAGAGATTGAACACGAGATTCTCATGAAATATCATGACATAGTAGCAAAAGAAGAAACTTTCTAGAAACAAAGGTCGAGAAATATTTGGTTGAAGGAAGGGGATAGAAATACCAAATACTTTCATATGTCCACTTTGAAACACAAGGTCATCAATAGGATATCTCATCTTAAAGTCAATGGTAGAATTGTTGAAGATGAAGAGTCTATGAGGAAGACAGCCCTAGAGTTCTTCTCCAACCTCTTGACTAAGGAACAAAACTTGGACCTACAGGCTCAAAAGGACCTTACAGACTGTATCCCCTCTATCTTGGATGCGGATCAGAATTCTTACCTCACTGATATTCCATCCAATGATGAGATTCTGAAAGTTGTCAACTCCTTTGAAGATAACAAGGCCCTGGGCCCGGATGGTTTCCCTATGTTCTTTTTTCAAATGTATTGGCATATTGTTGGAGGTGATGTTTCCAGTGTTGTGAAAGAATTCTTTGGTGCAAGAAGAATTTTGAAAGAACTAAATGGTACTTTCATTGCTCTTATTCCCAAAAAGATGGGTGTTGATTCCATGGATATTTTTAGACCTATCAGCCTATGCAACTCTTTGTACAAGATCATCTCTAAGGTTTTGACCTCTACAATCTTGACTCTGCTCCCCTCTGTCATTTCTCCCTAGCAAAGTGTCTTTGTCCTTGGGAGAAAATTTTTGGATTCGATAAAACGGTCCATGAAAATATTCACTCTCTCTCTAGTGCTAAAAATGAAGGCTTTCTTTTGAAGCTTGACTTATCTAAAGCCTGTGATAGAGTTGACTGAGGATTTATGATAGATATTCTCTCTACTTTTGGTTTCTGCTCTAGAAGCATCTGTCTTATTATGCAATCGGTATCCTCTGCTTCTTTTTCTGTTTTAATCAATGGATCTCCTTCTCCCTTTTTCAAATCCTCAAGGGGTCTCAGACAGGGGGATCCACTATCCCCGGTTCTTTTCATTATCATGGCGGAATGCTTGGGAAGATTTATTGGTAAACTTATTGAGAAGGGAGAGTTTTGTGGACTGAAACCTTCTTTGGTGGACCAAGTTTTCTCCCATCAGCAATTTTTGGATGACTCTATTATTATGGGGAATGCTTCAGTGAAAGATTCTAGGAGCTTAAAAAAAGATTTGGACAGTTATGGGACAGCTACCGGTCAATTGATAAATTAGTCTAAAATTTTTGTCTATTTCATCAACACTCCAGAAAGAAGACATATAAAAATTAGTAACATTTTGGGATGCCAATTGGGGAATCTTCATGCTTCCTATCTTGGGCTCCCTTTATGTCAAGTCCCACTTGATACTTTCTGCGGTGCTCTTGTGGATAAATTTCATATGAAATTAGCTGGATGGAAAGGCTCTCTGCTCAACCAAGCTGGTAAGGTCCAGCATTTGAAATCTACTCTTCAAAGTATTCCACTTTATGCCATCAGCCTTTTTAGAATTCCAGCCAAGTTTGCGGAGGCTATTGAAAAAATTCAAAGAATTGTTTTGTGGACAGTGATTGAGGAAAAGAAGAGAATGAATCTGATTGCGTGGGATAAGGTTTGTAAACCTATAAGAAAGGGAGGTCTTGGCCTTAGAAGAATCAGAGACATGAATGAGTTTCTCATGGCTAAGCAGATATGGAGAGTGTATAACACTGAGGGAGAATGGAAACTGATATGGGACAATAAGTATAAAAGACAATTTCTTACCCTTCAAAGTTTCCTCAATGCTGAAGATATCTCGATTGCCTCTAACATCTGGAAAAATGTTACAAGAACTAGAGATCTAATTGCTAAAGGTGTGAAATGGAAGGTGGGGAAAGGTAATTTCATTAAATTCTGGGAAGACTCTTGGTTGTTTGATTCCCCGTTGAGTGATAGCCCTGGTTGGGGCAAATTTTAGGATCAATGTAAGGAAAAATATGGCACTATGGTGGGTGACTACTGGAATGATGGACAGTGGAAGGAATTATCCCCAGTTGATCCCTCCCTTGGTAATCTGAACAAAATTATGAATTCCATGGTGGTGGTGGATGATGATGACCAGCTAATCTCGAAACTTACAACAAATGGTAAATTTTATGTTCCCTCTCTCTATAATCAGTAGTTTTCTAATTTGGAGAGTCCTTGCTAGGCTAAGGCTTGGGTGAAAGGACTAATTCCCAAAATTCTTTTTTTTTTTTTGGACTGTCCTTCAAAATAAAATTTTGACTATTGATAACCTAAAAATTAGAGGATTTTGTATGCCTAGTGTTTTTCTTCTTTGTATGCAGAATGAGGGAACCATTAACCACTTGTTCTTCCACTATCCCTTCTCTGTTGACATCTGGGCTAGATGTTTGGATTACTTCAATATCAGTTGGGTCTTTCCGGAATCTGTCCAAGAGGTTTTTAATTCATGGCATCACCCCTCAAGGAATAAGTCTATAATTATGTTATGGAGATTGGCTTTACCTCATATTTATTGGGGAATATGGAAAGAGAGAAATGAAAGAGTGTTCAAAGATAAGGCATCTAAGGCTCAAATAATTTTTGAGAAAATCAAATGAAATATACTAGAGAATATCAACATCATGGGTGGAATAGCCAACCCCAAAGATCAGGATGATCATATTATTTTCAAGAATTGGAGATTAAAGGGAAGTGACATCTTTCAGGCTAATCCTAGAGAAGGTGTGAAATGGGAAAGCCCCCCTCATGGCTGGATGAAAATCAACTTCGATGGCGCTTCAAAGGGTAACCTTGCCAATGCGGGGTGTGGTGTGGTTTTAAGGGATGAATGGGGAAAATGCAAAACCATTAAATGTATCTCTATTGGCAATCAAACTAATCATGTTGTTGAGGCCATGGTTGCTTATCATGGAATGGTTCTAGCAAAGGAAGCCAATTGTACCAGAGTTTGGTGTGAAGGTGACTCTTTGAATATTATAAACTGTTTGAATAAGGTGTTCCCGCCTTCTTGGTCTATAAACAATGTTATTAAAGTTGCGAAGGAAATAAGTGAAACGTTCGATATGTGTGTTTTCACACATGTTTACAGGGAAGCTAACTCATGTACTGATTGGGCAGCCAACCTGGCCTGCCAATCTGAGAAAATCATTACCATTAATGGTGAGAGTAAACTTGCATGTGAGGCGAAATCCTTGTTCGAACTGGACCTATCCAGATGAGGCAATGTGGCATCATTAATCATAATTCCTAATGCTTTTCCCCCTTTTGTCGATGAAGGTTTACAGCGGCGGTCATGAGTATTTATTTTATAGTCATATGATATTAACAGGGCACGGATTCTGGGTTGTTTTTTAGAGCAATAATAGAAACCAGAGAGGAAATATCAGAGCTGAGATTAAGAATTCCAGTGAATTTGAGGGAAAAATGGGAGGGAACAAAAAGAGGTTTGAACCAACTTCATGTTCGGATTGGAAGAAGAACAAAGAGGTTTGGGAGATTCTACAAGAGGGGGGCTTAAGTGTTTTCATGCAGAGGCTCTGCAGTAAAGACCCAACAGTTACCAAACATTTCATAAAGAATTGGAAGAATGGCAAAGTTCTGGTGGGCACCCAGATGATGATGGTGGATGAAGATATCATTGCAGAAGCTACGAGGATGGTGAAAGATGGTATTAAGTTCTATAGAGATCGAAGTGTTTATGATAACGCAGCGGATAGATTTCCTATCACGGATGGCGAAAAGAAGGAAATGGTGAAGGTGGATAACTCCTACCACTCCCCCAAACATATCTGTAGGCCATGGAGGTTCGTGTTGTCTGCTACCATAACCTATATTACTCTGGATGGAAGATTCATGAGGGCTTACGGGAACCACTTCGTGTTGCTCAACCACTTTCGCCATGGTGAAAAGGTAAGCCTGCCCTATTATTTAGCTTGTTCCATGGATCACACCTTTAAAGAAATGCAGAAAGACCCTCAAGGGGACCATGCTCTTCATCAGGGTCTTATGGTTTTAGTTTACAAATTGTTGAAAGGGAAATACAATGAGAAACCAATTAGAGGTAAAAAATACCAGGGATGATGACACGGAAAGTGAGTATAGTGGTTTCAACTTTAACTCTGAAACTGAAGGTGAGTCAAAGGATCTTAGCAAAAAGGGGAGGAATAAGGGGAAAAGAAAGAGGATTGTTGTTGATTCTGATCTCTCGAACTCCGAGGATGAGTCCTTTGAGGAGAAGTTCATCAAATGCAAGAAAGGAAAGGGAATGGGAAAATAAACTTAGAGGAACAAGAATACCAATAGGGGAGCTAACAAGGTAAAAAACAGATATTGATAGCTTCTGATGAGGACACAGAGGAGGAAAAAAATGACAATATGAAGGGTAAGGAGGAGGATCAGATTCCGGATTTGGGTCGTGGTGAGGACATGAGTACTCAAGGATTGCAGAATGAGGGCCAAGTGAATAAAAGGGGAAATCCTAGTGACTGTCATGGGGATAATGATAGTATTAAGGTATTTTGTTATACTATCAGCAAAATTGTGAAAGATATCAACAACCTGAAGAATGATATTAATGTTATCAAAAATGCTATGATAGGCGAGAAGCCTCTTTCTGAAAATGTTAAAGAATTAGTGGTTGCTATCAACAATGTTAAAGCTATTGAGGCCATGGTCGGTAAAATTCTTGAAACATAAAAGAAGGTTAAGAAAATGGAAGGGAATAGAGAGGCGAACGGGCTGGAAACTACCATGAACAACCTAGTCAATAGAGTCGACTAGATGGAATTAACTGTAAAGAGGGTTGTTGAACAGAATTTCCAAATTCTTAAGGCCTCTGTGGATAATATGAATATTCTAATTAACAGATTTGATAACATTAAAGACAAGGAGGGCGACAAGGACCAGATGGAGAAAAAAGGTCATGAGAAGAGAACTAGGGCCAACACCAGGAATCAAGGTGATATCAAGGGACGAGAGCTGGATGAATTGAAGAACTCTGCAGACAACATGAAGCAGATGGTGGTTCATGCAGAAGACATTATGAAAAATATTTAGTTGTCTCGATCTCTGTCTTTGTCTTTGTGTTGTCCTTTTGCTATCCTTTTGATGTCTTTGAGCGGCTCTATGTTTTTTGAGTTCCCTTTTTGTTTTGGATGGTAACCATTTTTTGTTTGGGTGATCAGGCACGGCTTTATTCTGCTTTAACACTTTTTCTATTTCCTGATATGTAATAAGGTTCAAGTTCCTTTCAAAAACTTGTTTTCACTTAATCAAAACAAAAGAGACTAGCCATAGCAACACTTTCACAACATACTAACATAGTTAATAAAACAAAAAAGGGGTGCAAGCCCCGAACAAACCAAGGTTAGATAAGAAAACACAGAACCTATCCAACATGCAACAACTCAAAACCCCACTCAAGGATGGGGAAAAGGACCTAGGCCTTGACAAAGAGGTGTTTAGGGGAGGGGAGAAGACTTCCCCTTTCGCCTGCGACAAACCACGGTCCAGGCAATACTATCACTAGGACCCTCAAAGGAAGAATCAAGTGGGGAGGACCCTACAAAGATACTAACAGCAGCCACAATAGGTTATTGCAACGGAACAACAACAGGCTGTCAAGACGGAACAACACCACCAGAAGGTTCAGTTGAAGTAGAACAGGGTTGCAAAAGAAGAGTAATAGAGGTGGGGGCCTCAGGAGTGACATTATAATATTATATAATGTTGTTTATAGTATTTATTTATAATGTTTTAATTATGTTGGCAAATAATAATATATATAAAATTATAATGGTATAGTTAAAAAATAATGAAAAAAAATCATATTAAATATATATACATTACATATGATTATTATAATGAATACTAAGCTTTATTTTTATAATAAGTAAAAAGTTGATTTATATTCAACATGTATAATTAAATAAAGGTATACTATGAGCAATAACATGAGTCTATTAATTCAAATAGGAGATACGTATTGGAGGTAATGATAATAAGAGATGTAAAATTTGACTGGTTGTCTTTAGCTAGTTTATTCAAATGTATTGGAGACAATTGAATTAAACATACGGAAAGGTTATTTCACATATATTATGAAAGTTAAATAATTTTTAAGTAAACACTTTAATTTCAATTTTGACCACCAAATAGATATATTTAATTACCAAATTTTTCAAAGGTTTATAAAAAATTTATTTTATTATGTGTATGTGTATGTGTATGTGTGTGTGTGTGTGTGTGTGTGTGTGTGTGTGTGTGTGTGTGTGTGTGTGTGTGTGTGTGTGTGTGTGTGTACATGCATACATATATTTACATACACTGACACATATTTCTCATTTAGATTATTATAGTTAAATTGTCATCTAAATATACTTGTGGTTTGAAAATGTATATTAATTTTTTAATATGATTAAGATTGTTTGACTTAATAATTGTGTGTGTGTGTGTGTGTGTGTGTGAGAGAGAGAGAGAGAGAGAGAGAGAGAGAGAGAGAGAGAGAGAGAGAGAGAGAGAGAGAGAGAGAGAGAGAGAGAGAGAGAGAGAGAGAGAGAGCACAAAATGTGATAATCGTAAGATATTTAACTAAAATGAAATAAAATTAAAATATTTAGCATAGATACACAAATTTTATCATTCAAAAAAATATATATTTGAAGCATCTACCTTAAATATATTAATATAGAAAATTATATATCTTGTATTGTCATAAGAAATGTGCATCTTTTATATCATCATATGAAGATCATAGAAGTGTAAGTAATTGGACATATATCTTGAATATATTGTGTACTTGATTTGATAATAAACTGATTTGTAATATTAGTTTTAATATTAAATGGGTTCATATGTATACTATAAAATGATTAGAAAATGCAACAAGTACACTTTACTGTCAAAAGTGAATCAGAAATTCAATATCTTCCAATCAATAAATTGGTACCATCATCACTAGTGTAGGAACCTTAGTTCATTTGTAGAGTTGTTTTGTTAGAGTACATTAGGATCTCCATATATTTTAACATTGGCTTATGAAATTGATATTTTATGACATTAATCTTAATGATGTAGTGTGATTTTGTATTTTATGAAAGTTATTAACAAACAAACTAGTGGCATCTCAATATTAACAAAAGGAATAAGAACTCTAAAATTAGATAATTTGCATGTTTTATTTGTTTTAAAACCACAAATCTAAGATTGATAGGTTCTAACAAAGACTAATAGATCTTTAAAAATAGGGGGAAAGAAGAATTTGCATAAGAGAATTTTAGGTGAATAGAAAGATGCTAAATCCCTTATTTCTTCTTGAATGAGTAAAACTAGTGGTTAGAAATATAATATTTAAATATAAAAATTAGTTGTTGATAGTTGTAGGAATATATGATACTTGTGAAATAGAAATGGATTTTTTCCATTTAGTATCATATCATATAAGATGGCTTCCTTCATCTTGTTTAAGGAAGATGAAATAACAAGAATAAACATTATTTTTTAGGGTATTAGTACATCACTATTACAATAAACATAAGTATAGACAAGTTGTTGAGTACAACACAACAATCAAGGTCTAGCATACCTGGTTATGTTCTATTCAACCTCACACCCTTAACTCTAGGGTGTGACTAAGATATGGACTAGAGAAGACCATGCTTGTACCACTAGACAATATTGCAAGAAACACACTACTCCAAGTCCTTGGAATGAGGATACTAAGATGAGGAAACCACTATAAAAGGCTCAACATGGGGCACCGTGAAAGGAAAATAATGCTTGATGGGAGAGAATGATAAATGGGGAACCTTAGTTGGAATCTTCAAGAGTCACATTGAGATTAAAAAAAGAGGGTAAGGGAATTATGTAGTGGATATAATAGATCTAGAAATAGGGACCTTAAAGATAATCATGGGATTTGTAGACCTCATCAGGCCCAATTAGTACCATCGCAGATCTCGAGATACAGATCTTTTGTTGTGAATACAAATCTCGAGATACATAGTAAGGTGGTGAGGGAATTATTTTTACCATCACGTAGATGAGGATGGATTTTAGAAGGAACAAGGATAATTTGAAGCCAAATTCCTAGTAGTAAAATAATAGCTTTAGTAGAAGGGTATATCCTCATAGTTGATAGATTGGACCCAAGGACAATCCTCCACCAACAAGATAATATACCCATGAAAATTCATCAATAATTCAATGTCTACCAAGGTGATGGCAAATAAGGTGTAAGATCAATTTGATGTTGTGTCAACCTTCATAAATTATCCCAACGCATTGCTTATGGCACAAAATTAGACTTACACCAGAACTAGAATGGAAAATAAGATACTATAACCCAAAATGGAATAATATACATAAAATCAATCAAAGAGTTTATAGAAGGAGACAAAGGACAAATAAAAAGTAAATTTTGGCCCCACATTTAAACTTGATCATCCAATATTGCATCCCTATCCTTTGAAGTCTCAAATATTATAAAAGAAATCCTACCATAGGGGTTGATCTCCACTCTATCATCAAAGATAGGTAGCTAGTGTTCTAAAATCAAATGATGCAGATCTAGGACAGAAGGCCACATGTATCTTAATCTATAGGCCAAACCCTTATTAGCATATATAAGCTCATTATTCTCCACATCTTGACCCAAAACAACCACTAAGTTAAACAATGAATAGGGAAGAGGTGATTATTTGACCTAAGGCGATGGGACATTAATTATCCACAATGATAT
Source organism: Cryptomeria japonica (assembly GCF_030272615.1). Classification (NCBI taxonomy): domain Eukaryota; kingdom Viridiplantae; phylum Streptophyta; class Pinopsida; order Cupressales; family Cupressaceae; genus Cryptomeria; species Cryptomeria japonica. The sequence continues at coordinate 508,977,601 of NC_081413.1, read as the reverse complement.
TATAGTTCACAATTGTCACGTAAAATTGTGGAGGATGAGGAGTAGAAACTAATGGGTGAATACCAAAGATGCGAAGAGCTATGCAATTCTACGAATCCCTAGTCAATGACAATACCAAACCAACCTTCACATAACAATTAAAAAACCCTCCTTCATGTTAATTCTTAGAACTTTGTAGGTTCAAATCTATAAATCCAATTTTTTTCCCAAGTTCCAAGGGTGTAAAACTTAGGAAAAATATCTGAACTTATGACCAAGTTGGGTGATAATGAACCAATTAAGTAAGGTGTGTAATAACTTTGACTTTTGGCTTTGCTCGACCATGGGGGAATTTCCTAAGTTTCTACTTCTATAAATTGTAAATATTTATTTTTATGGCAACAATAGGTTTTGAAGGGACCCAAAACCCTTTACATAGAAGTTACATATGATATATCGTTTAAGGCCCTCAAAATAGAGCAGACTAAAAAGACAACAGGACAGAGAAGAAAATAAGACAAACAAAGAAACAAACAACCCAACGTCAAAAAAAACCAGCAGAGAAACCAAGCAACACTAGCGAAAGGGACAACACTAAACCAGGTTCTTTAAAGTTTCAGCAACTTCAACTTCGATCTGATCCATCTTATGGGTTGTATCCTTCAACTCTAGGATATCCTGAGGCAGGTTAGCAGACTTTTTTTTGGTGCTAGCCCTGGTTCTCTTGTTCGGACCTGAAGTGTCCTCAGTTCCCAAGTCCTTATCCTAATCCAAGTCGACAAATACCCTGTCCAAGTGAAACTTTTCCAGCTTAGCCACCACAATTCTCATATTTTTTGTCGCAGACTTAATAATTTTATGATTGTTTTCCATAATTTTACGCAAGGTAGTTTCATATTTGTTTATCCTCTGTTCTGCTTCCGTGAACTTGTTATCATACAAATCTTTCATTTTTTCAATAGCCTCCACATTCTTAGTTAAATAATCCATCATCATTTTCTTGTCATTATCATTCCAAAGGGCACAAACAAAGGTCCCTTTAGGTTTCCCCTTCACACCACTAGATTGCATAGGCTCAATAGTAACTTGCAACTTCTCCCCCAAATACCCCTTAACCTGTAAATCTTCAAATTTTGAGGATAAGGCTATCTATTTAAGGTTGAGGGTTTTAATCTCATCAAAAGCCCATTTTAAGAGTCTGAAGAGATACACAGAGTTGTTTTTGGCGATCTCCAAAACCCCAATAGTCATCTCTTGGTTGGGCTCAAAGTCCTAAAAGCTCAGATCCGCAAACTCTTGAGAATTCCCCTCCTTATCATGAGAAGAAGGAGATTCCTCGGATTCAGAAGGGGAGATAGGATCATCATGCTCCAAGGAGATTTTGGAAATCACAAATGCAAAGCGTTTACCTTTTCCCTTGGTTTTCTTCGCAGACTTATCTCCCCCCACCGAACGAGAACCCTTTCCCTTGATAGTCCCTACAAACAAATGCTTATGCACCCTTTTAAGTTTCTTGGAAGGGGGGAGGAGTGGCCTCTTTGTCATTATCCTCAATGTCCCATCCCCCTTTCTCAGAGCTTCCACTGCCCTCCCCATCATAATCAAAGACTAAGGGAGCCTTATTAGGGTTCTCAATGGCCCTAGCCTTAAAATACTCATAGATAAGAAAAATTAACCCTTGATGCGTAACCGGATTAATGTGGGGGTTCTCTTTATGTTCATTAATGTTGGCATTTAGAGAAGATAGAAATTAAAAGGGGAAATAAATATTAACCAGATCCATCTTCTCCTTCTATGTCTTAGGTAATTTCTTAATAGCACCATCGGAGAGCTTTCTATCCTTGTAAAATTTAATTCCTTCCATAGAAAGGCTAGTAACCTCTGCAACGAGGCTCTCATCCACCACAAACGCCTTACCAAACATATTGATCTTCCCATTCTTCCATTCCTTCACAAAAATCTTTGTCTCTCTGATCATTTCCATGAAGCCTCTCCAAGAAACGTGTAACCCCACCTTGCTGCAGCCAATACTAAATGGTTGCATTATTTTTCACTCCTCACAGTTCCCAAGTTCCGCCCTTCGTTTATTCCCACCCATCTTGCAGAACAAAGAAAAATAAGCCCAAAAAAGGTAGAAAACCAAACTACTCTCAGAAGAACTAGCAAAACCAATAAAGCTAGGAATAACCCAGAAAGCATGCGAAATCAATATGAAGTCACTGATATCCAAGGCTTTCTAACAATCGCCATTCGCAATAATGAACACATAATCAATGATTTGCATCATCAAAAAAAGGTGGGCAAATTGCTAGTTTTACCATGCATTCGACATATGATAGAAGGGCTTCAACTTCTTCCACCAGGGTGTCCTCCCTGTACCAAGTGCTTTTGATTTAAATTTCACCCCCAAATTAGCAAGACAATCAGCCACAGTATTAATTTCCATATAGGCATGAGAAATGAAGCTTCTTTCAAAGGATTGAATTATCTCAATTGAGGACTTTATAATAATTTCAATAGTCCATGAAGCTTTATTCTCCCCTTTAAGACATTTTATAATGTTGTTAGAATCACCTTCAATCCATACCAATATGCAATTAAGACGCCTTGCAATTTCCAGCATTTGACAAGCGCCCATGGCTTCCACTAGGTGGTTGGTCTGGCTACCCATGGGGAGTGCCACCGATGCAAGACATTTGTGATTTTCATCTCTAATCACTCCCCCGCACCTAGTCGGCCCTAGGTTACCCTTAGCCGCCCCATCAAAGTTAATCTTCACCCAACCTCTAGAAGGGAACTACCAAACCAAACCCTCTCTAGTCTTCATGATCTGACCCAAGGCTTTAGATAAGTCTAATTTTAACTGTCACTCCTTGGACACTGTAAGATCAAAATCCTTGCAAGGGACACTACGAATATCTTCACCCAACCTCTAGAAGGGAACTACCAAACCAAACCCTCTCTAGTCTTCATGATCTGACCCAAGGGTTTAGATAAATCAAATTTTAACTGTCACTCCTTGAACATTGTAAGATCAAAATCCTTGCAAGGGACACTAGGAATTTTTCCTAGAGTACCACCCAAAAGATTAATGTTCTCCCCAATAGCCCTGCAAATTTTCTCATAAACCACCTAAGGAGGAAGAGAAGAATCCCTAATGATTCTATTATTTCTCTGCTTCCAGAACCCCCATGAGAGATGAGGAAAGATAAAAGACCAAAGGAATTTAATGACTTGATGGGAAGAAGGGCAAACCCATTGAAGGAAGAGGTCTTGGACCGAATCGGAGAACACCCAGCTCAGGTTCCATTTCTCTAGAATTCTGCTCTAAATTTCAAAAGTAATGGAGCAGTTGAGCAAGATATGAGAGACAGATTCTTCATACTGCATATACAGATAGCACCTATTCGGGATCATGAAACCTCTACAACAAAGATTATCCATAGTAAGAACCTTGTTCTGAAGAAGGAGCCAAAAAAAGATATTGACTTTAGGAATGAGATCTTTCACCCAAGCTCTCGCCCAAAAAGGAGGGGGATTTGAGGAAGAAGTCAGCATAGAGACAACAGACATCACCAAGAAACATCTAGAGGAAGTACCATTCCAGATCATAAGGTCCTCAAAAGCAAGGTTGAGCCTCCGAAAATTGAGAGAAAGTTGAATGGGAAGGAGAACTTCACTCACCATGGTAAGGTTGACCCAATGATGATCAAGCCAATAATCAGCCACTAACGATCCAAAAATGGATTTATTGTCATCCACAAAAGGGGTAAAGGAAGAAATACAACATAACAGTCATTAAAGAACCAGATATATTCCCAAAACCATATTTTTCTACCATCACCAACCTTCCACCCTGCCCCTAAAGCCTCCAAATTGCTAGCCTCAAACACATTATTCTAGAGCTATGACCCGAAAGGAATGGCAGAGGAACTAATGAGATCCTTCAATGAAGAGACACCATGCAGATACTTTTCCAAATAGAGTTCCACTCCCTTTCCTCTTCATAAGTTCTTCAAATCTGCTTAGCCAGAAGGGCCTTATTAAATATTCTAATACTTGTGATACCAAGTCCACGCAATCTTTTGGGCCTACAAACACACTCCCAAGCAAGCAATGGAATGTGCTTCCTCTCCCCAACTCCCGACCATAAAGATTCAGAGTATTCTTTAGCATTCTAGCTTCCTTAATGTAAGAGCTACCCAACAAAATAGTATCATCAACAAATTGTTGGTGAGAACACACCAAGTTTGAGGATGAAGGATTCAAACCCTAAACCATCCCTTCAGAAACCAACATCTACAAATATCTCCCCAAACTTTTAGCCATAATATTAAAGAGAATAGGCCTCTAGAAGTCTTTAAAAAATGAAATGGGGAGCCATTAACAATCACAGCAAGAGAAGAGGTAGATAGCAGCTACCAAATAAGTTGAAGGACTCTGTTTCCAAAACCAAATGCCCTTAGGATTTTGATTAAAAAATACTAGTCCACCCGGTCATAGGCTTTAGATAAATCCAATTTCATTAGGAATCCCTGCTTCTTAGAGACTTCCAAATAATGAATATTTTCATGCATTGTAATAATCAAATCAAGGATTTGTCTGCCTAGAACAAAACCATTTTGTTGAAGGGAAATAACTGAATGCAAGAGGACCAAAAGTCTCTAGGTTAAAACTTTCTAAGATAATCTTGTAAAATGAATTGCATAGGTTGATAGGGCGATAACAATCCATAGAAGCGGCTCCAAAAGATTTAGGAACCAAAACAATAAAAGTTGAATTCAATGCTTTGAGTAAGTTCCTGGCTCTAAAGAATTCCTTGACTACATTAACAACATCTAAATCCACAATATGCCAAAACTTCTGGAAAAAAAACATGGGGAAACCATCAGGGCCCAGAGCTTTGTTACCTTCAAAAGAAAACACAAATTTTTTAATCTCCTCCTTAGATGGAATGGTAGTCAAGAATTTGTTCTGATCTTCACCCAAAACAGAGGGGATAGCTTTTAACAAATTGTCTTGATCTTCCACATTTAATGGATCAGCAGAAAGGAGAGAAGAGAAGAAACAGACAGCTTCTCGTGGATGTCCTCTTCCTTAACCAAAACCACACCATCAATAGAAATGTATGAGATCCTATCAGCTGCCATGTGAAAAAACTTGGTATTTTTATCAACAGCAGAAAGCCAAAGCGATCTCGATTTTTGCTTCCAAAATTCTTTCTCCTTAGCAATAATATCATGATATTTAACTAAAATATCATTCTCCATGGCTTGAGAGACAGAATTAAAACCATCCAATTGAATCTTGTTTTGGATCTCTTTAAGCTCAAGTTGGATATGTTGAATATGTATCTTAAATTGTAAATGTTAAATATGTATCTTAATACAAGATTTATTCAATGCATAGTATACCCCTCTTCATATTGTCACTAAATATCTATATTCTTGTTTGATCACACAAAGTGTTGCAATTTCACATAGGAAAAAAATATTATCATGTGGAGTGTCTAACAATATGGATTAAATAATCCTTATAAATTTTCATTCACACCTATATATGGAAGCTAGAAAGAACATAAATAAACATAAATTGGAAGAATAATTTAAATTAGGTTATTATGAGGGTTAACATAAATGAAAGCTTGAGCTTAAGGAAAACATGTCCTTATATCTAGATAGGCACCACAGTCACAAATTCATACAAAAAGATGAAATGAATAGATAACATTTTGTAATACCTTAAAGGAGTCTAACACAAGATAGGTCCTACACATACATATGAAAATATAATTGTATAACATTAAAGAAGTCTAACTTAATAATCTATAAATAAGCATACACATTTCTTTATTATCCTAAAAAACATTCTTGCCAACACTTTGTAGGAATTTTACATTCTTTTGGCTAGCTAGATAATAAATAATGTCCAAAAATTTACCCAATATATATGTAGACACAAACAATGTTGAATATGCACATTAAACTCATTCTTTAGGGTTTAAAAAGATTCACTATAAATTTTGGATGAACCCAAATTATTACAATACAAGAGCATAGATGTCAAAACCATATGTGTCTACTAAAAAACATTTTGAACTATAATAGTGCAACCTACTTTTTCTTCAGTTATCCCTTTTGAATAATAAAATTCAGCCCAATATCACCATGCACCATCCTTCCTAGAACTAGGATGAGAAATCCATTGAAGATGCATCTATCTCTACATATCAAGTATGGAGAGAAACTTCTTTTAAGATTAGTTATCCTTAACATAAATGGAATTCCTAGATATGGCATGCAAGCAATGGAGGAACCAACCAAATCTTTTAAGGAACCATATGGAGTGAAACTTATTAAGCCTAGTTATGGAAGCATCTAAGAATATCAAGGGTGTAGGTGATAATGAGCATATCGAACATTGTTGAGGGTTTTGATCATTTTAGCCCTAGGTAGGGGTTCACAGTTTTCTACAACTTGACAAAAGTTCTAATATCTTAATGAAGCTCACAAGTTTTTCAAACCTTTATAAGGCTCATTAATTCGAGGAGATTGATGACAAAGGGATAAAGGGTTGGGTTCTATGAAATTTAGGAACTATGGGACTTTATGGCTTGGATTTGGGATAAAGGTGGGATCATAAAATATGGTTAAGTTTTGAGGTTTTATGGGGGGACAAGGGCCCCAAGGAAATTAGAAATAGGTGATAGTGGAGCGTGGGACTTAGGAAAGACTTATCACTTGAGCATGGAGGGAATGGAGATGGGATCGTTGAAAATCTAGGGAAGTTAGGAAGTTTGAGATTAGGCTAGTGTTTTAGGTTTTAGGGGATCCAAGAACCAAGAGATTCTTAGGGGAGGTGCAATGGTGTATAAAACACTATAAATTCATAAAATTACAAGGAATACTTTTGATCAACCATCACATATACAAATTTATCAACGGCCCAATGAGCATTAAAGCGAAGAATCTAAACCATAAATTACATCATGAGCCCCCAAAACACTCTAAACATAAATCATTCTAAACAACATTTTTGGACATCAAGGAGTCAAAGAACCTAAAGATCTACACACATACTCCAATTCCCTAAAAATAATAAAATACCATAGGCCTAATTTCACCTAATAGAAGGCCATAAAATTGGAGATTAGCCTTATAACCAAGTTCACTAACAAATTTTTAGATAGGACATTCTAAATAAATACCCTTAGGCAATGCTTAATATAGGGGACCCGATTGGACATTTCTCATATTAGTTATCTATGATAGTTGAATAGTGCTCATTGGCACCCCATGTTCATGTGTCTCACTTCTCTTTACTCTACTCTCATGTTGTACATTTAACCCTATTTTCCTCATATTGATAACCAATACGACACATCTCTTCTTGGGTCTCCTTTAGTCAATATTTACTTCAGTATTCTCCCAATACATCTCCCATGTACCTATCAATGTGTTAGAAGTTGCAAGGATCCTCAAATTTTCCAAGTGTTGAGTGTTAAATGTTTAAATTTTGGAGACTATACTTATGTCAAAGTTTTAGATTTTTCCTTCCTAGTATGCTTTTCTACTCAACTCTAACACTTCATTTATTCCAATCAGGATATCAAATATTCTCATCTAGCCATATATTTCTCCCATTCCTTGCCTATTTCGTCTTTCTTATCAATACATCAAAAGTCTCCTTCTACGAATCCATTTCCTTCAACCTTCACTTTTCCTTTATTTTGAAAAGTCGTCAAGCTTTGTCTTACCATCATTCCTTTCATTTGAACCTCAAATCCTTGATCCTTTATACTAAGTTAATTATCAAATCTAGAGTTTTGACCATTCCTTTACTCAAGAATATTTTCCTTGATATCCTCAATCCTTAAATTCTGACATATCCATATGTATGCTTTTATTAGAGTTGGAGGTTCAAGATTACTTCTAATTTGGTACAAGGCATAAGACAACCCACTCCTAATCACCAACACTTTTCATCACATTACCTTTGGAGAAAACAAGTAGAAGATTCCTAATTAGTAGTATCTACAACAACATAAAGTTTAGCAAAATGTTTAGCTCAAATATTTTCTCCAATTAGAAATCTTGTGGGAGTGTAAACATCTAGGAATCTTGAGTTTTATATCATTTAGATTATCCTAATCCAATTCCAAATGAGAGTAGTGGAAAAGTGACAAAATTCCAAGGCAATAATGTTGTCATTAGTGAAGATCATTTCAAATGCTTCACCAACATAATATATATGAGTATGAGATAAAGGTTGAAGATATCAAAACAAAAATCTTCATATAATTATTAGAAGAGAGCATAAAATAATGACACAAAGACCTTCAAAACAACAACATAAACTCATGAGATGAATCTTTGAAAGTTTGCCAATTTTAGCATGCAAAAATAATTTACCCTAAAGTTACAATCCATGAAATGACCATTGTCAAGAAAGGGGTGAATGAAAGTGTCATCGACTTTAATACTAGATTTATAGTCGACCCTAAAGACTTGACCCCAAAATTGCAATCCACGAACTAACCACTATCAAGAAAGGGGTGAATGAAAGTGTAGTTGATTTTACTACTAGGTTTATAATGACAATGTTAAAGGTGTCTACCCATGTGACGAAAAATGAATCTATGTGCTTAGTGTTGTACTATAAATAATTTTGTGATAAGTTGGAATATTGCTTACATCATAAAAATCATCAAACAATGAAGGAAGCTTATGCTATGACAATCAATATTGAGAGCAATATGAGATATTTTGGTAATAATATGAAGAGAACATATATAAAACTTCTAAGACCATATGCAACTACTTCAAGTAATCCCCTTAAATATGAAGATAAATTTGATACAGTAAGAGTAGCAATGTGTTGATGATCTAAGTCGTAGGCCACAAATCCATAAGGCCTAGTACTCAAATTTTGTGTTCTTCATCATATCTTGAATCTCAATTGCCGTGCACATCATTTCAATAGGTACTCTATCACTTGTATCCTCTCCTAGCACCCGACATAGACTGTGGTATGTCTTCACAAACTAGTATTCAAAAGTCTCAACGAAGAAAGGCTCTTTCTCAAATTGTGAAATTGGAATGGACCTCCTATCTGCACCCTTCCACCTGAACTTGGAGATTAACTTGGCCCAATGGTTGATTGTTGCAAATTATTAAGTGATTCTACACATACACTTACAAAAAACCATAGATTGTTGCAAATTATTAAGTGATTCTACTTAGTAATGCAAGCACATAGCCATACACCTCTTTCAATATTCTAAAAAAGATATCTTACAAAAGTTTTGCAAAAAAATTTATAGTCATCTAGCTAGCCAATTAATCTAAAAATATCCAATAACATACACCACTCATAGGGAGATACTTAATCAAGGTCAAATCTACGTTTAATCACTCAATCTACAATAGCTAAATGTATCATCACATTTTTGGGATATACCTAGATCATTACAACATAAAAATATCAATACCCAAAACTAGGTTGCATCTATTCTTCCATATTACGCTCTCCTAGACACAAAATGTTCTCTCCATAAAATAAAAGCATACGCCAATATATTCCCAATAGGGAAGCATCGTGATGTTTGATAGCCACACTATACAAACAAGCTTCAACCACCATCTTACACCAATGCCCAACAAACACCTATCCATCCATAGGAAGATCGCAATCTGGAAGAGTCCCTCTGAAACTAGAAAATATGTCATCCATAAACGAAGTATGGGCACTGCCCTTCATCCATAGATGTCTACCAATTTTCATGTACTTTTGCCAATGTAACACTAGCAAGACATAGATGCACATTGATGTAATTTTAGGCTAAGTTGGTGTGAAAAATCATGCTAATCATTGCTTATCGACACCTTCAGCAACTTCCTCCAATCCATCAATATCCTTTAAAACAAAAAGAACCACTTTAAAAATAACCTACACTAAAAACGCTCCATTGTGAAGTTTGGCATTAAATACAATATTCCCCCACTAAAAGAACACAACATTGTCTAGGGTTGAGACATCAAACTACCTTAGAATCCCATACCCATCAGCCCCTAAACATGAGAAAGGACAAGTGCAAACCCCTCGTGAAGATCACCATCTAGTCTTCAGGCATCAACCCTTCAACCTACCTTCAACCCTGCCAACAGAGCAAATGAATAAAGGAAATCCCAAAATCTTGCCAAGAAATCAACCATCAAGCATTGTCTTTTATGCTTACCACCTACCCATCACCTTATAATTGTATCTCTATCTATTGTTGGGTTGCAAAATCAAGCAAACCCTCAAACTCAATCTTTTATCTTGGGCTTTGGGCCTTTATAGGAACTCAATAGCTACTTTCTCCTAGTCATGAGGATTTGCAACTTCACCAAAATATTGATGCTTATCTGTTTAATTGTCAAGGTCCACATCCCACCTTGGAACTTAACACCTCATCCATTTCTTTGTCCCTCATTGGAATTCCCTCTATCACTTGTTTAAGGCTCTAATTCCAATTAAAACCATGAAAAAAAAAATTTCTTTTTGGCATATTATTTCTTGGTTAAGGCTTAAAGGCCCACTAGAACTCTCTAAGTTCACCTTTGTAACTTGTTTTGGGGATTGTAACCCTATTAGGATCCAAGAGCCACCCCAAAAATTATTTGTTTAACTCCATCTTTATATCAAGGTTTCAATAGTTCTTGTACACTACCCCTACCTCCAACCCTAAGCCTTAGTTGGAGTCTTTTGATCCATCAATAACTTTGCTATCAATTGGAACTCCACAACCTTCTAAGTGTTAAACGCTTCATTAGCGTTGAGAAGTAGAATAGGAACTATTGATGCTCATGTAGGAACCAAAACAAAGTCAAAGGTTTTGATGGTTCCTAAATCTATTGAATGCTCTAGAAATCATCATTACTCGTACACATTTGCCCTAAATCCTATCAACTTAAAATTGGAAGCACCTTCTAATATCATCTTCATGATGATTCTTTCAAATTGTAATTAACTTGGTCACTTTTTCCAAATTGATAATTCAATCCTTATTATTAACTAAATTGGCACATTCACAAAGAATAGGAATGTGAACCCATGAGCATTTTTGTTGGTTCCATGAACTAAGAAAATCTCTATCAAACCTTCAAGAAATATGAAGAAGACAATGTGGATCAATTTGGCATGTATGATGGTAAGTTGTTTCAATATGATCATGAAATCTATCATGTCCAATATGAGCTACCTAATCAAGACTTCTATCAACTCAAAAGAGCTAATCCCAAAAAAGAGAGAAGCATTCCTACTTTTTTAAAACTCACATTTTAAAAAATCATTAACCATTAGCAAAATGCACTCTATCATTAGCACAATGAATTTAGTCATTGGACCACACATATCTTAATGTTCCAAAATGAAGACTCTTTTGGCACGCTGCTTTATAAGATCCAAATGGACGTTTACAAGTCCACTCAACATATTAATATTAATACAAACAAACAACTACTAATAATTTAGGTGTACACCGCCAGTGTAAATTGTTATCCTCCTCCACTGCTAGTGTATGAATATCTGTTGATTTGTGGTCAAGTTGTTTATACGATCCCTTCTTACTAATGCCAACCACAATCACCTCATTATTATGCATATTTGTAACCATACATTTGTTGTCTTGTAGCTTTATTGAAAAGAGTAAGATTTCTTATTGTTTCACTCGAAAACAAAAGAAATTTTCCTTTTCAGGAACATCGCAAACATCTTGATAGTAAACTCTGAGTATAAATCAATGTGGCTAACTAACACTACAACATCTTTGTCATCATTCTAAATTGTTTATTTCAATGACTATCAATAAATGCAAATTCCCCGATCACTTCTCGTTTGCTACATTCATCACATTTACGTACTTTGATCCCCTCTTGTGTGTCATATCACTCAATTTTTTGTGTCAATTTCTATTATGATGCCTGTGGAAACGAGTAAAAATATTTCCATTTTAGTATCTTAAATGTATTGCCACTTTGAAAGAGTGATTTGACGAACCATTTGTGCTTTGTTTTCCATTGCCATTGATTTATGCCTAGAATACTTGCTGTATTACTCTGAGATTGATGCTTCCACGTGATCCCACATTTCCTCTTTTTGCAAGAGAAGTGTTTTAAACTTCTCAAAGTTGAGTGTTTAAAGTATCTCAATTAGATGCAAGAACTCCACAAAGGAATCATTAAATGAAGACTATCTTCTAACAACTCAAACCTCAAATAATTTCGACTCAAACATGAAACCTCCTCATAAAAAGAGACTAAAACAGAAAAGTGACGTTTTAATACATCGCCCCTTGCTATAAATTTGTAAATCCTTAAAAGCAAAGTAATTAAACTTTTAAAATCACAAAGTGATTTCTTAAATCAAAATGCATTAAAATAGAGTGACTAGAATATAATTCTATTTGCCTTGCAAATTTAAACCTGTTACCAAGCTGCACCCAAAGCACCCACACCACATCACCTGTGTCTACAACCAAAACAAAATAAAAAAATCTCAACACCCACTTAGGTTTAATCTTACACAACTCACATCTCTCATGTGCAATCCAATGCTAGCACCTGGTCAAATTTGTAGTCTTATCAAACTGCGCCTGCATCCACACTTATTCAAAAATATCCATCCATGCTGATCTCAACATTGCCCTTTGTGGCCATCCACGCTACCTGATTTTCACCTGCTTGCTTGGCTAAACCTGAGCGTCGCCTCACTCAATGTGTTTCCAACAGAGTTTGTCGAGTGATGCACCTGCACCATTTTTAGATGTGCCTATCATCTACAATGCTGCAACAGAAACATTTTTATAGCTAGGAAGTTAACTCCTCAAATGCACTCTTACTTTGAAGAGGGGTAATTATTTCGCACAGAATATTTGTGAATAGGGGTGACGGCAATAAAATAAATATAAAGTCCTCCATGTAACGGGTCCCATCCTAAAACAACAGAAAACTCACAAAATACCCAGCTGACTCGTCCCATATTAGAATTGATTAATGAGCAGCGAATTACATTTCATCACGCCGATTTATATAGTTAGTCAACCAAATAACAAATACAAAAACTAAATAACACCTTACAGAAGCTGCAGCAAAACATTTATTTTAATCACATACTATCTACCATTAGTTTGCCTAGAATTTATCTATTAATATGTTCTGATGATGATATGTCCTTCGGACTTGTCCCATATAAAAATCCATGCCGTTGGCATACCATATCGAAGACTCAAATCTTGTACCAAGTCCCACCCAAAAGGCAAGGAAACTATTGATAGTTGATAACATGACAAAGAGAAGTGCAGAAAAAACATCACAGCTGATGAGCATTGACTGCACCTTGATATAAAAGCTACACCTTATGAATCTTAACATTATCCTCTTAGATTCCAAGCAAATTATATTTGCACCATGTCCTTATAGTCATAGATACAAAGAACGTTGTCCAAAACACCTGAAATGTGAAATAACCTTTCTTCTGGGTTTTAATGAAAATCATGTGTTTGTTTGATTGCATTCAAGAGGGTTTCTCACATATCATGTAATTTTGATGTGCATGCAATAAATAAGATTGATAACAAAGATTGTCAACAACAGTACTGCAGCAAAACTAGATGCTTTTTAATTATTTCTCTATTGAAATAGAAAGATAGGCATTTTTTACAGACTGCTCAGGTCTGCAAACATCTAGAGATGATCAGATTAACTTAGGCAGACATGCCCGTCCCTGCAAGTCCAAATCACACTTATTATTGCTGGCTGTAACTTGCATAATAGACTGCAATTCTGGAATTATAGCTGAAGATTGAATGCGAACCAGGCAGATACATATAGCGCTAGGCTCCCAAAGAGACCACAGACCCCTCAAACAGGTCACTATACCAGCATAGACCACACAGGCAAGCCGTATTATCAACACCAGGCTGCAACTTGAATAGCTGAGGAATATGGTTTGCTGGAATGAGAGAATTTGAACTGCACAAATGAAATTGATCCACCCTATTTCCCTTCACAAATCTGCACATATATTAATCGCCTTTCTATGCAAGAGGATGCACCTTCAATGATTAAGCTGGGCTGAATATGTCACAAGCCCTCTGGGATTTCGTCCAGAAGGAAGATTACTCCAGGGGTTTCGTCCTGGCAGAGAATGCTTGGGATTCAATTCACAGAGCAAAAAAGAAATAATAATCATTCATAATAATCCCCATCGAATGTTTTGATTTGCCTATATGAAGCCCATTGCTCCAAAAATCTGAAAAAGCCTTGATCCCCCCCCACCCTAAATAGTAAATGGGTAGGGTTTATCTTAAATCCCAACTCATACTCATCTTGGACGCTGGATGAGGATAAGCTAAGTGTGACCCCTGAGGCAAGTCAGCCTAGTAACACAACATTATAAGTCAAAATGGCCCCAATCGATTTTAATTTGACTTCACACTAACTATACATTATTTTCTTGTTACGTATATTTGATTATTTACAAAGTTGTACGTTATGGAAGAGGGAACATTACAATCCTCCCTTCTCAGGATTGCTGGCCCTCTAGCAATCGCAAATTAGGATGCTGTAAAATCTCTTCACCTTCCCATATTGCATCCTCAACCGGTAAGTCCTTCCATTTTATCAGATATTCTCGGATCACCTTGTTTCTCAACTTCCTCTCTCTCCAATCAGCAATACCTTCAGGAACTAGTACCAAATTCCCTTCCTCATTTAATGGAGGCAGCTCTGGAGATGTAACTGCATGCTGACCCCATGCCTTCTTGAGGCATGAAACGTGAAACACGTTATGTATTTTGCTAGCTTCTGGCAATTTCAGCTCATATGCAACCTCTCCAACTCTCTTCAGTATCCTGTACGGCCCATTGAAACGTGGTTTTAGTTTTTCTGCGCCACTCTTCTTCAATGTGGATTGCCTGTATGGTTGTAGACACAAACGCAAGAAAACCAAGTCCCCAACCTCAAATGATCTCTCAACTCTATGCTTGTTTGCATACATCTTATGTTGATTCTGAGCATCCTGGATATTAACTTTCAATGTCCTAAGGATATCCTAATAATTCTGCATCGTTTCCTTCGCATGGGGGACCTTGCTATCATCAAAAGCCAATTCCACAAATGATAAAGCATCATACCCATACAAGGCCCTGAATGGAGACATGCCAATCAGCATATGAAAGGTGGTATTGTAACAACACTCACCCAAGTGAAGCCATCTAATCCAAGCATGTTGTCCCAAAACATAATTTCTAAGATAACCCTCAATCCACTTATTTTCAATTTTAGTTTTTCCGTCCGTTTGACGGTAATAGCTGGTGCTTGGTGTCAATTTTGTACCTACTAGTCAAAACAACTCCTGCCAAAACATTCTGAGAAACTGTCTATCCCGATCACTGACTATGGTTTTAGGAAGTCCGTGCAACCTAAACACCTATCTGAAAAATAAATCTGCAACTTGAGATGTTGAATACTCCATAGAAATGCCAAAGAAATGTGCATACTTTGTTAACCTATCCACAACTACAAAGATGTAATCCTTTCCCTGAACCCGTGGAAGCCCATAGATATTCCTTTCATTTCTATTCAAGTATAGGCAATGGCTGAAGTAAACCTACAAGGAAAGCATGTTTTGACTTGTTTTGTTGACAAGTCAAACACTCTCTAAAATGTTGCAACACATCATCCTTTAGTCCCTTCCAAGAGAATCTCTCTCGTATCAAACAGTATGTTTTGAAAAAAACCTCGATGTCCTGCTAGAGGGGTATCATGCATCGCCCTCATAATCTTAACCTTCAACTTAGATCCCAATACAAGATAAATTTTGCTCTTATAGTAAATAACATCAACTACAGAATACCTATCATCCTGTACCCATCCATCTATCGAATCACAGGCAAAAGCATTCTTGGAATATTCTGCCTATAGTTGAGATTTCCAATAAACTGAAATCTCAATGAGAGAACAGAGTGTAGGTCTCTTGGAAAAAGCATAGGCAACAATATTCTTTTTCCCCTTAACAAACTCCACGCCGAAGTCATGGGCCTGAATTTTGCTCACCCATTTTTGTTGTCATTCCTTTAGATCCTTTTGTTCCAAAAAATACTTAAGACTATTTTGTGCTCAGTTAAGACACAAATTTAGTCCCCACTAAGTACTATCTAAACTTAGCTAGCGCATGCAGATGGCTAGCATTTCCTTGTCATAGGTGGAGTACAATTTTTCGAGATCCCTCAGTTTTTTGCTCTCAAATGCAATCAGATGTCGATCTCCTGATGCATCGCACTCCAAAACAAATGTCCAAGTGTAATCTAGTAACACCAACACTAGACAAGAGCTCATGACCTCCTTGAGCTTGTCAAATGGCACTTGTGCCTTATCCAACCAATGAAATACACCCTTCTTAGTAAGGTCTGTCAAAGGTGACGCCAACTACGATAAGCCCCTAATAAATCTCCTGTAGTAACAAGACAATCCCAAGAAACCTCTCAACTCTGACGTATTCTTTGGTGGTGGCCAATCCAAAATAACCTATATCTTTTCCTGGTGTAATTTCACACCATCAGCTCCAATTACATGTCCAAGGTAAAGTATCTCAATCATCCCAAACTCACATTTGGAAGCCTTTGGATATAGCGACTAAGCCTCCTTAATGTTCAATACTGTATTCAGATGTTGCAAATGATCATTCCATGCCTTTCTGTATACCAATATGTCATCAAAGAATACCAATACTAACTTACGCAACTATTCTCGGAAGGTGTGGTTCATACAAGATTGAAATGTCATTGGTGCATTAGTGAGTCCGAATGGCATTACCAAATACTCAAAGTGTCTGTAGTGACAACGAAATGCAGTCTTATGTATATCTTCTTCTTGGACACGTATCTAGTGATAACCTGAACGAAGATCAATCTTAGAGAAATGTACAACCCCATGCAAATCATCTAGTAGCTCATCAATCCCGAGAATGGGGTATCTATTCTTGATGGTTCTCTTGTTCAAGGCCCTGTAGTTTATCCACATGCGCATAGTGCCATCCTTCTTTACCAAAACAACTGATGAAGCAAAGGGACTGGAGCTAGGCCTGATATGTCTCATACTCAATAACTCCTTGATTGTTTTTTTAATATCTTCCTTAAAGCAGTGTGGGTGTCGGTAGGGCGTAGTAATGACAGGTTCCGCGCCTACTCAAGCTTTATGACAGGCTCAAACCCACAATCAAGAAGGTCAACCTGGGGAAGGTCTCCAAATATTGTGCTATGCTTATCCAACACTGACTAGATATCAACATGATACTGCAGCTCACTACTAGGGGTAAGCTTGGTAGACACAAAGCATTGAGCTTCCCAATCTACATCACCGTGTCCAAATAGTGCCTCCATCCTCCTTGTTGAAACCACTCGAGGACCACCATCTGACATGGCCTCAAGCATCATTTTCTTGCCAACCATAAATTCAAATTGCATCTGGTTGAAGTCCTAAACATACCTCCCAAGTGACTCTAACCATTGGAGGCCCATGACAGCATCAATATTACCGAGTCCAAGCACATAAAAATCATCTATCAAAGTATAGTCTCCATTCTGAATACTCAACAAGGGAATCACTCTGGTGCACCTCAATTTAAACCCATCAACAACAAGGACATTGAATCCTAGGAAGTGCTCAACCTGTAATCCATGCTTCACCACTAGTCCTCCATCAATAAAGTTATGTGTGGCTCCACTATCCACTAGGCAAACCATCGGTTGCCCCTTAAGAACACCTCTCAACCTGAAAGGGCGGCTTCTGGGTACTTCGAATAGTGCAGCAATAGTACTGCGCAGAATTTCTTTGGTTGATGTGTCTTCCAACTCTATCTGTGGTTGTTGATCCTCATGTTCACTATAACCTCCCATACAAGCCTTCTTGCTCTTCTTGTTCTTCGTCATCAAACATGACCTCAATCAAGTGAACTTGCCTTTCCCAAGGCAGCGGTGTCAAAGTTCCCATGGTTCCTTACAATTAAAACATAATTTTTTCCTTCTAAGTTCAATCTTGGCCACTTGATCAGCCTTTGATGGAATATTCTTCTGCTGATTGAAACCTTTTTTATTTGGTTTCCAAGGGCTAAAACTTTTTTTCTGGGGCTGAAAAGGTGTAGTTTCAAGAACAAATGCTTAATTCAATAGCATCATGCGAGGTGTTAGGCTTATGCACCTTGACCAATCCCCTTAATCTGTCACTTAGGCCCTCTACAAATAGCATAGTGACTCTCTTTTTCAACATATCAGAAACCATGACAGAAATCTTTTAAACTCGTTAACATATGATTCCAAATGACCAAGTTGCTTGAGCTGAGACAATTCCCTGCACTAGACCTTTACATCTTTCCGGTCAAAGCAAGCGATCAACTTATTCACAAATTCTTCATAGGAGTATATCAAAGCATGATCCTGTGATACTAACCCATGGTGCCACCAATCATATGCCACACCCTCCAAATGCATCGTGGCAAATTGTATGGCCTTGTCTTCCTCCATAGGCTTCAGTGACAGGAATGTATCAAGTTTATGCACCCATGATCTGGCACTGGTATTCCAGCTTCCAGCAAAGGAACCTTGTTTAATGCATCCTTATACTCCACAGGTTGTGTGCCTTGTCTGGTTTGCACTCTAGACTTCATGTCCTACCTTTCCAAGCAATACCTGGGTTTGTCTTTCTGCTGGTTCATAAACTGATTCAAATTGATCAGTCCTCTTACATCAGGTGGAAGGGCTCTATACTCATCATAGGCCACAATGACATCATCACTAATATGTGTCTATGCTTCCTCCAACTTAGGAACTACTTCCTCTTCATTTTGCCTTGGCAAAAACAAAGGATGAAGTGGCCGATCAGATCTGGTGCTCGCTGTCCTAACAGCATTAGAGGACCTTCTACCTTGCTTTTCATGCCCAACTTCGCTTCTTTCACCATCATGACTTTGTGCCTGTGTTTGGAATCTCAGATTACCAATTGCATTAAGAAGTTGCTGCTGTTACTATATGAAAGTTTGCAACATCTGCTGCTGCTGCTGAGCCATTTGAGCCATAATATCCTGAAGATTTGGTTGTGCATTTCCACCCTCTTCCCATTGCTCTACCATGTTGTCGGGTTCAAACAAAGGTTCCGGTTCTACTGATGCTTCTAACTGTCATTTTGTTCTGCTCCTGGTGAAGTATCTTTGAGGTCCAATCTAACAAGGGATCATAGAAACAATTCTAAATAAATTCAAACCCTCATGCAACTGTATATACTAACATGCACAGGAATCCCTCACAGGCTAGCGGGGTAATTGTGCTATGATACCACTGATAAAACCTTTCTACAGGGTTTTAATGAAAATCATGTGTTTGTTTGAATGCATTCAAGAGGGTTTCTCACATATCATGTAACTTTGATGTGCATGCAATAAATAAGACTGATAACAAAGATTGTCAACAACAGTACTGCAGCAAAACTAGAAGTTTTTTAATTATTTCCGTATTGAAATAGAAAGATAGGCATTTTTTACAGACTGCTCAGGTCTGCAAACACTGTCAAGTATCCATGTATTGCTGTCCGTAGGAAAATTGCTGGATAGAGCAGAGATAAGAAGGTAATCTTCACTTTGTTCGGCAACTTCATTTAAGTTGGCTTCCCTTTCCTTTGGCAAAATCCTAAGCTTAGTAAGTACTTATCAATTCTTTCATACCAAGCACGAGGAGCCTGTTTGAGACCATATAAGGCTTTCTTCAACCTGCAAACATGAGAATCTCTTTTACGGATTACATAACCTTCTGGTTGCTCAATATAGACTTCCTCCTCAATGACACCATTGAGGAAGGCTGTCTTAACGTCCATTTGATGCAGCTCCCAACCTTTGGCTGCAACAATAGCTATTATAGATCTAATAGAAGTATATCTAGCAATAGGAGCAAAGGTTTCTTCATAATCTATTCCTTCTTTTTGAGAAAAAACACGAGCTACAAACCTAGCTTTATATTTTTCAATACTACCATCAGCATTATGTTTAATTTTAAACAACCATTTAGAGGAAACAATAGACTTACCTTTGGGTCTGGGTACAGTATCCCAGACATCATTCTTGATGATAGACCCATACTCTTCATCCATGGCTAATTTTCAAGCATGATGGGACATAGCTTCTTCGACATTGTGAGGTTCAGACTCAATGATATTGCACATCACAGAAATGTAGTTGGCGTGATTTTGGAATCTCTTGCTATCTCTAAAGGTTCCTCTGGGAGCAGCAAATCCTTCAGCATCTTGAATCGTGTTTCTAACCCAAAGTGGTCTCTTCTTGCAGACTACAATATCCTGAGGTATATCAGTAGAGTGCATAGGTTTTGATGGGTGATTTTGAACTTCCTGATCTGGAAGGTCAGTAGACTCCTCCTGTATCTCAGGGTTAGCATCAACTATTGAATCTTGATTTTCAATCACCATATCATTATTGTTGGATAATGAACCTTTAGATCTTTTGAAAGCAATATCTTCTTCAAAAGTTACATCTCTACTTACCTCAACATACCTTTGACCTAGAATGTAGATCCTGAAGGCTTCGGAAGATTCGTTGTATCCCACTAAGATGCCTTTCTTTCCAAATGGATCCAACTTAGTTCGTTTTTCTTTAGGCACATGAACATACACTGGGCTCCCGAATATCCTTAAGTGACTGATGTCAGGTTTGATTCCTGTAAAGGCTTCTTCAGGAGTCACATCCTTTAGGGTGCGATGAGGACATCTATTCTGAATATGAACTGCTGTTTTGGATGCTTCCGCCCATAGAAAAGGTTGTAGGTCTTGATCATGGATCATGGCTCTTGCAGCTTCAACAATGGTCCTGTTCTTTCTTTCAGCAACTCCATTTTGCTGAGGATTGTAGGGAACGCAGAACTCCCTCTTAATTCCTGCTTTAACACAAAAGTCATAGAAACTACCTAAGGTGTATTCACCTCCATTGTCAGACCTCAAACATTTAATTCGATTTCCTATAGTATTTTCAACTAAGGCTTTGAATTCTTTAAATCTGTTTAGGACTTCTTCAGACTCTTTAGATTTAAGAAAATAGATCCATGTTTTCCTAGAGAAATCATCAATGAAGATAACATAATATAGGAAACCGCTAGGAGATGCTACAGTCATATGACCACATAAATCTGAATGAATAAGTTCTAACCTTTCTTTAGCCCTACTATCGCTTTTATGAAAAGGATTCTTTACATTCTTACCCATTGCACAACCTTTACAACCATCATCATGAGATAAACTGAGTTTAGGCATACCTTTAACCATTTTACCTAGAGTGGGGAGAGCTTGGAAGTGTAGGTGACCCAATCTTCTATGCCATAGCTCGCATGATTCAAGGGTCTCATGAATGAGAGCATGAATTGGATTAGTTGCAAGCTTATATAAACTATCACATCTATTTCCAATAATACGAGCAGATTTGAAATTAGATTTCTTAGGCCAAGCGAGTACTTTCCCTTCAGAAAATGTTATTTGCAAACCCTTATCTTCTAAGGCAAAAATGGAAATAAGATTTCTTTTAATACCAAGTAAAAAGAGAATATCACAGAATTGTAAGGAAATACCAGAATCTAGTTTTAAAGAGGTAGTGCCAGAACCTTTTACCAAGTATCGATCATCATCACCGATTACTACATGAAGGTTGGTGTCCCTTTCAATCAGATCTGAGAGATGCTCACGAAATCCTGAGATGTGTCTGGAGGCACCACTGTCAAGTATCCATGTATTGTTGTCCGTAGGAACATTGCTGGATAGAGCAGAGATAAGAAGGTAATCTTCACTTTGTTCGGCAACTTCATTTAAGTTGGCTTCCCTTTCCTTTGGGTCATTCTGACAATCTCTGGCATAGTGACCATACTTATCACATCTGAAGCAACGAATGTGAGAGGAATCTCTTGACTTTTTCCTTGGATCATAGGAGGAGGATCTAAAGTCTTTGCTTCTCTTTTCTTTCTTCCAATGTCCACCTTTCCTAGATTTAGCTAAAAGAACATGATTATCTTTGTGAGAGATCGAGTTTTCCTCTTACCTCAATTCGAGATTCCTCTTCGATGCAATCAAATTGAAGACGCTCAAAGTTGGGACGATCGGCCCTTCCACCAATGCTACGAATGAATGGTTCCCATTCATCAGGTAGACCATTTAATGCAATCATAACAAGATCTTTATCCGAGATTTGGCAATCAAGAGTGCTTAGCTTGTCCTTTAGTTCATTGATCTTCATGAAGTAGGCTATGATTGAGTCTTCTTCTTTCATTTTCATGAGAAGAAGTTGTTGTCTTAGAGCGAGGGCCCTGCTGAGGTTGTTGACTTCATACATCCCTTCCAAGTGTTTGATCATTTCCCTGGCAAACACAAACTTTGATATGACAGTGACAAGATGATTCTTGACAGACTCAATTATGATCCTCCTAGGCTTGAGGGAATCTTTCTTGAACTGTTTCAGCTCTTCAGCATCTTCTGGAGGAGACAGCCTTTCTTCTTCTACAAATTTCAGCAGATCATTCTCTTCAAGGATCAATAGAATACGGACTTTCCAAGCAGCAAAATCAATGGCTCCCTCAAGTCTATCTTCAGCCTTCAAACCTAACATTTTAATCTGAAAACAAACAGCAGCTATATGCAACAAATGATTTGCTAAAATTAGAAGTTAGTGACACCTTAGCTCTGATACCATGTAATTTTATACCCTAGGTTTGTTAATCAGATTTATATCCTTTAATTATGCCCTAGATTGCAATCAGATTTGTAGCATTTTAATAAGTCATAATTCAGTAAAATCAGAAACGAAGGAAGTAGATCAAAGACAAACACAAATACCCTGGGAAAACCTCCAAGGAGGAAAAACCCAGCATTAAAGACCCTTAGGTCAGATTATATATTCTCTTGACAGCAAAAGTACAATACTTAGCTTCCTTTACAAATTTGAATCCTTCATTAATGACAGATCTGCACTTCTTCAAGTCTGCACCAAAATTGCCTTTGTCCTCTAGAACTAGATCGCATAAGTCTGGACAATTTCGCACCCTCAAGAGTAAGTTCGCACTTCTTCAGGCAGAGCTAATTCGCTGGAAAAATGAATGAGAGATATTGACTTGCAAAGTGTCTTTTATTTATATGCATCTTTAACTTGATTATTGCAAGTCAGCCTCCTTTAAATTTTTGCGCCAATATTTGTTGTAGCGTGGGGTTTTAGGATAGGGCTGGCCTTAACCTTGGGGCACGTTACCCTTTAGGATAGGGCCCAGTCCTAAGTGGGTTCGGATGTTGCCTTAAGGCAATCCGAACCCATACATTATCCTAGTTACAAACAACACTAGGCTGCCAAAGAGACCACAAACCCCTCAAACAGATCACTACACCAACATAGACCACATAGGCAAACCGTATTATCAACACCAGGCTGTGACTTGAATAGCTGAGGAATATGGTTTGCTGGAATGAGAGAATTTGAACTGCACAAATGAAATTGATCTGCCCTATTTCCCTTCACAAATCTGCACATATATTAATAGCCTTTCTATGCAAGAGGATGCACCTTCAATGATTAAGCTGAGCTGAATTTGTCACAAGCCCTCTGGGATTTCGTCTAGAAGGAAGATTACTCCAGGGGTTTCGTCCTGGCAGAGAATGCTCGGGATTCAATTCACAGAGCAAAAAAAGAAATAATAATCATTCATAATAATCCCCCATCAAATGTTTTGTTTTGACTATACGAAGCCCATTGCTCCAAAAAGCTGAAAAAGCCTAGACTCCCCCCCCCCCTCCTTAATTAGTAAATGGGTGGGGTTTATCTAAAATCCCAAACTCGTACTCATCTTGAATGCTGGATGAGGATAAGCTAAGTGTGACGCCCAAGGCAAGTCGGCCTAGTAACACAACATTATAACTTAAAATGGCCCCAATCAATTTTATTTTGACTTCACACTAACTATACATTATTTCCTTGTTATGAACATTTGATTATTTACAAAGTTGTATGTTAATAAAGGGGGAACATTACAAAATGCATGCATCTAGATGACATGGAAACAACAAAGTAGTGGATACAGAAAAAAGAGAACCTGCATTTACTACAATTTAAAGTAAAACGTTTAAAATATAAACCAAAATATTGTGCATTCCATATCCCATCGTGAGTTATATTCTAAAGGGAACATGTCAAATATGTTGTAGCTGAATGCAATTACACCCAGATTATCAACAACTACAAAGATGAAAAACCAGACTGTTATAACCATTTTCTTTCCTTCATTTTCTTGTCTAACATTTACGAATTTTAGTGTCAGTTTCTTTTGTGACAGGGAGATGGTCGGACCAACCTATACAGAAGCACAAAAAACTAGAAGGGGCAACCTCAGACAAACAGCCAGAAGCAAGCAAGCTGTAGGAACATCGACCTTTCTATCCCATGAGGTAAAATCTCACACCCCAAACCAAGCTTCTGTATTTACAAGAATAGCATAATATATACCTAACACTTAAAAGTTATAAGAAATAACAGATTCCGACATTAGATTGCCCACAGTTCCAACACCTTAAACAAACCAAATAAGAATGGATCTCATGCCAAACTATCAGAATGAGCATTAAGACATCAAAATATGATTCATTCATCAGATTAAATGCATCAATCAAAAGCATTTAAAAAGAACACATGATATGGCATACATGCAAGTCAATTAATAGATAAGAAATGTAGGTAGTTCAACAGGGAATCTATCATCCAATCTGTGACAGAGGAAAAGTCAAGAACAGAATCTCAAATGAATTTGGACGAGAAATTCCACCTCCGTAACCATGTTCCGGACGTTGATTACAAATGCTCAACAACTTCCTGCAGAAACAGGAAATGTCAAACAAACTCGCAATAAAATTGGGACAGGAAAATCTATCTTAGTCACCAACGGCTTGAGCGTACACAGAATCTAGCTGCATAAGAAATGAATCGAGATAAAGTCACTCTACCACTTGCCTGATGAGCATATTTGACAAATTAAAATTGCAGGAAAGATACTTCAGGACCACCTTGAAATAGATCACTAGTATCAGAACCTGCAAAATATAAAACGTGTCCGGACCAAAGGAAAATGCAGCTAACCACTCAAGTAATGCGGCTAACCACTCAAGTTTCCATTAAGCAAGATATCGATATAATTTCCTGTCAATTTTATCCCTTTCTAGGAACTCTCGCTCAATTAAAGATTCAATGCGTTTCTTTATAACCGCTGGGTTGGGCAAAAATCTTGTTTGTAACTGTTTTGTGACCTCGGCAACTATATTATTATGTTCTAAAACACGTCTAGCTTTCATTATTCTGACAATGGCTGCTTCAATCTGAGGCTTCCTATCTTCCTCCACCTTCTGGCGGGTCTCTTGCTTCTCTGGCTCACTCTCCTTTTGTGCAGTCACTGTGCCTATTTTGACCTTGAAAAACTTGCTTGTGAAACTGTCATTGAAGTGAAACATATCCTCTTCATCTATGTCCTTTCCCATGGGTTCCTTACGCAATACATTCTTCCCCTTCACACAGGCAAGAGACTGCAAGCACCTTTTCAAGTCTGCAGTCGGTATATCTGTCGCTTGCTCAATTTCCTTATAGCTTAGATAATCTGCTGAATTGAACAGCATAAGAATACACATCTGATAAGTGGAAACATTAAGCTCATGTCTCCTAGACTTCCCAAAGGTTGCTTTTAAATCTGCAGTACCCATGTTAGTCTGCCATGTCAATCTTCTACCAGTATGTGTGTTGAGGTAGTATGCACGAAACTTTTCACACACAGCCAAGATTTCTGCAGGAAGATTGCAGACTGCACCTGGTTGTGTTGGCCATGAACCTGTGGTAAGAACTTGGACAGCCAAAGAAGGCCCATCATTATGTTCACTGGAGGCAGCCAATAAAGTATTAAAGCCTTGCATTGTGTCCCTAGAAGTTTTCATATCAGTAAACATGCCTTCTAACTTTGAAGTGAACTGATAGCCGCATTCTGTCTTCAATTTAACAATAAGGCTCCTCTCAGCATCATCAGAAACTGTCTTGCCTGACAAGAGTCGTTTGGCTAAATGTTGTTTGTAATATTTTTCAAATACGTCTTTTTCATGAAGATAGCGAAACAACATCATTACCTTATCAAGAACTACTTCTACATCCTCTTCACTGACTCCTTTAAGACCCTTCCGCAGTTTATCATCAACAAACAAAGAGATGAACTCTGGGGACCTTGTATTCAAATTAATAAAATACTCAAAAGATGAACTTAATGCATTCTGAAAGGTTTTATCATTGCTGAATGCTATGCTAATAATTTTGTCATACTTGTCCTTCATATCAAGGAGGTGCTGCACAAAATCTACTGCATCTTTCAGCCTCTCTTGATCTGTTACCAATTGCTTCCCTGTTTCCCGGAGATGAGAAGTCATCACATCTCGGATAGTTGCCAGCCCCTCGGTCACACGACGGAACAAGCTGTGCATGCGTCCTAAATCTTCATACTTATCATCCACAAGCATGCTCACCAGCCCCGAGTTTTCCATGTGAACAAGCCGTGTCATGTGATTTGCAATCATCTCCCTCTCCACAACATTGGTGATCTTAACCTCACTCTTTGGATCTAAGTAGTGTGAAACTCTTTCAATTTCTTCATTAAGCCTTCTTTCTGCTTTTTTCATATAATCACCACAATCACAGCACTCAATAAACTGCTGCGACTCAATTCTGTAAAAATCAGCAGTAACATCCAAAAAGGGCTTTTCAAAATCATCCTGGTATACAGAAGCACCCAGTTCCATCAACATTTTGATAATATTGCGCATCAATCCTCGGTTGATGATTTCACCTGTCCGTTCTCTGTGTACAAGGTCAAGAAGGGTATCAAGAAGCCTATCACGAATTTTTGGGATTTTTACAATATGATCTCTCCACAGATTCAATCCAAGCTCATTAACTGGGGTCTTATTGAAATTACTGACATATGTCCTATCCATATACATCAAAATATCTCTAATCATCTGCAGAGCTTTGTTGTGATCTGCCCATTGTCTGTTCAACTCTTCTAGAAACAGACCTCCCTGAGCAGCTTCAATCAATAATGCTATATCCTTTAAGTGCTTTGTCATGGTTGTAACCAAGCCCGTATAGAGCTTATCCCCAAATTTGTGAAGAACCATATTGTAGGCATTCCTGCAATTAAGAAGAAAAGAAAAACTCAATTCATGAAAATCTAGTTGTTCATATTTTGTCTTAAAATCATACATTTGTAGCCAGAGCAGCAAGAACTGTCTTGTCATAGTATTACTGCAAACTAAACTTCATAACAATCTTGTCCATTGAACAAAGTGCCTTGAGTAGATTCAAATGGAAGATAATAAATATTAAACTCTACTGTTATGCAGAAACCAATTAGCAACACTGTCACAAGATCTGGACATATATATTACCAAAAATTCCATGTAAGGTTCTTTAGCAAAGCATTTCAACCAAACAGCTTATATTATTATTAGGAACAAAAACAAAAAAGACACTTCAGAATAACCTCTTTGTCCAGACAAAATTAGAAAGAGCGGGATAGCAATCCACAAAGTTACATGTTTCACATCTTAGCAAAGACTTCGCAAAACTGAAGAGTATGAGAAAAAAGATACTCGCCAAGAATACTGGATAAAAAATCGGAAACAAAATTGACAAACTAGAAAAATGAGTGTTTCAAGTTTACAAAGGACATGTCTAATTCCACAATAAATACACTCGCTAGACATCCAAGTGTCCTTATTATAATGTCCTGAATATGCAAACATATCATTATAAAAGTATTTGCCTATCTAATAGAGGTCACTATGTTCAAGCTGAAAAGTAACAATAGACCTGGCATTTGGAGAAAATATCAAGACTAACTTGGGAAAGAGATGATTCTGACCATATTCAGAGGGGAAAGAGTCAAACTCACTAGTATTGAGCTACTGGGAAAGAGTATTTTGACTATAATAATCAGTTTACTGGAGTTCATTCAATTGGGATTTGTTTACTAAAGAAAGGAAGAATTCCATATAAAATGAAAATAAGGATTATACTATCACTCAGTGTGTCTATAAGGCCAAAAAGTTCAACGAATGTGGTTAAATATGCAGTATGGAGGACATGAAACGTAATAATGTCAAACAAATACATACAACACAAGCAGTGAAAACCACATTTAGATAGAAGAAATTTTTATAGCCCTCTAAACCTATTTTATATGGGAGTACAACATGCCTTGTAACAACCTAGTTAGGCCTAATTACATTTAATACTAGACCTAGCTACAGAACTTAGGTTATTACAAAAAGTTAAACCCAAGATCATTTTGAGCCATAATACAAAGTATACAAACAAAATAACTATGAAAGAAAATATGCAAAAAAAAATGTTAGCCAGGCCAAGGTCCAGTTATCAGACCAAAAAAAAATAGATAAAACATCTGACATACCTGTACAACTCTTCAAAACTCAAACCACTGGCATTATGACTATAAATTTCATGGATCGCATGCTCAATTAGTTTCCAGGTTCTATCAGCATACTTTGGATCCATCTCCACCCTATGCTTGAATGGCTCAATTTTGAAAGGTTTCCTTTTTGGATTTTGCATCCTGTGTTTTGTCAAAGCCTCACCCTCCCTCAAATCAAACCTTGTTTATCTGCTTATGTTGAATATACTGCAATTTGATCCAATCAAATATGTCTTCCCATATAAGACTGAATTAGATTTGTTCTCTGCAAAAAGAAAAACAAAAGTAAAGAGAGGTTGAATTTCGCTATAACGCAATACAAATGTGTTGTCCCAAAAGAATCATAACACTAACCCAAGAAAGAAATGGTAAACATAACAAAAGAAAAGCAATATACTATCAGCTACTAGGTGTATAGCTCAAACCCATTCAGAGCTAATATTTACCACGTACATGACATGGTAAAAAATATATAGGAAACTTCATTGGAAGTACATAAAAATGAGTGGTTTTTTTCATACCAGAATATAGAAATAATATGTACAGTGGGCTAAAATTTGAAGAAACGATATAAGATTTATTGACAGTTCTTGTAATTTTTTGTGAATCTACTTTACGTACAGTTCCACTCTGCTCTAATATTGAAAAGCAATCAAAATGCATGTCCCATAATATTAAGTATCTAAACCCAAGAAAGCAAAAAGTAAATATAGCACATGGAAAGAAATTCAAGGTCAGGTACTTAATTCACAATCCAAAAGAAATGAAAACAATAGTACATATAGCACATGGAAAGAAATTCAATGTCAGGTACTTCATTCACAATCCAAAAGAAATGTACTGTTGGTTACCTGCTGCACGGTTCAAATCCTTTCAGGGATCAAATTTAATAGATGTAGAGAATGGAGACTTGTATGCTATATAATTCCTTTGCCGGTATATAAAAGTGTGCAATTATCTCAGTTTCAAAAATTAGAAATGTCTCGTTACAGACTAATATTTGAAGAAAAAATAAAGATATATTACTATATCGTAAACTGTGCCAAATCCATTGACTTTCTGTACAGCTCATATATAAACTCAAGGTATGATTTTAAAATTGCACCTGCAATAATTCAGTAATTAAACCCTAGAAAACAATGTTAAACACAACAAAAGGAAAGATATATAGAGTCAGATACGATGGCACATAGTTCAAATCCTTTCATTGAGACATAAAATTTACTGAGCATAGAGCAAATGAATTATTTTACTATGGAATTTTTTTTACAGGTATGGAAGTGTATAGATTTTTCAATATCGTATTATTAATAATATATTATCATAGGCTAATATTTAGAAAATCTGAAAAAATAGTAAGGTTTATATAACCAACACTTCTAAATTTCAGTAAGACTCGTTAGTAAAAGAATTTGTGAGTGAACCAGAGCAGGCCATGAATGTTTCTGTCGGCAAACAGTTTGATAGATTCCATTGCAAATACCATCTCATTGGGGATTCCAAATGATACAAGGTTTTCAGTGGAAAAATTATTAGGCATCAGCAATTAAAAATGATCTAGAGAAATGAGAGTGGGCTCAGAGTTTTGCTTCCTTACAAATTTTCTTTGATTGGTAAACTTTTTTATTTTTAGCTAGAATGGAAAGGGCTGCAGTAGAGGATTTCAAATAGTTGGGACCAATTATCAAACTCTTATTTATGCCAAGGGCTTCTTTACTGTGATATGCCCATACCAGAGATATGATTGTGAATGGGGCTCCCTGGATAATTGATGGGACAGGCCTTTCTCTGCAAAATTGACAACAAAACTTCAATCATTCCAGCTGCAGTTTAAAAAAGACTTCGGTTTGGTTGTGCTGGTATAAATTGCCTTCAGAATACTGGTATCTATCTATTCTTTTGAAGATCGGTGATTTCACTTGGTGAATTTCAAATGGTTGATGATAGAGTCTTGAAAGGTGTTGGGGTATTTATGTGTGGATTTGCATTAAGGTTGATATTTCAAAGCCTTTGACAAAATTCATTACTCTTCAACCGGAATCTGGTTCGTGGTGACAAACAATTGAGATTGATGATCCAAATCATTGGTGTTTCTACTGTCACAAGCAAGGACACTTCAAAACAATTCTGTGCAGATCTGAAGAAAGAGAAGAAAGGGGTTAAAAAAGATAAGCAATCCCCTCAGGTACATTTACAAACTTTACTTCCTGATTTCAATAAGGTCAAGGCTTCTCTGAGGTTGAGGAGGCCTTGACCACAATGAAGATCTTCTCCTAGAATGTTAGGGGCTTGAATGCTCCTAACAAACAAAACTTAATCAACAGTCAATAGAATCCAAAAAGCTGCTATCATCAGAAATATGCTGCTTCTTTTTGCTTAAGAAAATGGTAGAGGTGGCATGGGAATTTTGTCACTGCACAAGGAGCTTTTGGATGCTTAAGGATTCCTTGGTCCCCCCTCACACTGGAAGTATACATCTTGGGGAATAACCAAAATTGGCAATTTTGTCTAGTGAAAAACTTCTCCTCGAACTTGGTTTCCTTCCACATTTATGGCCTGATTGGTTATTTGCAAATTAAAAAAAAAGATACAGGATCAATTAGTGGTAGTGATTGCTTCTTTGTGTGGTGAAATATTCCTTCTAGGGGGAGATTCAATGCATTTCTGTCTTTGAAAGACAAAAGGAGGCATGTCCCATGCTACCCACTCGCAACTGGATTTCTAAGCTTTTGTTGATCATGGGAAATTCATGGATATTGAACAAAATTGAGGTATTTCATTTGGACCAAGTAAAGATTGGGATTCTGCCAGATTGCTGAAAGATTGATGGATTCCTGGTCTCCCCGTTGTCATTGAAAAAATAATTAATCAGTGGAAAGTCATTGTTCGTATGTTTAGTTCGGATCATTTTCCATTTCATAGGCCATGAGGAGGTTGTGTTTGTTGTGGCTTGTTTCAGCTCCTTTATTTCTATTCCTGGCTGTGGTGTTCCTCGGTTGGTTTTGGGCAAATCTGTCCTGCTTGGGGGTTTTATTGTGATGGGTACAGCTCTATTTTTCCCATCTCCAGATATACCCATTTTGTGCTTATTTTTCTCTTGGAGGTGTTGGCTGGGAGGTGTTGCCCCTCATGATTTGCTTAGTCCTGTGGTGGGGGTTTTTGTGAATCTCTCTGTCTGAAACTGTGGCCTCTTCTTCTGGGCCAATTTTAGATGTTCGTTTTTGTTTGGGAGTTTATTTTGCTTATTTCCAGGAATTTCCTCCTCCTGTTCTCTTGGTGGACGTTGGTGTGCTTTCCATAAAACTAATCTTGCATTTCCTATTAAGGTGGAGTGCTATCTGAGTAAATCTTCTTTTGGGTCCCTTGTTTTAAGGCTATTGGATATCCTGAATTCTCATGCTCCTAAAATATGGAGCTACTGCAAGGGGGTTTATTCTGCCCTTTCCTTAGATCCAACCCCTATTTCTCTTATTGAGGTGGGTAATATGTTGGTTTGGAAGTACTGATTTCCATCAGCTGCTTGTCGGGTCTTCTTCTGACTCTCTTATTGAGGTGGAGTTGTTTCCTATTGAGGTGGTGATTGGTTTTGTGGGAGAAGACTGTTGGTGCTGTAAGGGGGTTGTTGCTGCCCTTTATTCAGATGACACTCTTTTTGTCCTATTGAGGTGGAGTTTATGGGTGGTTCTCAGATTTGCTCTTGCTGCCCCTATTGAGGTGGGAATTGAGGATGGTAAAGGTTTTTTGTACCTACATTGAAGGAAAGCGAATGTTAAAAGTACTATTCTGCTTAATGCTTTTCTTGTTGTTTCTAGAGCTCAGGACTGTTGTTTCCCTAAGCTGCTTTATGTTTTGGCTACGGCCTTGATAATGTAACAGCAGGGACTCTCATGGCTAGTTTCTTTTGATTTCTTGCTGGTTGGCTGTTGTTTGTCTGTGTTTTATCTTTTAGCAGCACTCTACAAGTGGGTTT
Source organism: Cryptomeria japonica (assembly GCF_030272615.1). Taxonomy (NCBI): domain Eukaryota; kingdom Viridiplantae; phylum Streptophyta; class Pinopsida; order Cupressales; family Cupressaceae; genus Cryptomeria; species Cryptomeria japonica. The sequence goes on along the minus strand of NC_081413.1, from coordinate 508,945,073 downwards.
CAAGTCCCGGCAAAATCCGTTTGTACAAGTTTTGGGGACCCTTCAAAACCTGTTTTTACCCCTAATCAAGAACATTTGGTAGATCTGAGAAATGACCTAAGGGATCTGAAGGAAGGAAAGGAGCTGTTGTCAGTGGCGTAAGGTCTGAAAGTCAAGGGCAAACTTTGATCTAACTCAAGTCAATGTTGCATTGTAAACTTGATGATATGTATTTTGAACACTCCAAGTGGAGAATAATGTAAATTGAACATAATTGATATAAATCAAACTAGATTTACATGCACCGATGTTGGAATCAGGCACGAACCACGAATTTGTAACTTAAGCATTTCTTGATGTATCATATTATTATCATAGGAACACTTCAATTGGTTCTTTAAAATGAACATAGATATGCCTTGAGTAGACTTGCAGGTTGATATAGTCATCTCCTACTGTTGTCAATAGTTCTTGACCATTTTGGTCTAGTTCTGAGTAAATCAAAGTCATTATGTGCTCATTCAAGATGATCTTAAAGGTGTCCCAATGTAGTTCCTATATGATTTGGACATCCTTGAATGCATTGGTATTGGTTTAGGAAGATTTAGGTTGGACTGAGTATGTTTGAATCCACCCAAATCCTGACTATTCTTGTGGGCGTCATCCGAGGATCCAATGACACTTTCCATGTCTTCACACCTTTTTACCAATTCTCTCAATTCAAGTGTCATGAGGACATTTTGACTTCACCATAGGGTTCGAGGTGTCTGGGGGTCCAATCTGTCCAACCAAGAAGCTCACTAGTCAAGACAGATGCCCATCTCAGAGGACAACAACGCAAGTTCACCAGTCTGCAGGACTACAGCACACAAATGGGACACTAGCTCGTATCAAGGACTACTGCGTGAGTTTAGGACTCCAGCACACTGTGCAAGTGTCCTCAAAACGTGCAAGTGTACTTTTGGGAAGCTTGTGTCAAGTGCAAGAGCCCACATCTTGTCGTTCAATCCATAAGGGTTTCCAAAAGCTTGGATTGTCAGTTTGACTCCATTTCAGATACGTTACAAAGGTACTGACATCTAGGAACCATCAAAGGGGTCTTGAGTTGGTTTAGAGTGAGTTGTATGGTCTTACGGGAATCTAAGAGCGATTAGGGTTTTGTCAGAGCTCATTGGTAACACCTAGGACCTAGAGGGTGTCTTGTTTGTCGAACCAAGTATTGCGACTTCGGGGATGGTCTTTGTGACCCTAATCATCTTAGCGACCTTGTCCTAGGGTTAGGGGACCTGTCCCCTTGTTCGGTTGAAGTTTCAGGTGTTTAGTCTTTGGCATGTGCATTATCGTAACAGTCTGACCTAATCTTGAGGTTTCAGCATTATTCTCATATATGTTATGTATGTTCACATGTTAGCTTGTCACAATGGAAGCTATTGGCACCAAAAGGACAAAATGAAATAATCGCCTACAAGCTATTGGATTAAAAGAGATCCAATGGCTGGTGAGTGCCCATAATTCATCAAAGAGACCCTTCTAGCTATGTAAGATTAAAACATGAAGAACCAAGCAACAACTCCAACACTTGAAATAAATTGGCAAAATAACATGTAGTGGGAAATCAATACAATTCTTGGCAACTCACAAAAGACATTTTGGCTACCAAAGGAAGAACACAACTATCCCTTGTGCAAATAGTTACCCTCTGGCAAAACTTCAAAATGCAACTTCATTAAAATAGAGCAAATGCCTATAGAGAATGCAAGACCGCCTGGATTTGCCCCCATTCATTGCCTAAAGAGACCTCCAACATATTGATTCTTAACAATGAAAACTAACACTCCAACTCAAACAACTCCTTGTAAGAGAAGCCTTATACCTTTGTCATTGCGTTTTGGACATCAACCCACAAATAATCAGAAAGCTTGATTACTTTGTAATCTTCCTCACTAATCTTATTATAAATCAGCCCAAAAAATTTGCACAAACAACTTTCTCCTATTCTCATCAAAATGGGATGGTAGGCCTTGTTGTACCAACCAGCCTAAGTGACTCAGCGCACACTCAAAACCTTTCTCTGCAACAATGTTAGCTGGGCTCTGCATCATTGTGTTGTTGTGTCCTTAACTTGCATGTTGAAGACTTCTTAGAGTCAACTTCCTTTTGTTGATGATGCCTAAATTAGTTAGTGCAACCGTTGGCAAAGTAAAAAGCTTATGCTTGAAAGCTTCTACAACTACAATCATCGGAGCTATTGTTGTTGCGATATGGTTGAGCTCTATTTGAATCTCCTGCACTTATACATGGCCGAAATCAACAAATTGAATTGTATGTTGCAATCCTCCTATAGCTTGGGCAACACTAGATTGAGGAATTGTATGTGTGCTCATTGCTGTATCAGCTTCTACCTTGGTCCTCAACTTTCCTTGTATTGCTTTTAGCTCTACAATTTGCCTATTGAACTAGTCCAAAGCATTACCTTGAGTTAACAATTTCTTTTTCGCTAAGGCCAACTCCTTGTTTGCGTTACTTTCAGCGATCCTTAGCTTTTCGATCAAGCCTATCAACTCTTGTATTATTCTTCCTTCCCTGCAACTCATTTTTTTGGCTACTCGACTTGTCAACCTTTAGCGTCAAGATGACAACCTCCTAGTTTGCCTTCTATTCACTAGCTCCTACTGCCTGGGCCTTCTACTAGTGTACTACCATTGAATTTTGCATAACCTCCGGCCTGCCCTGCAGCTGCTAAAGTGTGGATTCAGTTGCTTTGATTTGAATTTCCGTTTATGGCCACCTCCTCCAGGTTCTTCTCGTCATTTAGATAGGTCACTTGCATCTCTAGAGCAACATCTATGAGCTGAGTTCAACATTTTATGATTCTTTTAATTCATTTTTCAGCTCTTCTATTTGGTTTTCAATGCTATTCTCTACATTAAGGACTTGGCCAAGTATTACCCTTTTGCACACTGTTTAGTTCTTCCTTAGGCCCTTAGCCCTTGCATCTATGTTATAGAAGCTTTAAGTTAAATATTGTAACTCAATCTCTACTTTCTCCAATCTCCTCTCCACATCCAAGTAGTCAAAAGCTAATATCCTAGAACTCTCTTGCATTAGTTCTACCTGATCTTCTCCCCTTGAATGCTCCATACTGATTACTAAATCTTGGAACTAGAAGTCTGTCATCTAGATCTATTGGATAGGCTTAATCATAATGAAAGTGACCTATGAAAAGAACAGGGTCTACCTTTGCTTGTCAAACTTTGTCCTAGTGCTTTTCTTATCCAGTTGCTTACCAGCTATCACCTTATCCAACCTTTTCTTTCCCAACGAGTTGATTTGAACATATGTTGTTGGCTTGTCTATTAGGGAAAGGAAAGCAACGAGTTGAACAAAGGAGGTACAGGTGAAGAATGAAGCAAGAATCATCTTAAGGGAAAATGTAGGAGTTCGGGAAGATAGAGGGGCTTGGAATGATCACGATTAAGTGAATGTCAAGAAGTTCAAGCGTAAGACTATGCCAAGATGATGGACTTGAGAGGTAAATTGGCAGGGTATTTGATTGTGACAGTGGACTTCCAATACCAACAGCAATGGCTACAGTGGTTGTGGCTGGAATTGTGAAAGTGTCAAGGGCAAACACAACTATTGTGTTACTAAGATGGGTGAGAAGAAAGAGAGGAAGCCAAGATAAATGACATAATTGTGGTGGTTTGTGTAGGGATTGAAGACATTTTTGGCTCCTTTTGCTGTTGCATCTTCAATCTTCTTCTTGCTTGATTCTTTTGGACTTCTAATTTCCTTTACTTTGGGTCGCATTGCATACCAGTAACAGATTGTGCTTCTCTCCAAACAAATGAAGCTTGTAGTCCTGCATACCAGTAGCAGATTGTGCTCCTCTTCAAAATGACTGCCCTATTGGGGCTACTAATGTCAACCCACTGCTTGTGAGCAAAGAGACTTGCCCTCTCGTTGCTAGCACCCAAACCTTCTATGTACTTGTTTTGATTTGGGTTTTGCCACCATTACAACTCCCTGTTGCTGTAAGTTGTTAAGTAGGTTGGCTGACAATTGAAGCTTGTAATTCTATGGCTCCATGTATCTCGAAAATAATTTGTGGCCAATCTTCAGCAAAGGTGTAATTGCAAGGTGCACTATCATATGCATGCTCCTCATACAAATCTATAAAAGTCTAGTCCAACTCATATGTGAACAGTGCCAAATCAATATGATTAGTCATAACACTTAATTTCCACAAAACCTAAATCATTGCATCATCCCATTGCTATATCCTTAAGATGCTCGTCCAACTAGCTAGGAGGCGAAGGTTGGTATCCCAGATCAACTACCACCTTATGGCAGGTGGTCTCATAAGGTTTCAATATCTAGACCTATGCTTCTTTTTGCTCCTTTTCTTTACCACGAGGCTCACCAGGCTCAACAAATTTGTCCATCTCATTAGCCATTAGATTCCTTTTTCCATTAGTTCGTCAACCTATACTCTTGGGTTAACTACTTATCCTCAAAGTTGCCAATGATCTAGAGAATGTACACAAAGGTGTTATTCGATTCCTATGACCATTTGTCATTGAGGAGTTCCCACTATAGATCTAGTAATTTCTCCAACAAGGAGTTTGTTACTCTCTCTTCACGAATGCTATGTCGTTGCATGTGTATGGTGCCATGTGTAGGGCCTCTTGCTTTTCTTGTGATCATAGTTGGCATCCATTATATCTAGCTGCCTTGAATATACCCAGGCAAACACCCTATCCATTACATACATCAACTTGAAGATCTCTTCTATAAAACCATAGATCCTAATCATGTGCATTCCCAACCAAAATACCAATCTCCATTATTTGCATCCCTTAATTTATTGACATTCTTATCTAAAATCCTCTTGGCATTCTTTCCTTAGAAATGTGCAAAAGTGGGGGCCATGAATATGCACAAAATCGTAATAGGAAGATTGTTTAGACAAGATAAGGTTCCAAAACTATGCCACGATTTGAAGCATCTTGGCCAAGTTCTATTTTCAACCTTACATTCATGTCCTTGTAGTATTCAACATTCTAGTGGAGGATCATATGTGCCAAGTATGAAAAAATGGTACAGATCTTCATAATTGGGAAGCCAACCAACTCTTCATGGATCCTAGAAGCAATGATTTTGGCAAAGTCAAATAACAAGACCGAAACTTTGTCTTCGTTCATCATTTTGAAGATTGCAGCAGGGTAGCAAGGGTATAATTTATCATCCTCTTAGCCACGAACAAAGGAGTGTATGCTATGGACATCTTTCACATGATCTCTAAAGAAATTGCAAGGCATGGGAAAAAATAAAATTTCACCAAGGGTAATTTGAGTTTTAGAATGAATAAAGTTGGCTTTGTCATTTGCAATATTGTTCCAAAAATGTGTGAGATTCTCTATGCCAAGGTAGAACTAATCCTGACATGGAAACCCATCCCTTCATTTTCCCTTCTCTAACCTTATTTTGGGCATCACAATTTTATGTCTAGGCCTCAAGTGATTCAAGGCAAAGACGAAGGGTAAACTTTAAACTACAAGTGTGAATTGAGTTAGCTCTATATGCTTAAGATAAGTACAAAGGCTTGGACTTCACCTTGCTTACCTCATTCCTAGTGATCAGAAGAATTTTAGGCTACTTTTGAGCAATCCATGCCATGTCTGCAGTTTGGTCCTTTTGTTTTCCAATCGCCTTTTCTCAATAAGGTTTCCTTCACAATTCCATTTCCATCTGAATAAACACGACTTCCAAAAGAGGCACGTTTACTCTAGATTTCTTCAATTGACCAACTATGTTGAATGTGCTCACAAACTACATAGCTTGAGTAGCATGCAGCATCCACTAAACTCTTTTCAACTGTAGGATATATAGCTCAAGGCTATCATGGAGGAATTTTTTGCAGCTTAGAATCCTCAGGAATATTAAATTTGGTTGCAATGAGCATATATTCTGAATGAAAGGAACAGCCATTAGAACTTTGTATCGAGGGATCACTAGTGCCTTCTGTCTGTTGAAACTCACCTAATCGCCTTTGGCTTGTTCTTCCACTACTCTCTTCTTAAATCTAGTGAAGCTGTCTAATTGGACCTATGGCCTTCTAGAGGTTGAGGCAAGTTTATTAAGGACATATACTTCATCATTGTCCAATGTCACTAAGGCTTGGATTGGGGAAGAAAAGCTTGCTTCCATGGACCTTTTTTGCATTTGAGCATTTCGAGCATTGGCTGCAGCTTGATTTTGCATCACCAAGTTTTGTTGATGTTTGCCTTGAGGGCAAGCACTACGGGTGTGAATTATTGAGAATTGATAACTCCATTTGTTTAAGTTCCACATAGTTATTTTGTGAGCAAACCTTATCCCTCATGGGTCATTACAAATCTACTGAAGAGAAACCTCTATAGGAGCCAACTAGTTCTGAGGCTGATTCAAGTACCTATTGGATTGAAAGGGGGTCTTGATGGTACCTTGGTTTATAAAACACCCCCTAGATTTTTTATTTTTTTGCCAATGAAACTACAATGTGAATCATGTAAAGAACATGTCAAATCAGATAATCACTGTTGCAAAGTTCTGATATGAACTGCAATATTGTATTTGGCTGTCATAATGTTCTGATATAATACTTTCAATGCACAAATCACTGTGTTTACAAGTTTCCTTAGGGATGAACATTCAAACTGAAACCTCAATTACATATGATGGAAAGATACATTGAAACCAACATGAAGTACCTTGAAATTGATGAAGAAACAAGAACTACAGGTCTGAAATGAATTTGAAAGTACGACTGCAGCTCTGCTATCATCATTTGCAGGTATAGGCAGCCATGGGAACTCCTTCAAACCCCAGTCCAGTCAAAAACAGAGCCACCCAGCAATACCCATCAGCAACTCACTCTTCCAGCACTTCATAGCAACTTCAAAAAGAAAAAATTAACATAATTTTTTAGGTCTGTTAACAGAAAACTATGTTGCAGGCCTGCTGTCCTATGAAATGTCATTTTGTAACAGCTTGGATTCCCTTTGAACCCTTTCTAGCCTTGCATAGGACACCTCCACCAAGCACCAAATTGCTTCAGTCACTTCCAACTCTCACCGTTAACCTTCAAATGGCAAGAGACTGCAATCTACAGGTCTGACAAGTATGACAAACATGCCCAGCAATGAAGATTGACCTAGAAGTCAAAGGCGGCCAGCATAAAAAGCTCCACAACTTCCCATAAGTACCATTGTCCGGCAGATAAAGGTCTGAAAATGGTTCTACTGCACTAGGCACCACCAAAAAGAAGAAACAGTCCTCAAAACCTAGGCAATTCAGCCTAGAGGTCACCTGCATACCTCCCAGGTGCTCTGGCCCCCCTTGCTAAAAAACTTTCATCTGCAAACGGCAATCACAACACCTCAATCTTGACACCACACAATGGCAATTCACATCAGCAATGGAGATTGACCTAGAAATCAAAGGCGGACAGCATAAAAAGCTTTACAACTTCCATAAGCAGTAGCACCATTGTTCAGCAAATAAAGGTCTGTAAATGGTTCTATTGCACTAGGTGCCACCAAAAAGAAGCAACTGTCCTCAAAACCTAGGCACTTCAGCCTCGAAGTCACTCACCTACCTCCCAGGTGCTCTCATCCCCCTTGAAAAATAACTTTCATCTGCAAACAGCAGTAACAACACCTCAATCTTGACACCAAGCAATAGAAATTCACCTGCAAAAGGCTTTCAGTTGTAAGGAGGCTGTGGCAAAAATAATAAGAGCAAGGCCACCAAGGGAGATAAAATTGAGGCCAACGAGCAAAGAATGAAGGGTACCTAGGTCACTAATGGATTGGAATTATTATGACTGGGGGGACATATTTCAAGCATCATCCACTCATCAATAGCATGAGGGGCCTTACTTCCTTATAGCTATCAATTGTTGGTTGCACCACAAGGATGTTGATTTTCAGTTTCAAATCATTATAGATGCTACTATGGATGCTGGGCAAGAGAATGTCTTGCAAGTAGTGATAAATGCAACATATGTGTGCCAAGTTGAAGGAAAATTGATGTAAGCATATTTGGTGGACTCCTTGTGTGCATGCCATGAATATCGCACTCAAGAGCACGAGCAAAACCAACTGGCTCAAAGAGATATATCTACAACCATAACAATTCACATGCACTCACCAAGACCTTCTTGAAGGTGTTTTTGAAACATGTAGAGACTAAATACACATCATAATTCATCCTCTTACAGAGGATGCTTGATTTGCAAGAGACATTGCAACTAACGGCCATAACAAAAGAGTGGAATTGGTCACTGATTCAAGTTAAAGCAAAGAAGGGGAGTGAAGGAGGTGGTGAAAAATGACAATTTTTAGATCAATGCAAGATATGTTGTCACGATCATTATTCTAATCTCCAAAGTCATTAGATATGGGGATGTTAATGCACCTAGTCTTAGCGAGATGTATAAGCGTATTGACAATAAGATTGGCCAAAAGAAAGCCATTGTACAAGAAGAAAAAAAAACCTATTGCAATTCTACAATGAACATATTCCACCAATCAATCATCACAGATGGGAAAAACTCGCCACTCTCTTGCACATGGTACGAATACTTCAAACATCAATTCTTCCTCCAGCTAATCACAAATGTCCAAAGAGTACAAACTTACAACTTATATGAGAGAAATTGAATCAAATAAGTATGTCGTTGGTTGATTTTCATCTCACATATGAAAAAATGTTGAATCCCTAGAAATATAGCAATCATGTTGACGGTTAACCATTATATAAGGCCAATATTAATTCACGCATGTCTTCATGCAAACTACAATTAAATAAAAACCATAGGATTTCTTCTTGTCTCCAGGTAATGAAGGAACAAATGAAGACAAAGTAAGTGTTCAATCTCCAAGACCATCTCCTACATGCTATGCAAGTCCATCATCTCATCAATGTCAATCATCAATCATATCAATCCTATCAAGAATCAAAGAAGAAGATGCCATTATTAATTATACTCAATCATCATATCAATTATCCCATGCTAATAAAGTTCTCAAAACAGTAATGCCCTAGTTTACTTTGATCATTAGCCTTAGTAACCTTGGCAACAAAGCCCTTCTAATCCATATATGAGGAACAACTACCAAGCTTGTACATTTTGTATTGTTCATCACAATATCCACTCACAATAGTCTTGAAAGCATTATCGATACCTAAAAAGTTCACTTATTAAGCTTCCCTACTTTTTTCTTCCTCAACATTCTCTAGAGGGGAATTACTAACATTCATACACTCCCATTCTCCTTTGCTCTCAAGAAATGCCTTAACAAAGTCCCCCGATCAAGGAAAGTTCACCATAATTTCTATTGTTAGATGGCAAAAACACTTCGATTGGACTGCACCCAACATGATGTTCTCAAAAAAATTAAATTTCAAAAAAGATGTAACTGTTGATTATAATTAGGGATGGCGGATTCCAATTGCATTGGGCAACATTGGAATCCGCCCAAGGGGGCCAGCCCCTTTCCCAATGTGTAGGGCTGGGCCCTTATTCCTCACGGCATCAAATTAAAGATCCCACGCTACACTCAAGCTAACACGCCACCATGTATTGGGCCAACCCTATCCTAATGCCTTTGGTTAAATAAATTAAAGTTCATTAAATCATAATGCAAGCCGACATGATTAAGATCATTGCTCCCCATATAAATAAAGTTCAACTCCACACTATCATTCATTCATTTTTAGTTTATCATCCATGCGAAATATATGTGACTGCAAATGTGAACTTAAAGGGGCAAGATTACATCTGCAATTAAAGCGAATTACCTCTGCCATATCAGCGAACTACATCTGCTAGTTGAGGTGCGAAACTCATCAATAAGGAGAGCGAACTAAGGGATAAGGTTGTTGTCCATCAAAGAGCAGACTTCAGATGCAAATATTGCAGACCTAGGGTTTGGACCTGATTACTGTCAAAGGGGGCAGGTGTGGCAATTTGATGCTTGTGAAAGTGCAGTCTTGTGGAAGACATTATCAGTACTAAGTGCAATCACCTTCAAGTACATGAGATAAGTGTTGTAACCTTCATATGAATTCAATCCATAATCAGATCTGAGGATCTTTTCTGGCTGGGTTTTTCCTCCTAGGAGGTTTTCCCAGGGTAATTGTGTCTTGTACTTATTTTTGTTCTTTTCTTGGTTATGCGTAAATCTGAAAAAACTATAAAATATTCACTTAATCAATTTAGTTAGTAATTAAATTCTGATTTTCTGAGTTTACATTAATCTGAAAGTGTTAAAATCAACAGTAACAATAAAATACCTACACAAGAAAAAGATAAGTCCTATAGAAATTAATGTTCAAAAAAAAAACTATGACAGCCAAATGCACAACAAATTTAATTTGGATATATCCACCCTACATGGACAAATAATGAAGTCCTGCCATGTTTTTGCAAAATCTCCAGATCTTTCAACAGATTTGCGCAATTAAACCATATGCTCCATAGAGCAAAATTCTCCAATATTAATAAAGTTTCAATCCCACTCTAAATCCTTGAAGAGTTTGATAACCAAATGTAGCGAGAACAAAGAGATGTTTGTTGCTCACCCCAAATGACAGAAACAAAATACTCTAAACTGAAGAGGACAACATGAATAGATATAGTGATGTCATTTGACCAAAATATAGGCAAGTCTATAAAAAAATTGGGGGAAACAGCCTGACGTCCATCGGCACCAAAAATTGTGAATCATGAAATGATAAAAATGACATAAGTGAAATGGTGACAGGGATGCCCTCTATTTATACACCATTCTTACACATGAAAAGAGGATAAACCAACATAACCAAGGCACATATCCCAATCTAATATAATATTCACCTGGCAAATGTAGAGAAGCTAATGAGAGTGGCCTTATTAACACATGAAGGCTGTATACAAGGTACAAGATACCAAAATAAGAGAAAACGTAGCCAAAGGTATACCACAATTTGATAACTCAATGTGACATACCACAATTTGGTAAATCAATGTGACATACCACAATTTGGTAAATCAATGTGATCCATAGGAAAGAGGTGTGATTCCAATCTTTGACATCTTAATCATGGTATCTAAACTTGAGTCATCAAAAGTGTGCAATTTAATAATAAGAAATGTTTTTGAAAAGCTCAGATTTCAGGCCTTAAGGCATGGAAGATCTAAATATTTATATGCAAAACTAAATCAAACGCATAAATCCAATTGCCAAAGCCTATTATTATTTCACGTCTCAAAAGTGCAACCTCCACAGCAGAAACTTAACCCCTGTGACCATAATACATATACACTATTTCCTTCTTCCTTTTTTTCTCACAATTTACAATCCAAAGAAATAGCAGACCGTTCTATGTTTTCATTAATACTTTTGAGTTTGCAACTAATCTAAATTCTTTCATATTTGACCTCTGCACCAAGAAATCTAAATTCCAAGCCAAAATTCTGACAGTTTTCTAGATTGCAATAAATTACTAACCTAAAAAACTTGTTTTTCACCACTGCACCTAAGAGTCTGGTTTCTAGACCAACTCTCGTGCTTTTGGGGTCACAAAAAAAAATTAAGTTGAAATTTTGTTTCTCACCTTTGCAGAATCTACACTAAATTCTACATAAGAAATTTCATATTTTGGGAGATTCCAAAACTATTTCAAGCAAAAATCCTTCCTGTTCCACAACCAAACCAAAATAACTCAATTCTAAGCCAATTTTATCAGGAATTTTGGGTTACAAAAAATTCTTCGGCTAAAATAATCTATTTTCCACCTCTAAAACAAAAAGAAACAAAAATCAAGACCAAATCATTCAAGTTCTGAGGGTTGCAAATGATTTTCAATCTTTTTTCACATCTGCACCAATTAAGTCTCAATTCTGAACTATTTTTTCAGGGCCTTTGGGTTTGCAATAAATCTTTTAGCTAAGAAACTGTATTTCTACCCCAACGCCAAATAAAAATTAAATTCTAAATCATATTACTCTACACTTTTGGGATTCCCGTAAATTTAACATGCCAAAAATCCTCTGTTTTTCGCATCTTTTATAACAAAAAACTCGATTCTAAAACAAAATTTTCAGTATTTTCAGTGTTACAACAACGTTTCAAGCTAAGACATTCTTCTGAACCTCCATGAAAAAAAAAAAAAAAAATCAGTACAAAATTTTAAAAGTTGCAAGGGTTCGACTATTTTTTTATCATAAAATCCTCTGTTTTTCGCATCCGCGCCATCGTATCTCAATATAAATCACTTTTTAAAGGGTTTTAAAGTTGAGGTAAATCTTTTAGCTAAATTCACGTGTTTTCTACCCCTTCCCAAAGAAAGAAAGAAAATTCACGCTAAAATTTTCCCAAAGCTTTTAGGGCTTCAATCAATTTTAAAGTTAAAATCCTTCATTTTACGCATTCGCGACATGAATTTTCCAGGGTTGGGAATTATAATATATCTTTAAGCCAAACTCGTCTATTTTCCAACTTTTCTCCAAGAAAAGAAAAATTATAAACCAAACTTTGCAACTTTTGTAGGGTTCCAATCGATTGTCATGCTAAAATCATTTGTTTCACATATGCGCCGAAAAGGAGTAAATTCTGAGCCCATTTTTCTGGGTTTTTGCAGTTCTAAAGAATCGAACCGTGGCAAATCAATTTCAAACAACTTCATAGATTTTTTGACAAAATATTAGGGTTCTGATTTGTATATAAAACATACCTCCTGTACTGAAGTAAAGGTGTCCCTGCTCCTGGTGGCCGCGTAAAATAACCGGCTGTTGAGCTTGTATGTTTAAAATAACCTGCTGTTGAGCTTTAGATAAATATATTTGCGTTTCAGATTTAGTTTACAACTGTAGCGCCGTTTTATTTTGTAAACCAAGAAGATTGATGGCTAAATTTTTTAATTAAAAACTTAATGAATTCCTTCCATTATATAAAATTAAAATTATAATATTCGAGATTTTAAAAAATATATTAAACTTTTTTTTTTGTTATACGAAATCTTTGGGGTTGGTAATCGGCAAGCGACCAATAAGAGCAAAATGCTTGTTATTATTATTATTATTATAATATATAATTTGATTAGAGATGAGTTAGCATATAATTTGTTGAGGGAATAATCAGTAAAAATATATTATATTAAATTTATATTATTTAAGGAGTATATTGGATTTGTGTATTAGAATTATATTTTATTTCTTAATAATTTTAGCATATTAGATTTTTTAATAAATTAATATATTGTGTTATTAATTTTTATTAATGAAGTTGGTGGAGTTGAAACTTTAAAAATAGAGTAAAAGCGAAATGACAATTGATTTAATAAGGATGGGTAAAAATGAATTTTGATGGAGCATCAAAAAGCAATCTTGATTCTTAGATGTAATATGTATCATTTGTGGTTGAAACATTATCTACAGAGCATCCAAACATCTTAAGCATGACACAAATAAGGAAGTAGAGTTTTAGGCACTACTTCTTGGATTGTGAATTTGTTCAAACCTTAAATACAAAAGTTATAATTGAAGGTGACTCAATATTGGCTATTAATGCATTAAGATTGAGCAATACAATGTAAACTTGTGAAAATGGAGGACTACATCCCAAATCGTGTATATCATGAGGTAAACATGGAGTTTGACTCATTGGCTAACTTGATAATCAATAGGGATGTTGATCTTACATATAAAGTGTAATAATAATTGATTTGGCAATGGGTGGATGACTTGAGATCTAATAAACAGTCATTACAAAATGCATATTGCAACTCGTTCAAATATCTTAAACTATCCAATACATAAATTCTTCATTCAATTGTTAAATGTTGTGCCTCTAATTCATCCATTACATGTGATCACTCATATAAAGTATGCTTATGGATTCATTTTGGAGCTCACGAATTATATATTTAATTATTGACAAGTTGTAATTGGCACACCTATCAGACTCACATCTTAGTAGAAATAAATGGCATTCTTGTGCTTCATAACATAGCATTGTCTGTAGTGTCTCTTCAAAACAAGACACAATCTAATTCTTTTTTCAATACACTAGGTCATGGCGATAAATTTATTGCATGTGGGACATTGTTATAGGGTTAACTTGGATATCACATCTATGTTTGTAGCATTATTGCTAGATTTGGGAGAAAGAATATGTTATCAAGTGCCTCACTAATGGATTGGTGAAACAACAATTTCTAAGCAACTTAGGTGAGATTCCAAAGGTGGCTTGCCATGGGAATGAAATTATCATTTCCTCAAACTTTGAAAACTCATGTCTCATGGAGAAGTAGTGGAATGGTCTCAATTTGTCTTCGCTAATGGCACTCCCTTTTTTCAGGCTCAAAGGTGTTTGGCTATAAAAGGGGCAATGTCAAGAGGACTCAATTACATAGCTAAATTCATCAAGAGAGTCCAATTGAATCCTTCTATGTCCCGAGTGGACAATATATATGCTCTAATAGAAAGCAAATATCATATATGTTAAAAAGTTTGCAAAATTGTAATGTTGCCGTAAAAAAGAGTTTTTCGCTTTGCTAGATTTCATTTATTACTAATTGAATATAGGAGGATAAAAAAAGTATAAGAATTTGCAAACTTTTGTTTGATGTGTGCTTAATAAAGTCATAGATATAACACTATGGTATACATAGAAACTTGATTTGTAAAAGCAAAATGAAAATTGAAACCCAAGTCATATATAAAACTTGCTCTTGGATAATCATGCCTTGGAGGAGGGGATTCCAGTTCAGATTTCGTCTGGGGCTGTTGATATGGATATAGGGTTGGAGCAGGCACTTGTGGTGAAAGATGATTCTGGGGTCTTGGAGAAGGGGGTTTCTGGGCTCTCTGATGCATCGATTGCTTTGGATGATGACATTGTTTTAATGGGCCTTGCTAACGAGGTGTTGTCTTTAGCTCAAGGTCAAGGATCAGCTTTGCAACACCCTCTTAAGAAGGGGTATTTTGCAAATTCCTCTAAAGATGGTCGTAAGAAGGATATGGATAAGATTAAATCTACTAGGGATTTGTTGGTGGAATTTGGGTCCGTTGAGACCATTGATGGCCACTTTGCTCAACCTTCGTCATGATTATTCTTTCTTGGAATGCATGGGGGTTGAATAGAACCTCCCGTCAGAAGGCTATTCAGGATTTGATTGGGGTTCATTCATCTGATATCTTTTGTGTTTAGGAGACTAAGCTTCAGGTAGATTTCATGCTTCAGTATGCTCCTTGTATTTGGTTTTCTGGTCAGTGTCAGTGTATTGGCTCCAAGGGAAGTTCTGGAGGTTTGGCTCTTTTCTGGGATCCACATAAGATAGTCCCTCGCTGGTGGATCTCTTGCCATTCCTCTATCTATGTGGCAGCTTTGATTTTAGAATCTGGTGAGATTGATATTCATGGAAAAATCCAGCTTTGAGCCCATATTCGGTATGTTAGGTCTTGTGCACCTTATCTGTCTTGGATCTTAGTTGGAGATTTCAATGCATTTTTGTGCTTGGAGGAGAAATGAGGGGGGCTACCTAGGCTGGGTCTTGCTTCAAATCTCTTTCAGACAAATGTGGATACTCTTTCTCTTGTTGATGTTAAACCCTATAATGGTATTTTTACCTGGTCAAATAGAAGGAGTGGACCAAAAGTGATATCTGAGCGGTTGGACAGATTTTTTGTCCATGGTTTTTGGGTTGGGGGAAGCTTGGTCACTTGCTCTGAGATTCTTGGTTGGTGTGGATCTGATCATTGGCCAATTAAGTTTTATGCTTCTTCTTTTCCCAATCCTCGGAATCCGCCTTTCAAATTGCAGCTTATGTGGCTTCGCAATTCTTCCTTGCATGATCTTGTAGCTCAGTGGTGGCAAGATGGTGCCCCAGTGTATGGTACAACTATGTATTCCCTTGTCAAGAAGATACAATAAGTCAAGTATCATCTTAAGCGTTGGAATAGGTCATGCTTTGACAATCTAAGGGCCAAGAAAGGGAAGCATAGGAGCATTTTGTTGTTATTACTCCCCAGATTAGGGATCTAGGATTTTCAGAGGCTCTTGGGCATGCTGAGTCCCAGGATCTGAAATTGGTGGAGGAGTGGGAGCTACAAGAGGAGATATTTTGGAAGCAAAAGGCTAGAGTTCATTGGCTTTAAGAAGGTGATAAGAATATTGCTTTTTTCATCACTTTGTATAGGCTCGACGGAATAAGTGTTATATCTCATCTCTAGTTAATTCTAAGGTTGTTATGATATCTTCACAATAGGTTGTGTCTAGAGAGGCTCATTAGTTCTATTTTGCTCTATTTACGAAGGATTCTCCTCTGGCGGAGTCTGATGAGCATACAATTCTCGCTTGTATTCCTTCTCTAATCTCTAATGATTTGATTGCTTTGCTTACTCGCTCGATTACTTTGTCTGAAGTGGAGGAGGTAGTGTTTGGTATGAATAAGGGGAAAGCCCCTAGCTCTGATGATTTCTATGTTGAATTTTTCCAAGAGTTTTGGGATATTGTGAAGCTGGACTTGTTAGAGGTTGTTCGGGAGTCTTTTTAGAATAAGTAGATGCTCCATGCCTTGAATGCTACTTTTTTATCCTTGTTCCTAAGAAGGAAGATGTTGATAGGCTTGAATTTTTTAGACCCATTGCGTTATGTAATGTGGCATACAAGATTATTACAAAATTGGTTACTGAGAGACTTAAATCTTGTTTGCCATTTATTATCTCTGAGGAGCAAGGTGATTTTGTGTCGGGTTGTCATATTTTGGATGGGGTGGTGGTTTCTTCTGAGGTCATCCATTCCATGGCGACCTCTAAGGATAGGTCTATGTTCATTAAGATGGATATGGCCAAAGCGTATGACAAAGTTAAATGGAGTTTTCTTTAGAAGATTTTGTTGCCTTTTGGCTTTTCTATAGAGTGAGTGAGTTGGACTATGAGTTGTGTGACTTCTTCCTCATTTATAGTTATTGTGAATGGTGAGCCTTCAGAGCTTTTTGGTGCTACCTGGGGTCTACATCAAGGGGACTCGCTCTCTCCTTATCCGTTTATTATTATGGTGGAGGGTTAGGGTCGATTTATTAAATTCTAGGTTTCTCGAGGCTTGATTCATGGTTGGCAGTGGGTGTTGGGTTTGCCAACACTTTCTCATTTCCAGTTTGTGGATGACACCTCTCTCATGGGGTTGGCTCGTATTTGAGAAGTTGAATACTTTAGGTGAGTTCCAAATATCTACCTTGTTGCTTCGGGTCAGAAAGTGAATGAGCATAAGTCCTTTATTTTCTACTTTAATACTCCTCATGCTATCTAGCGGCGGATTGCAGCAATTTTGCGATTTCAAATTGGGACTCTTCCCTTTATCTATTTGGGTATTCATCTTGTCGTTGGTCGCCAGCCCAAGTCCTCTTAGTTGCTACTTGATAAGTTAAGGAGGAAGGTAACTCATTGGACTCATCAGTGGTTGTCTACAACAGCTAGAGTTACCCTTCTCAAGTCTGTTATCTAGGCCCTTCCCATCTATGACTGCTTTGTTCAAGTGGCCCCAATGTATCTCCTTAGGGAATTTGATGCTCTCTCTTAGCAATTTCTCTGGAGTGGCAATTTGTTGGCTAATAAGTGGAGCCTTGTTAAGTGGGAATTTGTGTGTCGTCTTAAGCATGAGGGTGGTCTTGGATTATGTTCTTCTATCTTGAATAGCCAAGCTCTTGCTACCAAGCTTTATTAGTATTGGTGTACCCATCAGAACCAGTTATGGGCCCATATTCTCAACCACAAATATCTTGGAGGTGTTGCTTCTTTTGAGGTTCCTCGCTATCCTCTAGAGGGAAGTGGCTCTATGATTTGGCATACTCTCAAAGTGGGGGCTCAATTGATTAAGCATGCACTTTTTTGGATTTGTCATTCTGGGTCACATGCTCTTTTTTGGTTAGATTCTTGGGATGGTCACCCACCTATTCTCTCTTCGTGCCTTCACCTTCAATCCCTTTGTGATGTTTTTACTATGACTGGATGGGACATTGTTGAGCATTATAATATTACAGAGCATTGTGGTTTGGTTGTTACCTATCACTGGAAGCATCCTTCCAAGTGGCCACCTGGAGGATCTAAGGACGATAAGCATGAGCTGGCCAACTTCTAGCTTCCCATACTTGTAATTCTTTTAGGGGCTCTCATGTGCTAGCTTGGAATAGTTCTGATGTGTTTGGGAAGTACTCCGTGTTTGTTGGTTATAAACAGTTGGATGGGCAGTTTTTTGGGGATATTTAGGTCCCGTGGTGGAAGCAAGTTTGGCACAAGTTGTCGTGGCCCAAGTGTATTTTATTCACGTGGTTGGTGGCTCAAAACCGGTGTCTCACTTGGGATAATTTGTGCAAGTGTGGTTTCAATGGCCCCTCAATGTGTGTGCTTTGTTGTGATGTTGTGGAGAGTGTCTCTCATCTCTTCTTCCAATGTTCTTATGCTAGGGAGATTTGGCATTTTTGGTGGGGGTGTGGAATATCCCCTGTAGGCATGTTTTCTCATGGGCTGAATTTGTGGAGCGGGGGGTCAGGGCCCTTGTTTCTACTTCCTTCCTTCAAGTTGCTTGGGCTATTGGCTCGTCTTTAATTATCTGGAACCTTTGGTTGGAGAGAAATTGTTGAATTTTTCAGGATGTGCGGTTGGTGGCCCCTCGCTTGTGGTGGAAAATATTGCATTCTTTAGGAGAAACTGTTGCAGCCAAGTGTGATATGGTTGATTTGGTGGCTCCTTGTGATGTTGGGTGTTTTAATTGTCTTCATCTACCTCCTCCACAACAACAGTTAATGTGCAATAGATGTAGACACCCTACTCTGAAGGTGAATAGGGAGGGAAGTTGGTCTCCTCCTCTTTAGGGAGTTCTAAAAATTAATACAGATGGCTCTTCTCGGGGAAACCCTCATCATGCTGGAATTGGTGGTGTGGGTCAGGATAGTTCTGGAGATGTTCAATTTTTCTTCTTTGTTTATATGGGTCTTCATACTAATAATTTAATGGAGGCTCGGCCCATTTTATTTGCTATGGAGCGTGCAAGTAAATCGGGGTGGCACATAATCATATGTGAATCTGACTCTCAAGTTGAGGTCAACTTGTTGAATAGGTAGCATTTAGATGGGGTTAGTTGGCATTTGGCTTTGATTGTTGAGCATATTCTTAACCTCTGTGCTTCTCTGGAGTCTGATACTTATATTCATATACCTTGAGAGTGGAATGGTGTTGCTGATTATTTCGCCAAGTAGGGCCTCTGATCATAATTGTGATTGGAATGTTGTGGATTGGGGTCAGTTACCCCCAAATCTGTCTCAACAGTTGCTTAACTTAGTGGAACTTGATAGGGCTATGTAATGCCCTTGCTTTGTTCTCCTTCTTGTTTTCAATAAATTTTTACCCCTCCTTTTATTATATATAAAACTTTCATTGATTACACCGAGAGGCGTCTTAGGCTCACAGACAAATGTAAGATTCTCCGTCAATAAAAACGAAGGTAATTCAAGTTGACATGCATTTGGCTGTCAACCAATTTGTCAATTAAAAAAAAAGCATTATCTAAATTAAAAAAAACATTATCTATATTACTAATTCAAAATTTCCTTTAAAATCAATTTTACAATATTACTAATCAAAATATAATATAAAAATTAAAAAAATAATTGAAAAAAACTTATAAAAATTTGAAAATGAAATATTTATTTAAAAATTTATAAACTAGATTTTATAATTTTACAATGGAAATAATTTATTTTTAAAAAAAGCATAATCTATATTATTTAAATTATTTTATTTTACTTAAATTCATATTTCGCTTTAAAATTGATTTTATAATATTATCGTATTAAAATAAAATTACTAACCAAAATATAATATAAAATTACAAATATTTTTTTAATTCAATTCAATTAGCTTGCAATTTTGGTGCGAAGCTAGCTTGGAAAATGTGTAAGGAACCTCTGAAATTGTGGTGCAGACTGTTCCAAAAGAAGTATTTGGATACAGACAACACCAATAGAATCCTCACAATGGCTAATTTGGAGAGAGGGTCGGCAACCTGGAATTTTCTATGGGATAGTAGACACATTATCATAGATCATATTTCATGGCAAATTGGTAATGGTTGCACCACGTTGTTTTGGAGAGACTCATGGGATGGGTATCTTGCATTAGCAGATGCATTTGAAGACAAGGGATGGGTGGACATGGTGGAGAATTGTATAGGACGACATGTGTGCGATTACATGGAAAGACAAGCTGATCAAAATGGCATAAGAATATGGAGGAAAATTGACATTGGGAGTCTTTCATCATGCGAACAACTCTGGAAAGCAATTAAAGATAGGAAAATACCGGAGACTAGGGAAGAAGATATCATAATTTGGCATGCAACAAAATTCGGAAGGTACAACATCAAACTCGGATATGAAGTCCAGAGACAAAGAGGATCCATCAACAGTTGGCCACATAAACTGTGTTGGAGCCGTAAAGTGCTACCAAAAGTCGGGGCTTTCCTGTGGATAGCATTGCATAACAGAATTCTAACTGGGGACAAACTAAAAATATAGGTATCTCAGGCCCTAGTCTCTGTGTTATGTGCTGTGTGGAGGAAGAATCAGCAAATCATCTACTTTTTTGGTGTCCGACTACAGAATTTTGTTGGAATTGGTTTCTTGAAAGTATTAATTGGGTGGTTGTTAAAAATGAAAGACTCTTTGAATTCATTCTTTCATGGCCAAACAATCAGAAGACAAAATGGTGTGATATATGGTTAATTGGACCTTCCTTAATTGTATGGCATATCTGGAAAGAAAGGAACATGAGGATTTTCAAGGAGATATCATTGTCTCGGGGCATGTTGGTGGAAAAGATCAAAACTGCAATAGAAGAAGTAATGAATGGGAAGAAAACAATAGGGAGGGCTAAGATCTACACTAATTGGGATGCACAGATGGAGAAGAAATGGGTCCTTAAAGAGCCACAAATAAATGTGATCCCAACAAAGTGCCATGATAGAAATACCATCAGATGGGCAACCCCTCAGAGGAGTTGGACAAAATTGAACTTTGACGGTGCCAGTAAGGGGAATTCGGGGGTATCAGGTATTGGAGCCATAATCCGGGATGAGCAGGGCAATATCCTTCATAGGTTGTTTGGTGGCATTGGAGTTGCCATAAAAAACGAAGCAAAGATTCGTGCACTAGAGGTAGGATTACGTCTCTGTGTCAAACAAGGAATTTCTAGAATCATAATTGAGGGCGACTCACAAATTATAATAACCGGGATCAGTCGATCAAGTTTTCATAGCTGGCAGCTTAATAAATGGGTCCCTATGATAAAAGAGCACCTGGAGAGAATTGGAAGATACGAGATTGGGCATGTCTACAGAGAGGGGAATCAAGTGGTTGATTACCTTGCAAACCTCGGTGTGGGAGACTAGGATGTTCTTGTTTACTTTTGCCAGACATCTGCAGCGGAGGATATCAAAGGACAATGCTTGAAGGACTGTCGAAGATATCCTCGACAGGGGATCGGGTAGCATGTCTATGATATTTTGGACCCTATCGGCTGCTGGGACATTGTGGTGGCATTGTGATAAACACTGGCGAAGTATGAATTTGAGGCTGCAAGTAGGAAATTGTCTCTTTGGCGACAAGATC
Organism: Cryptomeria japonica; assembly: GCF_030272615.1. Taxonomy (NCBI): domain Eukaryota; kingdom Viridiplantae; phylum Streptophyta; class Pinopsida; order Cupressales; family Cupressaceae; genus Cryptomeria; species Cryptomeria japonica. Next base: position 508,923,401 of record NC_081413.1, on the reverse strand, counting down.
ACATGGCCCCCGAGCACCTCATCATGACGCCTAGAAAATGGCATTTTTGCAGAGATCCTAACAGGATATGGACAGAGTGCACTTGATTGACATCACAAATCACAACTTTATATGGCAAATTTGTAGGGCAAAGGTAAAATAGGAAAGTGCGAGTGTCGTTTTGGGAGCTTTGAAGAGAAATTTTTTGGCAATGGCATACTTTGGAAGGGTCAGCTGTGTGAACTGTGAAAACACATTGAATATGTAGTTGAGAAACCTGTTTTACACTGAAGATTATGTGTATGACTCTGTGCGGGGGCTCATGGGCATCACTCTAAATTATGTTAGACACTGGTGTGATGTTATGGTATTGGAAGTTGTTCTCCTGCCACTGGTGGATATCATCGATTCAAAGGAGCCTGTGGTTGAGCTGTTAGCAGGGTTCATAAAACCATTTATTGCAGATAGTGTTGCCAACGCCATTTTGAGTTTGGAGGAAGAAGTCAAAGTGAGCATTTTGAAGATATACTTCTAGTTTTATAGCTACTTACCATCGGACTCAAAGGATGATGGCAATGGTGATGAAGATGGCAATGAGGGAGGGGAAGATCGAGAGGAGTATGCAGAGGATGAGGAATCTGTAGACAGTGACACCATTCGTGAGATGGTCCGCAAGGAAGTATGGAAGGAAGATTGAGAGAGATTGAAAACATTCGAGGAGAATGCGTGGGAGATATTTAGGTGTGTGGTATTCAATGGAAATATGGAACCCTTTCGAAGGGTAACCGAGTCTAACGATTGGTGGCTTCCGGAGAACTCCACCCGTAATGCAATCAACATTGGTGAATTCGTTGTTGTGATTTATCAAGCCATTAGGGGGCAGGTGTAATTTCAGGGTAGTGTCAAAATAGTATTGGGGTATACTTGGATAAGTGTGGGACAATAAATTTTTGGATCCTTATGTAATTTTGGGTATATTTGTATAAAATGGGGCTGGGTGTGCATAAACAAGTGGGTTTCTCTTGTCTAAAAATATATGTAATTTTTCATAGTCTAAAGTAATATAGGGAGCTATCCCCATTAATGATAGCACTTATCTTAAAAATAAAAATAAAATAAAATAAATAAATTAGCTTGCAATTTTATATATTAACCAGTCAACTTATACATGAAAATTACAATTTTTCTTATAAATTAATTAATTTATACTAAGTTTAATTAATTTGAAGTAATATAGGTAAGCTAATTAAATTTAAGAATTGTTTAAGAATTAAAAAATTAATAAAATAACTTAAATTAAATTAAGAATTAAAAATTTAAATAAAATAACTTAAATTAAATTAAATCAAATCAAATCAAATTAAGTAACTTAAATTAAATTAAATTACTAAAATTAAAATATTTATTCATATTAAAAGTAACCGCACATAGATAAGATTTTCTTTATATATGAATTTAAAAACTTAATCAGTTTAATTTTTAAAACATTTTTAATAAGGTTGTCTTAAATATGAATTTAGAAACTTATCATAATTGAAAATATAATTGTTTTTAATTTTTAAAATAGTTTCTATTTTTCTATATGAATTTAGAAACTTGTCATAATATATAAAATTTAAGATTTTGACATTTATTATTAGTAAATTAGTAATGGGAGGTAATAAGAAAAGATTTGAACCCACCTCTTACTCAGAATGGAGAAAGAACAACGAAGTGTGGGACATCCTTCAACAGGGGGGTCTGAATGTGTTCATGGAAAGGCTAAGT